>NC_068358.1:27609933-28279933 GCF_020536995.1 Dreissena polymorpha | reverse complement strand
TTATCCTCCGTATATAACAAGTATTTACCTATTATTTTCGTAACCAAATAATTATCCGCCATATATAACAAGTATTTACCTATTTTTTTTCGTAAACAAATAGTTATCCCCCATATATAACAAGTATTTACCTATTATTTTCGTAACCAAATAATTATCCGCCATATATAACAAGTATTTACCTAGTATTTTCGTAACCAAATAATTATCCGCCATAAATAACAAGTATTTACCTAGTGTTTTCGTAACCAAATAGTTATCCTCCATATATGACAAGTATTTACCTAGAATTTTCGTAACCAAATAGTTATCCTCCTTGATATAAAACAAGTATTTACCTAGTATTTTCATAACCAAATAGTTATCCCCCATATATAACAAGTATTTACCTAGTAATTTCGTAACCAAATAGTTATCCTCCATATTTAACGAGTATTAATCTAGTATTTTCATAACCAAATAGTTATCCTCCATATATAACAAGTATTTACCTAGTATTTTCATAACCAAATAGTTATCCTCCATATATTAGAAGTATTTACCTAGTATTTTCGAAACCAAATAGTTATCCTCCACATATAACAAGTATTTACCTAGTATTTTCGTAACCAAATAGTTATCCTCCATATTTAACGAGTATTTACCTAGTATTTTCGTAACCAAATAGCTATTCTCCATATATAACAAGTATTTACCTAGTATTTTCGTAACCAAATAGTTATCCTCCATATATTACAAGTATTTGCCTAGTATTTTCGTAACCAAATAGTTATCCTCCATATATAAAAGTATTTACCTAGTATTTTCGTAACCAAATAGTTATCCTCTTTATATAACAAGTATTTGCCTAGTATTTTCGTAACCAAATAGTTATCCTCCATATATAACAAGTATTTACCTAGTATTTTCGTAACTGTATACGATGCTGCGTATGTTTATATTATTAATATGTGTATCTCTGTGGCATAAGTGTATGTGAAATATCTAGTGTTTATACGATGTACACTGTGCAAGTCTGAATAAATATTTTTATTGTTTTGTCTTGATGTATTTTATATATAAGCAATCCTCGTAGAGTCACAAAATATAACAAAATTAGAACTTTTCAAAATTATTCAATCGTCTCGCGTTGCAACGAATTATCATTTTCATGCATTTAAATCGTCAAAAGATGAATATAATATATATTTTAAAGCATTATTAATGTTCAGCATTACTGTTTCTTCACAAATATCATAACTACAACGAAAATTTGAGAATCTGAAACACTTTTATTTCAATTTTGTCAATTTACCAAGACGTAAAAAGGTCCCTTTAAAGAGGTAAACGAGTTGTACTCGGCTGTCAACCTTCAACGTTCATTTTTAAATATTATACACCGTCAGAAAGATCGTGTTTTATTTCTATTTCGAATCCTTAAGTAAACGTAGAATAGCCAGTAAAAGGCCTGTGAAACGTAAGAAATACAATAGTTTAGTTGCACATGTTGTGTGATAAATTTATTTTGAGTTACATTTTAGATATGTGAAGACTATTATAAACAACTCTATCATATTAATATACGTATTATAGGTGAACAAAAACTTAGGGCTAATTTTCCTTTCTATAACGTTCGCATATTTTACAGTATATTTATATGAAATACATCATAAAAATCAACACTAATGTTACTAAAATGCTTACCTTTCCCTTCATCCGGTATTAATTGTATTCCCAATATGATTAAAAAAATAACTACGATCCAAAACTTTATGTTATTTTTAAAGAATTTCATTTTAAAAGGCTCGCGTCCAAATATAACATCAACCAGTAAGTTACATTAACACGCATAATATCATTTCTGATAATCTTCGATGATCATTGTTACGAATGTACAGTTCTAAAATTGGTTTCAATTCACAGACTAACGCTGTTCATACAACAGTGATTCATCGATGTCTGTCATAGTGGAAAACCGATTTGGACTATTAAAGAGAACTGTTCATAGAATGAAAAATGTGAAAACTTTCGAATTTTTGTTACTGATCTTAAAATACTGCAATAATTTCTACAAAAGAGCAAATTTGCATTGCGAAAATAGAATTAAACCATACAAGCCTCTGATGCCATCCCTTGGAACCAACTTGTAATAAAGCGTTTGTCACATACAATTATAGAATATTCTTGAATGTGTGATTGTTAAAATTGCTGACAATGGATGGGCCGCTCACTTCAAGTACAATACATTTTCCCGTGTGCATGTTGGAATGGAAACGTGGTTAAAGTGTTGACCGTTTTGACCCCGATTAGCCGTGTTTGAATGATGGTGGCGGAAAGAATCACAAATGAGCACATGTGGTAAACTGGTTGTAGACGGTTTTCCGGGCGCAACACTCGTGTCTATAGCTCAGAGTGCGCACCTATAGGTTAAAGGTCTAATGTGGCTTATATATTTTGTAATATGAAGCCATTTTATGTATAATGACATTTAGTGCTAGATTTATACAATGTTTGTGTCAAAAAATAGCATATTTTTTGTCCTTACGCAGTTTATGTACCTTAACCAATTCCTATTTTTCGAACATTGAGGCGAAGTCTGCCATTTTTGTTCAGGTTGTTCATCATCTATCTATATTTAGTTTGGGCATACACCTGTCAATAAACCTGGCTAATGCTTACGGAGTTTTACATATACACTTCTTACAGTTTGAAACATAAATAATTTCTAAATTCTGATATACTTAACAGAAACAACATCTTTTGGAAGAATACAGATGTTTGTATAAATGTAAAGATAGATTTGACATATAAAAATGTTTTATAATTATTATATATTTTAAAATCAATGTTATACGAAATCTATTAAAAGCCAAAATGAGTTTCAACTGTCGCTCTTTGATGTCGACACACGCTAATCAAGACGTTACGTTACTCTGACCAATGTCACTCAATGACGAAAAAGGACTCCACAATTTGGAACATATCATTGTCGCGCAAAGTTTGGGATGGTGATGTTGCATAGAAAATTTAATTGCTTTGGTCATTTTCGAAAGTTAGCGTTCAATATCGATCGTCGTATTATGTGTTGCTTTGAATATCGTTTGTCTCGTTGTAAAGCACGAATATGTTAAAAGACACTTCGCACACATTTATTTGAAATGTCTGTTAACTCAAGTAGTTGCGTAAGTGTGACGCATAACACTCAGTGCGACACCAGACAATGGTCAAAGAGACACCATACATTAGAGGCAAATACATTTTTGAATTTTAAAAACCAATTGCAACTGATTTAATAAAATAATTGCAATTTTTCAGTATACCCGAAAATGCCGTTTTTGTCGTTAAATTTATAAATACAACAGCAGAAGTGATAAATGATATACCTCATTATACCTTTTGAAGCAGGTCATATTAAATACAGCTGTTAACAATGTTGATTTCGGTCGGGTTCAAGTGAAATGGCAATAGATATATGTAATAATTTATAACGCATGCCACATCAAACCAAAAAAGCGACTTCAAGTACCTTACATAATCTATCATTTTGATGACTTGAATAAATCTTTGAAAGTTGGATTTGAGTTGAATATCTTCACATGGCTTCAAATCACTCTTTTATAGTCTCCACTTAAATTATAACAATGAATTTCATAAGAAACGAATAAATCATAATCTTTAACGCGAAAAGCACTCGACTTATTTCGAAAGGGTTGTTCGTCTTAATGCAGTCTAGAACGGTTTAAGCAAACAAAAAAGAAAGTTAATAGGTCATTTAGGTCGCAACTCTAAACAATTGAAATGTTAATAGGTACAAAAGATAAAATTGAAGGTCAGTAGACATAATGTTAAAAATTGTGTATACGCGCCTTTCAGTTGTCCTTAACAGGTTAGTGAATTATAACATGTCCACAATATTTACATGTATTGTATGCAATAGCCTTAGTGAGTCAAAATCGGTAATCAAAACATACCAATTAATTATATTTTTATATTACACATATTTAAGATTTAATGGAGAAACTTAATTGAAAACACAGTTCCGCTTTCCGATTTTATGATATATTTCTTCTTAAGAATGTCTTTTCATAGCGAAACTCCTTAGGCGGAAAGTGTCGTCCTTGATAAGCGTGTGCGGACTATACAGGTTACTCTGGGATGATAATTTGCGCATCAAGTTCAATTTCTTAAGAGCGAGGTTCAATTGGTTGCAGGTCGATAATTAGGTTAGGTCCTTCATTATTGTACTATTGTATTGTATTGTAGTGTACTGCAGACTGGCTGAGTTCAATGCCTGCTGCACTGTCCATCCTGTAAAAATGTCCGCCGTTCCATGTCGGTGGAATGGGGCTTTGTTAAAATGTTCATGCTTAACGCACACGCTATTGTTGCGATAGTGGCCCACAGAGTACTTGGCGCTGAATTATGACCTCATGTATCACATTAACGCTACACCGTCAACCTGTATGCCTTTGATTTTAAGTCGGAAAGCAATTTAGCTCTTATTTGAATTGTGTACTTCTGAATGTCCAAACGATCTTAATAATTGACATCAGATAAATATTCAGACAATTTGTTATACACATTTCTAATGCTAATAAGTCACAGGTACATGTACACATCAATTTCAATGTATAGGGCATAATATTTCCAATTTACTGATATACATATTGGCCTTATTATGCAATTTATATAGCACATTGCAATAGTGCTCTGTTTCTAAGCAGTATGTTGGGTATCACTGGCTGTCAGTGGTAATTCTTGTGTATTCCATTTACTGTTGCGTGTTCACAGATAATCATATTTCTTTTAAAAGTGTAATTACATAAATTTTCTATCAAATCTGTAATATGTGGCATAGTTAAAAATAATAATACTCGTTGATTTCTTTTGCTGTTGCGGCCTGTTAAATGTATTACCATGATTAAAGCAAACTTTTAAACATCTTTTGGCTGTCGAAATGTCACAGATGAACTATTTTGGTTCACATTGTAATATCTCGTTGATAGCCGTAAAACATTAATTACACTATACAGATGTTTAAAGCATATTAATCCATGTTTGACCTTCGCGTTTTAGTCACTAGAGGCCTTTGTTTCACATGACTCAATTTTGTCGTTTAATTGCATACTTCAATGTCAGACATACTGCTTCTTTTAGTCAGTTACAAAATTCGACGGCATCCTAGGTTCAGTAAGCAAGCTAGATATGTTCGCATAGACCTATTCGATGCTTCCGTCATTGGGCAGAGCAAAATAGTTGAGTGATCCACATACGTTTATTGGCGTCGCATTGAAGTGCGGCGACTTGTATGTAATAAGTTTTTTTTCGCTTATGGGAGAAGTTACTTTACGGATCAATGTATTAATGTTTGTTGTCAGAATATCTTGTATAGTGGTGATTTTTTGTGTAAATTAGTGTAAATAAGTACTGCATTTGTGCCTATTACATTTACTACAACATTTATTGCCAATTATGCAAAGCTAATTATTTTAATTAATAACTGATCACAGGGACTGGGCAATAATGAAAGATCACAGAGACTGGGCAAATACGCCAACCGGTGAAACTTTCTGGTTTTATATAAAAACAAAACATAATCAAAATATATTTATTTTGTGGTTTTTCTAACAATAGCGCAGACCTTTGCTGTTCGAGTTTTAGTTTACGTGTATTTTCTTCAATTTTACAAGACGACAGCGATTACACGGTTTATTGCTTCATTGATAACCGTTACACTACAGTCACTTATTAATATCTTAGTTAGAAGGTGATTTTTTTAAGCGGCCCCGTAGTGTAGTGGTTACACGCTCGCTTCACATGTGAGAGGCCCAAGGTTCGAGCCCCAGTATAATCAAATAATTTTATTTGTGTTCTATGTTAACTTTTTGTTTTGATGTAGACATTTTAGTTTAAATAAATATGCTGTTTTATTGTAACCATTTTTTGTTTTTATTATGCCCATGAAATATATGTGTGAGTGGGTGGGGGGGGGGAGGTTCGTAAACTCATTAAAACTTTTACAGTTTTTTCATATCAATGAGTGCTCAACCCTATCGTAAATGAGCAACGTAAGAATAAGTTCAGAATCATCTCCCCTTGAAGTTGAGAAAAATATGAAATTACGCTTACAAGATGAAGCAGATTTTTTAAAACCTACACAGTTCTGTTCCATTAATGAAAACAGCACACGGATGCCAGCAAAAAAAGGAAACCAATGTAAATAAAATGAACTATGAAATATTTGGGAGTTACAACACAAAATCATAGATAATGGTTATTTGGGGGCTATAACACAACATCATAGATAATGGCCATTTGGGGGTTATAACACAAAATCATAGATAATGGTTATACCAGTATCTTTTTCTATTTTGTTTAAAATAATCGGCCAATACCAGTATATTAATATTTACAGTAGAAAAAAAATCGTTCCATGAAACTTCATTGAGTGCCTTTTATACTGAAATTCCCGACGCCCTTTGATGCTTTGCATCAATACTTTTCTTGTAAAATATGGAATATATGACACATTTCATATGTGGAAGGTAAATATTAGGTATGCTTTTTTCCCACTGTTATTACTCATCATGCCTTTAACTTAACTCTGAACGTAGCCGTTTTGGTGAGCGCCATAGTAACACGAGACACGTCTTCCTGGTATTGTGAGCATTTGTGCTTATTTATTTTGAAATCTCACCATGTACAATAAAGTTATGGACGGGTCATTAATAAAAACCACGCATAATAAATATACATATTGAAATTGTTTTGAACATCGCAGTGTGACATGAATATTTTGCCGCGCAGCTGTTTCATCAACATGAACATGTGATAAATGTTATTTCTTCAATATTGCAAGATTAATGTTAAGGTCGCAGTCAGCACAAACGGTTATGTGCTCATATTTTTAACTGTAAACAAAATGTACGAAATTATCTTAAGTCTCGGGACACGAGTTTTACAATCAGCACATAGCAATAATTTTGGCAATCAATATGATATGACATTTGTGTAAAAGAGAAAGCAACAGTCTTCACAAATTGTTCGATGCAGCGATTGAAGCTTTTTTTCTGAGCGTCACATAAACCTTAAAATATACAGGTAATGAATGCGATGATATTTTTCAATATGGCGAACAGATTTGAAAGTGTTTGAAAAATCGCACGTTCAATGAAGAATTTAATATTAAAACAGCTCCATTTCGTCCATTTTTGACCGTCGAACTCTAAATTGGAATTTACCGCTGAGCGAAGGACAAATGTCTTGCGCCTAATACTCCATCTCAACATGATAAACATTTATGGTAAGTTATACCATGTGATGTCCTTTGCGACTGAGAACATAAATGTGTTAAGACTCTACACTCCTTTTTTATTTACCCAGTAAACTCGCAAAATTTTGAACGAATTATTTTAATCTCCAGCTATTCACTTGATGGTACATTGTTTAGGTAGGATCTAGTGATGTGAGGTTTAGTAACAGGAGTAGAAAAAACTTGGGTTAACCCCACCTGTTCGGTATGGTCCGTTTTGTTGACCACTGTCAAAACTCTCATGCGCCGGAGTAAAAATTAAGATTGTAAAAAGCACGGGTACCAACTGATGCGCTTACATAACAGTAGAGTACCAACCGATGCGCTAACATTACAGCCGAGTACACCCAGAAGCGCTTACAGGACAGCAGAGTACAAACAGAAGCGCTTACTGGACAGCCGAGTACAAAGTGATGCGCTTACCGGAGAACCGAGTACAAACTGATGCGCTTACCGGACAGCCGAGAACCAACCGATAAACTTACCGGTCAGCCTAGTACCAACCAATTTTCTAACCTGAAAGAAAGGGACCTACCGAAGCGCTTACAGGTCAGCCGAGTACCAACCGATGCGCTTACAGGACAACCCAGTACAAACCGATGAGCTTAGAGGAGAGACAAGTGCCAATCGATGAGCTTACTGGACAGCCGAGGACCAACCGCTGAGCTATGAGGAGAGACAAGTACAAATCGATGCGCTCACAGGACAGCCGGGTACACACCAATGAGCTTACAGGAAAGCCAGGTATCCACCGATGCGCTAACAAGACAGCCAGTGCCAACGATGAGCCAATGAGCCAATAGGACAGCCAAGTACCTAACGATGCACTTACAAGACAGCCGAGTACCTACCGATGCGCGCACAGGACAGACGAGTTCCACCGATAAAGTTACAGGACAGCCGAGTACCAATCGTTGCGCTTACCGGACATCCAGGTACCAACCGAGACGCTTACCTGAAAGCCGAGTTCCAACCAATAACTAGGCAAGCCGGGTACCAACAGATAAGCTTACATGAGAGCCGAGTACCAACCTATGAGCTTACCAACCGATGCACTTAATGGACAGCCGAGTACCAACCGATGCGCTTGCCGGACAGCAAAGTACTTACCGATCCGTCTACAGGGCAGCCGAGTACCGGTGGAACATTCTCAAGATATAGCTGCGTCATTTGGTACTGTTTTGTTGGAATGTCGTTTTTTTCAAACGTAAAAAATATGTTTAAATATGTAATGGCAACGTGCAAAAATTTAACATGTGTGCTCATTTTGTATCATATATCATTAGCTTTCATGACCGATGCGAGTACCAACCGATTCACTTACTGGACAAGTGAGTAACTACCAATGCGCTTAAAGGTCAGCCGAGTACCAACACATGCACTTACAGGTGTCCCCGGTCTTATTACTTGCATCCGTACGTATCTACATGATACTGAGTGCAAATGGGAGAATCAGAAGCGCGATTTGCTGAGTGAAAATAGCTGTATGAGCTTTCAACTCAAAACTTTCAATCGACGATAAAGGAAATAATGCGAGGATCTTGATTAAATTTACCTCTGATATCGACGGTATCTTATTTATTGACGATAAGCTGCTCTCTGATGTAAATCCCTGTAGTGATCTTTGATGATCTTATAGCATTGTAAAATATAAACATTATATTTAAAGTTTCACCTAGTTCTTCGTATTTTATATTTATCTTGCCATGCAATGAACAAGGTTGAAACACCAAAGTAAAATATTCGTCACAAATGGATTTGCTGGGGAATTTTAAGTGTGTAATTTCTTAGTTCGATCGCTTCTTATTTTGCGGCAAAGAACATTTTCTCAAATAGTTCATAATAAAATATAATATATACACACATTTGTCACTCATATTTGAATTAATATGAGGACATATAAAATCAAAATATTAGCTGTGGAAACGAATTAAACTTGTACACAATTAAATTATAAGTGATGTCTACACATATATCTAAATATAATACAAGTACTTGAAAGAAAAGGGAAAAAAGCATGCAATGTAATGTGTATATAAACTAAATGCTAAATCATAATGAATGAATATACGAAATATAGGATCTGGCACTAGTTGTCATATCATACCATATTTTATTAAACGAGTTCAGGAATTTCCTGGACGAGTTTAATAAAATATGGTATGAAATGACAACGCGTGTCAGATCTTTTTAATCACATGTTTTTAAATTATCAAATTAAATAAATATTTACGCAAACATAATGATACATCCCGAATGCTGTTTACATTTCGTGAAGTCATTTGGCGTTGCAACGTCATTTCAGCAAAATAACAAAATGCGATTGGTCAATCGAACGAAAAATAAGCCAATGAAAACGCTTAAAAAGTATATTACACATATGTAAGATAAAATATTCGTAATGGTTATATTACATGGGAAACAGGGTATGGCATGTGATAGAATGAAATATGTTATAAAGCAATGTCCGTGATGTTTGCATGTTTTTTTCTGCGGATTTCTTTGCTTTACATAAATAATTTTAGCTTTCAAGATCAAATAATTTAATTTTATCTAATGCATCCCGAGTCTTCCGGGGAAATCATGAAAGGAAATTCTTCACAGCTGCAAAAATGACAATTGAAGAAAATATCATGAAGTGGAAAAGAAAGATTTTATTTATATTTAAAAAATAAAATTAGACCTGTCTCTAAGATAAATGTAAGTATGAGTTTGTTTATTGCTAATTATGAACCGATTTTGTAAAAATTATAAAGCGTTTGTAACTCTTTCCATCGATTATTTAGCACAAACTTGTATCACCGACAAAGGTTTTGAACTACAAATTCAAAAGCCTACGTAGTGCTGTGGTAGCGTCGCTGATATTGCTTCTAGAGGTTCCGGGCTCGATCCGGGATATCACAGTTTTGTTAGTAAATTCACTTATTGAGTTTTTTTTTTCAAAAATACGAACATATGTGAACCAGTCTTTTAAGGGTTTGACGCATCTCAGCATTCAAATCTCGGCACCTGTCGATAATTTACAATTAAGTGACGTTAACATTTATTAACGACGTTTGTTAACTAAGAATTAAGTGTACAATAAAACATTGTATATAAAGGATTAACTACAAGATTGAAATGGTGAGTCGTATTCAGTATCAATTTGTATGCAAACAACGTAGATCAAACTATAATAGTTTTTCTGACCATGGCGAGTTTGTTTACTTTAAATATTTGACGCGTCAACTGAATATGGACAACATTTTTAGTGGTAGAATGTTCGAGATACAAACAGGGCATTTATTGTTACATCTTGCATCTACTTACGCAATTATTTTGATATATATATATATATATAGCCGTGGACAGGTAACGATTGATGCAAGGGAGACAACTAAATTACTAATTATGTGTAATAATTTCAGCCATAATTGTCGCGCCTGTTTTGCAGATGATATACTATATACTCCTTTTATTTGTGATTCCAAATGTTGAGACACAATACGACAAATAATTCATTATTGACTCTGTTAATTGAGTTAATTGAGTTAGCACTGTGATTGGCACACGAGCTCGCCTATGCTGCCCGGACTCAATCCGCGCTCGCGGCGCTTGTGAGATTGGTTAGTGATCACCATACCGGATAGGTGGGGTTTGCGCCGGGTACTCCGTTTCAGACTCCCCGCAGCAGAAGACCAAACCAAAATCTTTCAATAACAACAAATAGGTGGAAACTGCAGTGATAAAATGAAATCGTCCAAATGTGTGTTAAGTCTAGTTAGTTAAATAGGTAGGTGTGCTGGGACATACCCCGGGTCCTCATATATTGTTGCCCCGGGCGCGGAAGGACCTCATAAACTTTGAAATACACGCACACACATTTGAAGTTTATAAATGCCCACACGTCCACGCAGTTTTCAGTTTAAAGTCTCGCCTTACAATAAATACATATGAAACCGAATGTATATCAGTCGTATGATACGCATTGAATGAGGTCAACTGAGAAAACCGATATTGGGTGTTTTTGTATAAGGCAAACGCTAATACAACAGGAAGAGAAATAAACACGAAGAAGGAAAAACACAGGATCGCAGCTTTTCGAGTGTTTTATGGAGAAACTCTTATTGTCACACGTTTGGTCTGTAGATGATTAAAACTGTTTATTATAATTCTGTTCTTGCTGTTAACAAATTGATTTGTATAAAATATGTGGTTATAATTGGTAAATCGAAAGTAGGATGACGAATGTTTCCACAGCGTTAATAAGTGGTCGATTTTGTATGAAATGTACTTTTAAACACGGTAGTTTATTAATAAAGAATCAAGCGAAAATAAAATTCTCCGGTTTTGTAACTAAACTATGTTTTATCGTTTTTACATGTTTAATCTATGTTTTGTTAACACCCATTAACCCATTTCATTATGCGTTAAAGCTGTGTATTTTCATACACATTATTGTGTATGAAATTATAAATGCAATCGTTCGTTTTGTATTCTGTTCAGGTCAGGTATATTTACGACAAAAATGTTTGAAAGATAACCTGTGACAACAGTTATGTGTACATGTATGCGAACAAGGAAAATCAGTTCATCACGATTTTACTCATTTAAAACAATAAACAATATGCCTAACAAAGTTGATGAAAATAGCATACAATTTTTTATTACTGAATACAGTTTCGCGCTCTGTACCTTACTTTTTTAACAGGCGCAAACATGTGTAAGATATATCGATAAGCATGTATTATACCATCTTCTGGTCATTGGAAAATATTAATTTAATCAACGTAAAAATGTTTTTAGTCCGATTCCAGGATATTATGTATGTACACGAGTCAGATAGTTGGTAAAACTAAATATTTTTTGTACGAAGATTGTTCATATGAAAGGATGCCCATATATCGAGTCATTTGTAGTTTTATCTCCTTTACAATTGTACATCGTCAGTTGGACCCAAAGATTGACTTATCGGGAGAGATTGCATTGTAATTCGCTCATCGTCAACATTATCTCTGTAGGAAAATTACATCTATAAAGGTATATAAAGCTATTAATATGATATATAAAAACAGCCTAATAACATGGCAAAAAATATTTGTATTGTTTTACACGTGCTAAAAACATTTAAAGTAAACATTTATCATCAAAGTTTCTATGCTCATGTAGTAGACTCCACACAATTGCATAACGCATTGTGTTCATGTGCTATTTTAGAACTAATAGTAACTACCAAAATATTTTTTACCAGGGAAATGAAAGTAATTGAGCATTGCCTATCGAATACACGTAAAAGCACTTCTAACGCATCTCTCGTATATTTCGTTATGTATTGTTGTTGTTTTTTCAACAAAATTTGTCAAAATTTACAAACACAATTAATAAGGTAAACTATCATAAAAATGATACAATTTTGAAATTACTTACTTTCAGTGAAAATCATTAATCAGTTAATCGCAATCGAACACACACAAAAAAGTATTCATTCCTGGTTGCTGAGTTATCATTTATGTAAACTGATTGCTGTAACGACTTATTTACAAATTTGTCTAATAGAGAACCTAGTATATTAATCCATTCCCAAGTACCGTCCATTCAAGTTTCTGTAAGCTAGAAAGTGTTTAAGGTATAGTCTTTATACCATGTTGAACTCGTTAAAATATGTGTTGTTTTTTTTTTTAAATATATTTTATTGGGTATTTTTGACGACATAGCAATGTTTTCGTTATAAGTGATGTGATATTTGCATATATACATGTGTTGCAGTTGCGGTACGAGCTTATGTTAATTAGTATTACGGCTTTCACAATCCACCAGTCGGAAATCGTCTTATTGTAAGTCTTGTTTATTAATCAAATATTACAACACATATTTTTTCGAGCACATTTGCAAAAGAAAATCAAACGTGTTCGCATACGTCCATTTGTAATTTGCACGTACAGCACACACATGCTGTTCACGATTGTAAGAATTTCTAAGGTGAATAAATTGAATTTTGCAAAACATATTCTCAAACAACAATTTTGCGACCACCAACATGCGCACATAGCAAAAAGCATCAGCTGTAAAACTTACATGGCTGCTGTGTGTTTTCAAATCGAACGCGGAAACTCTTCTAACATACACTTCGGGACTTTTCTAACGCATCACTTTTCAATCTTAAATATCTCAGTTACGAGTAAAGATATTGATTTAAAATTTTACATGCGATCATATAAAAACATTCTATGCAAGCTCACGATAAAATCATTCATTCGTGACGATTTGACGCTTTAGCACGTGGGGTAGGTATGGTCTATATTTTTGCACGTGGAAATGGTGAAACGCGATATTATTTTAATGTTAATTTCATTTTCATCCTTCTAGAAGGGTTTTTACACCAGGAAAACAATAAAATTAATTTAAATAAGCAATATGGCTCGGATGAACTGTTTTAAATATAACTATTTAAAAATGTCGTAATGTGTAATTAAGAAAGTTGTGGATTGTTTGTTTGTTTAGGTTGCACGTGTCTTTGGTAGAAATATGTCCTCCATAGTTAGGCTTTGGCGGAAATTTCAAAATACATCAACGTCGTGATTATCATATTTTAAGCGCGCAAAACAGTATAAACAATGTTCTATTGACCAACTTTTGTTATTAAGACAGACTTAAAATATTATTGACGTTTATATCAATCTTTCGATTCTCTGGTTTAGTTTGTATACCACACATAGCATTTCAAAAATGTGTCCCACACATAGCATAATTACATTTTTATACACACTCTCCGAATCAGATGTATTTGCGCAAACATACAATGTATGTAGCTTCTCTATGAAGAATTGCAATGTCCGCCCTATTTTTCAAACCTTCGACAATATTAGAATGAACGTTTTTGTTGATTGAATATTTTTTTTTACCACACATAGCATTTCACTTCGTGTGTTTTCAAACACGCGGTTTCACTTTTTGGACAAAATACTTAATTACTTTTGCGCAAACTTAACAAAGTTGTGTATTTTGACAATAACCGGACACTCGTCTTTGTTTTTATTTGTGAGCGTTACAAATAATGCAGACCGAATTTTGCAAATCAGTATGCCTTAGCTACGCTAGGAACCGTAACCCGTGACTGCCAGTGTGGATAACTCCAGTAAAATTTAGCAGACGACAGAATGCTAAAAGCGTCTGCTTTAACCACCGCATCTTCCTGTTCTCACTGGTACAGTGCATAGTGTGTATTTAACAGCTTGTAAGACAACGTTAGCCAGTTTAGTGTTTATTATTGAAATCTGTACATATTGGCTGCTTTCAGGGAAAACGGGGCATAATGCATGTCAAATAAGATTAGCATGTGCACACTGATTAGCTGTATCAATGATTTGAAAAAAAACCTACACATCTCGACCTGTGTTTTAAGACACACTCTTTATAAATTTGAATGGTAAATGGTCATTTCAAACTTGCGATATAAAAAGCTATAACATAATTTTAAAACTGAGTTGCGTCTAAGATTATACAACAGCGAACAAATTCAGTGCCTTCAGCGCTTTGATTTTTTAAATGGTTTTGAATTAAAAAAGAAATTATCAAAAACGTTACCTGAAGCGATGTTTTCTTGACATTCGATTGTCCCACACATAGCCGAAAAAGTCACGTGGTACAGGCACATTGCGTATGTTCTAAAACTGTTGTTAGGAGGCTCTGCGCTCAGGGACTGCGAGATAGGCGGCCTTTTCGGGGACTCATTCTGTCACCACGCCACCGTGAGCTGCGTAACCGATGGGCTCGTCAGCACCAGCGTATGACACGATCAGACTGGACACACGTCTTGTTCACTGACGAGAATCGCTTCAACCTGTATCACAACGATGGACGGATGCGTGTATACAGACGTCGTGGTGAACGCCTAAACGATGATTGTGTGTTTCAGCGTGATCCACATGGCGGTGGTTCCGTTATGGTGTTGGCTGGAGTGTCGTTACACACCAAGACAGATTTGGTGATAATCCACAGCAATATAAACGCTGTTAGATATCAGCAGGAAGTTTTGCTCCCAGTTGCAATTCCGCACATACGGGCCGGCGGACGCGGTATGGTTTTGTTGTAGGAACGGAGCATCTGCTCATACAGCTAGCGCGACGCAGGCATTACTACAACAACAGAACGTTCGTTTGCTTCCTTTCCCTCCAAAGTCACCCGATCTAACTGTAATCGAACACCTTTGGGATAAATTGGACAGGCGGGTACGCAGAAGACCAGTGGCACCACTCACTTTACGTGAAATAGAACATGCCCTTGTGGAAGAGTGGTGTAATATCCCTCAACGTTTAATTATTAATTAGGTTGCTTCCATGAGAAATAGATGTTTACACGTTGTAAGAGCCATGGGAGGACACACAAAGTATTAGCCACTCGAATGTGTGATATTCGTGCTTTTCACATTGTTATTAATTTACGTTTTACGAGTTTGCGAATTTGACTTTTGTTGTTAAGTTTTATATTTTGTTGGTTTTTAATTTAAATTAAATTTAAAGGAATTATCAGATATGTGTTTAATTATTCTTGGTCCAAATTTCAACACAATCCGTTCAAAAATAAGGGAGCTATATTGATATGCTTACGTGATGCGTTAGAAAAGTCTCCAAGTATATAAAACGAGCCCACTTGCCATTTCCATGCAAGATCGTTTGGTGGTCGTTAATGTTTTATATTTTGAGTTCATGTATTCAGCCGTTTGATGGATACATATGATACAAGTTTTGCGTCAGAAAAGCCAATGACTGAACTTCATTATATGGCGTCTTTGCTTAAGAGTCGAGCGAGAAAATAGAGAATACATGATTGGTGCCGAGATGGAGAAAGTTTATCCGGTGAGGCTAAGAAAAAGAAAATAGGCCGAATCGGATAAACGTTGTCAATCTCGGCACCAACCATGTATTCGATTTATCCTGCTTCATTCCGTTGACACATGTTAACTTATCAAATTATGATCAAATGATAAATTGACAGAACAATATAATTATTCTTGTCGAGCCTCCTACATGTACACAACATTCCTGACGACCGAATAACAACCGATTGTGTCACGTAAAAAATAGTTCCATTTTAAAGCGTTTCTTTTAATACTTTCATGTTAAAAATATGAGAAGAAATAAAAAACGAATCGAGAATGTGATATTTTTCTTGGTCTACAATAACGATAGCAGCCGATATTGGTAAAATACTACACCCTTGTGAAGCATTCTATACATAGATGGTGACGTCACTACGTTATTGTCACCTCTATACTTAGACGCATCACGCACCTCCATTTGGAGGCATTTATGACTACGACACAAAGAAGTCCGCGGTTGAATAAAGAATTTGCTTTATAAGTAAACATTCGTGCTTTGATTTAAAAGTTAAGTATTATTTTGTTCAGTCTTACGGTTTTATGTTAGTATCAATTAAAATTTTCGTTAGTTTTCAACAATTTCGCTCTTTATTAAATTTTTTTAAACTGCACTTTCACTTTCGGTTGTATAACAACATGTATCCTTTATTGACGAAAGTTTGCAATGAAATAGCGTTTTCAAAACCGCTTAAAAAGTTTCAGAAGGTGTGTCTGATGCATGTTTTGAATAGACACAATGTCATAGCTATATTGCCGACTAGTATGGGAACAATTTGATATTTCAAATGGCTCCATTTGCATTGCAAGAGAAGTTCAAATTGACTTGTTCAGTTTGTTAAATTTTGACACCCTTATTATATATCTTTTTATAAGTGCCTGATAGATTTTTTTCTTTAAAAATTGAGATAAATGAAAAATTTAGTAAAAGCACTGCATTGACTTTCTATGGTGGTCATTTTCAGTGGAATAGTATGTTACAATAAAACAATTATAACTATTATATTAATGAATTTAGATTAGGTGTCATCTTTAAATGGGGTATTGATTCATTATATGAGATTAGCACATTATATAGTTGAAAAATAAATAACACTTTAATGACTTACCATAGTAAAATAAAGTAGCATAGAATATGTTGCAGGTCATAAAATGTAAAACTGAAATTGAAGAAGCTTTACAAATATTTAACACTGACAACACTGTTGGTTTTCCAAAAAAAAAACCTTCCTATCTACCTGCCCTAGTTTTTGGGGGCAAATTTAAATATTATTAATATCATTGAGTTAACTTATTTAAATATCAATATCTTTTGTTTACATTAGCTTATTATATTATTAATAATGAAATACTTTGCAAGGAAAGTCCAATTCTGTTTTAATTAGTCTTAATTAGCTACTATTAAAATTGAAAATATCAGTGACATCCAATACTTGGATTATACGCGTATGAATGCATATTTTCTTTGACAGTTACATAGTACCCTATTTAATTGGATTAAAAACAACAAATAACTATAGTTCCACAACCCAGCCCAAGTTGACTCAAACTGAATTAATTCATCAATTGATCCTATTTAATTATATTAAAAACAACATGTGTAAGATTTTTAGAATATCCCATGTATTCCTCTAGTATTCCTCTAGTACACCAACATGCCTGTCTTACTAATGATTTACATGCACTCCTTAAACAGTTTAACAAAAATAATGAATGATTAATCCAAAGAAAACAACAAACAAGCTGCTTCATATAAAAAGTTAATTACATATGATTACATTAGCAAAATAATCATTTTGATAATAAATCAAGATTATACTTCAACCAAACCATTATAAATTAATTGTGGGGTGGGGGGAGGTAATGTAAGCACTAAAACTAAAATGGGGGAAATGTCTGGGAAGGGAACATCTTAGGGGGGGGGGGGCGTCCAGAATTCCTGCTAAGGGCGACAGTGTTGTTAATGTGTCTTTAGAAGAAATAACTGAAGGAAAGTACTCATTGGTGTATGCCCATCCAGAAGCATTTCTGAGCATATCAATTGGAACAGCAATATTGAGTGCATTTGAAAGAGATATAACTGTTTCATGCATTGCCTTTGATGAAGCCCACATGGCCCTTTAATGGTAGCTTTCCTATTAGGGATTTTATACTTATTTTTTACTCCACAATCTAGCTCTTTTGTCATAAAATGAGAAGTTTTATTATCCAACAGGTTTTGTGTTTGAACCTCACAAATTTTATAATACCGAAGTCCCATCATATAATCATCATCACAATCAGCAGCAGCATTATCATATTCATCATCATCATCGTTAGCAGCAGCATCATTGTGTTGTATTATCAGAATTCAATACAAACACAACCATTACAACTCTTACTACTACTACTAATTAATTAATTATCTACTTCTACAACAAGAACAACAAGAACAACAACAACTACTACTACTACTACTACTACTACTACTACTTCTACTACTACTACTACTACTACTACTACTACCACCACCACCACAACCACCACCACTACTACTGCTACTACTACTACTTGGTACACCAGGACTTGTTGTCCATGGAGACGATAATGTGAACTCTCCCAAAGTATTGATCGAACCCATGCCCAGCGGACAACATTTTATACACCATAGCGACCATAAATTAATATTTGACGCCATGTGCAACATAATTCACCTTATTACAAAAAAACATGGAAATCACAAAATGACTGAAAATGCTTTAAAAAAAATGCAAATTTGAAATAAAACAACCTAAGCAATAAATAATAAGAAACACTACATTATTGAAACACTGATACCATGAACATTTTAGGGTGTAACACCTTATGAACATGTACCAGACTTTCTATGTTCTACCGGTACTTTGAAACTTTACGTACCACCTACATAAAATATAGGCGTTATTGTCCATTCATTCATAGCAGTCCTAATGAATTATGGTAATTCTCTAAACATGATTAAAGTCTAAAGAAGGAAATTATTTATTTTTTTTACAGTTTGAACATTAAGGTCATTCTCTCGTCTCTTCAAAGTATCACATTTCAATTATACAATATAATACAAACATTTTAGACTTTATAATCCTTAGTCAGGATAAGATAAGCGACAAATGAATTTTTATAATTTACTTCAATTTCAGGTAAGACTAATAAATTATTTATTAATTACTACATGTACTTGGGCGAATAAATTTTTACTAAGACACTCAGTGACACTTAGACAATCTGACAAAAAATAAAATCTATTGCCAATATATAAGTCTAAATTCATAAATACTATCACACAAAATACATTTCATCAATAACACACATTCATATTAAATTAGTTATCTCTATATATTATAAATATGGTACATAAAGTGTCAGATAGTGGTACATAAAGTGTCGGTACATAAACGGACTGGTACGTAAGGTGTAACATTCAACATTTTAAAAATCAGTTAACAATATATGGACTTAATTGTTTTGCATATACGCAATCAAAGCATATTTATTAAAAATTAAAACACACTGTTCATGGCTTTATCTTTTTATTTATACATGCATCAACTATTCTGGTTATTAATACATTTTAAAAATTATATATAAACAAGAGCACCACATAATGGGTGCCAAGCTAGGCTGCTGTGCAGTTTTGAATAAATGAATTTTATTTGTTTTTAATTAGAGGTTAGTGACCTTGACCTTTGACTAAGTGACCCCAAAATGGGTGTGGTGAATATACATGTGAGGTTTCAATGTTATAGGTGGAAGCACTTTGATTTTAGAGCTGATGTAAAGGTTTTAGCACGACGCGGACGTATGACGACGAGCTGTCTATGACAATACCTAGGGTTTTCCCCGAAAACAGCCGAGCAAAAATTGAGCGCCATATAAATTAAATGGAAAACATAAATATTATGTCAAGAAAAATAAAGCTGTAAAAATCTCACCTGCTCGTCTTTGATGTTGCAATAAGCACATTCAGCATTTTCAGTATCTACTAAATAAATATATGAAAGTGCCAAATGTCCAAAATACCATGACGTCCTCATCAAAATGTTAGATCCTTCGAACTCCATTTATTTTATCCCTGATTAATCCTCTCACACATTAGGCCTACATGTAAGATTTCTTGTTATGTTCACAGCGTTTATTTTAAATCGTTTACGTTCTCAAATTTCAGCAGGTATTTAATTATAAATATTTATTTATTATTAAGATTTATTTACTATTTCGAAGATACAGTCTTGCAACGTGTTTAGTTAGTCTAAGTTACGTGTTTAGTGATTCTTACAAACAATAGACTGACATGAAAAGTGGCTCCTTTTGAAGCACAAACTGCATCCAAATATATATTACAGCTGGCCCGGTTTTATGGGGCCTGTTTTTGATAATAATTAATTACCATTTTTCACTTCCGTGTTTATTATGTTTACCAACGCCATGATGGGAAAAAGTCCGTTTCCCACAATGCTTAGCGCGCATTCACACAGGTCAGTAAGACCGGTGTGACACAATGCCTTGTGAAGTGTATTGGAAAGGTTGCACTCAACTTTGTGTCACAGCGTGCGTAGGAATAGCATACTTCCGGTTGACCGGAGATAGGACAATTTATTCGACCCTGCTTTATGAGGTCAATGTTTGCAACAGGTAGGATAATAGAAAATAATTCAATTAAGGAGAGAGAGCGTTTCGAAATTTAGCACTGAATACATGTTACTCACATACTAAAGTATGACAAAGCCGTAAACAAATATAAGTATATGTCGGATTCAAAACTGGTTCCCTATTCATCTCGAAAAATATAATAGTAGCGAATGTTTTGGAGGATTCCTATCAAATCATCCATTTCTATGATATGATATATTCATTCGGGATATTTTGCGGGATAATCATTAAATATTCCGGCTTGACAGTTCCGCCGAACAAAAGTTAAAAAGAATCATGAAAGCAAGTGATATGAGCACACATAATTTTTGGATGTTTCTATCGCATATTTACATATATAATTTTTAAGTTTGAAATGAAGTTGACATTTCAACAAAACCGAAACAGATGACGAAGCTATATCTTGATAATTTCACCGTTATAGTTGTAAAACATATGCCGTGATTTATTATTTTGAGCTTGCTGATACAACAGTATAGATGAGCTAAAACAACTAAATGATAATTTAAATTAATGGGTACAACTTACAGATCGGGGGTAAAGGTATAATATATAATGTGACCCTTATTAAATACTTTTGTAACTTATGTATATATTTTATGTTTTATTCTTATTTTATACGGATTCATATATGTTCTTGTAAACACATTTAATTTTAACTTGTTTCAAGATTACTGCTTCGAACTTCTGATGAAGAGTCTGGAATATGCACAAACATGAACCCCACAGAAAGCAGTTTAGAAAACAACGTATTGACTGGACAATGGTAAATCTTTTTTGAAAGAAATTTCTGTTGGTGCACGCTTATTATATTTAACTGTATTTATTTATTACATGTGTGTAATTGATACTGTGGTCAAAATTCAATATCCGTTGATAATATCGTTCAAAACAAATTGACGCAATATGTTCTTACATTGTTCCCAATCGACGGCATAAACACGATGACGGTTGTGATAAACATAATACCAATATTTGAAACATTGCACCCGAAGTATAATTGAGGATCTATTTGAGTTCCAGTTGTTACGTAAATTAGTTGTGAAATGATTGTTCATCCTATTTTCAGTGACCAGAGTGAGCAAAGGACTATCGTCCCGATGGATGTCGATGAACAAGCAGAATATAAACCTGAATACGTGTATGTATAACTGCTTTATTGTTTATATTAATACAGTCATGATAAAACTATATTATTCTTTTCATTTAGAAGTATCAGTCGTTTTGTTTATGTTAATAAATTCAGAGATTATGATATGTTTAAGAACTGATTGTTCATGATTCAACAACATACAACATTTAACTTAGCTTAAAAAAAGGAAACGAAAGTATCTCATGAACAAATATTCACATATAATACAGCAACATATGCATGTACTTTCACCATGCACGGTCTGTAATTGAAAGTACTGCGATATTTTGCTGAATGAACGAACGTTTATTTGTCAATATCCATGGCTGAGCATGTTTCAACATTCCAATAATACGTATGCAATAATTTCGACTATCCTGGTGAATCTTATTTGCTTATAAAATAAAAATAATGGCGGAACAGTGTTATTACGAGAGGAGGCATAAAAACAACCATTTTGATACATATATTTACTTAAGTGCAAATAAACAATGACATAGATTTTGTTGAGATCTATATTTAAGATTGGTTGAAAAAAAAGAAAGAAAAAAAGAGCAAACTTTAGCGAAAAAATGCTTGAGTTAAAGATGAACGAGTTGGTTAAAATTGAAAATGCTTATTTGCGAGGTAAATACTATTCCTGATTGGTTTATGATCAAACTTAATTCCATCCAACTTTAATGAATAATGTACCTGCACACGTGAGTATATAACTATAATAATCAGTTTTTGCGTGGAACTAAGTTCACTTTACCGGTGGATTTGTGTTTGTCAAAACATATGTCGTAGAGGCATTAGTGTTTGTGGCACATCTAGTTTTTGTTAAGATGTATGCCCTGATTTGTATAAATTAGTTATGCCGCTATTTTAAAGTCCCGAATGGCAAAATAAGCCTATACAGTATTGTTTTCAACTTAAAAGTTGAGGAAAAACGACAAATTTAATTTAGTGATTAAAATAATACACAATTATAGTAATGTTTTTATTGCACAAGACGTCTAAACAAAAAACGTCGAAACCCGATGACTCACACTAAAATACAAAACATTAACAGGAACTATATTCAAATCACAGGAAAAACTACACAACACTAGATATTTATTCGTTTATGATTTTGAGAATGACTTGATATCAGTTTTTGAGGTTTTGATGATTTTTCGTCGAAATACGAATGTTTTTTATGTTGAGTGCAACACAGCCGTCTTCAACCGAGTTCCCATCAATCATCAGTTGTTTCGCCCCTTATCTAGAAACACCCTCTTGATGGCGGTGCAGCAGTGTTGATCAGGCATTGCTCGTCTGTGATGGCTTTTATGTTGTTTCATTGCGTCGTAGCCACATCTATCTGGGCGCCCTCTCTGCCGCCTTAACAAGGACCCGCATATTGCTTTCCCTAGCCCTTCCTTTGATACCCAAAGTTCCAAACGCTTTCCACAAGGATTGTGCAGGAAAGCCCCTACCCTCTCTCCCTGTACATATCTGCCAGTTCTTGGTAATTTGACCTTTTTTCATTTGCCTCATCAATTCATTCTTAACAAGGGACAGTAAGTTCCAGGAATAGCATCTGCGTTGGAGCTGTTGACCATATGACTATGTCAGGGCGTAGGTTTGTTTTACCAACATCTGGGAATACGAGTTTCTGTGCGAGAAACACCTTCATCATCTCCCCGTGTCTTGCCTCTTGTAGCAGACTTGTGTTCTTGCTACCTTTTGCCTTCTGTCCTTCACTCACTAAGTTGATGTAACCTGGACCTCTGGTGTTGATTTGTCGCTCTTTCCTTCTATCTTGCTCCATGATGACCGCAACCACTCGCAGGACTTGGTATGCCTCCATCTGTAACGACCTTGAGACATAGCAATATGACAGGATGAGAGGACATGTGCTTGTGTCCCTCACTGGCTGCATAGCTGACAACTTTGGTCGTCGCTTAGCTTCCATCTTTCAAGGTTTAAATTGGATCAAGTAGACTTTGCGAGTCTTCTCATTCTTCTAGGCATTTCCGGATTGTATCGCTTCCATTGCTGACTTCACGGACGTGGTCGGTTGTGCGTTTGATACGGTTGTCTTCTACATCTAACAATGCGGCGTTTTTTCCTCTTGTTTTAACTCATTTAAAGATGAGCGATCTTACTCAAATTAATAAACGATTCAGTCGTTGATAAGTTTGAAACAACTTTGGCCAAGCATCGCAATTATCAAGCGCTCCTGATCGATCAGTATCTTTGTGTGGACCGAAGCGAGTTCTAGCCAAACAAAAAGAGTGTGAACATTGAGACCGGAACTAAGAAAACAGTTCGAGCCATCTGATAATACGACCCTCACGACTTCGAGCCAAGCGACCGAAATTTACATGAATTTATAGCAATAACGAATTGGTGCTTCGGGAGACTTTTAGCCTACCGCAAATTCAAGCAAAATCGAGTTTGAGCCGTCGGGTTTTGATTGTAGCAAGAACTCCATTAATATCGAAGGCCTTTAGCTTTTTTTACTCCAAACTTCCAATGAAAGTATTTTACATTTGTTAGAAGTTTAATTCAAATCCTTTAACAACGTTTGAGTCATGACCAGTGTTACACTATGTTATTGAGCTTTCCACAAGAAACATTCCACGAACAACAACTCAAAAAAGCACTGCGCACTTACCCACAATGTTCTCTCAATGTTCAATTGTGATGGATTGATAGAGCCTACACGGATATAAACAATGGGAAATCGGTTAATATTGTAGAAAAAGATGAACGAACTTTTATTCAGAACTTGCTCTCAAAGCCATTTTCATTTGAAGTTCTAAACTATCACATAAAATTAATATTTTGCACTCCAAAATTTAAGTATTTCGTTATGTTTTGTACACAAACTAGTAACCTATAATTACTTTAAAATTAATTTGAAAAGAACTTATGAATTAATGTTTGAAAACTGTAGAATTAACAAAGTGCAATACTATGTAAATAGTGAAGAGAAAGTTTAACTCCATTCCCTCGACTACAGCCATCACTCAATATATGAGAGTTCATTTAAGATACAAACCTGCACAAAACATAGTAGACCTTGAGCTGCATTATGACCCTTCTCCCCCAAAGGGGGAATTTCAAGGTTATATTTTTCTTAATCCTCTAGGTAGTTGGCATTCTCTGGCAAAAGTTTGCAAAATTCTGTCGGGGCTTTACAGAGTTATGGGACTTTGAAACACATACCCCTTATTTTTCATTTTTACTCTTTTAAATTTGCAATACATCTGCTATTTATACTTTTAAAACAATAAGGTTGCTAAATAACTGCTGCACAAACATTTTCTATCGATTTTAGACATTGTGAATGACAAATATACCTACAAAGTGTATCTTTGATACACACAACTTGTAAATATTAACTATTTTTACAAAACGTTACGTCCCTTTGTTTGGATCAGTTCATTTTATTGAATTTCTACAGACGAAACCAAAGTTTTGACTTTCAAAATGCCATGAAATAGTAAATGGAATTTATTTCTTAATTATTTGATCAGTTTTTGTATATCAGAAATAAATCTTAATGTATTTTTCAAAAATGAGTTATAATTTAGCCGAAATATGATGTTCTATCAACTGTTATGTTTTCATACTGCAGGATTTGTACTGCAAGGAATGCAAGTAAACTTATCACACCTCAGGCTCTTTTGATGAATGTGCTCAATTCGCTCTATATATTTGTTCCAAGGGTTATTATTATGTTCATATTTATATAGCTATCTCTGTTTTTTAAATATCCAAGAAAATGTCATTGCTGTTTCTCCTTGAAATAATACAGACAGCACATTCCAGAGCAATTTTCATTTGAAATTAAATTGCGAAGAGAGGAACAAAATAATATGTGCACAAGTCAACACAGTTTTATTTTGACAATATTGCGAGTCTTTTGCGAAATTATTAAAATAAAATTATATTGTAAAAATATACAATAACGTAATTAAAAACTTGTTTTCTATATATAATTAATCTTGCGAGTAAATTATATACAGTCAGAAGATTAATTCTACTATTACTAGTGAAATCCTTGCTACATGTACTATTTAATTCTTTATACGACTTTTAATTAAAAAAACGTTCAATGAAATAAATCTAGGTTTCTAGGTATATTGTGCCTTTTAAAAATGAAGTGTAATAGTAATCAAATAGTACTAGTGCTTGTAAAGTGGCAGAAATTCTCTAAATTGTCTCTTTTCAGAAACTTATAAAGGAAAAGCCTATTAACCTAAAACTATCATAGAACTTGAAAACTAGCCAAAAGATACATTAGGGGGAAGTATGTATTGTTCATTTTGAAAGTACAGTAAAGAAAGAGGTGTATTTACTAACAGACTAAAGATTACGAAAACTTAAAGATGTAGCAAAAACAAGGTCGACATACAACTCCTCATAACAAAGACCAGAATACTTTAGGTCACCTTCCAAAGTGTCGTCGTTCTTTTGTCACAGATACCTATCATGAAACTGCAGTCAAATCATCACCATCATTTCTATTGTCAGGTGCATAAACCATAACGCCCAGGGAGTGAAAAAAATTTCTTTCACACGATTTTAACAAAACACAGCGTCTAAAATTACTATTGGAACAATGGAGCACTGACAAATATGCAGAACAACTTTAGGATCGCCAAATGCATTATGCTCTTGGTGAACGATACTGTCTGCTTACAAGATATGACGGACTAATAACTGAGGTACTTCCAGACGAATCTCTGTTTTCGTCTCAAGAGGAAGCAGATACAATGATTATTTTGCACCTGACACTCCAAAACCATAATTGTGAGATCACCCGATACAGATGTATAAGTGCTTCTTATTAGGTATTGGAGACAAAATGAGTGTTCAATCCTATATGACATGGAAACTGGAAACAAACGAAGACTCATCGACATAGACAATATTGCAAAAGAAAAGGGAAATGACTTTTATTCAGTGTTACACGCAATTCACAGCTTTACTGGTTGCAATACTGTGAGCGCGTTTGTGAGAAGGGGAAAAGTAGGTCCAGTAAAGCTTCTCGAGAAAAATACAGACTTAATGCGTACCTATGCCAAGTTTGGTGAAAGACAGGAGTGTAGTGATGACTTGTTATTGTAAGAGTATTTCGTATGTTATATGTATGAAAAGCAAAATTACTCAGATGTAAATAAGCTCCGGTCTGAAACTTTCTGTAAGAGAAGTGAGATCAAAGGTAATACTCTGAACTCATGCGACACTATTGACATAAGTTTGCTACCTCAATGTAAAGCAACACTTAACAGCAAACCAGACGTGCTAATTACCAAATATATATTTGGTTACACGCCCATGAAAGATATCCCTGCATGCCTGATGTTCAAAATACAGGCTGGAAACTTGAGGAAAACGGAATCAAAATTATTTATATGTGTGGACTGAAAGTGACATTTTCCACAGTGAGCTAGTAGACATACTCTGTACAAAGTTGCAAGACGATAAAACCAATCAGGATGAGGATGAAAATGATGATAGTATTGAAATTGACAATTTGCATGATGAAGTGTTTGATGATCAGTCATATAACTCCTGTGTCCTAACTATGAAAATGAAATAAAGGCAAATCGTTAGTTACACTTTGATTTGAAAGTATAAAATAATAATAATAATAATAATAATAATATTAATATTAATAATAATAATAATATTTATTATTATTATGGTTATTGTTATTATAATAAGAAGAGCACCGCATAGCGGGTTCCAACGCTCGGTTGTGGGTGCAGTTCGTAGGTGGAAGCACTTTGATTTAAGAGCCTATTTTAAAGTTTTACATAAGAGGTCACAGTGACCTTGACCTTTGACCTAGTGACCCAAAAATGGGTGTTGCGTGTAAAACTCATCAAGGTGCATCTACATATGCAGTTTCAAAGTTGTAGGTGGAAGCACTTTAATTTTAGAGCCAATTTTAAGGTTTTAGCACGACGCGGACGGCGGACGCTGGAAGTCGGACGACGAGCTGGCTATGACAATACCTCCGGTTTTTTTATCCGAAAACAGCCGTGCTAATAATAATAATCATTATAATAATAATTATAGAAACTATATCAAAGATAATACAATAATAAGATTATAAAAAAGTATTTTTAGTTGAGTATTAATCGGTCTATTATTTGCCTGCGAGATGAGTTCCTATGTATGCTATCTCTTTATTATCATTATTAGTATCACTATTATTGTTATTATTATCATCATGATTAATAATTGTTACATTAGGCCACAACAAATTGATTAAATGTTCGATGGATTCGCCGCACCTCAAACTCTAAAACTTGATAAAAATATTTTTATTTGTATTTTGCGCCCGCAGCGAAAAATTTGCTGCGCTCATATTATTATAACATGATTTAGTTTTATTTAACCTACGTATTTTACGACATAGAGTGTTATAAAGCTTTGCGTTGTTAGATTTGTTTATGGTAAAAACAAATGGCAGCGTTCGTCTGTCTTGTCATGTCGGCAAAAGCAGTTAAACATGTACTTCAACAATTGGCATACTGCTATCTATAATCATAATAATAATGATTCAATATTCCCAATTTCATGGTTTATCGCACGTTATTTCAATCAAAAAGGCACAGGCTGTAAACTATGACGCGAAGAAAAATCACTGCTTATGCTTGATATTTATTGAATTATTTATTGTTTCATGTTATTAAACCATCATTGACAGAAAACTGAGCTTCTTATATAACTTTGATAATGAAAACTACGTGTATCATGTTAAATTTAAGTAATCACTATCTGGTGTGTGGGAAGGAAAAATCCGTAAAATAAATCATCAATTTGTTGTGGCCTTAGTTATTGTCATCATTTTACCAAGCTTGTTGGCATATTGTTTGATAGAATAATGTGATTATGATCTGAAATAATATGTTTGACACACAATAAGTATGTTAAAGGAATGTGTATGAGAATCATACACAAATATGTGTAAAATATGTATGTGTCACATATATTTTAATAGAAAATATTATTAAATAAACATAGGAGGAAGGCTTTGAATGATTACAATACTTTTTATTAAGGAATGTTAAAATAAGTTGTTTTCTTGCAAAGTTTGCATTTTGCATTAAAGGTAATCTAAACAAAATATTTAAAAAAACGTTTTACACTCATATATTTTAAAGTTAAATTTATCAGTAACGCCCCGCTAGCCAATTGCAAACAATGTGTCATGAGACTCAGAGGATATAGAGGATTAAAAAAAATAGGGTCTCCAAAATTCCTCCAGGGGGGGGGGAGCAAAAG
Organism: Dreissena polymorpha; assembly: GCF_020536995.1. NCBI lineage: Eukaryota > Metazoa > Mollusca > Bivalvia > Myida > Dreissenidae > Dreissena > Dreissena polymorpha. The sequence goes on along the minus strand of NC_068358.1, from coordinate 28,250,713 downwards.
TGTTCGTGGCTCACGGCCTATAGGCAAAGTGCTGCAACTACTAAAATACATATAGTGTAATTGTGGTTCTTCTACTCTGCCATTCCTCTAAATGTCTACATGCACACTGCATCAAAAATTAAAATACGAACATTAACACTTCAAATGACACAAAAGAACTTTAAAAGCTCCCGGTATTTCAGTATTACAAAATGTCTAATTATTGACAACGTTGACAGTATGTGTTATAATATGTGCTTTTTTCAATATTTTTATATAGAAGTAACGCGGACTTTTTTTCTCTTTAACAGAAACAGTCAAGTCAGTCAACAGCAAAAAGAAAAAGATGACATTGAAGCCAAGTAAGAGTTACTTACATCAAATTCATTTTTAAAAAAACAGACAGATAAATGAGATATAGCTTGATTTTTACTACAAATGTGCTTTTAACTAATGAATTAATGCTTGACAACTGTAGAATCAACAATGTACAATACCTATGTTAATGGTGAGAGAAAGTAAAGTTCCTTGTACTCGACTTAAGTCATCACTCAATATATAAGGGTTCATTTGAACACTTTCAACACTTGCAGAGTTATGATTCACTTAAGATATAAACCTGCACACAACATAAGCAAAGTGATGCAACTAAAAATATATATAGTATACTTGTGATTCTTGTACTCTGCCATTCCTCTAAATGTCTTCTTTCAATGGACAATTTAAAATAACAACATTCAAAGCTAATGGCTTCACACAAGGATATTAACAAAAGTATTAAATTACTGCATATAGCGTCATGGTTCTTGAAGTCGGCATTTCCGTTTAAATACGTCCATATGTAAATACGGTTTCGAAAACCGCTTAGCACAAGAACCGCATGTCTCTCTTAAGGCCAAAATTTTTTAATTTTCTGTTTTACGGGAGATTTAAAAAACAATGGAGTCGGGGGAGGGGAGGATAAATAAAAATAAAAAACATTTTTATTTTTGAAAATTAAAAATCTCAGCCAATTTAACCTTATGTATGCTTGCATATACCTTTAAGTGTTTATATATCTTATAACACTATTGTACAAGCTTTTTATAATAATAGTAGACATACTTGTATATATATTTATAGGTAAAAGCACGATTTGCATGTATATTAATTTAATAGAGACTAAACACGCGTGTAGTGTAGTATGGTGTAGTAGTGGTGATGCTATTGTACTTCTAACACTAGATTTCCTATATGTAGCACCTCGACAGTCCCAAGCCTGCAATGCCATCTTTAAAAATGCTGGTTTGCTGTGGCATACATCCCATCTATTTTTTTTTTTTTACTTTGAATGATTTTCATTGTTTAAAAATTAGATTTTAATATGCAGTTTTAACTATCAATCATTGTGATAGCAAGCAAACAAGCATTATGTTAAGGATGAGCACGTGTGAGGGCTCTCTATCCAGTGTTGTTTGATATATACACTCAACAAAAGTCAGTGATTTTTATTGCTTTTTTTCGTTACATCGTGTGCCATTTGGATTGGGAAAATTAGCGTGATAAACCATAAAATTGGGAAAAATAGCCCGATAAACCATGAAATTGGGAAACATTAAGCACTATAAATATGATTATAAGAACAGAGTTAAAATTGTTATGTGCATGTTTGACAGTCTTTTTGTATTACAAAGTGCTGTTTTAATGTCTCCTTACAATGAAGACAACGTTTAGTTAATATCCTTCCACATGCATAATAAACTTGCAATAATCTATAGATTCTTAAATACACCATTTAATCACAACCTCTTTAAGAGTATTAATTTAATTCAGCATTTTTTAAATTAAATATCAAAGGCCTATGGTGAAAACATTAAAAAAATATCAACAAACCGCTTTAGTGTTCTTGCTGTGTTAATGATGTATTGAATGGAGTTAAAATAATATATTTAATGTGTTTACCTTTCAATATCTTGCACTTGACATCCTCAGTTAAATGCTATTTCAGTAAACTGTACAGGGTGACAAACATAATAAAGCAGAATATGCATATGAATCTGATTATACACAGATCAACTAACACATAAATCAAATCATGTTTGTCTCTTTCCATTTTTGAAAGATACTCATCTTAGATCCTTTAACTTTGTGAGTAGACTGAACTCCAATTTTCCAACACTGGTATCCCTGATGCTAATTCACTTTGCATATTTCTAATAAATATTTGTGTTTTTTTATCTCAAACATAGTATTTTGCGTTTAATGACACACGCATTAAATTATTCCCTAATAACCATATGATATTCGTTGTTAATTTGAAGCTTATTTATCACTTCCGCCGCTCATCGCACATTTCTCTTCTGCTTACCGCCAACTTAGACGTGTGTAAAAACAGGCCTTCTCCATCGGGATACATCGACTATCGTCAGTATCCTCGGCAATATAGAGAGAGATATGTGGATAGCAACGTAAATTCGTATTCGGCTACATTCGCGAACACGTAAGTCAGTTGTCGATCGGCGACGACTCGACAAGCTCGATCGGCATTCGTTCTTGGCTAATGGCAATTGTTTCAATAAAAACGACCAATGAAAAAGCCGATACTAAGCAAGCGTCGGGTTAAGTCCATGTTTTATCCGGACATTTCAGGGAACAGGTAAAAATCGTTGACGAATATAATTTTTCAACGTTATGAAACTGCACGGTCGGCGGGAAAAAGGAAAATAAAATTAAGTTTATTGAATTATATTTTTATTTCATTTTGGCAAAATAAGGGTCGGCGGTCCCGCAAAACAGAAAATATAAAAATGTTGGCTTAAGGGGAATACACAAAGATTTGTTGTATGTTACATACAAGTCTAAACTTATACTACTTCTAAGGGAAAGGTTAGCAAGCGAAAAAGAGTAAGCAAAAATACAATTCGTACAGCCGGCAAAAAGGTTTGTATGCACGATCTGAACTAAATTTATTTCTAATGGAAAAGGTTATCCTATAAACATCAACAGCCATCCCTTCAGATGGACTTAACATAAATTGTAAAAAAAATGAACATAAAAAAGTGTTATGTTTTTTAATTATAAATATTAACTTGCAGTCATGGGGGCAGACCTGTATTTCATTTGAACTTGTATTTATCACAGATAATAAAATGCTTTACATTGAATAATATACATGAATGCGTGACTGTTAAGTTATACAATAATAATATACGTCTTTAAAATACTTGCACACTGCATGAAAAAATAACAATACGAACTTTAACTCTCCAAATGACACAAAAGAACTTTAAAAGCTCCCGGCGTAACATGTCAGTAATACAAAATGTCTAATTATTGACAACGTCGACGGTATGTTTTATAATATGTGCTTGTTTCTCAATATTTTCATATGGAAGTAACGTGAACTTTGTTCTCTATTATAGATACAGTCAAGTCTGTAAACTGTTAAAAGAGAAAGATGACAGTGAAGCCAAGTAAGAGTTACTTACATCAAATTCATTTTAAAAAACAGACGGAGAAAATGATAAATAGCTTGAGTTTTATTAAAACTGTGCTTTTAACTAAAGTGTTTCAATGCATATTTTATCAAGCTTAAAGTAAAAACACTGCAACTGTAATAATTCAAAGATTAACAGTTACAGCTTCGACTAATTATCATTTATCACGCTGAACAATGTCATAATTCGAAATACGTAATACAAAAACGTGTCAAAAATTCCGTTCACATACGTTATAGAAATCTAAAACTGCACTTATACATGAACGTTTAAAATATAAACATATTTAAATATGAACATACAAACAGTGCATTCCATTCGACAAAGTAACCTTACCTGCATGCATGTTTGCACACTAATTTATACGTGTTTTTTAAGCTGTCGGAAAAGGATTAAAGCATTGGAGACAGAACTCGATGAAAGGTAAACTTAAATATAAGAACAGAAAAGACTATCATGTTTGAAATAAAGCAATTAATACTTGTTTCAACGCTATATTTTTTATGCCCCCTTTTGAAGAAAAGGGGGTATATAGTTTTCGTACTGTCCGTCAGTCTGTCTGTCAGTCTGTCACACTTTTCGTTGCCGCTCTCTAATTCAAATAGTTTTCATCCGATCTTTACGAAACTTGGTCAGAAGTTGTATCTAGAAAATATCTAGGTCAAGTTCGAATATGGGTCATGCCGGGTCAAAAACTAGGTCACGGGGTAGAAAAAACAAATCAAGGGAAGTCATAGGCTTTAAATGTACATAAATATCTGAACTGCCAAATTATATATTTTTGTTAAATAAATCAAAGCGGCGCAGTAGGCGGCACTGTGTTTCTGACAAACACATCGTGGTAAAAGGTCAAGGTCAAGATCATCCTTCAAGGTTTAAGGTCAAAATACAAATCCAATGGAAGTAATAAGCTTTAAAGGGAGATAATTATTCAATATTGAACATAGCAACTTGATATTTGGCATGCATGTGTATATCATGGAGCTGCACATTTTGAGTGCTGAATCTACCGTCACGGTAGTGGCTTTTAATTATTTGCTACTAAAAATAGAGATTTGTTAGAGACAATTATTTTCAAGGGAAGTAATTTATATAATTATAAATCTCAGATTATATATTTTCTTACCAAGAATTTAAGTTCTTTTCACAGTTACTGTACTTATTTTTAGTTTTGATTATTTATAACTCAAATGATTGATTTGTCAAAGGTTTTTTTTCTAAATGATATAAGTATCATTTCTTTCCTGTTCTAATTTGTGAATGGTAGTGTTCATTACATTCCTGTGGACTTATGTCCATAGATACAAGATGAACTCTGGCTATGATCTCTTTGATAAACCACAGGCTTTGGTTGTCAGTGATGTCTGACTTGGTAATTATTGACTGTCTACAGACTCCCCGGTTGGATTGGACAAAATCCAAGGGAAGAAATAAGCTTTAAAGGGAGATGATTTCTATACCTGCAAAATGAGAAATGGAAATTTTATTTCTAAGCGGCGCAGTACGGGGCATTGTGTTTCTGACGAACACATATCTTGTTTGGTGATTCGTTGAAACATTTAAACAATTGCTGTTTAATCATATCGATACAAATTAGCATTTTGAGATGATGGCATATTTCATTTAATCAAAAATCCACGACTCCAAAATTCGACGATGTTTTTGTTTTTATCCTGAAAATCAATTCACGGCATGTTCGAAAGGTGAATGTCCTTTTTGTTTGGTCCCACGGTCTACTATAATGGATACAACTTTTTATTGAGAGTTGTGGTGTTTTAAAGGGATATGAAACCGAAGTATACTCAAATATCTGTCTTTATAGTACAAATAGCTAAATCCACACGACTCTTCGTTTTTTCCCCGCCAAAATATATGCAAAATCACATTTTTGTTCACTAACAGCATCCAAAACGTAAACGTATAAAAGTGATTTAAAGTTAGCTTGGGAATCTTGAAATGTCGATAATTAGAAAGTACTTATAGCCAACCAAATTTACGCATACGGCAAAATTAAGATATCGACCAATCAAAATCGTGTTTAATTTTTCTTGAAAGTTGGTAATGTGATGCAATTGTTTACTTAATTTTAAGATTAAATGGCTGGTGATTATCTTGGACAGATTTCAATGATATTAAGCCAAGATCAAAGTTTTTATTTATGTGAATTAACTTATATCATTGAGCTTTGCTATTAGAACATGTTTATGTTGTAGTGTCAAATTTAGCTTATAAAAGGATATGAAATACACAATCATTTTCAATTTTTGATCATTACGTAATTGTCAGTTGACGCTTAATGAAATGATTTTTTCAATAATAGAAAAGCGCAAGTCACCACACTACAGTCTGAGAAAGAAGTCAGCAAAACACGGTAACACGTACATATTTAATGAAAAAGAACAATAGAGTTTCTTACAAAATTGTTACATTCGTTGTCGTATATATTAAATAAATATAATTTTGTAATATGTTTCTATATGTTTTGATTACACAACACTTGTCAAATACTGATAGTTATCATGCGTCCATGTTTTATACACTAAAGTAATATATGTTATTTTGAAGCCCTAAACAAATGATCCAGAACATGGAGACAGAAATTCGGAATAGGTAACAAACCATATAAAACAGAATAGGGCTGTGTTTGTTAAGATAAAGACAAACACATTGAAATGATTTTGTTATTTGAGTTATATTTTAATTTATACAAACTTAAACTTCCATTTTTAAAAATACGCTGTCAATATGTGATTGTCAATTGTCTGATAATGCTTTCTCTTGTTATAGAAAACAGCAAATCAATATTCTACAATCGGAAAAAGAAAACCTTATAAAAAGGTAAATACTATCGATCTTTGGCCTATACTTTTTAAATAAAACAAAAATCATGCGCATGAGTTTATGAATTGATGTGTATAATTCGTTTTTTCAACACTCACCTATGTTACAAGATTACACACAATATTAATAAAACAAGAGCGCGTTTTATATCAGTTAAATAGATAAAAAATTAAAGGCACCGTCACGATCGCAATGTTATATGTAGTGTTTTTGTATTAGATCATAACATTGTTATGAGTTATAAATGAATGCAAGATGTGCGTTTTAAACGACGTAAAGGCAACTACAAAATGACACTGTGAATATTTACAAAAGAAATCACTTTTTTCGTTATGAGGTATGATCCCCTCTGTTCATTTACGATCTATTTATCATGTAATTACTTCTTCTATAAATGAAAATCAGAATACATTTAAAATTAATTTTATAATATTTCTGTAACACGCCAATTTACTTTTCAAATTCCAAACATTAGAATACAAACTATTATAAAAAAAACAGATTTTAAGAAAGATGACAAATTCAAAACGTTTAGTATAAACACATTACATAAATAATTCGACAAACCCAGATTTCCAGATAAGGGTGATAACATGCGTACATTTTAACTGAACTATAAATGCGGCAATTCAAACATGTACGGGGTGCCATTTTATTCGCCAGTTGCAAAGGTTTCGAACAATAATGTGTTCAATAACTTACAGTTTGTATTGACCAATCCCGGAGGAATTTAACATATAATCTGGCATGCGATTGTTTTCGGGGCTGGCCGGTTAAACTTCAATTTTAACTACTTAAAAAGAAAATCGGTTTAGGCTGAACAATTTGAATTCCGATGGAAGTATTGCGATAACAGTTTGTTTTTAGTTAGCTTACATATCTAGCTTGGATTTGAAGTTTAAGTTATTCGATTAACGACTGAACTTATCAAAAATGGACATGTTTCCAAAATGCAAACAATATTTTCGCTAAAATAATTAAGCTTTAATGGGAGCATTGCTCTGAAATGTTGTACGTTTGGTAGCCTTCAAGTAAATCTTGCTTAGGATTGCCTTTTGGATTGTCGGATCAAGTTTAAGGTCACTGTTAGACATTAAAAAAACTAACGATTTGAGCCTCAATAGACTGAGTATTGATAGAATAATTGCGTTGAACTAATATGGTAAGTTAATAAACAAGCATGCATAGTTTACCTATTTAAATGAAAATAAATTTGGACATCATTGTAATTGGTAATACTTAAAAACACTGGTTTAACGTCATTACCGTGTTTCTTGTTTATGTTATGTTTTACGTATACTACAGTTTTATGGCAGCAATAAAACGTGTCAATTCGTTTTATTCAATATAAATGTATATGTCTTTTGTTTAATTTCACATATGTTCGCAATAAAACAAATCAGTCATTGGTACATGGTTAACCTCTGCTAACGAAGTCCTTCCTATTTGAATGTTTTCGTAACATTGAACATAGTCCTGTCTTAGTCGCACACTCTCGTTAACAGCAACCGACAGAAATTCACCAAACTAAATTTGGAACGTTAAAATTAGGGGTAAATACCTTCAAAATACAAGAGGTTAATAACGCTTTGAATTACATAATTATATTAATGAAATATTTTTATATTCAGCATGAAATACGGAAAACAACGACCTACCATGATCTGTTCATTTATTATTTAAAACTAAAGATTCAAATTAAAAAAGAAATTGCCCTAAACAATGATACACTTCACTTATTTGAACAAAAATGGAAACACATTAAACTTTCATAAACAAGTCCAGTATGCTTTCTACCCACGTTATGCAACTCATCCTTATTCATAACTATTCTGTTGTTGTTGTTTTTTTACAAACAACCAACAAGAAAAACAATACATATTTACCTTTTTCTTCCTTTTTTACAAACAACCAACAAGAAAAACAATACATATTAACCTTTATTATCCTTTTTTTCCTCTTTTTTAATCACAAGAACAAAAAAGTATATATTAGCATATCTTGTATAAAATGTTTGAACATTATTCTGCTACATGGAATCACTTTGTTTTATGAGCATATCCATGCATACATTGTATGTCTTATATTGAATAATAAAAAAAAACAATATATTCTTTTTACACAAACAAGTACATCATCTGCATTAAACGGTAACGTTATATCAGGAAATAAACAACACAATTCTTTAAAAAATAATCATAATTGGAACGGCGATAATATCAAGACAATTATGTGCAATTAATGATCATGAAAAGCAGCACCCAACAACAACCGTTAAAACGTCCATTGGATATTTTACGAAAATAATACTACACAATAAATGACCATATCCGACACATATAAAGAGTTACACAATCTTTAATTTTCTAAAGCATCGGCAACTTGTCTCTGATCTTTGGTCTTTTGATGTAAATTTGACACATTCGACCTTGTTAACTTGTGTTTTATATTTTTCTGAATCAATTTAAAAAATAACAACGAATTAAAGATTCTAGCTTAATATGAAAAAAACATACGTTTTTTTGTAAATGTGGGCTTAACCGGGATTCGGACAACTATCGTCCGGGTCAAAGGCAATCGATGTTACGTCTGGACTATCCAAATAATTACATTCACGATTCGAAACGCGTATTTAATAGAGATTCAACGGTAGCAGTCCTTTGTAACGTCGGATTGGACATTTTCGTCGAGTCGGGTATTTTCGGGTCAGGTCGGGTATTCACATAAATTCAAGAATGCATGAAAGTTCATTTGAATTGATCATTATCAATCAATCTGACACTATACCAAAACTTATACATAAAGTAGAAATTACATTAGTAAAGACAAACAAATGAAACCTTCCATGAATTGGATCCAATAATTTTTATTTTGCCGAAATGAATGCTCATAGTTTGTATTTTATGCCCTTATTATTTTCACGTTTTTGCTTAATGTAATGAAACTTGTACAACTATGTTTTTGGAATAATCACATAAAATAGATTATATTGAGTGGATAGTAATTTAAATGGTAAGAATGAATATAAACAAAAATTGGTATAAAATAAACTCATTTCATGTTTTCTACACAACCCGTACTCTAAAGAGAATGTGAAAGTTAATTTAATTTGATTGTTTGTGCTCTTAATAAGGCATTTTGTATAACCCTTTTGTCAAGAAATCGATTTATGGAGATGAAGAAATTTCATTTATTTCTTATTTAATGTTGATAATTCGAATATTGTATATTCCGATAAGAAACAAATAGTGTGACCGTTACTGATTATATATTTTTCGACAGGATGCTATATTCTGGTTTCCTGTGTAAATCTATTTCACCTGTAAAACATTAAATAAATATAGCTTAAGTAAATCGAAGGATTTATTTTCAATACACGTTTAATAGAAAACATGCTTGACGGTTCTGGTAAAAAAAATATTGAAGTTTCCGTATCCACTTGAGCTACAACAATTCAAGGTCAAAGATTAAAATCATAAACTCACATAATATGAAACTTCCGTCCAATAGACACAAATGAATACATCCCTTGAATTCATTCGCTTACTTCATTGAAATATTTCTAAATATGGGCTGCCTAAATTATAAGAGAGGAAAAGAAAACAAACTATTTATACCGGTTATACTATTTTATGGCTCCAACCAAATGAAAGTGTGAATACAATTATCATGAACAATCAATAAAGCTATGCTCCGGCAGTAAGATACTTTATAATGTATTCTTTATTTTTCAGTTTTAAGAAAGCAGAAAAGAAAGCCTCCGATTACAGTGTTTATATTGGAAATCAAAACGCAAAAATAAGAAAGATAACATTGGCAAAAGAACGGTAAACGTAACTAAAAATGAAGGCTTAAGAGATTAAAGAACTGCGAACATATATAGTTGTCAAAGGGCTGTTTCGCAGTTTTTGTCTGTAAATATTGGTGTCTTCATGTGTGTTTATATATTGTAGCATTCGATTATTAAACTGATTACTCAAAGTTAAATTTTGAATATTTGTTTTTGCTTTAGACAAAGATGCTTCCTGATAGATATAATAATAATTATGTAGTAATATGTCTAGCGTAAAATCACAACCAAACCATCCAGAATATAATGACGTGCAATCTCAACACGTCCTTGTTTTACATTTTTTCGGATGTTTGTTTTGCACTTGCTACACAACTCTGAACTGAACTGAACTTAAATCAAGTACACTTTTGTATTTCAGAGATATTGAGCAGTACAGGAAAGATATGGCTCAGTAAGTAATTTAATAAATATGTGATTATTTTTATAAATATTTTTTTTGTAAATATATCGTCAATAAAGATATATACCAACTATTTAGATATGAGAATACATAAAATAATTTCTAACGTTATGAAACAAGTTTTTTTAAATTAAATATCAATGTGCAATAAAATACATTATTTCGTACGTTAAAATGTATTTAAGTACATTTAAAATTTCAGAATAAACCAAATATTGAGCCAATTTTGTGATTTCATGATTATTCCATGTTTCATCGCATTGCCATTTCAAATTGACAATTAATATTGTTTCTAGTATTTTATTTGAAAAACTATTTCGAATACCGTCTTGTTATGGTTAAAGATGATGGCCCTTTTCCGCATAATACGATTATAATTTTAACTTATTATCTAGCCACCAAAGAACGATTTATTCGTAAAATTACAATTAAGTATTGACTCTTTATCAGGGATTTTCTAAAGGCCGGTAATTTTTTTTTATAAAGTTTACTGCAAACAAAGATAAGTACGAATATTTTAAGGAAAAACAGTAAATATTTAATTGCATGAAGTGTTCTGCTTGTTTTTCATGTCCCCACTTTCACTTTCACTTTACGAAAGGAAATGGTATTTTCTGACCTTATATAATTCGGTTGAAAGTACTTTAAACAAAAGCATTACGTAATTATTGCTATCTATATGTATCAGGTTAAACAATGCATTTTTATATAATTGTTATATTTTTACTTTTACGAATGAAAACGATGGCAAGACGTTTATTCTTAGGCTTTTAGGTGAGAAAATTCAGATTAAGAATCAGCTTCTTTCGTTGGAAGAGGAATGTAAAGAACAAAAAGAAAAAATTGAAAGCTTAGAAAAACAGAATAAGTCATTGAATTCAACCCTTGTTTCGGAGCGAAAAAATTGGGGAGAAAGAGAACATCAAATGCATCACAATTTTAATGTTGAAACAGACAAATTGAAAGAATCTTTGAAGAACGCAGTTCAGGAAATAGACGATCTTACTATCAGGTAACCGTTTTTTTTTCAATCTGAATTTTGATAGAGTAACGATAATTGCTTACCTCAAGGTATTGACTTTGTTGGTAAAACTATTTTAAGCCATCATGTTTGTAAGATTATTTAAGTTTTAAGAATCTATTTACATTTACCATTACAACAATCTGCAATTACATATTGTAGACTAAGTAAGTTAGCAAGTGCCAGTTTAACACACAATAATCCGAATATTGCTGACCTGAGTGATCCAAATCGCCCAACAAAACTGGCTGAAGCTTTCTCCGAGCTGTATGACAACGAATGGACCGATGCGTTTGAAAAACTGAAGGACGACGATGAAGTTAAAACAGTTAAACATCTTTTGACCATGTTGCAGGTAGGTTTGCTTGAACCTTTTGATTTAAATTTGTGTTTTAGTATATATTTAGATTTAATACAACCACTCATTGGAAGCAATACAATTTTGTTGGAAGCTTAATAAACAATGCGAGAGGTAAACAGTATAAGAATGATATAGCAACTGTTCCATGACGTAATTGCGTTTGGTTGTAGATGTATTATATACAAATGTAAAGTGTTCTATATTACTTCTGATAGTTCTTCTTCAACCAAGAAATTGTGTTTGGTAAATACTCTTGATTCAAAAACATTTTGAAGGTTTTCTTTCGGAAGTTACCGTTTAGTTATTTGTATGAATCTGCTTTAAGATTTAAACATTTTTGACAAGTCGCCATGGCAAGCATCCTTTTTCAGAAAGCGTTCGGATTTAGCGTGAGCTTAAGCGAGCAGGCTTTGGTCGATATAAAGGGAACATCTACTAAAATTGTATTTACTATTAAAAAACATCAACCAGAGCGCATGCATGTTGGTTTTGTTAGTGGACCCAATTCTAGTGAGCAAAACAATGTTAACGGCAACGTTTCCGATGCTTCGAGCATAAACGGCCCTGACGAAAAAGCAACTTCCCCCATTGAAAATTGCGAAAATGAAATCACCGTTAAAACAATTATTGGACCCGTAAATACCATGAAAATCCAAGACACGGACAATAGAATGACAACGTCGCAACAAAATCCATTAAACAAAGAGACACAGCATGATACTCTGTCAGGCAAGCTTCAAGACGATGGATCAAAAAACGATGCTCAACCTACTACAAGACCAGTTAGTGCTATGAATGAAAAGCTACTTGTTCACGGCAACCATAAATTTCAAAGGCATGGTGTATGCTCCTCTGGAATGGATATTGTTAAAAGGGTAGGATCTTGATTAAATGAATTACTTTATAATGTTATCGTTTTAGGTATAAACCTATACATTATGTTAATATGTTATTCATTAGTCTTAAATATAGGTTGGTGGGTTTTAAACATATTGTTCGTCGTGAACTGACGGCATAAACCCAGGGAATTTAACGTTGGTCATTGCGTCACAGTATTTAAATTTATTTATTTATTTCGTGAATGACCGGTTAAAAGATTTAAAGAAGGTATCTCGTACTAACAGTGTCGCTTATTACGGTTGTTGTCGATCTTACTGCGCCTATTGTAGGGTTTATAAGACTATACATTTATTAAATTATTCCAGGTAGAATCAAAAACGGACATTGCAACAGTTACTTTTGATTTTGAAAAGTTGCAACCGACTGAGAAACAACTCATCGGCGATATTAGAAAACGGGTTTTAAATGAAATTAAAGGTCAAATTATTTCCGTAAGTTAATTGTTTCATTCATTCAATAATTAAATGTCAGTATTTCACAAAAACAAGAAAATTGATTGTTAATTATTTCCAATGTATTAAAAAATAATGCTATTTAAGTTTATTTTAAATACTGGCTTTTGTCCATAAAAATAAGTTAAACTAAATTATGACACCGACTAAACACTCATTTACAACATATTTATCACAATTTACAGATGATCTCTCATGCAGTTGTTGCAGAGATGAATCTAGACGATTGTGAAAATAGTATCTTCACCTACGTGAAGGCATGCGCATCCATCTGCTGGGAGATGCGCATCCATCAACCACCCGTCTGCCTGGAGTTTGTAGAGGTCGATGATCAAACACCGTTAAATACAGCGACATATAAACACTACACAAAAAGCGGTCCTCGGATGGATTACGTAGTGTGGCCGGCCTTGTACCTTTATAAAGGAGGACCATTGCTAAGCAAAGGTGTTGCACAGGGGAAATAAGTTAAATTGTGATTTTCAAAGTAATGCTGTTATCGCATATTACCTTTTACGTATTTAATTTCGTGAACTACGAGAGTATTTTGTTGTATTGCCATGTGTACATAGTCACTGAGTTATTTAATAAAATAAATGTATCGTGTATATTATCGTTTGTTTCTAATGGATAAACGTTGGTTATGTATGCCAATTATCGTGTATAAGTTCTTACCAAAAAGAATGTCGTAACATGCTGATTTATATACACATATATGTTTTATAAGTTAACGGTACTTCACATGACTTCTGTACCTATTTAATCACAAAGCCTATGTGACCTGGACATTTATTGTGTTTACCTTAACCCGTACTATCCCTTACCTCCAAGGTAACTTATCGCATGGTTGTTTTTCGAATAATACTAATGGTATCGTGTGGAAACGAACCGGCGTACCAACTGATTTAACGTTTTCCAGACTGACGTTGGACAGGTACTAATTTACATACTACCGCTTCTTCGAAGGGGTGTAGGGGGGGTGGGGGAGAGAGAAATCATATGTACTTATCCTACCATAAATTCTAAGACAGCACCAAGTTATCAACGTGTAAATACAACACGTACGACTAATAGTTAGTAGTTACAGGAATAGCAATGATTAATGTCGACATAAGTGATTTTTAACAGGGCAATATCAGTTTACGTTTTACAAATATCTGTAAAAAGAAACGTTTAGAATTCCAGTTTATTGCTATTGCAAGCAAGTCCCCGGTGTAATTGATTTCATTACATTTTCAGAAAAAATATGAAATAATTTGCTATCATAATTATATTAAATATCACTTTTAACTGATAAAGTTTATATAGCAGTCAATACTATGTCCCGCACGTAATGACATATTGGGTCGTTGTCTCGTTGTATACTCGGCACACAGTATGTAAAAAACGATGCTGTTCCGCTTCGAATGATCTCATCATATTCATTGGATTGCATTAGTTTCCTAATAGGCTTTTAATGTACAGTTCATGCACAATCTTTTTCTTCGTAAGCACTGGCAACAATAAAGCCTCATTGCAACAAATGTGCTATGAACCTCGATGTCCCTGCTCAACTTATATTTCGTAAAACAATAAGACTTCATGTGCGTATACATAATATGTAGATGGAGAGTAAGTTGGTTCATTTTACCTAGCCTTTTATTCCTTATTCGAATAAGGAATTAGGAACAGTTCCTCATTTGAACTAGGATACCCAACCTACATTAAAAATGATTGTCATTGATTCAATAGTCTTTTTGGTTATTTCAATTTATTGTTTAGTAATAAAATGTCAGTTCCTTATTCGATTTGAATAAGGAGTCAGGACCTTATTCCATATTCAAACCGAATAAGCAATTTGGTAATCATTTAACAAAACCAAATAGAAATGTACTGTAATAAATGTGGTTGATGCCCAGCCTACATTTATAATGATTTTGATTGATTAATTTGTTTCTTTGGTTCATTATTATTTTTTTAGTAAGATAATGTATGTTCCTTATTCGATTAGTATAAGGAGTACGAAACCAGTTCATTATTTCATATTCAAACCAAATAATTAACTGTGTTACCATGAAGTAAAACTAAGTTGAAATGTATTGCAGTAAATATTTTAAATACCTAACATATAAATACAATGATGTCCATTTTTATGTTGTACAATTTGAATCAATTTGATTTTTCATTGATGTTTAAGTAAGAAAATGCCAGTTCCTTATTCGGCTTGAATAAGAAATAAAGAGCTGGGTATGTATCGGCGAAATGTATCACAGTGATTGAGCGCATGCTATGGTATTTCCTTGGTAAATTCCTGCCTCAGGGGCCTTTCACTACGACCACCTGCGCTCCGCACCGCGTCAATTGTATAATGGCTACGGGCTGTTCTGTATATACGTAGTGAATGTAAGAAAATGTGTGTGTATCAAGTGTTGTTAAAAAGTAAATATTAGAAATACAATTTAACTGCCCTCAAATGTTGTTTTTTCGGCATAGCTGTTTAACGTCACTTTTGACCTTAGATGACCTTCATTCATGATAGGTCCCCAGTGAATAAATCCGAATTGTGCATTGGCTAATAATACAAAAATCACCGTAAACATTGGCTGCATATCATTTGAACAGAAATATGAATATATCGTAAATAACATGTAAATTACAATAAAATAAAAACTGTGATGATTAAAAATATCCTTTAAACATGACATCGCAACGTTTTTCCATAGTTAACAAAGCATTATAGCATTAATTACATGTATCTACAATTACAAGATGCTATTGTTTACATGCCGTCGCGGTCACACTAAACACTACAAAAACAGGCTAGATTGCACTTTACCGGTACGCAGTTGTTTACCACTATCGACAAAGCAGGGGTTTGGGGCGGTAGCCCCCGATACTAAGGAAATTTATAGGTGTTGGACATATATCTGTCTTTGATTTATTCTAATTCAGATTTGAGTTTATTAGTGTAAATATGTTTCTTTGTATTTTGTTTTGTTCATTTTTTATAGTTATGTATGTCTGCAAAAAATTCATTTCGCTAAAATGCGTGCAATATTAAGTCTTTTATGTTAACATTCTACTACATATTAAAACAGATTTTCTTTTATTTCATTCCAGCATTATGTTCATAGTATTTCAGTGGCGAATATGTTTTCTAATCCTTTTGAAAGTAATATATTACTCAGTCCGTTATGAAAACATAGCCATTACAATACTTATTGACAATAAAACATACAATTTCACCTCTTCTTGTTCTTCATTTCTTTAAGAAATATATTAATATTAATATATTATCTTATTATCACTCACTAGCACCATTAAAATACATGGTGGCTTCATTCCGTCTCCTTTCACTGGTCGCAAACATTACAACATCAACGCCGTATATCTTTTTAAAGATATTTCTTGTTTAAATTAATGGAAGGTAAACCGTAACAAGTACATGCAAACTAATTTAATACGGGGAACACAATCATAACTTGAAGTATTACGTTCGGATATAGATTAATTATATTGGCGTTTTTGTTAGTGTGCATAAGGCTCATTTGAAATTCGTGTAAAATAATACGACACATCTGATATTGATGCATAGTTCAATTGGATATTTATATGTAAACATGGTAAATCAACATGTTATTTGATGCATTTTTTTGTTGCTTAATGACTTAGAAGTTAAAATGTACATTAAGACAATTTATTTAAACATTACGATAGCGTATCTTGAACGCCTTATATACACGATATGAGGTTTGAAAACGAAACTACAAGTAACTATCATGAATCACGTTTATACCAAAGGCTGCACACCACACTTTTTAGCCACCAATGCGAATTGGCCCCGGTCTCAATGTGATTAAGACTTCATTTAATTGTTGCAAAATGTTTCTGTGAGGTAGCTTTTCACTACCATGACTTCTACAATGACCCTGAAAATGGCATAGAAAAAAAAAGGGAAAACAGGGGTCGGATTAAACGCTTTATAAATAACAAACAAGCCTTCAGACTTGGTCGAAAATGTATTATATTTGCTTGTTTTTGTCCAAATTTCAAGAAAACAAGTCCATATTTTGCAGTTCTAAGACTTTGCTGGCCCTTAAGGCTGCACACCACACTTTTTAGCCACCAATGCGAATTGGCCCCGGTCAAATTTCTAAATAAAGAGAACATTGCTCAAGTAAGCACCATTTTGAGTGTCTTAATAATAATGAATGTCAGGTTTGAGTTGTGGTGATTTTTCTAGGATGTTTGTAAGTTACCAAAACATTGGTATTTTAACTATAGCTGCATACAGGAAGTAGAATTAATGCAATTCGAAAACAGGTGTAATGCTGGCTCCGGTCAGTATTTCTGTTGGAAATTTGAAAGGGCGTACGGACATTGAACTATTACAAAAAATCTAATCCTTTGACCCCCAATTTTCTCCATTGCTGTTTAGTACTTGGTAAGTTACCAATGTAAAAACATGGTTTCCAGGCACCTTGCTTCTGCAGGAAAGTGGCAGTTTGTTGTTGAAACTGGCTTAAAAAGGCTCGGAAACACACATAATTCTGATGTTTTGATTTGAAATAATCAATACTAAAACATTTTGCCCCAACTCATTTGATTTGAATGTTACTGATTTTTCAGAAGGCACAGCCTCAACCATTCTGGCAATGTGCTTGGTTTATTTTCAGATTTGCGAGGTGACCAGTTTCCAGACATTGGTTCGCTCCTGCTTGTGTACGCGATTGGCCGAGACTAAAAAAACTGTAGTGTGCCACCTTAAGGTAAAACGACAAATTTCCAAAACGATCAAACACCCATGAAACATGCTTTTGCTTAATTATATATTCCTAAGGTTTTGTTTTTTAACAGAGTGTTTGCCCATAACACTATTGTATGACCAATACTGTTCGTAAATCAAGGGAGGTAATTCGGAATCATGTTTACTGGTTTCTGCAATTCTCAAACAGTTCTGTATGAAGAATGTGTTCAATTTGTAGCCGGTATGGACAACTTACTACTCTGTGGTGAAGAAGGGCTTTATATTCATATAATGTCAAAAATTATAGCAAACAATATAAGAATCCAATCAAAACAATGATTCAAAATGGCCGTTTGGGCAGAATTTAGTACGGTTAAGGACCTATGGCCTGGTAACAATCTTGTTAACATTGTTTCCATGTTAACATTGTGCATGCTTTCGCATTGAAATCAGTGTGGAATGTCATTTATTTCAGGTTTTAGTCGTTTGCTTGTAAGGCAAGATAGTCCCTGGAGAAGAACTAAAATACGTCAACAGCCTTGTCAGCGGAAAGACACTCCGTTGCAGTTACTGAAGGTAAAACGACATCTTCAGTGGGCTAGGTAAATGTTGGCATGTTTGTCGGAATGTGTTTCCTGGTCTATACCGAAATGTCCTGCGTGCTTTGTTTAATCTATAACTGCGCCATAACTTACTTTTCGCCATTGTGCGCAATTCAACTGATGATATTTATAAGCAAATAAAAAGTTATTGTGAAGAAGTGACTCTTGCAAGTGCCTCACATTGTTGTATGCCTTTTAACAATGATCTGAGCTTACTAGAAGTTTTACTTTTTCTGTTTCCAAGAAATATGGATTAATATTTATCTCAGATGTCAATTTTTAGGCAATCATTAGTGTCATATCAGGGGTATTTCCTCAATATGTCAGCCCCAATTATTTATGCTATGATTGGGTTATCTCCCTTGCATGGGCCTGTTTAAGGGATTACTTCACAGGGGCCTTAAATGGTGTGTTTTTACAACAGATTAAAGGTACAAATGCTTAACTTGCCTTTCAAGATCATGCTAAGCATGCAATTTATTTATATTTTTATTACTTTAAGCAAAAACATGTGCATTTGTTGTGAGAGCTGTAAAAATCTAAGCAACGCCAAGTATTTATTGGCCCAAAACTGCGTGTTTTTGTGTTGCTTCTTTGATAAAGTTATGATGTAAAGGCTGACCAAGTCACCTGCACTACCATTTGTCATCTCAATGTGATTAAGACTTCATTTAATTGTTGCAATATGTTTCTGTGAGGTAGCTTTTCACTACCATGACTTCTACAATGACCCTGAAAATGGCATAGAAAAAAAAGGGAAAACAGGGGTCGGATTAAACGCATTATAAATAACAAACAAGCCTTCAGACTTGGTCAAAAATGTATTATATTTGCTTGTTTTTGTCCAAATTTCAAGAAAACAAGTCCATATTTTGCAGTTCTAAGACTTTGCTGGCCCTTAAGGCTGCACACCACACTTTTTAGCCACCAATGCGAATTGGCCCCGGTCAAATTTCTAAATAAAGAGAACATTGCTCAAGTAAGCACCATTTTGAGTGTCTTAATAATAATGAATGTCAGGTTTGAGTTGTGGTGATTTTTCTTGGATGTTTGTAAGTTACCAAAACATTGGTATTTTAACTATAGCTGCATACAGGAAGTAGAATTAATGCAATTCGAAAACAGGTGTAATGCTGGCTCCGGTCAGTATTTCTGTTGGAAATTTGAAAGGGCGTACGGACATTGAACTATTACAAAAAATCTAATCCTTTGACCCCCAATTTTCTCCATTGCTGTTTAGTACTTGGTAAGTTACCAATGTAAAAACATGGTTTCCAGGCACCTTGCTTCTGCAGGAAAGTGGCAGTTTGTTGTTGAAACTGGCTTAAAAAGGCTCGGAAACACACATAATTCTGATGTTTTGATTTGAAATAATCAATACTAAAACATTTTGCCCCAACTCATTTGATTTGAATGTTACTGATTTTTCAGAAGGCACAGCCTCAACCATTCTGGCAATGTGCTTGGTTTATTTTCAGATTTGCGAGGTGACCAGTTTCCAGACATTGGTTCGCTCCTGCTTGTGTACGCGATTGGCCGAGACTAAAAAAACTGTAGTGTGCCACCTTAAGGTAAAACGACAAATTTCCAAAATGATCAAACACCCATGAAACATGCTTTTGCTTAATTATATATTCCTAAGGTTTTGTTTTTTAACAGAGTGTCTGCCCATAACACTATTGTATGACCAATACTGTTCGTAAATCAAGGGAGGTAATTCGGAATCATGTTTACTGGTTTCTGCAATTCTCAAACAGTTCTGTATGAAGAATGTGTTCAATTTGTAGCCGGTATGGACAACTTACTACTCTGTGGTGAAGAAGGGCTTTATATTCATATAATGTCAAAAATTATAGCAAACAATATAAGAATCCAATCAAAACAATGATTCAAAATGGCCGTTTGGGCAGAATTTAGTACGGTTAAGGACCTATGGCCTGGTAACAATCTTGTTAACATTGTTTCCATGTTAACATTGTGCATGCTTTCGCATTGAAATCAGTGTGGAATGTCATTTATTTCAGGTTTTAGTCGTTTGCTTGTAAGGCAAGATAGTCCCTGGAGAAGAACTAAAATACGTCAACAGCCTTGTCAGCGGAAAGACACTCCGTTGCAGTTACTGAAGGTAAAACGACATCTTCAGTGGGCTAGGTAAATGTTGGCATGTTTGTCGGAATGTGTTTCCTGGTCTATACCGAAATGTCCTGCGTGCTTTGTTTAATCTATAACTGCGCCATAACTTACTTTTCGCCATTGTGCGCAATTCAACTGATGATATTTATAAGCAAATAAAAAGTTATTGTGAAGAAGTGACTCTTGCAAGTGCCTCACATTGTTGTATGCCTTTTAACAATGATCTGAGCTTACTAGAAGTTTTACTTTTTCTGTTTCCAAGAAATATGGATTAATATTTATCTCAGATGTCAATTTTTAGGCAATCATTAGTGTCATATCAGGGGTATTTCCTCAATATGTCAGCCCCAATTATTTATGCTATGATTGGGTTATCTCCCTTGCATGGGCCTGTTTAAGGGATTATACTTCACAGGGGCCTTAAATGGTGTGTTTTTACAACAGATTAAAGGTACAAATGCTTAACTTGCCTTTCAAGATCATGCTAAGCATGCAATTTATTTATATTTTTATTACTTTAAGCAAAAACATGTGCATTTGTTGTGAGAGCTGTAAAAATCTAAGCAACGCCAAGTATTTATTGGCCCAAAACTGCGTGTTTTTGTGTTGCTTCTTTGATAAAGTTATGATTTAAAGGCTGACCAAGTCACCTGCACTACCATTTGTCATCTCAATGTGATTAAGACTTCATTTAATTGTTGCAATATGTTTCTGTGAGGTAGCTTTTCACTACCATGACTTCTACAATGACCCTGAAAATGGCATAGAAAAAAAAGGGAAAACAGGGGTCGGATTAAACGCTTTATAAATAACAAACAAGCCTTCAGACTTGGTCAAAAATGTATTATATTTGCTTGTTTTTGTCCAAATTTCAAGAAAACAAGTCCATATTTTGCAGTTCTAAGACTTTGCTGGCCCTTAAGGCTGCACACCACACTTTTTAGCCACCAATGCGAATTGGCCCCGGTCAAATTTCTAAATAAAGAGAACATTGCTCAAGTAAGCACCATTTTGAGTGTCTTAATAATAATGAATGTCAGGTTTGAGTTGTGGTGATTTTTCTTGGATGTTTGTAAGTTACCAAAACATTGGTATTTTAACTATAGCTGCATACAGGAAGTAGAATTAATGCAATTCGAAAACAGGTGTAATGCTGGCTCCGGTCAGTATTTCTGTTGGAAATTTGAAAGGGCGTACGGACATTGAACTATTACAAAAAATCTAATCCTTTGACCCCCAATTTTCTCCATTGCTGTTTAGTACTTGGTAAGTTACCAATGTAAAAACATGGTTTCCAGGCACCTTGCTTCTGCAGGAAAGTGGCAGTTTGTTGTTGAAACTGGCTTAAAAAGGCTCGGAAACACACATAATTCTGATGTTTTGATTTGAAATAATCAATACTAAAACATTTTGCCCCAACTCATTTGATTTGAATGTTACTGATTTTTCAGAAGGCACAGCCTCAACCATTCTGGCAATGTGCTTGGTTTATTTTCAGATTTGCGAGGTGACCAGTTTCCAGACATTGGTTCGCTCCTGCTTGTGTACGCGATTGGCCGAGACTAAAAAAACTGTAGTGTGCCACCTTAAGGTAAAACGACAAATTTCCAAAATGATCAAACACCCATGAAACATGCTTTTGCTTAATTATATATTCCTAAGGTTTTGTTTTTTAACAGAGTGTTTGCCCATAACACTATTGTATGACCAATACTGTTCGTAAATCAAGGGAGGTAATTCGGAATCATGTTTACTGGTTTCTGCAATTCTCAAACAGTTCTGTATGAAGAATGTGTTCAATTTGTAGCCGGTATGGACAACTTACTACTCTGTGGTGAAGAAGGGCTTTATATTCATATACATGTCAAAAATTATAGCAAACAATATAAGAATCCAATCAAAACAATGATTCAAAATGGCCGTTTGGGCAGAATTTAGTACGGTTAAGGACCTATGGCCTGGTAACAATCTTGTTAACATTGTTTCCATGTTAACATTGTGCATGCTTTCGCATTGAAATCAGTGTGGAATGTCATTTATTTCAGGTTTTAGTCGTTTGCTTGTAAGGCAAGATAGTCCCTGGAGAAGAACTAAAATACGTCAACAGCCTTGTCAGCGGAAAGACACTCCGTTGCAGTTACTGAAGGTAAAACGACATCTTCAGTGGGCTAGGTAAATGTTGGCATGTTTGTCGGAATGTGTTTCCTGGTCTATACCGAAATGTCCTGCGTGCTTTGTTTAATCTATAACTGCGCCATAACTTACTTTTCGCCATTGTGCGCAATTCAACTGATGATATTTATAAGCAAATAAAAAGTTATTGTGAAGAAGTGACTCTTGCAAGTGCCTCACATTGTTGTATGCCTTTTAACAATGATCTGAGCTTACTAGAAGTTTTACTTTTTCTGTTTCCAAGAAATATGGATTAATATTTATCTCAGATGTCAATTTTTAGGCAATCATTAGTGTCATATCAGGGGTATTTCCTCAATATGTCAGCCCCAATTATTTATGCTATGATTGGGTTATCTCCCTTGCATGGGCCTGTTTAAGGGATTACTTCACAGGGGCCTTAAATGGTGTGTTTTTACAACAGATTAAAGGTACAAATGCTTAACTTGCCTTTCAAGATCATGCTAAGCATGCAATTTATTTATATTTTTATTACTTTAAGCAAAAACATGTGCATTTGTTGTGAGAGCTGTAAAAATCTAAGCAACGCCAAGTATTTATTGGCCCAAAACTGCGTGTTTTTGTGTTGCTTCTTTGATAAAGTTATGATTTAAAGGCTGACCAAGTCACCTGCACTACCATTTGTCATCTCAATGTGATTAAGACTTCATTTAATTGTTGCAATATGTTTCTGTGAGGTAGCTTTTCACTACCATGACTTCTACAATGACCCTGAAAATGGCATAGAAAAAAAAGGGAAAACAGGGGTCGGATTAAACGCTTTATAAATAACAAACAAGCCTTCAGACTTGGTCAAAAATGTATTATATTTGCTTGTTTTTGTCCAAATTTCAAGAAAACAAGTCCATATTTTGCAGTTCTAAGACTTTGCTGGCCCTTAAGGCTGCACACCACACTTTTTAGCCACCAATGCGAATTGGCCCCGGTCAAATTTCTAAATAAAGAGAACATTGCTCAAGTAAGCACCATTTTGAGTGTCTTAATAATAATGAATGTCAGGTTTGAGTTGTGGTGATTTTTCTTGGATGTTTGTAAGTTACCAAAACATTGGTATTTTAACTATAGCTGCATACAGGAAGTAGAATTAATGCAATTCGAAAACAGGTGTAATGCTGGCTCCGGTCAGTATTTCTGTTGGAAATTTGAAAGGGCGTACGGACATTGAACTATTACAAAAAATCTAATCCTTTGACCCCCAATTTTCTCCATTGCTGTTTAGTACTTGGTAAGTTACCAATGTAAAAACATGGTTTCCAGGCACCTTGCTTCTGCAGGAAAGTGGCAGTTTGTTGTTGAAACTGGCTTAAAAAGGCTCGGAAACACACATAATTCTGATGTTTTGATTTGAAATAATCAATACTAAAACATTTTGCCCCAACTCATTTGATTTGAATGTTACTGATTTTTCAGAAGGCACAGCCTCAACCATTCTGGCAATGTGCTTGGTTTATTTTCAGATTTGCGAGGTGACCAGTTTCCAGACATTGGTTCGCTCCTGCTTGTGTACGCGATTGGCCGAGACTAAAAAAACTGTAGTGTGCCACCTTAAGGTAAAACGACAAATTTCCAAAATGATCAAACACCCATGAAACATGCTTTTGCTTAATTATATATTCCTAAGGTTTTGTTTTTTAACAGAGTGTTTGCCCATAACACTATTGTATGACCAATACTGTTCGTAAATCAAGGGAGGTAATTCGGAATCATGTTTACTGGTTTCTGCAATTCTCAAACAGTTCTGTATGAAGAATGTGTTCAATTTGTAGCCGGTATGGACAACTTACTACTCTGTGGTGAAGAAGGGCTTTATATTCATATAATGTCAAAAATTATAGCAAACAATATAAGAATCCAATCAAAACAATGATTCAAAATGGCCGTTTGGGCAGAATTTAGTACGGTTAAGGACCTATGGCCTGGTAACAATCTTGTTAACATTGTTTCCATGTTAACATTGTGCATGCTTTCGCATTGAAATCAGTGTGGAATGTCATTTATTTCAGGTTTTAGTCGTTTGCTTGTAAGGCAAGATAGTCCCTGGAGAAGAACTAAAATACGTCAACAGCCTTGTCAGCGGAAAGACACTCCGTTGCAGTTACTGAAGGTAAAACGACATCTTCAGTGGGCTAGGTAAATGTTGGCATGTTTGTCGGAATGTGTTTCCTGGTCTATACCGAAATGTCCTGCGTGCTTTGTTTAATCTATAACTGCGCCATAACTTACTTTTCGCCATTGTGCGCAATTCAACTGATGATATTTATAAGCAAATAAAAAGTTATTGTGAAGAAGTGACTCTTGCAAGTGCCTCACATTGTTGTATGCCTTTTAACAATGATCTGAGCTTACTAGAAGTTTTACTTTTTCTGTTTCCAAGAAATATGGATTAATATTTATCTCAGATGTCAATTTTTAGGCAATCATTAGTGTCATATCAGGGGTATTTCCTCAATATGTCAGCCCCAATTATTTATGCTATGATTGGGTTATCTCCCTTGCATGGGCCTGTTTAAGGGATTACTTCACAGGGGCCTTAAATGGTGTGTTTTTACAACAGATTAAAGGTACAAATGCTTAACTTGCCTTTCAAGATCATGCTAAGCATGCAATTTATTTATATTTTTATTACTTTAAGCAAAAACATGTGCATTTGTTGTGAGAGCTGTAAAAATCTAAGCAACGCCAAGTATTTATTGGCCCAAAACTGCGTGTTTTTGTGTTGCTTCTTTGATAAAGTTATGATTTAAAGGCTGACCAAGTCACCTGCACTACCATTTGTCATCT
The DNA here is from genome assembly GCF_020536995.1 of Dreissena polymorpha. NCBI lineage: Eukaryota > Metazoa > Mollusca > Bivalvia > Myida > Dreissenidae > Dreissena > Dreissena polymorpha. The sequence continues at coordinate 28,224,995 of NC_068358.1, read as the reverse complement.
CAATGTGATTAAGACTTCATTTAATTGTTGCAATATGTTTCTGTGAGGTAGCTTTTCACTACCATGACTTCTACAATGACCCTGAAAATGGCATAGAAAAAAAAGGGAAAACAGGGGTCGGATTAAACGCTTTATAAATAACAAACAAGCCTTCAGACTTGGTCAAAAATGTATTATATTTGCTTGTTTTTGTCCAAATTTCAAGAAAACAAGTCCATATTTTGCAGTTCTAAGACTTTGCTGGCCCTTAAGGCTGCACACCACACTTTTTAGCCACCAATGCGAATTGGCCCCGGTCAAATTTCTAAATAAAGAGAACATTGCTCAAGTAAGCACCATTTTGAGTGTCTTAATAATAATGAATGTCAGGTTTGAGTTGTGGTGATTTTTCTTGGATGTTTGTAAGTTACCAAAACATTGGTATTTTAACTATAGCTGCATACAGGAAGTAGAATTAATGCAATTCGAAAACAGGTGTAATGCTGGCTCCGGTCAGTATTTCTGTTGGAAATTTGAAAGGGCGTACGGACATTGAACTATTACAAAAAATCTAATCCTTTGACCCCCAATTTTCTCCATTGCTGTTTAGTACTTGGTAAGTTACCAATGTAAAAACATGGTTTCCAGGCACCTTGCTTCTGCAGGAAAGTGGCAGTTTGTTGTTGAAACTGGCTTAAAAAGGCTCGGAAACACACATAATTCTGATGTTTTGATTTGAAATAATCAATACTAAAACATTTTGCCCCAACTCATTTGATTTGAATGTTACTGATTTTTCAGAAGGCACAGCCTCAACCATTCTGGCAATGTGCTTGGTTTATTTTCAGATTTGCGAGGTGACCAGTTTCCAGACATTGGTTCGCTCCTGCTTGTGTACGCGATTGGCCGAGACTAAAAAAACTGTAGTGTGCCACCTTAAGGTAAAACGACAAATTTCCAAAATGATCAAACACCCATGAAACATGCTTTTGCTTAATTATATATTCCTAAGGTTTTGTTTTTTAACAGAGTGTTTGCCCATAACACTATTGTATGACCAATACTGTTCGTAAATCAAGGGAGGTAATTCGGAATCATGTTTACTGGTTTCTGCAATTCTCAAACAGTTCTGTATGAAGAATGTGTTCAATTTGTAGCCGGTATGGACAACTTACTACTCTGTGGTGAAGAAGGGCTTTATATTCATATAATGTCAAAAATTATAGCAAACAATATAAGAATCCAATCAAAACAATGATTCAAAATGGCCGTTTGGGCAGAATTTAGTACGGTTAAGGACCTATGGCCTGGTAACAATCTTGTTAACATTGTTTCCATGTTAACATTGTGCATGCTTTCGCATTGAAATCAGTGTGGAATGTCATTTATTTCAGGTTTTAGTCGTTTGCTTGTAAGGCAAGATAGTCCCTGGAGAAGAACTAAAATACGTCAACAGCCTTGTCAGCGGAAAGACACTCCGTTGCAGTTACTGAAGGTAAAACGACATCTTCAGTGGGCTAGGTAAATGTTGGCATGTTTGTCGGAATGTGTTTCCTGGTCTATACCGAAATGTCCTGCGTGCTTTGTTTAATCTATAACTGCGCCATAACTTACTTTTCGCCATTGTGCGCAATTCAACTGATGATATTATAAGCAAATAAAAAGTTATTGTGAAGAAGTGACTCTTGCAAGTGCCTCACATTGTTGTATGCCTTTTAACAATGATCTGAGCTTACTAGAAGTTTTACTTTTTCTGTTTCCAAGAAATATGGATTAATATTTATCTCAGATGTCAATTTTTAGGCAATCATTAGTGTCATATCAGGGGTATTTCCTCAATATGTCAGCCCCAATTATTTATGCTATGATTGGGTTATCTCCCTTGCATGGGCCTGTTTAAGGGATTACTTCACAGGGGCCTTAAATGGTGTGTTTTTACAACAGATTAAAGGTACAAATGCTTAACTTGCCTTTCAAGATCATGCTAAGCATGCAATTTATTTATATTTTTATTACTTTAAGCAAAAACATGTGCATTTGTTGTGAGAGCTGTAAAAATCTAAGCAACGCCAAGTATTTATTGGCCCAAAACTGCGTGTTTTTGTGTTGCTTCTTTGATAAAGTTATGATTTAAAGGCTGACCAAGTCACCTGCACTACCATTTGTCATCTCAATGTGATTAAGACTTCATTTAATTGTTGCAATATGTTTCTGTGAGGTAGCTTTTCACTACCATGACTTCTACAATGACCCTGAAAATGGCATAGAAAAAAAAGGGAAAACAGGGGTCGGATTAAACGCTTTATAAATAACAAACAAGCCTTCAGACTTGGTCAAAAATGTATTATATTTGCTTGTTTTTGTCCAAATTTCAAGAAAACAAGTCCATATTTTGCAGTTCTAAGACTTTGCTGGCCCTTAAGGCTGCACACCACACTTTTTAGCCACCAATGCGAATTGGCCCCGGTCAAATTTCTAAATAAAGAGAACATTGCTCAAGTAAGCACCATTTTGAGTGTCTTAATAATAATGAATGTCAGGTTTGAGTTGTGGTGATTTTTCTTGGATGTTTGTAAGTTACCAAAACATTGGTATTTTAACTATAGCTGCATACAGGAAGTAGAATTAATGCAATTCGAAAACAGGTGTAATGCTGGCTCCGGTCAGTATTTCTGTTGGAAATTTGAAAGGGCGTACGGACATTGAACTATTACAAAAAATCTAATCCTTTGACCCCCAATTTTCTCCATTGCTGTTTAGTACTTGGTAAGTTACCAATGTAAAAACATGGTTTCCAGGCACCTTGCTTCTGCAGGAAAGTGGCAGTTTGTTGTTGAAACTGGCTTAAAAAGGCTCGGAAACACACATAATTCTGATGTTTTGATTTGAAATAATCAATACTAAAACATTTTGCCCCAACTCATTTGATTTGAATGTTACTGATTTTTCAGAAGGCACAGCCTCAACCATTCTGGCAATGTGCTTGGTTTATTTTCAGATTTGCGAGGTGACCAGTTTCCAGACATTGGTTCGCTCCTGCTTGTGTACGCGATTGGCCGAGACTAAAAAAACTGTAGTGTGCCACCTTAAGGTAAAACGACAAATTTCCAAAATGATCAAACACCCATGAAACATGCTTTTGCTTAATTATATATTCCTAAGGTTTTGTTTTTTAACAGAGTGTTTGCCCATAACACTATTGTATGACCAATACTGTTCGTAAATCAAGGGAGGTAATTCGGAATCATGTTTACTGGTTTCTGCAATTCTCAAACAGTTCTGTATGAAGAATGTGTTCAATTTGTAGCCGGTATGGACAACTTACTACTCTGTGGTGAAGAAGGGCTTTATATTCATATAATGTCAAAAATTATAGCAAACAATATAAGAATCCAATCAAAACAATGATTCAAAATGGCCGTTTGGGCAGAATTTAGTACGGTTAAGGACCTATGGCCTGGTAACAATCTTGTTAACATTGTTTCCATGTTAACATTGTGCATGCTTTCGCATTGAAATCAGTGTGGAATGTCATTTATTTCAGGTTTTAGTCGTTTGCTTGTAAGGCAAGATAGTCCCTGGAGAAGAACTAAAATACGTCAACAGCCTTGTCAGCGGAAAGACACTCCGTTGCAGTTACTGAAGGTAAAACGACATCTTCAGTGGGCTAGGTAAATGTTGGCATGTTTGTCGGAATGTGTTTCCTGGTCTATACCGAAATGTCCTGCGTGCTTTGTTTAATCTATAACTGCGCCATAACTTACTTTTCGCCATTGTGCGCAATTCAACTGATGATATTATAAGCAAATAAAAAGTTATTGTGAAGAAGTGACTCTTGCAAGTGCCTCACATTGTTGTATGCCTTTTAACAATGATCTGAGCTTACTAGAAGTTTTACTTTTTCTGTTTCCAAGAAATATGGATTAATATTTATCTCAGATGTCAATTTTTAGGCAATCATTAGTGTCATATCAGGGGTATTTCCTCAATATGTCAGCCCCAATTATTTATGCTATGATTGGGTTATCTCCCTTGCATGGGCCTGTTTAAGGGATTACTTCACAGGGGCCTTAAATGGTGTGTTTTTACAACAGATTAAAGGTACAAATGCTTAACTTGCCTTTCAAGATCATGCTAAGCATGCAATTTATTTATATTTTTATTACTTTAAGCAAAAACATGTGCATTTGTTGTGAGAGCTGTAAAAATCTAAGCAACGCCAAGTATTTATTGGCCCAAAACTGCGTGTTTTTGTGTTGCTTCTTTGATAAAGTTATGATTTAAAGGCTGACCAAGTCACCTGCACTACCATTTGTCATCTCAATGTGATTAAGACTTCATTTAATTGTTGCAATATGTTTCTGTGAGGTAGCTTTTCACTACCATGACTTCTACAATGACCCTGAAAATGGCATAGAAAAAAAAGGGAAAACAGGGGTCGGATTAAACGCTTTATAAATAACAAACAAGCCTTCAGACTTGGTCAAAAATGTATTATATTTGCTTGTTTTTGTCCAAATTTCAAGAAAACAAGTCCATATTTTGCAGTTCTAAGACTTTGCTGGCCCTTAAGGCTGCACACCACACTTTTTAGCCACCAATGCGAATTGGCCCCGGTCAAATTTCTAAATAAAGAGAACATTGCTCAAGTAAGCACCATTTTGAGTGTCTTAATAATAATGAATGTCAGGTTTGAGTTGTGGTGATTTTTCTTGGATGTTTGTAAGTTACCAAAACATTGGTATTTTAACTATAGCTGCATACAGGAAGTAGAATTAATGCAATTCGAAAACAGGTGTAATGCTGGCTCCGGTCAGTATTTCTGTTGGAAATTTGAAAGGGCGTACGGACATTGAACTATTACAAAAAATCTAATCCTTTGACCCCCAATTTTCTCCATTGCTGTTTAGTACTTGGTAAGTTACCAATGTAAAAACATGGTTTCCAGGCACCTTGCTTCTGCAGGAAAGTGGCAGTTTGTTGTTGAAACTGGCTTAAAAAGGCTCGGAAACACACATAATTCTGATGTTTTGATTTGAAATAATCAATACTAAAACATTTTGCCCCAACTCATTTGATTTGAATGTTACTGATTTTTCAGAAGGCACAGCCTCAACCATTCTGGCAATGTGCTTGGTTTATTTTCAGATTTGCGAGGTGACCAGTTTCCAGACATTGGTTCGCTCCTGCTTGTGTACGCGATTGGCCGAGACTAAAAAAACTGTAGTGTGCCACCTTAAGGTAAAACGACAAATTTCCAAAATGATCAAACACCCATGAAACATGCTTTTGCTTAATTATATATTCCTAAGGTTTTGTTTTTTAACAGAGTGTTTGCCCATAACACTATTGTATGACCAATACTGTTCGTAAATCAAGGGAGGTAATTCGGAATCATGTTTACTGGTTTCTGCAATTCTCAAACAGTTCTGTATGAAGAATGTGTTCAATTTGTAGCCGGTATGGACAACTTACTACTCTGTGGTGAAGAAGGGCTTTATATTCATATAATGTCAAAAATTATAGCAAACAATATAAGAATCCAATCAAAGCAATGATTCAAAATGGCCGTTTGGGCAGAATTTAGTACGGTTAAGGACCTATGGCCTGGTAACAATCTTGTTAACATTGTTTCCATGTTAACATTGTGCATGCTTTCGCATTGAAATCAGTGTGGAATGTCATTTATTTCAGGTTTTAGTCGTTTGCTTGTAAGGCAAGATAGTCCCTGGAGAAGAACTAAAATACGTCAACAGCCTTGTCAGCGGAAAGACACTCCGTTGCAGTTACTGAAGGTAAAACGACATCTTCAGTGGGCTAGGTAAATGTTGGCATGTTTGTCGGAATGTGTTTCCTGGTCTATACCGAAATGTCCTGCGTGCTTTGTTTAATCTATAACTGCGCCATAACTTACTTTTCGCCATTGTGCGCAATTCAACTGATGATATTATAAGCAAATAAAAAGTTATTGTGAAGAAGTGACTCTTGCAAGTGCCTCACATTGTTGTATGCCTTTTAACAATGATCTGAGCTTACTAGAAGTTTTACTTTTTCTGTTTCCAAGAAATATGGATTAATATTTATCTCAGATGTCAATTTTTAGGCAATCATTAGTGTCATATCAGGGGTATTTCCTCAATATGTCAGCCCCAATTATTTATGCTATGATTGGGTTATCTCCCTTGCATGGGCCTGTTTAAGGGATTACTTCACAGGGGCCTTAAATGGTGTGTTTTTACAACAGATTAAAGGTACAAATGCTTAACTTGCCTTTCAAGATCATGCTAAGCATGCAATTTATTTATATTTTTATTACTTTAAGCAAAAACATGTGCATTTGTTGTGAGAGCTGTAAAAATCTAAGCAACTGCCAAGTATTTATTGGCCCAAAACTGCGTGTTTTTGTGTTGCTTCTTTGATAAAGTTATGATTTAAAGGCTGACCAAGTCACCTGCACTACCATTTGTCATCTCAATGTGATTAAGACTTCATTTAATTGTTGCAATATGTTTCTGTGAGGTAGCTTTTCACTACCATGACTTCTACAATGACCCTGAAAATGGCATAGAAAAAAAAGGGAAAACAGGGGTCGGATTAAACGCTTTATAAATAACAAACAAGCCTTCAGACTTGGTCAAAAATGTATTATATTTGCTTGTTTTTGTCCAAATTTCAAGAAAACAAGTCCATATTTTGCAGTTCTAAGACTTTGCTTGCCCTTAAGGCTGCACACCACACTTTTTAGCCACCAATGCGAATTGGCCCCGGTCAAATTTCTAAATAAAGAGAACATTGCTCAAGTAAGCACCATTTTGAGTGTCTTAATAATAATGAATGTCAGGTTTGAGTTGTGGTGATTTTTCTTGGATGTTTGTAAGTTACCAAAACATTGGTATTTTAACTATAGCTGCATACAGGAAGTAGAATTAATGCAATTCGAAAACAGGTGTAATGCTGGCTCCGGTCAGTATTTCTGTTGGAAATTTGAAAGGGCGTACGGACATTGAACTATTACAAAAAATCTAATCCTTTGACCCCCAATTTTCTCCATTGCTGTTTAGTACTTGGTAAGTTACCAATGTAAAAACATGGTTTCCAGGCACCTTGCTTCTGCAGGAAAGTGGCAGTTTGTTGTTGAAACTGGCTTAAAAAGGCTCGGAAACACACATAATTCTGATGTTTTGATTTGAAATAATCAATACTAAAACATTTTGCCCCAACTCATTTGATTTGAATGTTACTGATTTTTCAGAAGGCACAGCCTCAACCATTCTGGCAATGTGCTTGGTTTATTTTCAGATTTGCGAGGTGACCAGTTTCCAGACATTGGTTCGCTCCTGCTTGTGTACGCGATTGGCCGAGACTAAAAAAACTGTAGTGTGCCACCTTAATTAAGGTAAAACGACAAATTTCCAAAATGATCAAACACCCATGAAACATGCTTTTGCTTAATTATATATTCCTAAGGTTTTGTTTTTTAACAGAGTGTTTGCCCATAACACTATTGTATGACCAATACTGTTCGTAAATCAAGGGAGGTAATTCGGAATCATGTTTACTGGTTTCTGCAATTCTCAAACAGTTCTGTATGAAGAATGTGCTCAATTTGTAGCCGGTATGGACAACTTACTACTCTGTGGTGAAGAAGGGCTTTATATTCATATAATGTCAAAAATTATAGCAAACAATATAAGAATCCAATCAAAGCAATGATTCAAAATGGCCGTTTGGGCAGAATTTAGTACGGTTAAGGACCTATCGCCTGGTAACAATCTTGTTAACATTGTTTCCATGTTAACATTGTGCATGCTTTCGCATTGAAATCAGTGTGGAATGTCATTTATTTCAGGTTTTAGTCGTTTGCTTGTAAGGCAAGATAGTCCCTGGAGAAGAACTAAAATACGTCAACAGCCTTGTCAGCGGAAAGACACTCCGTTGCAGTTACTGAAGGTAAAACGACATCTTCAGTGGGCTAGGTAAATGTTGGCATGTTTGTCGGAATGTGTTTCCTGGTCTATACCGAAATGTCCTGCGTGCTTTGTTTAATCTATAACTGCGCCACAACTTACTTTTCGCCATTGTGCGCAATTCAACTGATGATATATATAAGCAAATAAAAAGTTATTGTGAAGAAGTGACTCTTGCAAGTGCCTCACATTGTTGTATGCCTTTTAACAATGATCTGAGCTTACTAGAAGTTTTACTTTTTCTGTTTCCAAGAAATATGGGTTAATATTTATCTCAGATGTCAATTTTTAGGCAATCATTAGTGTCATATCAGGGGTATTTCCTCAATATGTCAGCCCCAATTATTTATGCTATGATTGGGTTATCTCCCTTGCATGGGCCTGTTTAAGGGATTACTTCACAGGGGCCTTAAATGGTGTGTTTTTACAACAGATTAAAGGTACAAATGCTTAACTTGCCTTTCAAGATCATGCTAAGCATGCAATTTATTTATATTTTTATTACTTTAAGCAAAAACATGTGCATTTGTTGTGAGAGCTGTAAAAATCTAAGCAATGCCAAGTATTTATTGGCCCAAAACTGCGTGTTTTTGTGTTGCTTCTTTGATAAAGTTATGATTTAAAGGCTGACCAAGTCACCTGCACTACCATTTGTCATCTCAATGTGATTAAGACTTCATTTAATTGTTGCAATATGTTTCTGTGAGGTAGCTTTTCACTACCATGACTTCTACAATGACCCTGAAAATGGCATAGAAAAAAAAGGGAAAACAGGGGTCGGATTAAACGCTTTATAAATAACAAACAAGCCTTCAGACTTGGTCAAAAATGTATTATATTTGCTTGTTTTTGTCCAAATTTCAAGAAAACAAGTCCATATTTTGCAGTTCTAAGACTTTGCTTGCCCTTAAGGCTGCACACCACACTTTTTAGCCACCAATGCGAATTGGCCCCGGTCAAATTTCTAAATAAAGAGAACATTGCTCAAGTAAGCACCATTTTGAGTGTCTTAATAATAATGAATGTCAGGTTTGAGTTGTGGTGATTTTTCTTGGATGTTTGTAAGTTACCAAAACATTGGTATTTTAACTATAGCTGCATACAGGAAGTAGAATTAATGCAATTCGAAAACAGGTGTAATGCTGGCTCCGGTCAGTATTTCTGTTGGAAATTTGAAAGGGCGTACGGACATTGAACTATTACAAAAAATCTAATCCTTTGACCCCCAATTTTCTCCATTGCTGTTTAGTACTTGGTAAGTTACCAATGTAAAAACATGGTTTCCAGGCACCTTGCTTCTGCAGGAAAGTGGCAGTTTGTTGTTGAAACTGGCTTAAAAAGGCTCGGAAACACACATAATTCTGATGTTTTGATTTGAAATAATCAATACTAAAACATTTTGCCCCAACTCATTTGATTTGAATGTTACTGATTTTTCAGAAGGCACAGCCTCAACCATTCTGGCAATGTGCTTGGTTTATTTTCAGATTTGCGAGGTGACCAGTTTCCAGACATTGGTTCGCTCCTGCTTGTGTACGCGATTGGCCGAGACTAAAAAAACTGTAGTGTGCCACCTTAATTAAGGTAAAACGACAAATTTCCAAAATGATCAAACACCCATGAAACATGCTTTTGCTTAATTATATATTCCTAAGGTTTTGTTTTTTAACAGAGTGTTTGCCCATAACACTATTGTATGACCAATACTGTTCGTAAATCAAGGGAGGTAATTCGGAATCATGTTTACTGGTTTCTGCAATTCTCAAACAGTTCTGTATGAAGAATGTGCTCAATTTGTAGCCGGTATGGACAACTTACTACTCTGTGGTGAAGAAGGGCTTTATATTCATATAATGTCAAAAATTATAGCAAACAATATAAGAATCCAATCAAAGCAATGATTCAAAATGGCCGTTTGGGCAGAATTTAGTACGGTTAAGGACCTATCGCCTGGTAACAATCTTGTTAACATTGTTTCCATGTTAACATTGTGCATGCTTTCGCATTGAAATCAGTGTGGAATGTCATTTATTTCAGGTTTTAGTCGTTTGCTTGTAAGGCAAGATAGTCCCTGGAGAAGAACTAAAATACGTCAACAGCCTTGTCAGCGGAAAGACACTCCGTTGCAGTTACTGAAGGTAAAACGACATCTTCAGTGGGCTAGGTAAATGTTGGCATGTTTGTCGGAATGTGTTTCCTGGTCTATACCGAAATGTCCTGCGTGCTTTGTTTAATCTATAACTGCGCCACAACTTACTTTTCGCCATTGTGCGCAATTCAACTGATGATATATATAAGCAAATAAAAAGTTATTGTGAAGAAGTGACTCTTGCAAGTGCCTCACATTGTTGTATGCCTTTTAACAATGATCTGAGCTTACTAGAAGTTTTACTTTTTCTGTTTCCAAGAAATATGGGTTAATATTTATCTCAGATGTCAATTTTTAGGCAATCATTAGTGTCATATCAGGGGTATTTCCTCAATATGTCAGCCCCAATTATTTATGCTATGATTGGGTTATCTCCCTTGCATGGGCCTGTTTAAGGGATTACTTCACAGGGGCCTTAAATGGTGTGTTTTTACAACAGATTAAAGGTACAAATGCTTAACTTGCCTTTCAAGATCATGCTAAGCATGCAATTTATTTATATTTTTATTACTTTAAGCAAAAACATGTGCATTTGTTGTGAGAGCTGTAAAAATCTAAGCAATGCCAAGTATTTATTGGCCCAAAACTGCGTGTTTTTGTGTTGCTTCTTTGATAAAGTTATGATTTAAAGGCTGACCAAGTCACCTGCACTACCATTTGTCATCTCAATGTGATTAAGACTTCATTTAATTGTTGCAATATGTTTCTGTGAGGTAGCTTTTCACTACCATGACTTCTACAATGACCCTGAAAATGGCATAGAAAAAAAAGGGAAAACAGGGGTCGGATTAAACGCTTTATAAATAACAAACAAGCCTTCAGACTTGGTCAAAAATGTATTATATTTGCTTGTTTTTGTCCAAATTTCAAGAAAACAAGTCCATATTTTGCAGTTCTAAGACTTTGCTTGCCCTTAAGGCTGCACACCACACTTTTTAGCCACCAATGCGAATTGGCCCCGGTCAAATTTCTAAATAAAGAGAACATTGCTCAAGTAAGCACCATTTTGAGTGTCTTAATAATAATGAATGTCAGGTTTGAGTTGTGGTGATTTTTCTTGGATGTTTGTAAGTTACCAAAACATTGGTATTTTAACTATAGCTGCATACAGGAAGTAGAATTAATGCAATTCGAAAACAGGTGTAATGCTGGCTCCGGTCAGTATTTCTGTTGGAAATTTGAAAGGGCGTACGGACATTGAACTATTACAAAAAATCTAATCCTTTGACCCCCAATTTTCTCCATTGCTGTTTAGTACTTGGTAAGTTACCAATGTAAAAACATGGTTTCCAGGCACCTTGCTTCTGCAGGAAAGTGGCAGTTTGTTGTTGAAACTGGCTTAAAAAGGCTCGGAAACACACATAATTCTGATGTTTTGATTTGAAATAATCAATACTAAAACATTTTGCCCCAACTCATTTGATTTGAATGTTACTGATTTTTCAGAAGGCACAGCCTCAACCATTCTGGCAATGTGCTTGGTTTATTTTCAGATTTGCGAGGTGACCAGTTTCCAGACATTGGTTCGCTCCTGCTTGTGTACGCGATTGGCCGAGACTAAAAAAACTGTAGTGTGCCACCTTAATTAAGGTAAAACGACAAATTTCCAAAATGATCAAACACCCATGAAACATGCTTTTGCTTAATTATATATTCCTAAGGTTTTGTTTTTTAACAGAGTGTTTGCCCATAACACTATTGTATGACCAATACTGTTCGTAAATCAAGGGAGGTAATTCGGAATCATGTTTACTGGTTTCTGCAATTCTCAAACAGTTCTGTATGAAGAATGTGCTCAATTTGTAGCCGGTATGGACAACTTACTACTCTGTGGTGAAGAAGGGCTTTATATTCATATAATGTCAAAAATTATAGCAAACAATATAAGAATCCAATCAAAGCAATGATTCAAAATGGCCGTTTGGGCAGAATTTAGTACGGTTAAGGACCTATCGCCTGGTAACAATCTTGTTAACATTGTTTCCATGTTAACATTGTGCATGCTTTCGCATTGAAATCAGTGTGGAATGTCATTTATTTCAGGTTTTAGTCGTTTGCTTGTAAGGCAAGATAGTCCCTGGAGAAGAACTAAAATACGTCAACAGCCTTGTCAGCGGAAAGACACTCCGTTGCAGTTACTGAAGGTAAAACGACATCTTCAGTGGGCTAGGTAAATGTTGGCATGTTTGTCGGAATGTGTTTCCTGGTCTATACCGAAATGTCCTGCGTGCTTTGTTTAATCTATAACTGCGCCACAACTTACTTTTCGCCATTGTGCGCAATTCAACTGATGATATATATAAGCAAATAAAAAGTTATTGTGAAGAAGTGACTCTTGCAAGTGCCTCACATTGTTGTATGCCTTTTAACAATGATCTGAGCTTACTAGAAGTTTTACTTTTTCTGTTTCCAAGAAATATGGGTTAATATTTATCTCAGATGTCAATTTTTAGGCAATCATTAGTGTCATATCAGGGGTATTTCCTCAATATGTCAGCCCCAATTATTTATGCTATGATTGGGTTATCTCCCTTGCATGGGCCTGTTTAAGGGATTACTTCACAGGGGCCTTAAATGGTGTGTTTTTACAACAGATTAAAGGTACAAATGCTTAACTTGCCTTTCAAGATCATGCTAAGCATGCAATTTATTTATATTTTTATTACTTTAAGCAAAAACATGTGCATTTGTTGTGAGAGCTGTAAAAATCTAAGCAATGCCAAGTATTTATTGGCCCAAAACTGCGTGTTTTTGTGTTGCTTCTTTGATAAAGTTATGATTTAAAGGCTGACCAAGTCACCTGCACTACCATTTGTCATCTCAATGTGATTAAGACTTCATTTAATTGTTGCAATATGTTTCTGTGAGGTAGCTTTTCACTACCATGACTTCTACAATGACCCTGAAAATGGCATAGAAAAAAAAGGGAAAACAGGGGTCGGATTAAACGCTTTATAAATAACAAACAAGCCTTCAGACTTGGTCAAAAATGTATTATATTTGCTTGTTTTTGTCCAAATTTCAAGAAAACAAGTCCATATTTTGCAGTTCTAAGACTTTGCTTGCCCTTAAGGCTGCACACCACACTTTTTAGCCACCAATGCGAATTGGCCCCGGTCAAATTTCTAAATAAAGAGAACATTGCTCAAGTAAGCACCATTTTGAGTGTCTTAATAATAATGAATGTCAGGTTTGAGTTGTGGTGATTTTTCTTGGATGTTTGTAAGTTACCAAAACATTGGTATTTTAACTATAGCTGCATACAGGAAGTAGAATTAATGCAATTCGAAAACAGGTGTAATGCTGGCTCCGGTCAGTATTTCTGTTGGAAATTTGAAAGGGCGTACGGACATTGAACTATTACAAAAAATCTAATCCTTTGACCCCCAATTTTCTCCATTGCTGTTTAGTACTTGGTAAGTTACCAATGTAAAAACATGGTTTCCAGGCACCTTGCTTCTGCAGGAAAGTGGCAGTTTGTTGTTGAAACTGGCTTAAAAAGGCTCGGAAACACACATAATTCTGATGTTTTGATTTGAAATAATCAATACTAAAACATTTTGCCCCAACTCATTTGATTTGAATGTTACTGATTTTTCAGAAGGCACAGCCTCAACCATTCTGGCAATGTGCTTGGTTTATTTTCAGATTTGCGAGGTGACCAGTTTCCAGACATTGGTTCGCTCCTGCTTGTGTACGCGATTGGCCGAGACTAAAAAAACTGTAGTGTGCCACCTTAATTAAGGTAAAACGACAAATTTCCAAAATGATCAAACACCCATGAAACATGCTTTTGCTTAATTATATATTCCTAAGGTTTTGTTTTTTAACAGAGTGTTTGCCCATAACACTATTGTATGACCAATACTGTTCGTAAATCAAGGGAGGTAATTCGGAATCATGTTTACTGGTTTCTGCAATTCTCAAACAGTTCTGTATGAAGAATGTGCTCAATTTGTAGCCGGTATGGACAACTTACTACTCTGTGGTGAAGAAGGGCTTTATATTCATATAATGTCAAAAATTATAGCAAACAATATAAGAATCCAATCAAAGCAATGATTCAAAATGGCCGTTTGGGCAGAATTTAGTACGGTTAAGGACCTATCGCCTGGTAACAATCTTGTTAACATTGTTTCCATGTTAACATTGTGCATGCTTTCGCATTGAAATCAGTGTGGAATGTCATTTATTTCAGGTTTTAGTCGTTTGCTTGTAAGGCAAGATAGTCCCTGGAGAAGAACTAAAATACGTCAACAGCCTTGTCAGCGGAAAGACACTCCGTTGCAGTTACTGAAGGTAAAACGACATCTTCAGTGGGCTAGGTAAATGTTGGCATGTTTGTCGGAATGTGTTTCCTGGTCTATACCGAAATGTCCTGCGTGCTTTGTTTAATCTATAACTGCGCCACAACTTACTTTTCGCCATTGTGCGCAATTCAACTGATGATATATATAAGCAAATAAAAAGTTATTGTGAAGAAGTGACTCTTGCAAGTGCCTCACATTGTTGTATGCCTTTTAACAATGATCTGAGCTTACTAGAAGTTTTACTTTTTCTGTTTCCAAGAAATATGGGTTAATATTTATCTCAGATGTCAATTTTTAGGCAATCATTAGTGTCATATCAGGGGTATTTCCTCAATATGTCAGCCCCAATTATTTATGCTATGATTGGGTTATCTCCCTTGCATGGGCCTGTTTAAGGGATTACTTCACAGGGGCCTTAAATGGTGTGTTTTTACAACAGATTAAAGGTACAAATGCTTAACTTGCCTTTCAAGATCATGCTAAGCATGCAATTTATTTATATTTTTATTACTTTAAGCAAAAACATGTGCATTTGTTGTGAGAGCTGTAAAAATCTAAGCAATGCCAAGTATTTATTGGCCCAAAACTGCGTGTTTTTGTGTTGCTTCTTTGATAAAGTTATGATTTAAAGGCTGACCAAGTCACCTGCACTACCATTTGTCATCTCAATGTGATTAAGACTTCATTTAATTGTTGCAATATGTTTCTGTGAGGTAGCTTTTCACTACCATGACTTCTACAATGACCCTGAAAATGGCATAGAAAAAAAAGGGAAAACAGGGGTCGGATTAAACGCTTTATAAATAACAAACAAGCCTTCAGACTTGGTCAAAAATGTATTATATTTGCTTGTTTTTGTCCAAATTTCAAGAAAACAAGTCCATATTTTGCAGTTCTAAGACTTTGCTTGCCCTTAATTAAGGTAAAACGACAAATTTCCAAAATGATCAAACACCCATGAAACATGCTTTTGCTTAATTATATATTCCTAAGGTTTTGTTTTTTAACAGAGTGTTTGCCCATAACACTATTGTATGACCAATACTGTTCGTAAATCAAGGGAGGTAATTCGGAATCATGTTTACTGGTTTCTGCAATTCTCAAACAGTTCTGTATGAAGAATGTGCTCAATTTGTAGCCGGTATGGACAACTTACTACTCTGTGGTGAAGAAGGGCTTTATATTCATATAATGTCAAAAATTATAGCAAACAATATAAGAATCCAATCAAAGCAATGATTCAAAATGGCCGTTTGGGCAGAATTTAGTACGGTTAAGGACCTATCGCCTGGTAACAATCTTGTTAACATTGTTTCCATGTTAACATTGTGCATGCTTTCGCATTGAAATCAGTGTGGAATGTCATTTATTTCAGGTTTTAGTCGTTTGCTTGTAAGGCAAGATAGTCCCTGGAGAAGAACTAAAATACGTCAACAGCCTTGTCAGCGGAAAGACACTCCGTTGCAGTTACTGAAGGTAAAACGACATCTTCAGTGGGCTAGGTAAATGTTGGCATGTTTGTCGGAATGTGTTTCCTGGTCTATACCGAAATGTCCTGCGTGCTTTGTTTAATCTATAACTGCGCCACAACTTACTTTTCGCCATTGTGCGCAATTCAACTGATGATATATATAAGCAAATAAAAAGTTATTGTGAAGAAGTGACTCTTGCAAGTGCCTCACATTGTTGTATGCCTTTTAACAATGATCTGAGCTTACTAGAAGTTTTACTTTTTCTGTTTCCAAGAAATATGGGTTAATATTTATCTCAGATGTCAATTTTTAGGCAATCATTAGTGTCATATCAGGGGTATTTCCTCAATATGTCAGCCCCAATTATTTATGCTATGATTGGGTTATCTCCCTTGCATGGGCCTGTTTAAGGGATTACTTCACAGGGGCCTTAAATGGTGTGTTTTTACAACAGATTAAAGGTACAAATGCTTAACTTGCCTTTCAAGATCATGCTAAGCATGCAATTTATTTATATTTTTATTACTTTAAGCAAAAACATGTGCATTTGTTGTGAGAGCTGTAAAAATCTAAGCAATGCCAAGTATTTATTGGCCCAAAACTGCGTGTTTTTGTGTTGCTTCTTTGATAAAGTTATGATTTAAAGGCTGACCAAGTCACCTGCACTACCATTTGTCATCTCAATGTGATTAAGACTTCATTTAATTGTTGCAATATGTTTCTGTGAGGTAGCTTTTCACTACCATGACTTCTACAATGACCCTGAAAATGGCATAGAAAAAAAAGGGAAAACAGGGGTCGGATTAAACGCTTTATAAATAACAAACAAGCCTTCAGACTTGGTCAAAAATGTATTATATTTGCTTGTTTTTGTCCAAATTTCAAGAAAACAAGTCCATATTTTGCAGTTCTAAGACTTTGCTTGCCCTTAAGGCTGCACACCACACTTTTTAGCCACCAATGCGAATTGGCCCCGGTCAAATTTCTAAATAAAGAGAACATTGCTCAAGTAAGCACCATTTTGAGTGTCTTAATAATAATGAATGTCAGGTTTGAGTTGTGGTGATTTTTCTTGGATGTTTGTAAGTTACCAAAACATTGGTATTTTAACTATAGCTGCATACAGGAAGTAGAATTAATGCAATTCGAAAACAGGTGTAATGCTGGCTCCGGTCAGTATTTCTGTTGGAAATTTGAAAGGGCGTACGGACATTGAACTATTACAAAAAATCTAATCCTTTGACCCCCAATTTTCTCCATTGCTGTTTAGTACTTGGTAAGTTACCAATGTAAAAACATGGTTTCCAGGCACCTTGCTTCTGCAGGAAAGTGGCAGTTTGTTGTTGAAACTGGCTTAAAAAGGCTCGGAAACACACATAATTCTGATGTTTTGATTTGAAATAATCAATACTAAAACATTTTGCCCCAACTCATTTGATTTGAATGTTACTGATTTTTCAGAAGGCACAGCCTCAACCATTCTGGCAATGTGCTTGGTTTATTTTCAGATTTGCGAGGTGACCAGTTTCCAGACATTGGTTCGCTCCTGCTTGTGTACGCGATTGGCCGAGACTAAAAAAACTGTAGTGTGCCACCTAAAGATGTAAGCAACGTTCTTCAAAAGGAGATTAATTTATAACTTTCTGCGGGAAATCGTCTACCAATGTAACAATGAAATAAACAGTTTCCAGATGAAAAGGTAACTTTCTCTTACTTCTCCAACTGATACAACTAATAGTGGGTTTCTGCGGTCCACAAATACGCGTTCAATCGACCTTCGTAAACACGCAATTATCACTCTTCCAGGTACAGTATCCTAGATTTATGTGCGAACTCGGTTTTCTTTTATACTCGGCATTTATTAATACAGGAAACACTGTCATGGGCATTTATGTTTCATTGATAAAAATATTACACGAAACCAAATATAAAATTTAAATCGCTAATGTCCATCGATTCTCACAAATACAGTACGTACAGGAAATTTTGTTTGTTCGTTAAAGAAATATTGAAACAGTT
The DNA here is from genome assembly GCF_020536995.1 of Dreissena polymorpha. Lineage (NCBI taxonomy): Eukaryota > Metazoa > Mollusca > Bivalvia > Myida > Dreissenidae > Dreissena > Dreissena polymorpha. Next base: position 28,207,099 of record NC_068358.1, on the reverse strand, counting down.
TTAATTCATAACGTGTTCTAGGTGTTTGCTTATCTATACATTTAATGATTGTATGTTCCCCATCAGCTCTCAATGTTAAAATATCGTTTGTATATGTTGTATTACATATAAGGCCACGACTTTTTTTTTTATTGGTTTACAAAAATTATTTTGAAAATGGTCCATCGGGCGGTCGAAAAAAAAAAAAAAAAAAAAAAAACATCATTGGAAAAAAAAGTTAATACTAATAACATCAGAACAAAGACAACATATCTTTTATAATCTTAACACAGAGACAAAAAATCAAATTATGCAATGAAACACATCTATATCTTCAAATGAAATGAGTCCTAAAAGCACCTTTTGTAACATCAGGCAATTTTAAACACTCCATTACATGACATGCGTTCTTCTCCCATTAAAACGAAAAACTGCGTTTCGTTTCCATAATTCGATGCGCACCATTACGCAACAATGCGATGCCCGTTGCATAAATCTTATATAAGATAAACTACTCATACACAAATTACCCGGTATGTGTTTGCTCTTACTCGACTTATGAGATCGTACATGAAAAAAAAATCCAGGTAGATCGATCCATGCGTCGTCGCGGTAATGTTTGTCAAAGTTGTTGTTGTCATGAAAACTCGTTGATTTACAACGCAAAACGTCTTATTTGAACTGACGCGAATTAATTTAATCATATTTGTCAACTTCGCTTTTGCTTTATTTTGATAATTTAATCCAAAGTTTAATGTTAGCAAGTGTTTTTTTTACTGGAATTGTAAACAAGGAGTCAGTTAAAGTCTTCCGAAAATGTGCAGTCTGTGTGAATTGACAGTTTGACGTCATCAATGGAAAGCCGCTTTCTGTCGGAAGCAATAAAGCGACAAATTTCGCGCCGAAAAAAATGGCTTCCTTTGTCTAGCAATCAACATGCCGAACCAATCGTGTGTTTGTTTCGCAATTGCAATCCTCCAATTTAATAAAAGCACGTGCATAGCTCCGCCTTCGAATCTTTTGCAGAGAACGGAGGCGGAGTTTAACGGTTAATTGAGCTAGTGTTTTACGCACGTTGAGTTCCGATTTGCCGAAATTACTCGGCCCTAAGCATTGAAAAGACAAATACATTTATCAATGATTTTCCGAGATATACCGATTTGTTCCGATTTCCAAACTTTCTGTACAGTTCCTATAAACTATGGCGGACGTGTTTACAAAATTCCTAAACACATATATCGTAAATAATGGCATTGTTTTATTGGATTATTTATACTAATTATCAAATACTTTTTTATCTACTATAATATCGGGTTTGTTTAATATAATTAACATGTTAAACAATATAGTTGCGTCACAGACTCGGAAATAAATTTTGATGGGGTCGACATTTTACTGACGCTGATTTTCTTATTGTCTGTAATTTTTACCCGAAATAAATTTTGAGAAGTGCCCATAAAAGGACTGGTACATAATGTGTCACATTGAAAAATATCCCGATCTCTGCAATATAGGTGAACCAATCGTTGATTGTACTTACCCGATTTTATTCGCAACCGTACTCAAACCGGATCGTTTTTTTTTTCTCGTTTCGCTCGTTTTGCAGTGCGGTCGGGAATAAAATATTTAAAAAAAAGACGATTTTCCGATTTTATTTTTTTTCCCATTTTCCAAAAATTAGGGTCGGCGGTTTTGTAAACCAAGAAATATAAAAGTCGTGGCCTAAAATAAATAATCTCTATCTTTAAATGTATAATTGCTGTCAGCGCCCTCTCTTGTCGCCAGGCGAAGCCACCCACATCACTCATGAGGGGTAATTTTCGCATCGATTACCTTTTATGGGGTATTTTTTTACGTAGTTTCTCATTACTTCCTTTTCAAGTTTTGTACATGTTTGCACTTTATTCCTTTGTTTTTTTAACTGAGTATATCTGACACTCATATAAGACTATACTGTTCTGATGTATTATAAAGTTAATGTCAATATAAAACAGAGGTGAACCTTTTGTTGTTCTCTCCTATTTTACACACTTACATATCTTTTATTTATGGCAGTTATCAGTGCTCAAATAAGTATTGAAAAGACACATCTTCTTTTCTCATCTCTTAACAAGTCAGCGCATATGTTTTTTTATAAATATAAACTGTTGGATAAGAGATGACTGTATCGAGAAGTGTGAATAAAATAGAAAATACTTGTGATAAATAAAGATATAACTTTATTTATAAAACAAACGAAAACAATTTTCAACAATCACAATCGCGTTCGCCGATGCATGTTTGTGACAGTCTGTTTCATGATTTTGCACATCTTCATCTTCAATTTCTATCGAGTTGTCATTTGATGACGCGGTCGCCGATGCCTGTGTGTAACTGTCTGTTTGTTTTTTATGAATACTATCTAATGCAGTTTGTTTAAAAAGAAAATCTATTTTTTGCAGGAAAAAAATCATTGTTTTCATAAGCATTTTTTCAGTATGACTTAGCACTGTGTATTATTTTATTATCCGGAAACGGTGTAGATGTATGAATCATGCAGGTGCACGAAACGTTATATTTCCCATATACAGCCGTATCGATAAGGCTGGAAAACACGAACAATATCTTTTCAGTGTTTCGGGTTTTGCGTGTGTTTATTTTTTTTCCTTTTTTAGGGATATTTTTTTCCACAAAATAGGGTAAAAAGGATACTTTTTTCATGGGGGAAGCCGGCGATATTCGACGGTAAATTTGGCAAATCGAGGGCCCTGGCTGTATAGTGTAGCCCCTTCAACTATGGTCTATTGATGCACTTTGTATAATTGTTGCTAATATTGTCATGTTATGCATGAACTGAGCTTTAAATTAATAAACTTGGAAACTTGGCATGGGTGTGAAATACATTATTCATTATCACTTTTAAATGAAAGGGATCAAGACAATACATTTATGTTCAATTATTTTATTTTTAGCGAACACGATGAACACCACTGTAGATATTATGGGTCTGTGGTGATTGGCCGTGTTCGCCTTATATCAAACAGCTCCAGCGACATATTTGATCTGAACACCCATCGCGGGGTTTATATTTGTAAGCGAACACAGTGAGATGATCATCGCGGCAAGTGGCGTTTGTGTAAGTACACTGCGCCTGTACTGTAATCACTAAAGGCTTGGTTGCGATTGCTTAATAGCATTTAAAATATATGAGGGAAGGAACTGTGTAGAAATAAGCACTTCTTTCGACCACAGAGGGATACAAAATTCTTAAGTGTAATGGAACCTTGAGCTTTACTTCAGAAGTTTTGACTGGTAGAAGGCTAACTCAAATATTGTTGCTTCAATTCATGGTTGATTCAGAATCCAAGCAGAACGCCAGATAAGGTTTTGTATCAGCAATGATCCATCTCTGTATTATGTATTATGTAATATAATGAACTATATATTTTTCCGCCAAACGACGTTGCGTTATTGTATGACGTTGACGTCACTTCCTTTGTATTTGTTTATATTAATGTACTACTGATGAAGGCTACGGCCGAAACATGTTTAGTACCAGAAACATTTAAATAAACAGTGACGTGTTTGTACGATTTATTTAATTTTAGATAAGGTTTTGTGAAATTCTTAAATTACTACCAGATTTTCAAAAAGAATTCTTAACTCTGAAATTTTATTCTTAACGTTACTACTAAGATCAAAACATTGGAAATTATATGTTAACTACATTTTTACGTCTTTTGACTGCACAATTAAAATAACAAAGAAAAATGTTTTTAAATGTCAAATGACGTTGTACATGATGACGTCATAAATGGCGTTATATAAAATGGCGCCAAAAAATGTAAAAATTCGCCAAAAATGAAATGACGTTAAACACTTACATATTGTGTCTTAATCTTATGTTAAATGTGTGCTTTATATATTTAATAAATTGATATTTTACAATAAAACAATCATCATCATATGTAATTATAATCTACCTAAACTTATTATCATAAATTAAATAGGTTAAACTTATTTAATGACTCTAATTGTTTCAATCCATATCTATGTAAATATTATAATGATATTTGATTAAATAATCATATATACTTGCTATTCTATATATCATATACACATTATGGCCAAGATAAATTGCATAAAGTACTATTATTTTTACATTCATTTATGTTGATGATTAATATAAAATGTTTTTCACATATATTTTTTACAAGATAGTTTCCCGTAACAGGACATCAAGTTGATTTTTTGTATTTAGTCCATTTGGTGATTGCGTTTAAAACTTCTTTATGAATTCCAATTCTTTAATAAGTCTGTAATAATGGGAACTGTCTCTTATTTGTTAAGACACAATATGTAAGTGTTTAACGTCATTTCATTTTTGGCGAATTTTTACATTTTTTGGCGCCATTTTATATAACGCCATTTATGACGTCATCATGTACAACGTCATTTGACGTTTAAAAACATTTTTCTTTGTTATTTAAATTGTGCAGTCAAAAAAAGACGTAAAAATGTAGTTAACATATAATTTCCAATGTTTTGATAAAGGCATTATGCCGAAACGTCAATTAAAGGAGTATAATCAGAGAGTTATAATTATTTAATATCCCTTGGATAATTCAACTGAGTTACTACTAAGTTTTGGAAAATAATTCTTATTTTTATAAATGACCTAAAAATAAATAATAATGGTAATTTTTATGCAAAAAAATCAAAATAAACATACTAGCAACTTTATTTATACGAGTTCAACAGTGTCTTTTCAGTATTATACAATTTATTTTTCAAATACCTTCATATGCCCAAACTGTGCTTAGATTGCATGCCTTAGATGAATTTTTACATACTTCACAATTAAAACGGGTCTCCCCTTCAATCTTTTCAACAATTAGCCACAGAACTTGTCCCTTCCACTCGTTCAATGTTTTTTTTGTGTTTAAATTTGGACCCGTCGTGTCGCGTTTTTGTTTAGCTTTTCCGACTGTGTCGGAAACTGAACATACAACATCGTATAAGATCATTTCTATAATGTCTTTCTAAACATTTAACTTCGGCTCACTTTGCGTACAATATGTTAAAAGCGTGTTTTTGGACGCTTTGCAGTTTTTTAGGACGCTCTCTGGGCGCCGCCATTGTTTTTTAACAGATAGACTGTATACGCCGCTTTTATTGGAAAAAAATGCGCTTTATTAAACAAACCCGATAACCATTCTATATAAGCACTGCAAAGATCTTTAATTCGCGAAAAGAACTCAATAAAAATCGATACGAACCGATGTAAAGATAATATTCGTAACTTGATTTTGTAATTCTTAATGGTACGACAAGATTTTAAAATAAATACGTAACAGACTTGAAAATATTTCGTAATTACGAAAATACGACCCTTATCTGGAGCTCTGTCCAAGCTAAAAACATTTCATGTACATCAACTTAAGCATTAGGTGTTTACACTCATCTCAAAAGTTCAAATAAAACTCAACGGGTCGCGTAGTGTACTTAAAGGGTATTGGTCACAGTTCACAGATTTTGTATTTTGGGAAAATGTCATTCAATATGTTGACCAATAAATATATTATAATGTTTTGAATGTCCTAAACTAATTATTTTAGCGAGAAGATATAAAGTCGATTAAAATACTATGAGTTCGAAGCAGAGGCCTCTTGAAGTTAAAGCTAATACGCTTCCGCAGAGCCATGCAGGCTTTAGTATTTAAAGGCAAAATATAAACGCTGATCAACGTATTTTCCAGATTTTTGACAAAAATTATTACAAATGCTTTATTATTTTATCAATATCATATGGTTATCCAGGAATGAACCGATATTGTTTACATTTCTTTTAGTCAGAACCAATAGTGTTAACATTTCTTTTAGTCACGACCAATATTTCTGTGTAGCCTGACTATGGACAGGAAGACATATAGGTGTTACTTGCTTTGGCGGTGTACAAACAAAATACAAACAGGTATTTTCAAGTAAAAAGTGGCCATAACTCCATTATTGACCAGTTGTTTGAGTTGCAATTTTACCTTCACCATCCTCTTATCAATATATACACTCATTCCAAGTTTCAATGAAATCTGCACAAGCAGTCCCAAGATTTCGCTCCAGACACAAAAGTGTGCTTATTTTCAATTAAAAAGGGCCATTACTCTGTTATTTGTAAATGGATTGCAACAGCATTTAACACACAGCATTCTATTATGATATATACACTTATATCAAGTTTCCATGAAATCGGTTCAAGCAATTTTCTGATATTACTCTTGACACAAAAGTGCTCCGGACGGACAATGCCAAAACTATATCCCTCCACCTATGGCGGTGGATAATAACATAAAGAAAAGAAAAGCTATTTTTTTAACTTTTATTTATTATTATATCTTACAACAAAACATTACTGCAAGAATGTAAAGGGAACAAACTATAATAATAACATATTAGATCAACACCATGTTTAAGAGAATATGCATAATTTAAAACCCAAACATCATAAAATATAACATATAACATTTAACTGCATCATGATTTAAAATGTGAATAAATTGATACTTTATTCCATTATTATGTAAATCATAACAAAATAAAGCAAATAATCATTTCTATCCAAAATGAAATCCAACTGTACTGTTTTATTAATCATAAATTATTAAATTGATGATTAAATGTTATTGAAACTTGGTCAGAATGTTCATCTTGTCATTATAAAGGCTATGTCAGAATTAAAATCAATAGTGGTCAAAAACTAGAAAACCTAGTAATGTCTTCAACAATTGATAACCAATTTTTCAAATCTTATTTAATCGAGCTTATAATACAAACATTTGAAAAAAACAACACTCAACACAATAAGATTTGGAACATTTTTTATTCTATGATTCATGATTTCAAAGTAGTGTTTGGTATTTAATAAAGAATATAAATACAATTAATGTAGATACAGGTATGAATTTTTGAAAAAAACTTATCTTTTAGGTGCACTTTTTGCCCTAACACGTGGTCTACTTAGTGCAGTCAATCTTGTATTAAGAGACCACTTAAGGGAGTAATCAAAAGTGGTCACTTAATAAAATGGTCTTTAAATAAAAAAAGGCCATTCTGGAAGAATGCTTACCCTCAATTTTAATCTATATGAAGGATAATCTCTTTTTCAACAATGATTTTAACTTTTATAATAAAATGAATATAAACACAATACATAAACAATATTTAACTTATAATGTGTTTTATTTTTCACTTATTAAAAATTACCATTTATTATAAATGAATTGTGTGTACATATTTATTTGCAAAAACAACATAGACAAGGAAATATTTTTCGCGTTTTTTTTCACCTGACACATTATTTTCCACGTCTTCAAGCACCTCAGCTTTACGCATAAGAATGTTCTGATTTTGAGTTTTACCGACTCCAAACTCATCTGCGATTTTACGCCCAAAACCCGAATTTTCTCGTTCAACGTTAACACTTTTCGTTTTGACATTTTAATTTCTGCATGTACGCTTAAGGAAATCTGACTCGATTATGATACATAATGAGCTGAAAAATTAAAACACGACAATTGACAACAAACAAACAGACCTGATTTATTAAGTAAATAACAATGTGATTGGCTAACAAATATCTACTAATTAGCATAATTACAAATTGGTAATGTACGGATTTCGACAGATGTTGCCGATTAATAGTTTATTTTCCGCACTTCTCAGGAAATGTTTGTCGCGTACAGTGCATTGTTTCTGCACCTGTTATCTATACTCAAGAAAAATCAGCGTTGTCTCTTAACGTTCCACATCGTAAACTATTTAAGCTGTAGACTGTGCGCAATACGTTCCTCTATTATTCAACTCAATAAATTGATACGCAGTCTACAACAATACCGGTCAGAACCGGTCAACGAGACAAAACACAATCATAATGGTTGGTGTGAAAACATAGCAGAGGTGTAACAGTACATCTTAGCGGCTTAGATAAACAATTAACACGGATTTGTCCCTGAAAGATCAATAGATTAACCACTTTTACCTCCTAGTGGTCGCTTAATTCAAGATTCAGACATCAAAATACACAAAAATCAGCGGTCGCTGGTCGCGTAAGACAAAAGTCGTTTAATACAATATCATTATATAGCGAAAAAGCTCCGTGGGATTTCAAAGTCGCATAAGACAAAGGTCGCTTAATACAAGTAGTCGCATCCACAAGATTGACTGTACATGTATGTAGAGAACAAAATGGATTTCTTTACAAATAATTTTACTTACTAAAATCAGATTAATTATCTCATTCATTTTTGTTTTTGTATATTCACAGTTGATGTACCGAAGGCAGATTGGTCATCCAGTGAGACATATTCTGTGAGTACTGGGTATTGAGAATAAATGGAACTCTAGCCGGATACTGGACATGTACTAGTATACTACTAACCTCCTTTCCTGTCTAGATGGAAGTGACTGTACAGTAGTTGTAATAGTTGCCAATTAAGCAGCATAATGGAACTCAAATCAGACACTGGCAGTGGCAATGCACTGACATGATCCAAAGTGTCTAGGTGACATTGACTGCTTGGAATAGTAGTCTAGTGAGTAGTGGTACCAGAACTAAATCAAGACACTAGACATGTACGGACCTCCATCATGTCTTGGTGGAAGTGACTGAGGTTGGAATAGTTGTCAAGTGAGCAGCAGGAATTGAACTTAAAGTCAGCCACTGGACCTGTACTGACCTCCAACTTGTTGAGGTGGAAGTGACTGTGCAGGGATAGTTGTCAAGTCAAGAATTACAAGCCAAGTCTTGTCAGGTAAGATAAACTATATTTCAATAACAGCCACAGCCTCAGTGGCATGCAGCCGAATCACATATTGCGTGCTGAACTATGGTTTAAGTTCTAAGGTATGGGATTTTGTGATCCGTCATTGTCTGCTGTCAAATGTGTGTTGCCTGTCATTTCAAGTAGCACTTTTGGCTTTTGACATCTTCCTTTAAACCACAGGAAAATTTGGACATGTCTTTGCAGTCCTTACCCAATTGAGAAGAAATCCATATTTGATACTGTGTGTTGAAAATTTGTGTTGAACATTGAAGTTTAAGACAATTATTTATTAATTTCAGATAATAGCAAGTTGTTCTAAGCAATTCATTATCAAGCCTGTTATTTATCACCAGTATTAATGTGGTCAAATTATTTTGAATGAGTATTTCATAAATTCCATATATTTACCTCAAACATCATGTTTATGACTTTAGTTCGTGTCTAAAAGTATATTCAGTATGTATTACAGTTTAATAAAGACATTAAGAACTTCTACAATTCCATGAAGTGAAATTAAGTAATAATTCCTGGACAAACAGAGAAGTTTGGTAAAAAAAATAATTTTGAGTTATCTCCCTTGGACTGGCATTACTCGTATATGTCACTCCATTATCAAATGTAGCATGATCCAACAAGGGAGGTCACATTTGGGTTGTTTACCAAAAGTGGTTCTTTATTACTTCACTTTACATGAGTCTAACTAACTTTAAGAGCTCTTTTCTAGTTGGATTAAACAGTCTGAAATCACCCACTCCAGAAAGTCGAAACACTTATCTGACAGAACATTCAATTCCATGTTACATGCAAGCTATTTACATCACAAAAATTGTAAACCAAAAAGATTGGAATATTTGTTTTCACGGTTATAGACAGTGTTCCTGATTGAAATCAACGTGCTATTGCTTAAAAATCATTTATTTATTGGTATACACAAGAAATGTCATTATGTGGTAGAATATTTGCAGAAAAAATAATTTTGAAAACATTTTGTGCCTGTCAAAATTTTCCGATTGGTTTCGGAAGTTGCCGATCGTATTTATATACACTGTATTGATAGACATAGGCCAAAGGACAGAATATCCTTCATATTTCAAGTGTGTCTGCCTTGATATTGTCACTTTATTAAATGAGAAGCAAAATCATACATGTATCAACCCGTTATAGTCAGTAACATTAAAATATTTGGGTGCAGTCATTTGTTTTTTGTAAACCGTGACATGCTGTTTTTCTGTAATTTTCGTAACCATTGGACATTTCACATCACAAGTTTTCGTATAAATGCATATGTTTTCCTTCAAATATTCTACAACTTTCTTGGAGTATGCGAATACGTTAATGATTTAAAAGTAATATTACCTTGATTTTGGTCAGGAAGTCTTTATATAATTGCTTAAAAAGACGCCACAAATTGAGTGCATACAATATTTGAACCCCCAGGCCCTACATATTTCATGTTATTCTTTTTTCGATAGTTCCATAAATTCCTATAACTTCGACCACCCACTTATTTTGGACATTATGCCACATACATGTATCTGATTAATCTTGAGTTATTTCTTTGTATTTAAAAATGCTATCACATAATTATTTTTTTTATTAACAAAATATTAATATTATATATAGTTTGGATAAAAGGCCTTTGTTTAAGATTTAGCTAAATTTGCTACACATGTAAAATAAAATGCCAATAATTTTTAGAATATTTACTTTAAATCAGTAAGTTTTAATTTATTAGTCTAAAACATTATTAATTTATTTAAAAAATATTACAAACATAAAATGTTTTCCTAAAACAATAATGACATAACAGATTGATTTGAACATAGGAACTAATCACTGGGTTGCTAGGGTGCCATCCTAGGATTGTCATGTAACTATTAGGAAGTACATGATATGTCAATTACTTTGCCTTTATTTTGTTGTTTAGACATGGAGTGTTAAATGAAATGTTTTACTTTTCTTGAACATGTTTTTATTCAGTATAAAAAGTCAATAAACTCTGCATTGTTGCTGAATATACAATGCACTTAAAAATAGGCTTTATGCTGATTGAAATTAAAACAAAAAAAACAACTTAAGCATCAGTATCTGTTCTTTCTGAGCAAAAGTGGCATTTATTGTTAGTGAAGAAGATACATTTTCAAGAATAAACATCAGAACTATAAATGTTTTTTAGAATGTGAGCATTTTATCCAGTAATCTCATAGTACCAGTTTTTGGATAGAAATCCAATAGCATTATTTAAAAGTTTGCAATCCCTTGTTCCGAAATAAAAATCATTAACAAATACGCGGAGTTATTCATTTAAACAAACAGAAAATGCATTCTGAAACCTTTAATAGGTGTCCTGCAATCATTTGTAATCAATAACTTATGTTTAAAAAAATCATTGGTTCATGCTACCAATTGTAAAATATTGCAACCAATCCCTGAATAATGTAAATATGCCATGACGTTGGAATAACATATATCCCGATCAGACTAGAATATTTAATATATAATTGTCTGTTATAAAAAATAGTTACATCTCAAATTTCTCACTTTGTTTAAACTTATTATAATTTGTAAATTATCAACTGGTAGGAGAGAAACATACATTTATGTTTGTTCTCCCTTTCTTCTGTGTGAATCACATTCTGAAGAAGTACATGTATTTGAACTTAAGTAAACTACTTTATAATCTAAACAAAGGAAATTAAATCAAATTTTGTCGCAGAATTTTATTTTATTTTGTATACTGTCTTGCTAAACTATTCGACCCTAACATATTGACTGATAATATTCATAAATGTAGCAATATTTGTATGTTTCTTATTGGCTTTTGTGGTCTTGTGCTTCATTTAAATAAAAAAGCCTGTGTGGTAAGAGTGGTACAATTGTGTAGTAAAATATAACAACCTGATGCCTGTGATGCTAAAGGTAAATGTAAATATTACTGTAAAAGGGATTTGCAGGACTGTTATACACTTAGAAGCATGATGATGATCATACATTGTTTAACTCCTAAGAGATGATCTACATAAATTGATGTGGGGGCGCTGCATAAAACAACAATCAGTTCTCGTGTTCGCTGCATAATACAATTAAATAAGGTTAACATGTTCGCCACATAATACAAATACATGTAAATGAGACCAACGTGTTCACTGCATAAAACAACAATAAGGTCATTGTGTTTGCTGCATAATACCAGGGTCTTCCCCAGGCCATTTAAGCGCCCCTTGCCGGGGCGCTTGAATTTCGAAATCAGAGTCCCCGGGGCGCTTGAAATTTTCCGATCAGTGTATTCTTCAGTAAAAGGAAGTGGAGATTGTCCAAAAAAATCAAGGTTTCCCTATCAGTGTATCAATATTTCCTGTTTTAAAAGAGCACTCGGTACCTACTTTCACAAGTAATCGCCATAAACACCACATGGGGTAATGGATAATCCACTGATAAGAGAATAGCATGACGCGCGTATCGATTATTCTAGCCACATTACACGGTCATTTAAATGCTGACAAGGATGTATCTGGTAACTTTCCAGTCGTCAAACTGTGAAGTTCATCGTCCAATCGGTTACGCGAATGCTTATGAGGGCGGGGTTAACTATCGACCATTATTTTTGATTGACGTCGGGCATGAAGTAAGAGTTTATCGCAGCTTGATTAGCAAGAAGTTGTACCATTTGAGCAATATAAAACCGGTAATTAGTACAGTACAGAACATTAAAGACGGTTTCGGGCATCATCATCACACCTTTTTACTGTAAACAAGTGTTACCTATGACTCATAATTAATACGAGAAATTAATTGCAAGTGGTAAACAATTAATTATTATAGCGAGTAAGTTGTGCAAATGACTCCCGGTTACAATTATGTGATAACAATTTATTTAATTCCAGTACATGTATATTTCAACATGTCCATTTATAGAACTGATTCACCTCGTTTTTCTGACATTTATTCGACACGTAATGCGCTTTAACAAATTTTCGTTGAATTAATTACGCACACTTGTAAATGTTTCGTCCGATAATCGATAGTTAGAAGGCTGATGATGGCAACCGGCCGTGATCCTCGTGGACAACGTGAATTTCATGCATTATTCCGTCAAAACATTTATTCGACTCGTAAAGTGTTTAAACAAATTATCGTTGAATTTATAACGCAACGGTTAATATTTGTTGAAATCTCAAATGGGAATAATTAAATTTGTAATCCGAAACCCATTCCCGTAAGTCGATGTTAACGCGTTTTTTATCCGAAACACACTTCCGAATGTAAATGTTACCGCAACGTTAAATATTTTTGCTTCAAATTAGCAGTGCAAATTTATTTTGTGTCGAATCTTTTTCTCAATTAAAAAGAGCGCGAAAATTATGCAGCATGTACAACGTCGCGTCTATTGCATACAAATGGCGTGTATTGAGCGTTTTAACAAGCACACAACAGGTCAGGGGATTGACGCATATTCAGAGGCATATTCAGAGGCAATATTTCATCAAATCTATAAATAGTCACTTAAAAAATGGCAAGGTTTGTGCTAAAGAAATAACTGAAAGCTTTTATCGTAAATATTTACTAGAAAGAGATTGATAACAACGGAATAAACGGGATTATCGGGTAATAAATAGAAACTTGAAAAATAGTAAGTATACAGGAATAGAGTCGGGTTGAAACGGATGTATTGGGGAATCGTTCGAGGCGGGATTTTACTATCTGTGCGGAAAAGTTTTAAAACAATTAAACAATATAAAAAAATATATTTTTAAATGACTGGGGGATTTTTTTTAAGAGTCATAGCGCACCAAATGACGTCTTTTGACGCTGTTTTTCTTTGAGTTATAACGCACCACAGAACGTGAATTGACACGTTAAATAAATAACAAGGGACAAAATTGTCACAAAACCAGGTTTTCATTGTGAAAAAAAAATCTGATAAAGGGAGAAAACTCAAACTGAACTTTTGAAATGACCAAAAAAAATTAACCCCCTTTGTAAGTTTTTTTTTTTTAAATCTATTTTTAGTCGTGGCGACCTTGACATTGGAGATATTGACGTGATTCTTTCGTGGGACACACCGTCCCATGATGATGAACAAATGTGCCAAATGATTTTAAAATCTCACAATGAATGACATAGTTATGGCCAGGACAAGCTCATTTATGGCCATTTTTGACCTTTGAACTCAAAGTGTGACCTTGACCTTGGAGATATCGACGTAATTATTTCGCGCGACACACCGTCCAATGATGGTGAACAAATGTGCCAAATGATTTTAAAATCTGACGATGAACGACATAGTTATGGCTCGGACAAGCTCATTTATGGCCATTTTTGACCTTTGAACTCAAAGTGTGACCTTGACCTTGGAGATATCGACGTAATTATTTCACGCGACACACCGTCCAATGATGGTGAACAAATGTGCCAAATGATTTTAAAATCTGACAATGAACGACATAGTTATGGCCCGGACAAGCTTATTCCGCCAGCCCGCCAGCCAGCCAGCCAGCCAGCCCGCCCGCATTCGCCAATCTAATAACCAGTTTTTTCCTTCGGAAAACCTGGTTAAAAAATCAACGTACGGAGGGGACACCCCTCCCGAACCCACCCCGATCGGCCCCGGGGCGCCTGAAAAAATTCCTGGGGAAGGCACTGAATACAACTAAATCATGGCGATCCATCCCATGACAAAGAAATTAGTTTTTTCAGTAATGTATGGAATTGATTTTGCGTTTATTTGCTGTTCTTGTTGATATCTGAGTTTTTCAAATGGCAGCGTTATATGTTCCCTTTGATATATTGCTCAAGAGCTAGAAGGTTACAACACTGCAGGGCATAGTCCTCATTTTTGTAAGTTAATACATGTTAATTGTCCAAAAACTACTTCATTACATTTCTTCTGTATTTATTGTTTTTAACAACATACATCTGGAGCAGTTAGGCAAAACTTCTCTCATACAAAATTAATATAAACAATTGTTATGCCCCCCTTCGAAGAAGAGGGGGTATATTGCTTTGCACATGTCGGTCGGTTGGTCGGTCGGTCTGTCAGTCGGTCGGTCCGTCCACCAGGTGGTTTCCGGATGATAACTCAAGAATGCTTAGGCCTAGGATCATGAAACTTCATAGGTACATTGATCATGACTCGCAGATGACCCATATTGATTTTGAGGTCACAAGGTAAAAGGTCAAGGTCACTGTGACCCGAAATAGTAAAATGGTTTTCGAATGATAATTCATGAACGCTTATGCCTAGGATCATGAAACTTGATAGGTAGATTGATTATAACTCGGAGATGACCCCTATTGATTTTCAGGACACTAGGTCAAAGGTCAAGGTCACAGTGACCTGAAATAGTAAAATGGTTTCCGGATGATAACTCAAAAACGCTTATGCCTAGGATTATGAAACTTGATAGGTACATTGATCATAACTCGCAGATGACCCCTATTGATTTTGAGGTCACTGGGTCAAAGGTCAAGGTCAGTGTGACCCGAAATAGTAAAATGGTTTCCGGATGATAACTCAAGAACGCTTATTCCTAGGATCATGAAACTTGATAGGTAGACTGATCAAGACTCGCAGATGACCCCTATTGATTTTCAGGTCACTAGGTCAAAGGTCAAGGTCACGGTGACCCAAAATAGTAAAATGGTTTCCGGATGATAACTCAAGAACGCTTATGCCTAGGATCATGAAACTTGATAGGTAGATTGACCATGACTCGCAGATGACCCCTATTGATTTTCAGGTCACTAGGTCAAAGGTCAAGGTCACGGTGACCCGAAATAGTAAAATGGTTACCGGATGATAACTCAAGAACGCTTATGCCTAGGATCATGAAACTTGAAAGGTAGATTGATCATGACTCACAGATGACCCCTATTGATTTTCAGGTCACAATGTCAAAGGTCAAGGTCACGGTGACCCGAAATAGTAAAATGGTTTCCGGATGATAACTCAAGAACGCTTATGCCTAGGATCACGAAACTTGATAGGTAGTTTGATCATGACTCGCAGATGACTTCTATTGATTTTCAGGTCACTAGGTCAAAGGTCAAGGTCACAGTGACCCGAAATAGTAAAATGATTACCGGATGATTACTCAAGAACGCTTATGCCTTGGATCATGAAACTTCATAGGTACCAGGGTTTTTTTTTAGAGGAAGGGGAAGACGCTGGGTGAAAGGGGAAAAAAAGAGTGCGAAAGAGAGATATTAGGGGAAAAAATAAAAACTGTTCATTTCAATGTCTATAACTCATCAAAAGAGACTTGTCTCTGTCCTTTTTGTTCTTAAACACATTTAACAGGTATTAAAGTCAAAGTCCTTAATAAAGTTGCAGGTGTAGATCTAATAATGGGAAATGTTTTCAACTATATTTTTGTACTGGGGCCGGGGGACGATGTCAATTTTGTGATTTCAATTTCATGATGAATGGGTTGACGATCTTGATTTGCTACAGTATTGGAAGGGAAAGGAGCGGCAGCTGCCGATTGTCTACTTTCACTTTCACAATGTTCGATGTTGATTACCTTGGAATCCTGCTGGGTTATAACGGTTTTCGATGATTCTTTCTTAAAAAATGCCTCGATGCGTTCAGTATCTTCCGAGTTCGAATGTTTTATTTTGTTTGTGTAAGAACGCTAATTGTGAAACATTTTTTTCTGTTTTCACGTTTATACCTCGGCTTGCACATAGCCCGGATGAAAATTCGACTGGTTTCCGGTAATTAATTGACGAAACACCCTTCTCACGCAAGACCGGTATCCAGTAAAATAGTCACATGATTATTACGATTAGTTGCCCAGTTTATTTAAGAGCTATATTTAGAATAACTGGGATTCCCAGATGTTGTGTGTTCGTCTGGAGAGAGAGAGCGCGAATTCGTTGTACATGGTGCAAATTGGATAATTGTCGAATGCCCCAAGGAAAAATAAACATTTCTTTGAGAGAAAATATTATATTTTGGTGAAAAATGATATTTTTGGTGGGGAAATTGTATTTTAAGGGGGAAAATTCTGGTAGGGGAAGACGCCGAATATCGGCGTCACTTTCTTAGAAAAAAAAACCCCTGGGTACATTGATCATGACTGGCAGATGACCCCTATTGATTTTCAGGTCAAAGGTCAAGGTCACAGTGACCCGAAATAGTAAAATGGTTTCTGGATGATAACTCAAGAATGCTTATGCCTAGGATCATGAAACTTTATAGGTAGATTGATCATGACTCACAGATGACCCCTATTGATTTTGGGGTCACACGGTCAAAGGTCAAGGTCACGATGACCCAAAATAGTTAAATGGTTTCCAGATGATAACTCAAGAACGCTTATGCCTAGGATCATGAAACTTGATAGGTACATTGATCATGACTGGCAGATGACCCCTATTGATTTTGAGATCACTAGGTCAAAGATCAAGGTCACAGTGACCAGAAATAGTAAAATGGTTTCCCGATGATAACTCAAGAAAGCTTATGGCTAGGATCATGAAACTTCATAGGTACATTGATCATGACTCGCAGATGACCCCTATTAATTTTCAGGTCACTAGGTCAAAGGTCAAGGTCACAGTGAAAAAAAACATATTTACAAAATGGCTGTCACTACAACTGAGAGCCCATATGGGGGGCATGCATGTTTCACAAACAGCCCTTGGTTAGGTAATTGTATTAAAATGGGCAGACATGTTATGTTGTAGATAATTGTATAACCTTAATGTTGCCTTGCTAGGCTTTTCTTGTAAGAATGAATGTGGCTGTCCCACTTGTGTTTTCTGATAATAATTCGCACTGTTTGTATTAACCCTAAGCTACCAATAAAAAGAACAATTTTTAGCAATTATCTGATATGACTGTAAAGTGGTTTACTCTTTATTGTGTTTAATTTGGTTGTAGTTGTATGCATGAACTAGGATGTACATGATTGTAATAGTTAGCTATCTATCCTCCACAGTCAACATTTAAGCATGCCCTTCCGTTTACCAGATCGGCTTGACGCTCCTCACCAGTGGTTATTTCCGTTGATCACAATAATAATAATAAGTGACAGCAAAATGTGTCTAGTACTAAAATTAATATTATTATGAGAAGACCAAAAATATTCTGTATGCCCCTGCATTGACAGATTTGGGAGGTACATATTGATTGACCCATCCTTCCATCTCTACACGGTGAACACAAATCTTTCTTACTTGCATGGATGTTGTACTTGAACACTACCAACACACCCATATCAACCTTACTGCACGTTGCTGTTGACGCTCACCTACTTTTGGTTTAGACTAATGCAGAGTCCAATCTCTTGTAGGCTAAGAGCTTGTATAGGCTGAGAGCTTGTATAAGCTTTATTGCAGAATTTAATGTTGTTGTTGTTGTTGTTTATCCCTTTACCACTTAGATGCGTATTTTGACGCATTTGTATTCCCTCAGAAAGTTAAATTTAAATAAAGAACTATCTTACTAGATGCAAGTTTTAAAGGCTTCATTTCCAACCCTTTTATACTGATTAGCAGCTAACAGCATACAACCTGAACAGACTGTGAGTTACTAACAGGCTGTTCTGGTTTTATGCTGTTTTCACATAGCCATTTTTACATTGCTTTAAGTGGGAAAGAGTTAACTAAAATTGACGCATTCCATCTAACAACATTTTCGCTTTCTACAATGCTTTAAAACTAGGATGGATATTTTCTATGAACACTCTTAATAAACAAAAATCATCTGCTTCATCTTGACTATGACATTGACCAACTTTGGGACTTAAACTCAGGTCTAAATTTTGGTTACACCAAATTTACCCATCTTTAGTTTCTCCTTAAAATTTACCTGATTTTGTACTTAGCTTTTTCACTCTGGCCTAGTTCTTGGTTAATTATACCCCACCAAACGAAGTTGAGCTTGTCTGTTGGTCAGTGGGTCGGTCGCTCCGTATTAAGTGTCCGCTCTCTGATTAAAGTTGTTTTGATCCGATCTTCACCAAACTTGGTCAGATGTTATATCTAGGTGATGTCTAGGTCAAGTTCGAATATGGGTCATGCCGGGTCAAAAACTGGGGTCACGAGTTCACTTAGTACGTTTTAAACATTGAGCATGGTGTCCGCTCTCTAATTCAAGTAGTTTTCATCTGATCTTCACCACACTTAGTCAGAAGTTGTATGTAGATGATGTGTAGATCAAGTTCAAACATGGGCAATGCTGGGTCAAAAACTAGGTCACGGGGTCACTTAGTGCGTTTTAAACATTGAGCATGGTGTTCGCTTTTTTTGTTAAGACAACATGCAAAATATTCTGTTTCAATGCGTCATGTGGGGGTATTCGTCACGTCTGTGACATATCCTATATACCGGACTTCATTTTTAATTTGACATTGACCTCAAACTCAACAAGCACTTCTTTGGGGTCTAACTGTGATGCCACTGACCAAGTCAGATTATTGTAACGATTAATAACAAGCAATAATGAGGAGATTGTGACAACCACTTCTGGGGAATTAGTCACCATCTATGAGAAACAAAACACACATCCAATACAGCAGTATAACACAAAACATAATGCTCATTGCTTAATCAAAAATTTATTTCCAGTAGATTTTTTTTATCAGATCAGGCATATAGATCTTTAATAATTAAATGCAACCACTTCTGTCATATCAAAATAGAAGACTTAAAAGCCTGTAAACCGATGCTCAATACTAAGATTTTAAAACATTTATTTATTCTTTTGGGGTAATGATATATATAAACATTTGGATTTCACAATAAATGATATTTAAGAACATGTGTACATTTTTTTTAAATAAATAATAATTATAAATAATATTACAAAAAAAGGTTTTGTGGAGTTGTGTGGAGTTGGTCTGTGTTAAAAAAAAGACAGATAATAATTGACACGAATTGGTCTCAGCATGTTCAATAAATTATAACAGTATGTTTCCGTGGGAACATATAACACAGGCAAGTGTTATATGGTGTACAACAAATGTCTATTGTAAATGACAATATTTAATCTTCCCATCATTTATATACATTATATAATATATTACATGTATTTTTCTGTTTATGCCAAAAAGCATGTCATAGCTAATGATGAAGATGATGATGTAGATTATGATGATGAGAATGATGAGAAGGATGATAATGATGATAATGATAATGATGATGGTGATGGTGGTGGTGGTGGTGGTGGTGGTGATGATGATGGTGATGATGGTGATGATGATAATGATGTTGATGATGTTGAAGATGATGATCAGGAGGAGGAGGAAGAGGATGATGATGATGATGCTTCTGCTGCTGATGATGATGATAACAGTGATTTTTTTTGCTTTAATTTGTTACAGCCTGTGCCTTTTGAATTGGGAAAATTAGCGCGATAAACCGTGAAATTGGGAAAAATAGCGCGATAAACCATAAAATTGGAAAAAATGAAGCATTATAAATAGGATTATAAGTAACAGAAGTGATATTGTTTTTAAGTGCATGTTCAGGGAGTTTTCTAAAAAAAGGAGTCTGGTCAAATTGTTTTTTTTTAATCAATAAAAGTGGCAAGTTTGGGAATGATTTATGGACAAAAATGACTAAATTCAAGTTATATATTTTGTAAGATGTTTAAAAAATAAAGTTGAGACCTAGATTTAAGAAATTAAAATTAAGTTATATGAGACTTCTTTCTAAAAAAAAAAAAAAAAAAAAAATTTTTTATTTTTTTTTTTTTTTTTTGGAAGTTGGGCTTTTTTTGGGAAATTTTGGTCAGAATTTTGGGAAAAAACGTGTATTTTTGCGATTGGGAAGCAGCCGAAATTTGGCTGTAAATTTGAGCAAAAAAAATCACTGGATAATGACGATGGTGATGGTGGTGGTGGTGGAGTCGATGATGACGATGATGATGATGATGATGATGATGATGACGATGACTATGACGATGATGTTGATGATGATGATGATGATGATGATGATGATGTTGATGGTGATGGTGATGGTGGTAGTGGTGATGATGATGGTGATGATGATGATGATGATGATGATGATGGTGTTGACGATGAGAATGATGATGGTGATGGTGATGGTGATGATGATGATGATGATGATGATGATGATGATGATGATGATGATGATGATGATGATTGCGATGGTGATGATGATGATGATGATGATGATGATGATGATGATGATGATGATGATGATGATGATGATGATGATGATGATGATGGTGATGATGATGATGATGGTGATGATGATTGTGATGATTTTCATGATGGTGATGATTGTCATGATGATGATGATGGTGATGGTGATGATGATTGTGATGATTGTCATAACGGTGATGGTGATGATGATATTGATGATGGTGATGGTGGTGGTGGTGGTGGTGATGATTATGGTGATGATGATGTTGATGATGATGGTGATGATGATTGTGATGATTGACATGATTGTGATGGTGGTGGTGGTGGTGGTGGTGATGATGATGGTGATGATGATGATGATGATGATGATGATAATGATGATGGTGATGGTGGTGGTGGTGGTGGTGATGATTATGGTGATGATGGTGATGATGATGTTGATGATGATGGTGATGATTGTGATGATTGTCATGATGGTGATGGTGATGATGACGATTGTTATGAAATTTATACAGATATTATGATTATTATTTGACAATTGTGATAATGATAATGAAGATGAAGAAAATGACGATAATGCACTGACTCTTGTTACTCATATTTATTTTTATTTTTTTCTCAAAATCATGGCTTTAAGGTGCTGGGTAAATTTCTTTACAAGTTTTTGATAAAACCTTGCGAAAACCACCTGCTAATTTTTTTTTGTTACATGAAGTTTTAGATGAATGCCACAGAACCATTTGCGCTCTTGTGTTCTTTCTTGTATACCTCCATGGCCAGTCAGGCCTTTGACTGGATTAAAACAATCAGGAATTGAGTTTAATAATGCTTACCATTGCTTATCTTAAATCATGACAAGTTGGTACTTTATTTTATTTTCACTGTTAATCAAAATAACCTATCTCATGTGAGCACATTGCATCCTATCAATGTTTGTGGTTCTGCTTTTAAATAAAATTCTACAACACCAACATTTTTAATAAAAAGTAACACTCTGGTCACAATGCACATGCTATATGTCTAGTCGTTAACATTAACTTATACAATTGACATTGTATTTTTTTAAGGCTAGGGACCAAGTACTGACTGTACAATACTGATCTATACATCGTATCTTACAAGCTGTTTCTTGTGAAAAGTTTGCTGTCTCATCATTATGTCTAAAGCTGGACTTTTAAGTCCAGCTTTAGACATAATCTCACTACCAACACCCTACCAGCTCACATGGAAATATGTATAATAGGTGCCCAATATACATAATTATGAATCTTTATCATGACCTGGCAGTGATGGGGAAAGATTTGTGCTTAATATCATTCAACATGTATTTCTATGAAGTCAGTCAAGAGCCACTTATTCAGAAAACGGACGCAATTTTTATTAACTGCTATTCCTAGAAATCCACGATTTAAGTACTCACAGTCAACAAGGATGAATGTTGACCCTCTTGTTTTACTGAAGCTGTCTTTAATCCAGATGTTTTGGCCGAGATTTCTTACCATACTTGTATGCAGCAAGAAAATTGATGGCAGATATTTTTGCGCTCATGTTCATATTCTTTGCACGTTTATGCTGTTTGCATCTGCCTTCAATGTCAACATTAGTAGATTTCACGCAACCAATCTGCCTTCCATGTAAATAAAAGTAGATTTTATGGAAACATTTGACGATATCTGCAAGGCGCAGGATGTTAGTCCAAAATTAAAATTAAGGATGTTTGCGTAGCTATGAATATTTAGAATTTTTAAGTAATTAAACTTTGGCCGTATATAGACGTATATATATATATATTTGATATAATGTGATAATGCTGGAACAAGGCTTACTTAATTATTTAAATAAATAATTTTATAAAATTTAATTAATATTTATTAAAATATTTATTGCAGGACCTTTGCCCCATCAGCATGCATGGTTGTCAGGTACAGAAAAACATTAATAACTGAAAAAGGAACCAGACTGCGCTAGATAAAACATTCGCACAAAAGAGAAGGGGGGGGGGGGGGGGGGGCCGCTACGAAAAAATAACATTACAGATTGAGGTTATTGTCACTGATGTTAATGTGGAGTGGTATTTCACTGTTGTAAATATGGGGTTATATGGGGCAAAGGTCCTGCAATAAATATTTTATTAAATATTTATTAAATCTTATAAAATTAATAATTAATAATTAAATTTAACTAACAAAATTAATAATTCAATTTAACTAACAAAAGATACATGAAAAAGCTCTTTATTACTTTATTAAAATTTTCGATTTTCGATTGGAAATGGGGCAGAATTGGGGCCCTACGGGAATGGGCGGAAAAGGCATGATCGTCTATGAACCATGCACATTTTGCGTTGCTCTTCTAGTTTGAAACCTAACTTAATTAAAACTAACTTTCACAACAACAAAAACTTTGCATTTTCGCAACAAATATGGGGTGGTATTTCACTGATGTAAATATAGGGTGGTAATTGACCTTTCGACAGCCGATTGATTGACAGGCTTATTAACCAATCAGATTACAGCATAGATTAGGCCCGTTACTATCCGCCATTTTGTCCGTCAAACTCGCCGTTGTCCGACACATAAGCTTATACGTAATTCTGTGTTTTAAACAAAGAAAATGGTTAAAAGGTGCTGTTATGGCACTTGTTATTCAGACACAAGGTATCCAGAACGGTTAAAAGATGGAAGTACGTTTTTTTCCGTTCCCTCAACCGGGTACTAATCTTGAAAAATTCAAACGTTGGATTCGTCTTTGTGGTCGTCCACACGAACAGCTTAATCTCAACATATTTAGCGATCGCCCGAAAGCAAAACACAGTCGTTATAATAAGATACTACGCGAAAATAGAAAATGTAAGTTTTGCAACGGACACGTTATAAAAAAAGAGTATAACTTTGTACTTGTTTATCCTCTATATAGACAAATTAGAAAGGAACATTTAAAACCATTTTTCAAAGGTGGCCAACACGTTAAATAAATTTGACATTCTAATGCAGTCGGCAAATAAATAAGACATTATAAACTTTGCTAGATTTTTTTAATGCTAATGAAATGCGTAATAATAAAGACAATCAGTTATCATTTTTAATAATATCACATAGAATAAAACATTTTTTATTTCTTTCGGTTTAAGTCTTCCAAATTTAATGTAAGTTAAGAAACTATTTTAAAATGCGCAAGTAATTATCAATAGGGGCCAATAAGTGTAATTTTACACCATATGTGGGCTTTCTACTAATCCGTTATCAAAACAGATGCCGCAAACTGTGAATGACCCTTTGAAAACCCGGTCTGATTAGCGAGTTTTTTGTACATGAAAATTCTTTCAACTTTTTATATTTTAAATATTGCAGAAGATAGTTTACGAGGAAATAATAATATATAATAATATATTGTGTATGTTACTTTTTTGACGACTTTGACTATGTTTTACGATTATAACAATGCTCATGGGTCATTTTGACCAAACGCATTGTAGATATGTGTTATATCGGATTTCAATAAAAACGTTCTTCGTCTTCTATTATAATAAATTTACTTACCTGTGCCACATTTGCGATGTTGCCATCGGTTGCAAAAATTAACGGCTTTTAATTAAAAAACTGAAATATCTATTAATTTACTCAAGGAAAAATATTGTGACTAACGAACAATTCATACTGTATGCGATAATTGGCGATAATTTTGCCGACTTTGATGATAAATTTAACGGCTTTTAAGTAGACTAATAAAAAAGTTTTGACTATTTAATAGTTATGATAATTATATTCAGCACCACTATTCAATGATAATAAAAACTATTGTATGGCCTTTCTGGTATATCATGAGGCCTTTTTGGTTCACTTATGCGGCCGATTCGCGTAGCCATTTTTATGACGGACTTCGGCGGAGTGACCCCCCTTGAAATCGGTGGGCGTGGCTTCACTCTCGCTGTCGAAAGGTCAATTCACTGCTGTTAATATGGGGTGGTATTTCACTGATGTAAATATGGGGTGGTATTTCATTAGTGTAAATATCGTATGATAATTCACTGATGTACATGTAAATATGGGGTGATATTTCACTGATGTTAATATGGGGTGGTATTTCATTAGTGTAAATATCGGATGATAATTCACTGATGTACATGTAAATATGGGGTGGTAGTTCACTGATGTGAATATGGGGCGGTATTTCACTGATGTATATTTGGGGTGGTATTTCATGGAATTATTCACAGAACAGTTTATTTATAATGATAGTGTTAAACTTAATGTCAAATAAAGAATGTGTGTTTTTGACTGAATAAATTTAGTTTATATGGTGCAAAAATTAAGGGCCCAGAAGACAATTAACCAATCATATTTGTCCTGCTATGGTATCAGTGTTTTTTTTTGTTCAAATTTGGGTCTGGTATAGGGGCCCATTCCATATTATCCATTATAAAGTATTTGTTAGCATGAAATTAATAAGATTAATTACAAATTTTTAGTACATAAGACGTGATACTTCTCAAATCAAAGTGAACCAGCCCCATTCTCAAAATAGTGAACAAAAACACTGGGAATATTTAGGACAAACATCTTGTAGATTATAATTTTATTTACAGTTGTCTCATTTAAAGACATTGACTTGTAAAATGTATTTTTAGCAAGGCTGTTTTCGGAGAAAACCCGAGCTTTTGTCATAGCCAGCTCGTCCGCCGTCCGACGTAGGCGTCGTGCTAAAACCTTAACATTGTCTCTAAAAGTGCTTCCACCTACAACTTTGAAACTTCATATGTAGATGCACCTTGATGAGTTCTACACGCCACACCCATTTTTGGGTCACTAAGTCAAAGGTCAAGGTCACTGTGACCTTTAATATCAAACTTTAACATAGGCTCTAAAATCAAAGTGCTTCCATCTACAACTTTGAAACTTTATGTAGTTGCACCTTGATGAGTTCTACATGCCACACCCATTTTTGGGTCACTATGTCAAAGGTCAAGGTCATAGTGACCTCTTATATAAAACTTTAACAAAAACCTTAACATTGCCTCTAAAATCAAAGTGCTTCCACATACAACTTTGAAACTTGATATGTAGATGCACCTTGATGAGTTCTACACGCCACACCCATTTTGGGTCACTAGGTCAAAGGTCAAGGTCACTGTGACCTCTAAAAAAAATTAAAAAATTCTGACAAGCTTTCGCAGCCGAGCGTGGCATCCGTTATGCGGTGCTCTTGTTTAAAAATAGCGATACCATGACATTAACTGGTAATGAAACACTTAATTATTGAATATTTCAATCCCAAATTGAACAATTGGGTTGTTTACCTAGTTATTGGTGTTAAATTAATAAAAGGACTTTTTATTTCCGTGCCCGATATCAAGAATGTGTTTTCAACTTGTAGGTGGATCATGCTCAAACTTTCACAGCTGAGGGACATTAGTGTGCAAATATTCGTAAATACATGTAAAGACAACCATTTGTGTCAGAATTATGGCCCATTGTATGATTTTCAATAATATATAAGCCCAAATATTTTGTGTACTCAATTTCTCCTTAAGTTTGCGCCAAATGTTTGTAAAATACTTTCACAGCTTAATTTCTTTTTTGCTTTTGAAAAACCAAGATTAATACCACGTTTTTCAAGCAAGTTTTTTTAGGTACGATAAACCTGATAATTGCGGCATCCGTGCCGAGAAAGACTCTTTATAAATTTGAATGACTTGTGTTAATTTCAATCTTGCGATTAATTTTGGAAAATGAATTGCGTCTAATATTATGCAATTGCAAACAACTTTAGTGCCTTCAGCGCTTTGATTTTTCTATGGACTATATAGGCCTTGAAAGTGTGTACTCAACTCCTCCTAAACTGCTGAGCCGATTTTGCTCACACTTTTATAGTAGAATGACCTTAATGTAAATATAATTATATAGAAAGGAATTTGTGCCATTTTAGCAGAATTTTGTCATTTTTTATTATTTTATGGGCCCACCAAGTGGGAGGCATTTAGCAATGCACTTGTCAATCAAACTGTCCATCTGTAAGTTCGTCCTTGATAACATCCGTCTTGAAACTTATGCTGTGTATCTCTTTTGTTTTATAGCTAATAGGTGGATCTCTTTCAAACTTTCACAGTTGGATTGTTTTTATATGTATATGCTTGTAAAGAGGTTTTAAGTGAAACACTTTTTGGCAGAATAATGGTCCTTGTTATCCCCCGCAAAGGCTGATGGATATAGAAATGGCCTTTTCCGTCCGTTAGTCGGTCAGTTAGTCCATCTTTCTGTCACAAAGCTTGTTAGGGCTATATCTATGAAACTATATAAGATATCAACATGGCACTTCATGGATGTGTAGATATCAATGAGGAGAAGTGCCATGCACAATACACATAACTCAAACTATCTTTAATAAGAGTTATTGCCCTTTGTTTCCGTATCATGGAACATTTTAGCGCTTTATCACAGATGCCATGCAAGATTTCAACATGAAACTTCATGGGTGTATCAATATTAATTAGGAGAAGTTCCGTGACTAAGAACCATGACCCTTCACTTTCTTAAATTAGAGTTATTGTCTTTTGTTGTTTTTATGTCCCCCACTATAGTAGTGGGGGACATATTGTTGTTGCCCTGTCTGTTGGTCTGTTGGTTGGTTGGTTGGTTGGTTGGTTTGCGCCAACTTTAACATTTGCAATAACTTTTGCAATATTGAAGAGAGCAAATTGATATTTGGCATGCATATGTATCTCATTGAGCTGCACATTTTGAGTGGTGAAAGGTCAAGGTCAAGGTCATCCTTCAAGGTCAAAGGTCAAATATATGTCAAAGGTCAAATATATGGGTCAAAATCGCTCATTTAATGTACACTTTTGCAGTATTTCAATATTCAAGATAGCAACTTGATATTTGGCATGCATGTGTATCTCATGGAGCTGCACATTTAGAGTGGTGAAAGGTCAAGGTCATCCTTCAAGGTTAGAGGTCAAATATATGTGGCCCAAATCGCTAATTTTCTGAATACTTTTGCAATATTGAAGATAGCAACTTGATATTTGGCATGCATGTGTATCTCATGGAGCTGCACATATTTAGTGGTGAAAGGTCAAGGTCATCCTTCAAGGTCAAATATATGGGTCAAAATTGCTCATGTAATGTCACTTCTGCAATATTGAAGCTAGCAATTTTATATTTGAAATGCATGTGTATCTCATGGAGCTGCACATTTTGAGTGGTGAAGGGTCAAGGTCAAGGTCATCTTACAAGGTCAAGGTCATCCTACAAAGTCAAATGTCATATAGGGGGACATTGTGTTTCACAAAAGCATCTTGTTGTACAATGGAATTTTACATGGTTATATCTCAGATATGATAATTCATGGATGTGAAGAAATCAATGAAAAGAAGTTACATGAACATAACCATAACCCTGCATTTTCTTAACTCATAGTTAATGCCCTTGGCTGTTTTTGTATGATGTAACTTTTCAAGGCTATATCTCAGATACAATACCATATTTCAACATGTAAATTCATGGGTGTTAGATATCAATGAGGAGAATTCATAAACCAATTACCATTCACTTAATTATTATTTATGAGTATACCTTTATATCAAAGGATTTGCACCCAACCACAACTCAATTTATGTTTAGGGGGATATGAATTCAACGAATGTACTGGTTCTTTTTTGACACACCTGAGTACAAAATGCGGTGAGCTATGGTAGTAGCTGGCCCAGCGGCGTGTCGTTTGTTGTCATTTGTAAGAGGTCAGTTGTCAATTAGCTCCAAACCGCCAAGCGTATTTTCATCAAAAAGCACAGATTTCATAGTTGTTATGTCACATCATCAGTGGTCGTTTATAGTATTTTGTTCAAATCTAACCCAGCGACTACTTTAACTACCTGCTTTGACCAGCGGGCTTTCTCTGTCAGTACGATCTCAGACCAGAAAGTGGTTGACGATTGTCCGTGCTTACTAAAGGAAGAGGTGGAGGAGAGAGTGCGTAGTCTGAAGGCAGGGAAATCTCCAGGAGTGGACAACTTCTTTTCTGAGCTGATTAAGCACTGAAGAGAAGCCTTATGTTTAAATGATATTAAAGAAAGGAATTTTGATGTGTGGAGTGTTGCCAAAATTATGGCCTTGTGTCTGTTTTTTGCCACTAAAGAATATATATTCTCAAAATGTGTTTTATTATTTCCTCTTTTACTTCTATGTGAATCTTTCCATAACTTTCATAGTTTAAGTACATCAGTAAAGAACGGAATTTTGACAGCCACCAATTTGTGCTGAGTTATGGCCCTTTGTGTTTTTAACCAGGTTTTCCGAAGGAAAAAACTGGTTATTACATTGGGGATGTCGGCGGGCGGGCTGGTGAGCTGGTGGGCGGAACAAGCTTGTTGGGGCCATAACTTTGTCGTTCATTGTCAAATTTTAAAATCATTTGGCACATTTGTTCACCATCATTAGACGGTGTGTCACGCGAATGAATTACGTCAATATCTCCAAGGTCAAGGTCACAATTTGAGTTTGAAGGTCAAAAATGGCCATAAATGAGCTTGTCAGGGCCATAACTTTGTGATTCATGGTGAGATTTTAAAATCATTTGGCACATTTGTTCACCCTCATTACCTGTGTTGCGCGAAAGAATCACGTCGATATCTCCAAGGTCAAGGTCACAACTTGAGTTTGATGGTCAAAAATGGCCATAAATGAGCTTGTCTGGGCCATTACTATGTCATTCATTGTGACATTTTAAAATCATTTGGCACATTTGTTCACCATTATTGGACACTGGTTATTAGATTGGCGATGTCGGCGGGCGGGCTGGTGGGCTGGCGGGCGGCACAAGCTTGTCCGGGCCATAACTTTGTCGTTCATTGTCAGATTTTAAAATCATTTGGCACATTTGTTCACCATCATTAGATGGCATGTCGCGCGATAGAATTACGTCGATATCTCCAAGGTCAAGGTCACAATTTGAGTTTGAAGGTCAAAAATGGCCATAAATGAGCTTGTCTGGGCCATTACTTTGTGATTCATTGTGAGATTTTAAAATCATATGGCTCATTTGTTCACCATTATTGGATGGTGTGTTGCGCGAAAGAATTACTTCAATATCTCCAAGGTCAAGGTCGCCACAACTAAAAATATATTGATTTTGAAACAACTATGTAACTATAAACAATCAGTAACAATGCACATTTTGATTTTGAGTTGTCTCTCTTTATCAGTCTTTTTATGCTCCCGGTAGGGTGGCATATAGCAGTTGAACTGTCCGTCAGTATGTCAGTATGTGTGTATGTCAGTCTGTCTGTCCATCCGGAAAAAAAAGTTTAACGTTGGCCATTACTTTTGCATTATTGAAGATAGAAACTTGATATTTGGCATGCATGTGTATCTCATGAAGCTGCACATTTTGAGTGGTGGAAGTTCAAGGTCAAGGTCATCCTTCAAGGTCAAAGGTCAAATAAATAATAATTTCAAAGCAGCGTTCTTATGAAGCTGCACATGTTGAGTTGTGGAAGTTCAAGGTCAAGGTCATCCTTCAAGGTCAAAGGTCAAATAAATAATAATTTCAAAGCAGCGTTCTTATGAAGCTGCACATGTTGAGTTGTGGAAGTTCAAGGTCAAGGTCATCCTTCAAGGTCAAAGGTAAAAAATAAAAGTAAAAAATAAATAAATTCAAAGCGGCGTTCTCATGAAGCTGCACATTTTGAGTGTTGGAAGCTCAAGGCCATTCTTCAAGGTCAAAGGTCAAAAAAATAAATATGTTTTTTAACTCAACTTTTCTTTAAATGCTGGCAAATTTCCCTTAACAGCCTTAGAAAGATCATATTTAAGTGATCTTAAAGGGAGTCATTTTTTGTGCAATCAACTATTGCAAAATTATGTCTGTCATTTTTCATGTGTTGAGATATATATATATGTGCGCTTCATAAAATTATGACTGTTTGTAGTATTTTGCTCAAGTATTAAGTATATTAAGAAGATTTTTTGGTTATAATTTATATTTGATTAAATTTGACTGTGTCCATGGGGGATGAGTGTCTGTGACATATCTAGTTCTGTATGATATGGACTGAAAGTGGCACATACATATTAACATTTGTTCTCTTTTTTGTGTAAGAATTTTTTATTATACTCCCATTAACATTGGTAATGGGAGCTATATAGAAGTCACTTTGTCGGTCTTTCGGTTGGTCTGTCGGTCGGTTGGTCTGTCGCTCTGTAGGTCTGTACCGAAACTTCATCCGATCTTCACCAAACCTGGTCACAATTTGTATGTAGATGATGTGTAGGTCATGTTTGAATATGGGTCATGCCAAGTCAAAAACTAGGTCGCGGGGACACTTAATGAGTTTTAAACAGAAAGTTTAACCGGACCAAAACTTTGATATTTATCGTTAGATTTAATAATTACTTGGTACGTTTGTTCACCCTAATGGGACGGTGTGTCTTGTGAAAAAAGTACGTCGATATCTCCAATGTTAATGTCACCCCTGGAGTTCAAAGGTCAAATGCTTTTCTGGGCCATAACTTTATCATTTATTGTGTGATTTTAAAATCATTTTGCAAATTTGTTCACCATCATTGGACGGTGTGTCGCGCGAAAGAATTTTGTCGATATATCCAAGGTCAAGGACACACTTTGAGTTAAAAGATAAAAAAATGGCCTTAAATGAGCTTGTCAAGGCAATAACTATGTCGTTCATATGTCGTTCATTGTAAGATTTTAAAATCATTTGGCACAGTTACTCATCATCAATGGACGCTGTGTGTCATGCAAAAGAACTAGGTCAATATCTCAAAGGTAAAAAATAGTCACAAAATGAGCTTGTCCGGGCCATAACTATGTCATTCATTGTGAGATTTGGCACATTTGTTCACCATCATTGGAAGGTGTGTCGCAAGAAAAAAATTACGTCAATATCGTCAAGGTCAAGGTCACAATTTGAGTTCAAAGGTCAAAATGGCTATAAATGAGCTTGTCCGGGCCATAACTATGTCATTCATTGTGAGATTTTAAAATCATTCGGCACATTTGTTCACCATCATTGGACGGTGTGGCGGGCGAAAAAAGTATGTCGATATCTCCAAGGTCAAGGTCACACTTTGAGTTCGAAGGTAAAAAATTGCCATAAATGAGCTTGTCCGGGCAATAACTATTGTGGTTTATTTTAGATTTTAAAATGACTCTGTAAATTAATTTTGTTTACAGTCATTGGACGGCGTGTCATGTGAAAGAATTCAAGAGTTCAATGGTCAAAATGGCTTTAAATGATAATTGCATAATAATTCTTCCAAATTGCCATAAATTAGATTCTCTTGTTTTGTGAAGACAGCATGCAAAATAGTCTGTGTCAACGCGGCACATGAGGGTATACGTCACGTCTGTGACAAAGCTCTAGTTTTGTTTGCAGATTTCAGTCTGAAATCCAACTTTTCTTTTACAACATTTATGCTTGAAATTGTTCAATCTATAAAAAAACACTTTTAGTTGGAAATTTTGTTATTGCCTCTTTCAAAAAGCACTTTTGATATTTAAACCTTCAGACTGGAGGAGGATGTATGGTACATTGTCCTTTAGTGGTTCATTATAGAGTCGAGAATACACACTTCAGCCACTAGTTTATAACAATCAGTGTTCTTCGTAACAAGGAAGATTTTAGGCGGGCTAGTCTATTAATAATGACAAATTTTAAACTGAAACTGAAAGACACACTCAATTAACAATGCTTTCATTGTTACTTCTTACTTGGAAAAGTATTTTTAGTATTACTAAGCATTGGTTAAAGAGGTTTGTATTTAGAAGATTCAATCTGTACTCTTATTATGCAATTTCAAACAAGCCCCACAATAAACTTTGCAAACAAATTGTAATTGACGGACATGTATATGTTAACATAAAATATATCAATGTGCTATGTTTTCTCCTAGATCATCTATGACAGTATAGTACTTGCATATAACTGCATATACAATTATTGTTATCATTTATGTCAATGGTTTTCATACCTAGATACAATAAATAATGTCCCTTTTGCCTTATAATAATGTCTTGAGCAAACGTTTTGGTTCAAATTGAAGTCATAAGTGAATTTTAACGAGTTAAAAATTTCACTGCAATTTATATTAAAATTTCACCATTGGTAATAGGGCCTATATAGGAGTCACTTTGTTGGTCTGTCTGCCTGTCCAGAAATTTTGTCCGGACCATAACTATGTCATTTATTGTTAGATTTTAAAATGACTTGGTACATTTGTTCACCATCATGGGACGGTGTGGTGCGCGAAAGAATTACGTCGATATGCCCAAGGCCAAGGTCATACTTGGGGTTCAAAAGTCAAATGCTTGTCCTGGCCATTACTTTGTTGTTCATTGTGGGATTTTAAAATAATTTGCCATAGGTGTTCACCATCAGCGGACAGTGTGTCCGAGAAAGAATTACGTCGATATCTTAAATGTCAAGGTCACACAGTTTGAGCTCAAAGGTAAAAGATGGCCATAAATGAGCTTGCCCGGGCCATTACTATGTCGTTCATTGGACGGTGTGTCGCGCAAAAGAATTGTGTGGATATCTCCAAGGCCAAGGTCACTTTTAGTTCAAAGGTCAAAAATTGCCATAAATGATTTTGTCCAAGCCATAACTATATCAATTTTTTTTTTTAAGTCATTGGACGGCGTGTCATGTGAAAGAATTCAAGAATTAAAAGTTCAAAATGGCCATAAATGATAATGGCATAATAATTCTTAAAAATTGCCATAAATTAGGTTCTCTTGTTTTGTGAAGACAGCATGCAAATTAGTCTGTGTCAATGCAGCATGTGGAGGTATACGTCAGGTCTGTGACAAAGCTCTAGTTAATTTTGTTCTAATTGGTCCCCTACCGGTTTCACCGGAGGGGACTTATGGTTTTGTATTCGTCCGTCCGTCAGTCCGTCACACTTTTCTGGATCCTGCAATAACTCTAAAAGTTCTTAGTATTTTTTCATGAAACTTGGAATATGGATAGATGGCAATATGGACATTATGCACGTCATTTCATTTTGTTACTACGTCAAAAATTGTGGTTGCTATGGCAACAAATAGGCTAGAAATACTGCTGAAAATGGTGTTTTTTTCTGGATCCTGCGATAACTCTAAAAGTTCTTAATATATTTTTCATAAAACTTGGAATATGGATGGATGGCAATATGGACACTATGCACGTCGTTTCATTTTGTTCCTGTGACGTCAAAAATTCCAGTTGCTATGGCAACAAATAGACTAGAAATATTGCTTAAAATGGTGTTTTCTTCTGGATCCTGTGCGATAACTCTAAAATTTCTTCATATTTTTTCATGAAACTTGGAATATGGATAGATGGCAATATGGACATTATGCACATCACTTTATATTGTTCCTACGACAAAAATTGTGGTTGCTATGGTAACAAATAGACTAGATATACTGCTGAAAATGGTGTTTTTTTCTGGATCCTGCGATTACATTAAAAGTTCTTAATATTTTTTCATGAAACTTGAAACATGGATAGATGGCAATATGGACAATGTTCACGTCATTTAACTTTGTTCCTATGTCAAAAATTATGGTTGCTATGTCAAGAAATAGACTACAAATAATGCTGAAAATGGTGGTTTTCTGGATCCTGTGATAACTTTAAAAGTTCTTAATATTTTTTTCATGAAACTTGGAACATGGATAGATGGCAATATGGACATTATGCACGTCTTTTCAATTTGTTCTTACGTCAAAAATTCTGGTTGCTATGGCAACAAATAAAAAAAATATTCTGACAATGGTGGAATTTCTGACAATGGTGGAGCCGGTAGGGGACTTTTATTGCTTGGCAATAGTCTTGTAAATTATCCTTCTACAAACACCCGCGACCTATTTTCTGTAGAAATAGACTAAAATCCAAGGATGTTTTGCGATAAATCATGTGGTTTTACTGCAATAAATCATGGAGTTATTCTGCAATCAAAACCTATACATATTGATGGGCTTTTTCACTTCTTTGAGTGTGACCTGCATGGGTCAGCCATCTCACAATTCTATTACGTCATACTACTTCCGAGACCACATGAGATGCGCGCCGAACCGTGACCATAATATCAGTGCGCTTTCAGAATTCATCGTGTATAGACGAATTCTATTGCTCTGCTAGTTTAGTGGAGTGTGACCGTGACAAAAATTTATTGAAAACAACGTTGTTGTTTTAATTATATATGTTTTGTTTTTTCATTATAATAAGAATAACGCGGTTATTCTTGATTTGTTTGCATTTATAATAATATAATTTATTTATTTTTTAAATAAAAGTGAATAATTGATTAAGAATAGTCAGGCACTGAATGTAGTAGCACATGGTTCAAGATGGCGGAATCAATGTTACTGACTAAAGGAAAATCCCCTGCCGGTGGCAGTGGCGATAAAGAGAACATTAATGTGCCTATTCAGGTTGAAAAGCCTGCTACTGTTTCTAAACAGCCTATGAAAAAAACAGACAAACCTCAAAAAACTGACAAAGATCCAACAAAGGAGGTGCTCCTTATTCTGCGTGAGTTAAACTCTAATGTCGTACAACAAGGTGAGAAATTAGAAAAGTTGAATGGTAGAGTTGACACTCTTTATGAATGGTATGACCACACACCAGATGTTCAGTTTGAGGGGGACTATCATGAAATTGACGAACATGAACAGCAGCCTGTTGACATTAATTGTAGTAACACTATTATAGATGGTGTTCAGTCAGAATGTGAACCTGGTAAAAATTCAAGGCAATGTTTCAAAGGTTTGTCCGACAAGTTTTTGTTTTCCGAAAAAGTTGACAATGAAGTCAATGATGATCTTGCTATGTTTATCAACACTTCGTTCCGAAGTGGTGTTTCAGAAGAACGTGTGACAGAAATTTGTAAGGATGTCCATAGGCCAGTAAATTGTGAGGCGTTGACAAAAACGAGGGTAAATCCAGGAATCTGGCGCCTTTTGAAACCTCAAACACAAACTGAAGATGCTAAAATGCAGTCTATTCAGAATAATGTTGTGAAAGCCTCTATTAACATTGCAAAATTGTTAGACAAAGAAGGTCAAAATGTTGACGCTCAGTCGTTAGAGTGGGGAACTAATGCTCTTGCTTTGCTTGGACAGTCAAACAAGTTAATAAATAACAAGAGAAAAGAGTCACACAGGAATGATTTGGATCCAAAGTTCTATCCTTTGACTTCTCCAAGTTTACCATTCACTGATTTCCTGTATGGTAATGAAACGGATGTGAACAAAAATGTCAAGGATTTTTTTCAAAGAATACTATCAGAATAGCAAACAGTTTGGATCCTGATGAGAGGCCACGTTTTGTGGCGTCTCATCTGGATCCAAACTATTTGCAAAGGCCTTCAAAATTCGGTTCCAGCACTTAAAGAGTTTAGCACAGAACAGTTTATTTTCGACCTAAGCATATAAATCTCATTGTCATTAACATACATATGGGCTGCGCTATGTGAAGACTGGGTTTAATGGATGTGCGTAAAGTTTCATCCCAGATTAGCCTGTGCAGTCTGAACAGGCTTATCTGGGACGACACTTTCCGCCTAAACTGGATTTTTGCTAAGAAGAGACTTTCTTTAAACAACCAAATATTATGTATGTGAAAAGTGTCATCCCTGATTAGCCTGTGCAGCCTGCACAGGCTTATCTTGGAGGACACATAAGGCACATGCATTAAACCCCCTTTTCACAGAGCGGGACTCATATTCATTTACAGCATACGTTTGAAGTAAACACAAAACATTCACATTTCAAGAATGATAAATTTACATAAACAAAAGCATGTTTTAGTTTGAATGTTATGCGGATGAGGTAAATACATAGTAACCACAAAATTATATATTGACATGACATTGACCAAATGAATGAGGGCTCAATTTTAACAATTTTTAGCCTCTGGCTAAATGTTGCCAGTGTCCTATTTCTCACATTGCAAAAATCAGTTTTTAATCACAATCTGTATTTGCTATATACATGTACTTATCTATCTTGTTTTTTTTAGGAAGGTATATTTTCTATATATTTATCTCCCTTGTTTTTTTAGGGAGGTACATTTTCTATCTAATTATCTCCCTTGTTTTTTCAGGGAGGTACACCAGACAGCCCGGATACACCCATCTCAGGTCAGGACTATGAAACCGCAGGGGATAAACCCCGGTCCTTCCCCAAATCGCGTTCGTTCATCAATCTAAGTAGACGCGGTATACATTAATGTAGTCAATGTATTAATGTATACCTTTGGCTTTACTCAAGTTTCGATGTAAACCTTTGGCTTTTACTCCTTCTCTCTAATAAGCTTACACAATAATTAATTTTAGGTTTGAGAAGTGTAGATTGTAGTTATTAATTGTTGATATTAATCTGCTAATTAAATTGCTGTTTTTATGCCCCTGTCAGGGTGGCATAAAGCAGTTGAACTGTCCGTCAGTCTGCCCGTCTGTCAGTTAGTCCGTCTGTCCGAAAACTTCAACATTGGCCATATTTTTTGCAATATTGAAGATAGCAACTTGATATTTGGCATGCAGGTGCATCTCATGGAGCTACACATTTTGAGTGGTGAAAGGTCAAGGTTATCCTTCAAGGTCACAAAACAAAATCCAAGGGAAGTAACAATCTTTAAAGGGAGATAATTTCTATTTTATATCATTTGGCAGGTACAGATCATTTTCACACGGGAAGTAATATTTTTTTAAAGGGATATAATAAAAAAAAATTTTTTAATTTAAAGCGGCGCAGTAGGGGGCATTGCGTTTCCGACAAAAAAATATCTCTTGTTAGTTAGAAAAGTTCACTGCTTTAAACCTGAATTTGCTTAATTATGAACGAAATAATATGTGCATGAAAAAAAAGGGAATGAAACTTTACATCTTTTGCAAAA
This sequence comes from Dreissena polymorpha, assembly GCF_020536995.1. Classification (NCBI taxonomy): domain Eukaryota; kingdom Metazoa; phylum Mollusca; class Bivalvia; order Myida; family Dreissenidae; genus Dreissena; species Dreissena polymorpha. Next base: position 28,169,310 of record NC_068358.1, on the reverse strand, counting down.
GGAAGAAATGAAAATGGCACAAAAATTGATCGGTTACCACTTTCATTTGCACCGATTCCATCAGATTTTTACGAATTTTTTTAAAGCAAGACGTAATTGCTTGGATTTAAAATTGACATTTTTTCACTTTTTTAACCTAGAATGGCATAAACTTCATGAAAATGTTGGTAAATTTAAAGCAAGATGCTATGGCTTAGATTTTAAATTTGATATTAATATCTGAGCTTTTTTTACCCCGAGTTGTATAAACTTCATGAAATGTTCGTAAATTTAAAGCAAGATGTAATGGCTTGGATTTAAAATTTAAAATTAACATTTTAGCTTTTTTTACCTAGAATGGCATAAACTTCATGAAAATGTTCGTAAATGTAAAGCAAGATGTAATGGCTTGGATTTTTAATTTTAATTAATTTCTGAGCTATTTTAACCTAGAGTAGCATAAGCGTTCTCTAACAGCTCTGTTCTTTGGTCTGTAATAAATGTATCATTGCCTAATACAATCTTTGGGCTCAGCTTTGGTGATATTTGTGGGATATTAAAATATTGTATATGTTACATATTTTTTTCAGTTTGCTTTTAGAATATATTAATTTGTATACAATGAAAGTAATTTTTGTGATAAATTTTAATTATGCCCGCCATCAAAGAAGTATAGGTACTTTGCATTTTACTGTCATTTGCTTTGGTAGGTCTGTCGGTTCTTTAACAATTGTTCCCGTACTATATGTATGGAACGCTTCAACATACAGCCATGGTATGATTTTTTTTGGTAAGAAAATAAGATGTCTTGAACTTGAACTTAAAATAATAAAAATTTGTAAGAGAGATTTTTAAGTCACAAGGTCAAGGTTGCAGGGTCTTAAAACAGTAAATACCTTTCAAAACTATTTTTTGAGAACGCTTGTTATCATAGGAATTGGTTAAGTGGTTACATGCAAGAAAAGAAAACAGACATTTTGTTTATGAAGTCACCAGGTCAAAGTTCAATGAGCTTGTATTGTATAGATTATGAGGTCACCAGGTCACAGGTCATTGTAAAAAAAAGGCTTGTAACAAGAAATTTGTTTACACACAATAATATGACAATCATTAAACTAGGATCATGCAGAATTGGTTAAGTGTTTACTTAAGTAGATGCCTATTAAAATTGAGGTCATCAGGTCAAAGTCACAGAGGCTTTTATCCTCAAATTTGTCTTTTGACAAGACCTTGAAAAGTCTCAGTATCGTATAAAACAGTATGCTCTGAGGTCTTGACAAAGGAATGACCCCTGATGATTTTACATTGCTTGATTAAGTCTGGGTGGGGGGGGGGGGGGCGTACATGTGTTACAAACATCTTTTGTTACACAATTACTGTTGGTATCACTACTGCTAAAAGTGATTAGTATGATGATGATAGAAATTATAATGATGATGATATTAGTAATAATGATAATAATAATGATGATAATAATAATTATTATTATAATAACGATGATAATAATAATAATACAAAAATGTGTTGTATGGTTATTTTGTTGAATAGTGAAAACCCTCTATAGCAGATTCTCTCTAAACCGTAAAACTCTCCAAAGATGACATAATGCTACTGTTCCATTTTATATCACTTTTTGTTCCCTACCGGTGAAACCGGAGGGAACTTATGGTTTGCACTCCGTCTGTCAGTCTGTCTGTCTGTCTGTCACACTTTTCTGGATCCTGCGATAACTTTAAAAGTTCTTCATATTTTTTAATGAAACTTGAAACATGGATAGATGGCAATATGGAGATTATGCATGTCATTTCATTTTGTTCCTACGTCAAGAATTCTGGTTGCTATGGCAACAAAGCAATCTCTTGTTTTACATATTACACATACAAAAAAGTCTTCCCTGTTTTATCCTGGTCAAGGTGATGTCCAGTTTAGAGGGATTCCACTGTAGTTTAAAATTAATATTTCTTAATAAATAAATTGTGCTGAATAAGATGCTTTATAAAAAAATGCTTTTTCTAGCTGCAAGTTCATTGTTTCTTTTTCAGATTCTGGGACGTTGGAGCGTAAAGGAAAAATAAAGAAATCCCTGGAGAGTTGGATCTCGAAAAGAAGTGACAAGAAAACACTGGAAAATAAAGGCATCTATAAAGGTACAAAATGAATTTGTGTATAATCTGTTGTTGCACTTTTTTTCACCTTTGGGGGAAAATCGGGTGGACACTGAATATTGGGAATTTTATAGCGATAGGTGAATTAATGTTTTAATAAGCATGGCAATAATGTAGATTTGCTTCTTTGTTTTATACATTAATGGAACGATTTGCTAAAAAGGCTAAATAAGATTTTGCTCAAACTTGGTTTCATGCAAATTTCTGGCATTTTTTACACAATTGCCACTTACTTTGTCTGTTTATGCCCCCGGTAGGGTGGCATATAGCATTTGAACTGTCCGTCTGTCCGTCCGTCCCAAAACTTAAAATTGGCCATAACTTTGCAATATTGAAGATAGCAACTTTATATTTGGCATGCATGTGTATCTCATGAAGCTGCACATTTTGAGTGGTGAATGGTCATGGTCATCTTTCAAGGTCAAAAGTCAAATAATACAATCCAAGGGAAGTAATAAGCTTTAAATGAGAGATAATAACTAAACCTGCCAAATAATATATTAAAGTTTTATTTCAAAGCGGCGCAATAGGGGGCATTGTGTTTCTGACAAACACATCTCTTGTTTCTCTGAATTTAGTCCTTTTTTCAAATGAAATCTTTCAACGAGAGCTAAATTTTAAAGTAATTATAGGAGAATAATATATGCATTGTAAAGTAGACATTTCAACCCATAATAGCGCTTAAAAATCAATTTATATGGTGTTTGCATATTCTTTCTCTTTTGCCAATGTTTCATGGGCAAGTTTGCACGTCTAGTGATGTATGTTGAGATGATTGTATCCAGCCCAAAGCACAGGTGTTAGGCGCGTGGCCAATTCACTGAAACACTATCAATATGTTATAAAACAACATTTTTCATCACTGACTGAAAACAAAATTCTGATGAAATTTATCTGAAAAATCATATCAGATTTTTTATGTCCCCCACTATAGTAGTGTGGGACATATTGTTTTTGCCCTGTCTGTTGGTTGGTTGGTTGGTCTGTCTGTCTGTCTGTCTGTTTGCGCCAACTTTAACATGTGCAATAACTTTTGCAATATTGAAGATAGCAACTTGATATTTTGCATGCATATGTATCTCATGGAGCTTTACATTTTGAGTGGTGAAAGCTCAAGGTCAAGGTCATCCTTCAAGGTCAAAGGTCAAATATATGGGTCAAAATCGCTAATATAATGTACTGTACTACACTTTTGCAGTATTTCAATATTCAAGATAGCAACTTGATATTTAGCATGCATGTGTATCTCATGGAGCTGCACATTTTGAGTGGTGAAAGGTCAAGGTCATCCTTCAAGGTCAGAGGTCAAATATATGTGGCCAAAATAGCTCATTTTATGAGTACTTTTGCAATATTGAAGATAGCAACTTGATATTTGGCATGCATGTGTAACTCATGGAGCTGCACATTTTGAGTGGTGAAAGGTCAAGGTCATTCTTCAAGGTCAGAGGTCAAATATATGTGGCCCAAATCGCTTATTTTATGAATACTTTAGCAATATTGAAGATAGCAACTTGATATTTGGCATGCATGTGTATCTCATGGAGCTGCACATTTTGAGTGGTGAAAGGTCAAGGTCAAGGTCATCCTTCAAGGTCAAATATATGGGTCAAAATTGCTCATGGAATGTCACTTCTGCAATATTGAAGCTAGCAATTTTATATTTGAAATGCATGTGTATCTCATGGAGCTGCACATTTTGAGTGGTGAAGGGTCAAGGTCAAGGTCATCCTACAAGGTCAAACGTCATATAGGGGGACATTGTGTTTCACAAACGCATCTTGTTTGTTTTGGTCAAAGAAATGAAAAATGTTTTATGACATATTGATAGTGTTTCAGTAAGTTGGCCACGCACCCAACACCTGTGGCCCAAAGCAACCGGAATATGGATACTTATGTATGATGTAAATTATACAAATATTTAGAAATAGTTTTTGTATAAGGAAGAGACAGCTGTCTGGATCTATTATGCTATGAACTTCAATTTTGCTATAACAAAGAGTGTTTTATGCGTTCAGAAAATATTGAACCGTTTCTGTCTTTTGAGCATTAGAACTGGTTTAAGTCCTTTATTTCATGCCTAATTTAAAGTTGATGGTTTGTATGTTTTTCATTGTACATATAACTTTCATTTAAATGTAACAATTTTACTCAATTAACCTTTTTCACATTTATTGCAAACTGGAAAAAAGTGATCTTAAGCTAATCTTATTAAAGAAAGGTTAAAAATAATCAAGATTTCAGTGACCCTAGTTATTAAGCTGAAAAATATCAATTTTTCTGTGTTAAAGCACTAGTCCCGGTATTCTATTGATAAATTTATTTAGTTTTTGTTAATAACCAAAAGAAAAATACTTCATAACATAAAAATAGATTGTAAAATAATGTTGTAAAATAAAGTCACGATAAACAACAAAACAAAACTGCATTATACTGGGAACTAAACAGAGTAGAAGTAAAGCTACATCAATCCCTATAAGAACAATATCACTATGGGATGAATAATAGCCTTGCTTATATTGATAAAGAGTGATTCAAATCTGTAATATATAATTGGAAAATGAATGGGATATAAAGAATGATTCATATGTTACATATGTTACAAAAAAGAAAACAAGAATAATTAATATGCTACATAAAAAAGAAAGCACTAAATTGTAAAGAACAAAATTTAAGTATTTTACCATTAATTATTGTTTGCCTTTAGATTGACTACAAGCCATTCGGGTTGGATAGATGTGATGTCTGGTTGTATGCGTGGGTCTCAACCCTTTGCATGCTGGGAAATTTGTATTCTGCAAAAATGTCGTCTGCTGAATTTCTAAAATAAGCATTTTCTTCGATTTTTTTCAAAGAATACTATCAGAATAGCAAACAGTTTGGATCCTGATGAGACGCCACGTTCTGTGGCGTCTCATCTGGATCCAAACTGTCTGCAAAGTCCTTCAAAATTCGGTTCCAGCACTGAAAGAGTTAATCATTGTTGTCTCCCTTTGCTTCAGAAAACATGTTTGGAGGTGAGATTAAACAGATTTGTGCCAAAGAGAAATCAAAAGTGCCTACTTTTGTGACGAAGTGTGTGGAGGCCATTGAGAAACGAGGTGAGATCAATTAGTTGCATTTAGCCGTGAATAATTTTTAGCCCTGCTCTGGGTAAATCAAGCTTAATGCATGTGTTGTCCCAGATCAGCCTGTGTAATGTTCACAGGCTGATCAATCAGGGATGCCACTTTCTGCTTTTATGGTATTTTTTTCATTTAAATAAGGTCTTTTCAAGTGAAAGTCTAGTTTAAATGGAGATAGTTGTCCCAGGTTAACTTGTGCAGATGCACAGCCTAACCAGGGACGACACTTTATACGCACATGCTTTTTACCTCATTTTCCTAGAGTGAACCTCATTTCATATAACAAAAAATTGACTGTGAAACAAAAATTGTTTTCTTCAAAATGATTAACAATTTGTATGCAATCTTATTGGTCCTTGTCAAGACGATTTATTTAGAAGTTTCTTCAGCAAAAAACCTTGAAGAATTTATACCTATTCAATTCAAATGTAGGGATTTTTAGCTCATCTATTTTTTGAAAAAAAATTATGAGCTATTGTCATCACCTTGGCGTCGGCGTCGGCGTTGGCGTCGGCGTCCGGTTAAGTTTTGCGTTTAGGTCCACTTTTCTCAGAAAGTATCAATGCTATTGCATTCAAACTTGGTACACTTACTTACTATCATGAGGGGACTAGGCAGGCAAAGTTAGATAACTCTGGCGTGCATTTTGACAGAATTATGTGCCCTTTTTATACTTAAAAAATTGCAAATTTTGGTTAAGTTTTGCGTTTAGTTCCACTTTTCTCAGTAAGTATCAATGCTATTGCATTCAAACTTGGTACACTTACTTACTATCATGAGGGGACTGGGCAGGCAAAGTTAGATAACTCTGGCATGCATTTTGACAGAATTATGTGCCCTTTTTATACTTAGAAAATTGACAATTTTGGTTAAGTTTTGTGTTTAGGTCCATTTTATTCCTTAAGCATCAAAGCTATTGCTTTCATACTTGCAACACTTACTAACTATCATAAGGGGACTGTGCAGGCAAAGTAATGTAACTCTGACTGGCATTTTGACAGAATTATGTGCCCTTTTTATACTTAGAAAATTGAAAATTTGATTAAGTTTTGTGTTTAGGTCCACTTTATTCCTACAGTATCAAAGCTATTGCTTTCATACTTGCAAGATTTATGAACTATCATAAGGGGACGGTGCAGGCAAAGTTATGTAACTCTGACTGGCATTTGGACGGAATTATGGGCCCTTTATACTTAGAAAATTGAAAATTTGGTTAAGATTTATGTTTTGGTCACTTTACCCCTAAAGTATCATAGATATTGCTTTCATACTTGGAACACTCACAAACTATCATAAGGGTACAGTAAAAGGACAAGTTGCATAACTCTGGTTGTCATTGTTACGGAATTATGGCCCTTTTTTGACTTAGTAACTTTTAATATATGGTTAAATTTTGTGTTTCGATCCACTCGAAGTATCAAGGCTATTGCTTTCAAACTTCAAATACTTACATGCTATCATGAGGTTACTGTACCTGGCAACTTGAATTTTACTTTGACCTTTGAATGACCTTGACTCTCAAGGTCAAATTATTAAATTTTGCTAAAATTGCCATAACTTCTTTATTTATGATTAGATTTGATTGATACTTTGATGAAACTACTCTTACCTGACATACCACAATAGACCACCCAAACCATCCCCCGTGCCCTCCCCCCCCTCCCCCCCTCCCCCCCCCCCCTAATTTTTTTTTTTTTTTTTTTTTTTTTTTTATAAGATCATCTCACAAATGACCACCACACCCTCACACTATACCCACCACCCCCCCCCCCCCCCCCCCCAAATATTTTTTTGATTTTTTTTTTTTTTTTTTTTTTTTTAAGATCATCTCACAAATTATCACCACACCCTCACACTATACCCCCCCCCCCCCCCCCCCCGATTTTTTTTTTTTTTTTTTTTTTTTCGCTTTTTTGGAAGATAATGTAATAAATGTCCACAACCCCACACTATACACCCCTCTTCACTCCACTCCTCCCTCCTTTGTGATTGAAAATGAGAGTCCCTTCACCTTTAAAAAGAAAATAGATGAGCGGTCTGCACCCGCAAGGCGGTGCTCTTGTTAATAAAACTGGTTTCACCCATGAGATGTTTAATGATAATGAGTCACATAAACAATGTGCTTTTGAATCAGTCCCTTAACACAAATTGCTAAATAATTCATTTTCTGAAAGTTTCCATATTACTTTGGCCAATTGAGGGCTTACTCTGAATTAGACCAAATTAACCAATGGTACAAATTTGCAAATTTGGCTGAAGAAAATTGTATAAGCCACATTATTATGATACCTTTTTAGCTCACCTAACAGAAATTTTGCCCAGGTGAGCTTTTGTGACCGGTCTTTGTCCGTCTTCCGTCCGTTGGTCGTCCACATTTGGTTTGTAAACACTCTAGAGGCCACATTTCATGTCGGATCTTCATGAAACTTGGTCAGAAGATTTGTCCCAATGATATCTCGATCGAGTTCGAAACTGGGTCATGCTGGGTCAAAAACTAGGTCATTAGGTCAAAAAAAGGAAAAACCTTGTTAACAATGTAGAAGTCACATTTTTGGCCCAATCTTCATGTAACTTTGTCAAAATGTTTGCCTTAATGATATGTTGGTCGAGGTCAAAAGTGGTTCCGGTCCGTTGAAAAACATGGCCGCCATTGGGCGTGGCAGTTTTCCTTATTTGGCTATAGAGAAACCTTGTAAACACTCTAGAAGTCACAATTTTTGCCCAATCATCATGAAAGTTGGTCAAAACATTGGTTTTATTGATATCACGGACGAGTTCGAAAATGGTCCAGATCGGTGAAAAAACATGGCTGCCAATGGGCGGAGCATTTTTCTCTATATGTATATAGTGAAAACATGTGAACACTCTAGAAGTCACATTTTTGGCCCAATTTTCATGAAATTTGGTCAGAACATTTGTTTCCTTGATATGAGAGTTGAGTTTGAAAATGGTTCCGGTCAGTTGAAAAACATGGCTGCCGGGGGGAGGGGCAGTTTTCCTTATTTGGCTATCGAGAAACCTTGTAAACACTATAGAAGTCACAATTTTTGCCCAATCATCATGAAAGTTGGTCAAAACATTGGTTTTATTGATATCTCGGACGAGTTCGAAAATGGTCCAGATCGGTGAAAAAACATGGCCGCCAGTGGGCGGGGCATTTTTCTCTATATGTATATAGTAAAAACATGTGAACACTCTAGAAGTCACATTTTTGGCCCAATTTTCATGAAATTTGGTCAGAACATTTGTTTCCTTGATATGAGAGTTGAGTTTGAAAATGGTTCCGGTCAGTTGAAAAACATGGCTGCCGGGGGGGGGGGGGGCAGTTTTCCTTATTTGGCTATAGAGAAACCTTGTAAACACTATAGAAGTCACAATTTTTGCCCAATCATCATGAAAGTTGGTCAAAACATTGGTTTTATTGATATCTCGGACGAGTTCGAAAATGGTCCAGATCGGTGAAAAAACATGGCCGCCAGTGGGCGGGGCATTTTTCTCTATATGTATATAGTAAAAACATGTGAACACTCTAGAAGTCACATTTTTGGCCCTATTTTCATGAAATTTGGTCAGAACATTTGTTTCCTTGATATGAGAGTTGAGTTTGAAAATGGTTCCGGTCAGTTGAATAACATGGCTGCCAGGGGGGGGGGGCAGTTTTCCTTATTTGGCTAAAGAGAAACCTTGTTAACACTCTAGACGTCACAATTTTTGCCCAATCATCATAAAAGTTGGTCAAAACATTGGTTTTATTGATATCTCGGACGAGTTCGAAAATGGTCCAGATCAGTGAAAAAACATGGCCGCCAGTGGGGCATTTTTCTCTATATGTATATAGTGCAAACATGTGAACACTCTAGAAGTCACATTTTTGGCCCAATTTTCATGAAATTTGGTCAGAACATTTGTTTCTTTGATATGAGAGTTGAGTTCGAAAATGGTTCTGGTCCGTTGACTAACATGGCTGCCAGGGGGGGGGGGGGGGGGGCAGTTTTCCTTATTTGGCTATAGAGAAACCTTGTAAACACTCTAGAAGTCAAAATTTTTGCCCAATCATCATGAAAGTTGGTCAAAACATTGGTTTTATTGATATCTCGGACGAGTTCAAAAATGGTCCAGATCGTTGAAAAAACATGGCCGCCAGTGGGCGGGGCATTTTTCTCTATATGTATATAGTGAAACATGTGAACACTCTAGAAGTCACATTTTTGGCCCAATTTTCATGAAATTTGGTCAGAACATTTGTTTCCTTGATATGAGAGTTGAGTTCGAAAATGGTTCCGGTCAGTTAAAAAACATGGCTGCCGGGGGGGGCAGTTTTCCTTATTTGGCTATAGAGAAACCTTGTAAACACTATAGAAGTCACAATTTTTGCGCAATCATCATGAAAGTTGGTCAAAACATTGGTTTTATTGATATCTCAGATGAGTTCGAAAATGGTCCAGATCGATGAAAAAACATGGCTGCCCGTGGGCGGGGCATTTTTCTCTATATGTATATAGTGAAACATGTGAACACTCTAGAAGTCACATTTTTGGCCCAATTTTCATGAAATTTGGTCAGAACATTTGTTTCCTTGATATGAGAGTTGAGTTCGAAAATGGTTCCGGTCAGTTGAATAACATGGCTGCCGGGGGGGGGGCAGTTTTCTTATATTTATATAGTAAAAAAAGCTTGTGAACACTCTAGAAATCACATTTTTTGCCCAATCATCATGAAACTTGGTACAAAGATTGGTTTTATATATATCACATAATTAATGCCATAACTATTGCCCTTAGATTGTCCAAATTTTCATTTTATTATACAAAATCCTTGTAAACACTCTAGAGGTCACAATTTTGTTCCAGATTTTATGAATCTTGGTCATAATATTTATTTTTGTAAGCAAAGTTTGATGTTCGGTAAGGGGGGTCAACTCAAAATATAGGTCACCAGGTCAAATCTTACAAAAACAAAAACACTCCATATGTTAGAGTTTTGGTTCAATAATGATGAAACTTGACCAGGATGTTTGTCTTGACAATATCTAGGTCAGGTTTGACGTTTGGTAAAGATTGAATGAACCGACTCCTCTCAGGTGAGCAAACTTGGGCCATCTTGACCCTCTTGTTTCTAAATAAAATTGGGCAGAAGAAGGTTTTAGCCAGGGAAAGATCTGCAATTAAGCAGTTTTCTAACACATAATGCCCCAACAATCTAAAATATGCAAATATGGTAGCCTGAGTCTTGGAAAAATGGTCTTAATTCATGTGCATAAAGTGTTGTCTCAGATTTGCCTGTGCAGTCTGCACAAACAATTCCATAAAAAGCATAAAGTGTTGCCTCAGATTTGCCTGTGCAGTCTGCACAAACAATTCCATAAAAAGCATAAAGTGTTGTCTCAGATTTGCCCATGCAGTCTGCACAAACAATTCCATAAAAAGCATAAAGTGTTGTCTCAGGTTTGCCTGTGCAGTCTGCACAAACAATTCCATAAAGCATAAAGTGTTGTCTCAGGTTTGCCTGTGCAGTCTGCACAAACAATTCCATAAAAAGCATAAAGTGTTGTCTCAGGTTTGCCTGTGCAGTCTGCACAAACAATTCCATGAAAAGCATAAAGTGTTGTCCCTGTTTAGCCTGTGCAGTCTGCACAAACAATTCCATAAAAAGCATAAAGTGTTGTCTCAGATTTGCCTGTGCAGTCTGCACAAACAATTCCATAAAAAGCATAAAGTGTTGTCTCAGGTTTGCCTGTGCAGTCTGCACAAACAATTCCATAAAAAGCATAAAGTGTTGTCTCAGATTTGCCCATGCAGTCTGCACAAACAATTCCATAAAAAGCATAAAGTGTTGTCCTTGTTAAGCCTGTGCAAACTGCACAAACAATTCCATAAAAAGCATAAAGTGTTGTCTCAGATTTGCCTGTGCAGTCTGCACAAACAATTCCATAAAAAGCATAAAGTGTTGTCTCAGATTTGCCTGTGCAGTCTGCACAAACAATTCCATGAAAAGCATAAAGTGTTGTCTCAGATTTGCCTGTGCAGTGTGCACAAACAATTCCATAAAAAGCATAAAGTATTGTCTCAGATTTGCCTGTGCAGTGTGCACAAACAATTCCATAAAAAGCATAAAGTGTTGTCTCAGATTTGCCTGTGCAGTCTGCACAAACAATTCCATAAAAAGCATAAAGTATTGTCTCAGATTTGCCTGTGCAGTCTGCACAAACAATTCCATAAAAAGCATAAAGTGTTGTCTCAGATTTGCCTGTGCAGTCTGCACAAACAATTCCATAAAAAGCATAAAGTGTTGTCCCTGTTTAGCCTGTGCAGTCTGCACAAACAATTCCATAAAAAGCATAAAGTGTTGTCTCAGGTTTGCCTGTGCAGTCTGCACAAACAATTCCATAAAAAGCATAAAGTGTTGTCTTTGTTAAGCCTGTGCAAACTGCACAGACTAATCTCAGATGACACTTTAGCCAAATGCATTTAGCCCAGTTTTCCCAAATCTGTATTGGAATTGTCATTTTCAGGACTGTAGCATGAGGGTATTTACAGAATTGCCGGCAGCATGTCACAGATTCAGAAACTGAGGTGTACTGTGGACCAGGGTAGGTTTTTAACACCCCACAATTTGGTTTTAAACATCTTGTCTGGACTTTAACTTTGTCATTCATTGTAACACTTGTCCCCCATATTTCAAAGGTAAAGGTTAACCGAATTTTCCAGAAAACAGATCACCTGGCCTGTATTTTTGTTATTCCGTATGCAATTTTAAAATAATCTACTACAAATGTACACCATGAGATGAGTTACTCACAGAATGTTCTGGTTTTGTGCTGGTTGCAGAAACCATTTCCACTTTGCTTCTGAGTGGGAAAGGGTTAAATAATTCCATGCATTATTGACACTTGCTCAAAATGTTGCCAACATTTAAAAACTTGCCACAAATGGACTTCTTGTAGAGTAGCTGTGTTGCAAATAGTAATAAGATGTAATTTCCTGAAAAAATAAAAAATCATCAACAAGTCTTCTTACAAAAATACTTTAAGAACATGACAAAAGTGAAAACATTCGTAGAAAAAACAAATGACCATGGTATTAACCCTTTCCCTCTTAGAAGTGAAGTGAAAATGGCTGTGTGCAAACAGCATAAAACCAGAACAGCCTGCGAGTAACTCACAGTCTGTTCAGTTTTCATGCTTTTTGCTGCTCATCAGTATCTAAATGTTGGAAATGAAGCCTTTAAAACTTGAATCTAGTAAGAAAGGTCTTAAATTATATTTAACTTTCTTAGGGACTGCAAATGAATACGTATCTGAGTTGTAAATGGTTAAATATTTTCAGGTGAACAATATAACCTTGATGACCAGATGTGGGATGTACACGTGCTCTGTGGAACCCTAAAACTGTTCTTTAGGGAGCTAAAGGACCCCTTGTTCACATACGCCTTGTTTGATAAGTTCCTTAAGGGGTTTTGTAAGTATAATGGTTTACCAACAATTCAATTATTATGCTCCCCCCCAAAAAAAAATTGGGGGGAGCATATAGTCGCCGCTTCGTCTGTCCATCTGTGTGTCTGTGCGTCCGCGTGTCCGTCCGTGCACAATTTTTGGCCGAGCTATTTCTCAGCAAATAATGGTCGGAATTCAATGAAACTTTATGGGAAGCTTCTCTACCAAGAGGAGATGTGCATATTATCAGCCAGTTCTGGTCGGATGATTTTTAACAGAGTTATGGTCCTTTGAAATTTTCCATTATCTGTACATATAGTGCAATTCTTGTCCAGCCTATTTCTCAGCAACTAATGACCAGAATTCAATGAAACTTTATGGGTAGCTTCACTACCAAGAGAAGATGTGCATATTATCAGCCGGTTCTGGTCGGATGATTTTTCACAGAGTTATGGCCCTTCGAAATTTTCTATTGTACATATAGTGCAATTCTTGTCCGAGCTATTTCTCAGCAACTTATTACGGGAATTCAATGAAACTTTATGGGAAGGTACACTACCAACAGGTGATGTGCATATTATCAGCCGGTTATGGTTGGATGATTTTTCACAGAGTTATGGCCCTTTGAAATATTCCATTGTACATAGAGTGCAATTCTTGTCTGAGCTATTTCTCAGCAACTTATCACGGGAATTCAATGAAACTTTATGGGAAGGTTCGCTACCAACAGGAGATGTGCATATTATCAGCCGGTTATGGTCGGATGATTTTTCACAGAGTTATGGCCCTTTGAAATTTTCTATAAACTGTACATATAGTGCAATTCTTGTCCGGGCTGTTTCTCCCCAACTACTGACTGGACTTCAATGAAGCTTTATGGGAAGCTTAACTACCTTGGGGAGATGCGCATGTTATTAGTGGGTTCTGGTTAGATGATTTATTTAGAGAGTTATGGCCCTTTGAAATTTTTAAGTTGCTTAACCATTCATCGTATTATTTTATCAAAAGTTATGCCCCTCAAGACGTTTCCTTTTATCTGAATATATAGTGCAATATTGTGACAAAAAAAACCTTTGGGGAGCATCACCCGTCTCCGACAGTTTCTTGTTATTTTAGCCTTGCTGTGGGTAAATGGGTTTTAATGCATCTGCTTGAAGTGCCATCCCAGATGCACAAGCAAATAAGGGACAACACACTTTTGTTGTATTTTTTTGTTTAAAGGAAGTCTCTTCTTAGCAAAAATTCAGTGAAGGCTGAAACATTCATCCCTTATTAGCCTGTGCAGACTGTGCAGGCTAATCTGAGATGATATTACACGCAAGCATTGGCCCTGTGAGATGATATTACACGCAAGCATTAGGCCCTGTGAGATGATATTACACGCAAGCATTAGGCCCTGTGAGATGATATTACACGCAAGCATTAGGCCCTGTGAGATGATATTACATGCAAGCATTAGGCCCTGTGAGATGATATTTCACGCAAGCATTAGGCCCTGTGAGATGATATTACACGCAAGCATTAGGCCCTGTGAGATGATATTACACGCAAGCATTAGGCCCTGTGAGATGATATTACACGCAAGCATTAGGCCCTGTGAGATGATATTACGAGCAAGCATTAGCCCCTGTGAGATGATATTACACGCAAGCATTAGGCCCTGTGAGATGATATTACACACAAGCATTAGGCCCTGTGAGATGATATTACATGCAAGCATTAGGCCCTGTGAGATGATATTACACGCAAGCATTAGGCCCTGTGAGATGATATTACACGCAAGCATTAGGCCCTGTGAGATGATATTACACGCAAGCATTAGGCCCTGTGAGATGATATTACACGCAAGCATTAGGCCCTGTGAGATGATATTACGAGCAAGCATTAGCCCCTGTGAGATGATATTACACGCAAGCATTAGGCCCTGTGAGATGATATTACACGCAAGCATTGGGCCCTGTTTTCCCTGAGTGAGGCTAAGTTCTTGTGTATTTGTTATTTATATTAGTATTCAAATTAATATTTACAGGTACAAAATTAATATTTACCGGTACATAATACTAATGTTTCCATGATGAATCCAGATTGAACAATTAATGTAATCTGTTATTTGTAAAAGTTAAAATAGCTGGCATGTTGCATGAATGGGATTTCGTAACAGTACAGTTAATTTGTAAATGTATTCTAGTTTTAAAAATTTCAAGTACAAATGCCTGTAAAGGTATTTAGAAATTTTACCTTATGGTATACATGAGTACAGTGAAAACTGGATACATATTTTCAAGACCAGTATAATATTAATGTAATGACTTTAGTCTTGACTTTCGATGTCTGGAAAGGCAGCTGCGAGATAGAACAATTTCAAGTCTGTAGTTCTGTATGTAGTCTTGACTTTCAGTGTCTGACAAATTATCTGTGGTAACGACAGATAAAGTCTTACCCTAGCCTTGATTTTCAGTGTCTGAATAGGCAGCTGAGAGATTTCCACAAATCTAGTATGTCTGTAGTCTTGAGTTTTAAGGTGTGACAAGATCAAGCTCAGCATGATATGCAGGTCTGATTGCAGTCTTGATTTCCAGTGTCTGACAAGGAAGCTGAGAGATTTATAAGACATAAGTCATCATTTTCAGTGTCTGACAAGGAAGCTGAGAGATTTATAAGACATAAGTCATCATTTTCAGTGTCTGACAAGGAAGCTGAGAGATTTATAAGACATAAGTCCTCATTTTCAGTGTCTGACAAGGAAGCTGAGAGATTTATAAGACATAAGTCCTCATTTTCAGTGTCTGATAAGGAAGCTGAGAGATTTATAAGACATAGGTCCTCATTTTCAGTGTCTGACAAGGAAGCTGAGAGATTTATAAGACATAAGTCCTCATTTTCAGTGTCTGACAAGGAAGCTGAGAGATTAATAAGACATAAGTCATCATTTTCAGTGTCTGACAAGGAAGCTGAGAGATTTTTAAGACATAAATCCTCATTTTCAGTGTCTGACAAGGAAGCTGAGAGATTTATAAGACATAAGTCCTCATTTTCAGTGTCTGACAAGGAAGCTGAGAGATTTATAAGACATAAGTCATCATTTTCAGTGTCTGACAAGGAAGCTGAGAGATTTATAAGACATAAGTCCTCATTTTCAGTGTCTGACAAGGAAGCTGAGAGATTAATAAGACATAAGTCATCATTTTCAGTGTCTGACAAGGAAGCTGAGAGATTCTTAAGACATAAATCCTCATTTTCAGTGTCTGACAAGGAAGCTGAGAGATTTATAAGACATAAGTCATCATTTTCAGTGTCTGACAAGGAAGCTGAGAGATTTATAAGACATAAGTCATCATTTTCAGTGTCTGACAAGGAAGCTGAGAGATTTATAAGACATAAGTCATCATTTTCAGTGTCTGACAAGGAAGCTGAGAGATTTATAAGACATAAGTCCTCATTTTCAGTGTCTGACAAGGAAGCTGAGAGATTTATAAGACATAAGTCCTCATTTTCAGTGTCTGACAAGGAAGCTGAGAGATTTATAAGACATAAGTCCTCATTTTCAGTGTCTGACAAGGAAGCTGAGAGATTTATAAGACATAAGTCCTCATTTTCAGTGTCTGACAAGGAAGCTGAGAGATTTATAAGACATAAGTCATCATTTTTAGTGTCTGACAAGGAAGCTGAGAGATTTATAAGACATAAGTCATCATTTTCAGTGTCTGACAAGGAAGCTGAGAGATTAATAAGACATAAGTCATCATTTTCAGTGTCTGACAAGGAAGCTGAGAGATTTTTAAGACATAAATCCTCATTTTCAGTGTCTGACAAGGAAGCTGAGAGATTAATAAGACATAAGTCCTCATTTTCAGTGTCTGACAAGGAAGCTGAGAGATTTATAAGAAATAAGTCATCATTTTCAGTGTCTGACAAGGAAGCTGAGAGATTTATAAGACATAAGTCATCATTTTCAGTGTCTGACAAGGAAGCTGAGAGATTTATAAGACATAAGTCCTCATTTTCAGTGTCTGACAAGGAAGCTGAGAGATTTATAAGACATAAGTCCTCATTTTCAGTGTCTGACAAGGAAGCTGAGAGATTTATAAGACACAAGTCCTCATTTTCAGTGTCTGACAAGGAAGCTGAGAGATTTATAAGACATAAGTCATCATTTTCAGTGTCTGACAAGGAAGCTGAGAGATTTATAAGACATAAGTCCTCATTTTCAGTGTCTGACAAGGAAGCTGAGAGATTTATAAGACATAAGTCATTATTTTCAGTGTCTGACAAGGAAGCTGAGAGATATAAAAGACATAAGTCATCATTTTCAGTGTCTTACAAGGAAGCTGAGAGATTTATAAGACAAAAGTCGTCATTTTCAGTGTCTGACAAGGAAGCTGAGAGATTTATAAGACATAAGTCCTCATTTTCAGTGTCTGACAAGGAAGCTGAGAGATTTATAAGACATAAGTCCTCATTTTCAGTGTCTTACAAGGAAGCTGAGCGATTTATAAGACATAAGTCCTCATTTTCAGTGTCTTACAAGGAAGCTGAGAGATTTATAAGATATAAGTCCTCATTTTCAGTGTCTGACAAGGCAGCTGATAAATCAAATCTAGTATGATATGTAGGTCTAAACGGAGTCTTGATTGTCAATGTTTGACAAGCAGCAGGGAGATAATAGTAGATCAAATGGGTGATATACAGGTCTGACTGCATATAATTCTGACTTATGTCTTGATTTTCAGTGTCTGACAAGGCAGCTGATACATTTTGGCATATCTAGTCTTACTTGTGTCTTGATTTTTAGTGTCTGAGAGATCAAATCTTGATTTTCAATGTCATAAAAGGCAGCTGAAAATAAGGCATATCTTGTCTGACTGTAGCCTTGATTGTCAGTGTCCCACAAGGTAGCTAATAGGTGAAGACATATCAAATCTGAATGTAGTCTTGATTTTCAGTGTCCGAGAAGGCAGCTGAGAGATTTAAACAGATCAAGTCTGTCATGGACGAGCTTCCTAGACACAACTATGACACCATCAAGGCCCTCTTCAAACATTTCTGCAAGTAAGTGAGGGCAGTGTTTTTTTTCACCATTTTGGGACTTGCGCAAAGCCCTTTTGATTGGTAAGATCGCGTCATGTTGACAAAAATTGTGAAATTGGTGTCTCTTTGTTATCAATTTGGTTTTAATTGAAAATAAGTGTTTTCAATTTTATATTTATTCAGGTGGCTAGGGCATAAATGAAATATTTTGGATTTTTAGTAAAGTGGTAATATCAGGCAGGCATTTGGGAAAAAAATATGGTAAAAAAAATCAACCCCAAAACACTGGAGGGAGAAGTTTGTCTACTACTGACAGTGGAAGTGAAACTAATTTGGCAATGCAAAACTTTAACAAAGACTAAAGCGTAACATTGAGTGTCACCTAATATGGCAACATTTTTTATCAGGTTTTCTATTACTTTTACAATTGTTGTACCATTATTTATGTTTTACTGACATGAAATTTGGAGGATTAAAAGAAAATTTCAGATATTAAGGTTTGTTGAACATTTTATTTTGTGGTTTAGGGTACCCAACAAAAATCCACAAAAAATTAATGTCTAACTAATAATTTTGGGGTTCACATTCCTTTTCTGTACTTTCAAGATCAACCAATAAAAACAGCTGTTTTGTTTGAAATACCCTTTAACTTACTACAAATATAATTGCTGAATTATTCCACATTTGTGTCATTAAGAATTTTAAATACCTCTTTATTTTAACGTGATACATATTTTATACATGCATTATAAACAAATAGTACTACAAAGAAGTCACTCTTTCAGTCAGCTTTCTGTCAAACTGTTTGTCCCTTAATGTAAAAAATATTTTTGGAACAAAGTACTTAAGCATTTTTGTAGTGCTAAAGTTGTAATATGCCATCACCATGAAGTGTTGGTGTGCAAGATACTGTTTTCTGGCCCAGTAATTTACGCATTCCTGAGTAATGTGTCCTCATACCTCTGTTGATAAACGGTGATGGGATGTTGGTCATGTCTGTGGATTAAAGGTGGTGGGATATTTGTCAAGTCTGTGACAAAATGAACATTGGTGGTAAGATGTTTGTCACTTCTGTGACAGAATGAAAAATGGTGTTGGGATGTCTGTCGAGTCTGTGACAAAATGAATAAAGGCGGTGGGACGTTTGTCACTTCTGTGACAAAATTACCAATGGTGGTGGGACGTTTGTCAAGTCTATGATAAAACTCTTTCCATTCTGTTTCAGTGTCATGGATTTACAAAAGGAAAACAAGATGGCTGCTCATCAACTCGCCATAGTTTTCGGGCCAACGTTGATATGGCCTGACCCGCAAACAACATCTATGCAACTGGCCACTAGCTTAGTCTACCAGAGCCAAATTGTGGAGTTTGTGCTTTTAGAATACAAGAACATTTTTAGATGAAACTGAAATCGCGAACTATTAAAAATCCATTTTTAGCTCATCTATTTTTTGAAAAAAAATTATGAGCTATTGTCATCACCTTGGCGTCGGCGTTGGCGTTGGCGTCGGCGTCCGGTTAAGTTTTGCGTTTAGGTCCACTTTTCTCAGAAAGTATCAATGCTATTGCATTCAAACTTGGTACACTTACTTACTATCATGAGGGGACTGGGCAGGCAAAGTTAGATAACTCTGGCGTGCATTTTGACAGAATTATGTGCCCTTTTTATACTTAAAAAATTGAAAATTTTGGTTAAGTTTTGCGTTTAGTTCCACTTTTCTCAGTAAGTATCAATGCTATTGCATTCAAACTTGGTACACTTACTTACTATCATGAGGGGACTGGGCAGGCAAAGTTAGATAACTCTGGCATGCATTTTGACAGAATTATGTGCCCTTTTTATACTTAGAAAATTGACAATTTTGGTTAAGTTTTGTGTTTAGGTCCATTTTATTCCTTAAGCATCAAAGCTATTGCTTTCATACTTGCAACACTTACTAACTATCATAAGGGGACTGTGCAGGCAAAGTAATGTAACTCTGACTGGCATTTTGACAGAATTATGTGCCCTTTTTATACTTAGAAAATTGAAAATTTGATTAAGTTTTGTGTTTAGGTCCACTTTATTCCTACAGTATCAAAGCTATTGCTTTCATACTTGCAAGATTTATGAACTATCATAAGGGGACCGTGCAGGCAAAGTTATGTAACTCTGACTGGCATTTGGACGGAATTATGGGCCCTTTATACTTAGAAAATTGAAAATTTGGTTAAGATTTATGTTTTGGTCCACTTTACCCCAAAAGTAACATAGATATTGCTTTCATACTTGGAACACTCACAAACTATCATAAGGGTACTGTAAAAGGACAAGTTTTATAACTCTGGTTGTCATTGTTACGGAATTATGGCCCTTTTTTGACTTAGTAACTTTTAATATATGGTTAAATTTTGTGTTTCGATCCACTTTACTTCTTAAGTATCAAGGCTATTGCTTTCAAACTTCAAATACTTACATGCTATTATGAGGTTACTGTACCTGGCAACTTGAATTTTACTTTGACCTTTGAATTACCTTGACTCTCAAGGTCAAATTATTAAATTTTGCTAAAATTGCCATAACTTCTTTATTTATGATTAGATTTGATTGATACTTTGATGAAACTACTCTTACCTGACATACCACAATAGACTCCACCCAAACCATCCCCCGTGCCCTCTCCCCCCCCTCCCCCCTCCCCCCCCCCCCTCCCCCCTCCCCCCCCCTATTTTTTTTTTTTTTTTTTTTTTTTTAAGATCATCTCACAAATGACCACCACACCCTCACACTATACCCCCCCACCCCACCCCCCCCCCCCCCCCCCCCCCCCCCCCCCAATTTTTTTTTTTTTTTTTTTTTTTTTTAACATCATCTCACAAATTACCACCACACCCTCACACTATACCCCCCCCCCCTCCCATTTTTTTTTTTTAAACTGTTATGTTTGAAATACCGTCCAACCATCGCACCCAACCCCCCCCCCCCTCCCATCGCCCCCCCCCAACCCCCCCCCCCCCCCCCCCGATTTTTTTTTTTTTTTTTTTTTCGCTTTTTTGGAAGATAATGTAATAAATGTCCACAACCCCACACTATACACCCCTCTTCACTCCACTCCTCCCTCCTTTGTGATTGAAAATGAGAGTCCCTTCACCTTTAAAAAGAAAATAGATGAGCGGTCTGCACCCGCAAGGCGGTGCTCTTGTTTAAAGTTTGTGCTGTCAGAGTACAAAAACATTTTGTATTCCCTCACTAGAATACAAGAACCTTTATAGATGAAGCTGAACAAATTGAACTATTGAAATTAAAAAATTTTGCCCTGTCAGAGTACAAAAAAGATTTTGTTTCCCATCAGCGATTGATTGATTGATTATGATAGGATATGAAAATGCGATATCAATTTTAGATATTCTAAAATTCTGAACTTTCCTCTGCTAATTCTTACCAAGGTAGCTGTGGCATAGTGGATATGATGTCCGCCTAGCGACCGGGAGGTCATGGGTTCCATCCCCACTGTGAGAGCATTCTTTTTATCTCATTCAAAGACATTTAAGTACTGGCTCCACCCAGGAAACCGACTCGAGAGCATTTCAGTAAGCATTAGGCTTTCAACGCATTTTAGCTCAAATAATTAAGGTTAAATTAATGCTTGATAATGAGAAGCAGGAGGCTGGCACTGCTGTCTGGAAACAAAAGAAAGTTTGTGCTCTTAGTATATGAGACGTTTTCTGATGAAACTAAAATTATTAACATTCCATCAGTGAGCCACTTTTGTGATAAAGTCTTGTTCAGGCTCTTTTTTTAAAATTAAAATTACATACTACATAGTCAAGTTTAGTAAAAAGCAACACAATGTCATCCACATTTTTTCAATCTAAATATGTTCATAAACACAGGGCATTTTATGATTATGTATTACTGTGCCTAATTCATATCATTCTGTCTGGAGTGTTTTGTGCTAAATATAAAGTGTACTGTTAATGGAGAATTTCTCTTTACATAATGTTATCTGTTATTTGTAAAATTAATCATTTTAAGATTGTGATTGATTGTGAACAAACTACTATTTTAAGATTTCATTCAAGCATCAAAACTACATGTGTGTGTCAGGGCTCCGCCAAAATCAAATTTTAAGGAAGAAGTTTTATTTTATGCTTTCTGATGGTTTATAGAGTAATATTAGTGAATTAATACTGATATTTTACTAATTCAAACAGTGAAAAATAACATATTTTTAGATATTTTTGGTTTCCCCATGATGACCCCCCCAATGTTACCAAGGGTGATTACTCTGCATTGAAGTTTATAAAAACAAGCTTCCCTTGAACATACATGTAATAACATTTCAGGGCGCACAAAGGGGAATTATATTGTTCGGAATGGCAAATATACAAAAATAATCGTTTGAAAGCATATAAGAAAAAATGTTTGATTTGGTGGAATTCACATGTGATCATAGAAAAATATATTTTCACAAGTGGTGCATATCATTTTCTATGATCACTAATGAATTAAATCGATATTCCACCAAAAACAACAAATATCCTCTGTGTGTCCCACATCTCCCTCACGGCTGAGTCTTGACTGTGTGAAATAATTTGTTATCATTAATGTGGGAACAATTTGTAAAATAAATACTATTCACTATTGTTGAATTGTAAGCATGTTAATTACATGCGTGTGTTGTGTTAAAGAATGTCTACAAAATCCATGTACGAAATATGAGTCAAATTTGTCTACAAAATCCATGGACGAAATACGAGTCAAATTTGACATATATATAGATATATTGATGTTTCTCACATATTGTGCTAAATCTGCAAATCATTTCAAGTATTCTGTGTTTTAGTTTATTGGTTAATGTTTTTTTACAATCTGAAAACTGGTTATTCAGTCATGCTTGTACGGTCAAGTGAAGTTATATGTATTTGTTAATTAATATAAGAACTATTTTTTATACTTCTTTACTCAGTATTTGCATATCACTTTTAATGAACATTCCATTTCATATGACTATAGCGATATATTATCTAAATATGTATTAAACATTTACAATTGTAAAAGAGATGATTTTTAATAGGGAGAAAAAGCCTACATTGGGCATTAAATTTGTAGTCAAAAAAAGATTTCTTTATGGGGATATTACACTGAAGTAATTAACGTTAGCAGAAGCCCCCCCCCCCAAATAATTAATGTCAAAGTGCATTTTAAGGGCTTTTGATATCATTACGATATGATAAATATGATATTATGTGAAATGTGTTGTACAGAAATCATAATTTAAAGGTGATTGGTACACAGTATGAATATTTTTGTACTGAACTTTTTATTTCATATGCAAAAAACTTGTTATTTTGCATGTATTTTTTTTTTCTTATAAAATGTTTAAATTGCTTATTTGATTTTGGTCCTTTGCATGCTAATTATTCTAGAATTAATTTTCAGAATATATTCTAGATTAAAATACTCGCCTAAAATGATTTTTTAATGGATAGTAATTTCATCTATTCATTCTACCGTTCCCCTCATTTAAATGGAATTGTTTTGTTCAAAGGAGCTGATAGTCTTATTTCTTTTTTGTACAGAGTTTTTTTTATATTTTTAATGCTACAAAAGCCAATCATATCATTATTGTGCAACATTCCATTGCGTTTCTTAAAAATGTATGCTATGGTAACAGTTAAATTAATATTAAAATTGTGTTCAATCAACTTTCAAATAAATCCCTATATTTTCCATGTATTAAAAGTAAAGACATTCCATTTCTATGTGCCTTCCAAGCATGAACTTTTTGGTATTTTTTCACAGTGTGTTAACGTGCTATTCATTTTCATAAACATCTGGTTTAAAGTAATTGGAAATAAAAAAATTAGGTAAAATGTTTGGGCCCATCTCTGGGAAAATGGGGTTTCATGCCAGTAAGTAGTGTCCCAGAATAGCCTGGTTTCACAGTTTTGTAGATTGATTTATAACCATGGTAGACTGTCATCAATATAGTCACTAATCTTATGATGTATACTCCATATGTTATAGGTATAAGAAACAATTGAAGGCTGTAGTTTGTGCCAGTACGGTTTACAAGTCTGACATTTATCCACCGTTAATTAAAGTTTAATAGCCATACATTTTGAAAATAAGTTGAAACGCTCTTATTGAATATATTTGCCCCCAGTAAATTGATTTCTTTGTACACTTTGTAATGTGCTGGCACAGAAAAATGGTTGTTGGTGTGTTCAGACAAATTTTAAATTGAGGGAGATAAAGTACATTAGAACTGTTACCGTAATTAAAAAAACATAGTTCTTTCTTTTTCATCAATAAATCGTCGCTGTCGTTCTCAAACCTCGTAGCTACAAAATGCCAACTTTTCAGGAGAGAAAAAACCGTCTCATTTTTTTATAGGAAACCTTGTAGTTGCAAATAAAAACGTTTTTGTCAAATTTGTCCAAACAAAACGACGTACCTATAGGTGAAATGGCGTCGCTACGACTTTTTGCGGGGAAAAAAGCCAACAATCATTCTACAACATTTTGTCACGTCACATGGCTTTTTCAAGAGCTCTGATTGGCCTAGAGCTACGAGATATAGCACAAAACACAGGCCAGACTTCATATATTCGGAAAAGACGAAAAAAATATTTTGAAAATTTTGGAGCTACAAGGTTTGAGAATGACAGCGACGATATTATAGTTTGATAACTCTTATATTGCAACTTAAATTGAAATACATGCAAACCATCTGGGCAAATTATTTCCTGATAGTGTTGTTGCCCTTGACAATTTTCAGTTGAAGATAATTCATTGCTACCTATGTTTAGTAACAGTCATATTTTAAAATCTGTAAAGGGCTGTTTTATGTATTTTATTGAGCTCATCTGAGCGCAATGTGCAACTAAACAAAAACCTGTACTTGTTTTGGTCAAAACTTATAAATATGTAATAGTGTGTATAATTAATTGATCAGATTCAGGTTAAAGGATTTTAGTTATTAGAATCATAAACATTGTAATGCTAAAAAAAGACCTTAAAAAAACACTCATAGAAAATATGTACTAAATATTTACTGTATTTGCTATGAATTGAAATTATTGTATAAGAAATTTTGGCTGTGTAATGATGTATTCACAATTATAACTTTGTTTTTCCGTTAATAAGCTATGTGATGTATTCCAAGTATTTTTATACGCCCGTCTATGACGGGACGTATTATGGTATACCCCGCGTCCGTCTGTCCGTCCGTCTGTCCGTCCGTCTGTCCGTCCGTCTGTCCGTCCGTCCGTCCGTCCGTCTGTTAATGTCGTACGCTACGTCAAATATCCTTTGACAGATTTTCTTCAAATTTTAACACAATCTTAATATTGATAAACCCTGATCCCCTTTCGTTTTTGACGGAATTCTGAATTGTCGTTCCAGAGTTATGGGACTTTGTTCGTCAAAATTTCGTGATTTCATTGAATGTCCTACTGTAGCTCAAATATCCTTCGATGGATTTTTTTCAAATTTCAACACAATCTTAATATTGATAAACCCTGATCCCCTTTCGTTTTTGACGGAATTCTGAATTGTCGTTCCAGAGTTATGGGACTTTGTTCGTCAAAATTTCGTGATTTCATTGAATGTCCTACCGTAGCTCAAATATCCTTCGATGGATTTTTTTCAAATTTTAACACAATCTTAATATTCATAAACCCTGATCCCCTTTCATTTTTGACGGAATTCTGAATTGTCGTTCCAGAGTTATGCGACTTTGTTCGTCAAAATTTCGTGATTTCATTAAATAAACTGAAGTAAAAAAATGATTCAAAGGGTTATTTATTACCTTACTACTTCATTGGCGAACGACGGGCGTATCATGCGCTCATGGCGCAGCAGTTTATTGTTGATTACAATGCACTTGTATCACTTTTATTAAGTGGATTGTGCTCTGTGAAAAGGGAGTTAAATGCATGTGTGTTAAGTGTCATCCAATATTAGCCTGTGCAGTCCGCAAAGGTTAATCAGGAAAAAAACTTTCCACTGTAATGATATTTTTCGTTTAAAGAAAGTCTCTTCTTAGCAAAAATCCAGTTAAGCTGTAAAGTGTCTTCCCTGATTAGCCTGTGCATACAGCACAGGCTTATCTGGGACAACACTTTATGCACATGCATTAAACCCCTTTTTTCACAGAGCACAGAGTATTTTAAATTGCATTGTTGATGGATATTGACACAAAGCTTTCATAGCCAAATATTATTATGTATCATTTGAGAGTATATAATTATTATAATAATGTAAGTAAATTCCGATGTTGAACAGAGTCTTGTCTTGTTGTATTTACTCATTGTGAGCACAACTCACAGTGAACTTTACTC
The DNA here is from genome assembly GCF_020536995.1 of Dreissena polymorpha. Classification (NCBI taxonomy): domain Eukaryota; kingdom Metazoa; phylum Mollusca; class Bivalvia; order Myida; family Dreissenidae; genus Dreissena; species Dreissena polymorpha. The sequence goes on along the minus strand of NC_068358.1, from coordinate 28,143,254 downwards.
ATGGTGAGCACTACTCACAGTGAACACTACTCATGGTGAGCACTACTCATGGTGAGCACTACTCATGGTGAGCACTACTCACAGTGAACACTACTCATGGTGAGTACTACTCACAGTGAACACTACTCATGGTGAGCACTACTCACAGTGAACACTACTCATGGTGAGCACTACTCATGGTGAGCACTACTCGCAGTGAACACTACTCATGGTGAGTACTACTCATGGTGAGCACTACTCATGGTGAGTACTACTCACAGTGAACACTACTCATGGTGAGTACTACTCACACTGAACACTACTCATGGTGAGTACTACTCACAGTGAACACTACTCATGGTGAGTACTACTCACAGTGAACACTACTCATGGTGAGTACTACTCACACTGAACACTACTCATGGTGAGCACTACTCACAGTGAACACTACTCATGGTGAGTACTACTCACAGTGAACACTACTCATGGTGAGCACTACTCACAGTGAACACTACTCATGGTGAGTACTACTCACAGTGAACACTACTCATGGTGAGTACTACTCACAGTGAACACTACTCATGGTGAGTACTACTCACAGTGAACACTACTCATGGTGAGTACTACTCACAGTGAACACTACTCATGGTGAGTACTACTCACACTGAACACTACTCATGGTGAGCACTACTCACTGAACACTACTCATGGTGAGCACTACTCACAGTGAACACTACTCATGGTGAGCACTACTCACAGTGAACACTACTCATGGTGAGCACTACTCACAGTGAACACTACTCATGGTGAGCACTACTCATGGTGAGCACTACTCATGGTGAGCACTACTCATGGTGAGCACTACTCACAGTGAACACTACTCATGGTGAGTACTACTCACACTGAACACTACTCATGGTGAGCACTACTCACTGAACACTACTCATGGTGAGCACTACTCACAGTGAACACTACTCATTGTGAGTACTACTCACAGTGAACACTACTCATGGTGAGTACTACTCACAGTGAACACTACTCATGGTGAGCACTACTCACAGTGAACACTACTCATGGTGAGTACTACTCACAGTGAACACTACTCATGGTGAGTACTACTCACAGTGAACACTACTCATGGTGAGCACTACTCACTGAACACTACTCATGGTGAGCACTACTCACAGTGAACACTACTCATGGTGAGCACTACTCACTGAACACTACTCATGGTGAGCACTACTCACAGTGAACACTACTCATGGTGAGCACTACTCATGGTGAACACTACTCATGGTGAGCACTACTCACTGAACACTACTCACAGTGAACACTACTCACAGTGAACACTACTCACTGAACACTACTCACAGTGAACACTACTCATGGTGAGCACTACTCATGGTGAACACTACTCATGGTGAACACTACTCACTGAACACTACTCACAGTGAACACTACTCATGGTGAGCACTACTCACTGAACACTACTCATGGTGAGCACTACTCACTGAACACTACTCACAGTGAACACTACTCATGGTGAGCACTACTCACAGTGACCACTACTTAAGGTTGAGCACTACTCACTGAACACTACTCATGGTGAGCACTACTCACTGAACACTACTCATGGTGAGCACTACTCATGGTGAGTACTACTCACAGTGAGCACTACTCATGGTGAGCACTACTCACTGAACACTACTCATGGTGAGCACTACTCACTGAACACTACTCACAGTGAACACTACTCATGGTGAGCACTACTCACTGAACACTACTCACAGTGAACACTACTCATGGTGAGCACTACTCACTGAACACTACTCACAGTGAACACTACTCATGGTGAGCACTACTCACTGAACACTACTCACAGTGAACACTACTCATGGTGAGCACTACTCACTGAACACTACTCACAGTGAACACTACTCATGGTGAACACTACTCACAGTGAACACTACTCATGGTGAGCACTACTCACTGAACACTACTCATGGTGAGCACTACTCACTGAACACTACTCACAGTGAACACTACTCATGGTGAGCACTACTCACAGTGAACACTACTCATGGTGAGCACTACTCACAGTGAACACTACTCATGGTGAGCACTACTCACAGTGAACACTACTCATGGTGAGTACTACTCACAGTGAGCACTACTCACTGAACACTACTCACAGTGAACACTACTCACAGTGAACACTACTCATGGTGAGCACTACTCACAGTGAACACTACTCATGGTGAGTACTACTCACAGTGAACACTACTCATGGTGAGCACTACTCACAGTGAACACTTCTCATGGTGAGCACTACTCACAGTGAACACTACTCATGGTGAGCACTACTCACAGTGAACACTACTCATGGTGAGTACTACTCACAGTGAACACTACTCATGGTGAGTACTACTCACAGTGAACACTACTCATGGTGAGCACTACTCACAGTGAACACTACTCACAGTGAACACTACTCATGGTGAGCACTACTCACAGTGAACACTACTCATGGTGAGCACTACTCACTGAACACTACTCACATTGAACACTACTCATGGTGAGCACTACTCATGGTGAGTACTACTCACAGTGAACACTACTCATGGTGAGCACTACTCACAGTGAACACTACTCATGGTGAGCACTACTCACAGTGAACACTACTCATGGTGAGCACTACTCACAGTGAACACTACTCATGGTGAGTACTACTCACAGTGAACACTACTCATGGTGAGCACTACTCACAGTGAACACTACTCATGGTGAGCACTACTCACAGTGAACACTACTCATGGTGAGCACTACTCACAGTGAACACTACTCATGGTGAGTACTACTCACAGTGAACACTACTCATGGTGAGTACTACTCACAGTGAACACTACTCATGGTGAGCACTACTCACAGTGAACACTACTCATGGTGAGTACTACTCACTGAACATTACTCATGGTGAGCACTACTCACAGTGAACACTACTCATGGTGAGCACTACTCACTGAACATTACTCATGGTGAGCACAACTCACAGTGAACACTACTCATGGTGAGCACTACTCACAGTGAACACTTCTCATGGTGAGTACTACTCACAGTGAACACTACTCATGGTGAGCACTACTCACAGTGAACACTACTCATGGTGAGTACTACTCACAGTGAACACTACTCATGGTGAGTACTACTCACAGTGAACACTACTCATGGTGAGCACTACTCACAGTGAACACTACTCATGGTGAGCACTACTCATGGTGAGCACTACTCATGGTGAGCACTACTCACAGTGAACACTACTCATGGTGAGTACTACTCACAGTGAACACTACTCATGGTGAGCACTACTCACAGTGAACACTACTCATGGTGAGCACTACTCATGGTGAGCACTACTCATGGTGAGCACTACTCACAGTGAACACTACTCATGGTGAGCACTACTCACTGAACACTACTCATGGTGAGCACTACTCACTGAACACTACTCATGGTGAGCACTACTCACTGAACACTACTCATGGTGAGCACTACTCACAGTGAACACTACTCATGGTGAGCACTACTCACTGAACACTACTCATGGTGAGCACTACTCACTGAACACTACTCATGGTGAGCACTACTCACTGAACACTACTCATGGTGAGCACTACTCACTGAACACTACTCATGGTGAGCACTACTCACTGAACACTACTCATGGTGAGCACTACTCACTGAACACTACTCATGGTGAGCACTACTCACTGAACACTACTCATGGTGAGTACTACTCACATTGAACACTACTCATGGTGAGTACTACTCACTGAACACTACTCATGGTGAGCACTACTCACTGAACACTACTCATGGTGAACACTACTCATGGTGAGCACTACTCATGGTGAGCACTACTCACTGAACACTACTCATGGTGAGCACTACTCACTGAACACTACTCATGGTGAGCACTACTCACATTGAACACTACTCATGGTGAGTACTACTCACAGTGAACACTACTCATGGTGAGCACTACTCACTGAACACTACTCACAGTGAACACTACTCATGGTGAGCACAACTCACAGTGAACACTACTCATGGTGAGCACTACTCACTGAACACTACTCATGGTGAGCACTACTCATGGTGAGCACTACTCACAGTGAACACTACTCATGGTGAGCACTACTCACATTGAACACTACTCATGGTGAGTACTACTCACAGTGAACACTACTTATGGTGAGCACTACTCACAGTGAACACTACTCACAGTGAACACTACTCATGGTGAGCACAACTCACAGTGAACACTACTCATGGTGAGCACTACTCACTGAACACTACTCACATTGAACACTACTCATGGTGAGCACTACTCACAGTGAACACTACTCATGGTGAGCACTACTCACTGAACACTACTCATGGTGAGCACTACTCACTGAACACTACTCACAGTGAACACTTCTCATGGTGAGTACAACTCACAGTGAACACTACTCATGGTGAGCACTACTCACAGTGAACACTACTCAATGTGAGCACTACTCATCGTCTGCTAAAATGTCGTCTGCTGAATTTCTAGAATTAGCATTTTCTTAATTAAATTTAAAAAAATAAGAATACTATCAGAATAGCAAACAGTTTGGTTCCTGATGAGACGCTACGTTCTGTGGCGTCTCATCTGGATCCAAAGTGTTTGCAAAGGCCTTTAAAATTCGGTTCCAGCACTGAAACAGTCGTTAAAAAAGTCAAAAGTGGCTTTTTATTATTTGCATTTTTTAACGGTCAAAACATATTTATTCTGTGTTTAGTGATTAGTACAACGTAAGAACATGTCATTGCGCTCGTATTGACACCTTGGTAAGATTCGAAGATCCAGGCGTTGTCATTTTATTTCGGTTCTAATTTAAGCACCCTATGTGCACAAACCTTATAGATGCACATGGAAACCTGGTAACACTCATAACTTCTGTTTCAAGCCAGCTAAAGGGCCGATGTTTGGCCTGCAGCTGGTATGCAGTGCCTACTTAATGGCCCACATCACTCTGGGTTGAACGGTACTGGGGGATTAAATTGAGTGGCGGTTGAAAGTCTACCCACCCATCCACTTACCGATTTACACTGTATCGTATAATGGACTGATGTTAATACGGATATATCAAATGCGCATTTACAAGTGCCCAGTATGCAAATCTGGACCCGTGTGGATTAGCCATTTAGGAATCTGTGACGAAAGTTTGAATGCCATTTTTAGCCCCATTCAGCATGTCAACAAGAATGTAAACAAACACATATTTGCATACTACTCAAAAATCGTTCCAGACTGAAAGAAGGCCATGACTATCATATTTTTCTACTCGTTTTCATACCATGGTCTGCTCTGTAGACCCGGACATTGCTGTTCTATTGAGGCTTTTATTTAAGCACCCTATTTGCACTATCCTAATACATACATATTATATATGGAAACAAGAGATGTGTTTGTCAGAAACACAATGCCCCCTACTGCGCCGCTTTGAAGCCATATATTTGATCTTTGACCTTGAAGGGATGACCTTGACCTTTCACCACTTAAGATGTGCAGCTCCATGAGATACACATGCATGCAAAATATCAAGTTGCTATCTTCTATATTGCAAAAGTTATGGACAATGTTAAAGTTTTCGGACGGACAGACAGACTGACGGATAGTTCAACTGCTATATGCCACCCTACCGGGGGCATAAAAACAAACAATAAACTATAACTAATCATAAATAAACAATGCACGAACAGCAATATATCTATATTCAACACTTTATTATAATAGTAACAATTATTAGGCATGTTATATTTATCACAGCAATATTTAAACTTGCGATACTATAAAAATATGAAATTTATGTAAAACAATGCTTTGAAGATATAATTGTACATTAAATATATTTACTAATTGCTTTTTGTTGTAAAGGACACAACATTTTGGACGCAGCTTTGAAAGAAAAACACAAAAAAAGAAATGCCACCATTCTTTTAACATCTTTTGGAGAAGACCCATATTTCATTTGTATCTTGTATGTGGAATGTTGTTGTAATGGAAATCTACATAGAATATTTCCAATAAATGTATGCTTGTTGAATGAAAATCAAAATTTTCAACAAAGATTTGCACATTTGTTAAGAGTTTATATCTAAGATTTTCAGTACGAGCAGTGATAAACTAAATGCCTGTCAAAATTAACTATAACTACAACAAATAAACAAATCCTCTTATTTGAAGAAAACAACTTTTTCTAGGTTTATCTGATGGATGTAAATAAGTATTTTACTCCCCATTTCCAACATGTATGTTCACAACTTTATTATCACCCAGTTAAGGTAACAAATGTAAAATAAACATTTTTTGATCAGTCAAAATCATAGAAAGTATAAATGAATTTTTTAAGAATATTCATGAATTAAACTTACAATGACAAATATCATTAGTGGTTCTTCTCGTTTAACTATGTAGCATTCTAAAATTTAAACACTTGACTATATAACTATACAAATTTAAGCATCAATCCCAGAAATTGTTTGCATCCTATAAAAGGACTTGTAAAAACTACCTGAACTAAATATAAATAACATATAACGTATGTAATAACAAAACAACAGCATCAACTGTATGGATGACTTGTACAAATACGAATGAATCTAAATTAACCCATTTATGCCTAGTGGACTCTCCCATCCTTCTAAATTGGATCAATTTATTTCCAGAATTAGATATGTCTAGTATATTTATTTCTATATTTAGAATATTTCTTACAGAAATTCATTTAAGCAAACAGCACAGACCCTGATGAGGTCGCATCTGGGTCTACTGTGTTTGCCAAGGCCTTTTTTCTAGATGCTAGGCATAAATGGGTTAAAATAAAACATTAACTTTGTGTACACTTTTTTGTTTGCTGTATAATGGAAAAAAACAAAAACAATTTTAACTGAATATTTTAAAACAAAAACTTAAATGTAAAATAATGGTTTAGAAACTAAAACACACATACATTTAAGTCCACTTGATCTATCATTTAGACCATATAGGCAGTATAAACACACCAAGAGGGAATGAAGACTATGAAGACATTATATATAATTCTGTTTCAAATTTAACAAGACTATTGCCAAGCAATATATTCCCCTACCGGCTCCACCATTGTCAGACATTCCACCATTGTCAGAATTTTTTGTTGTTGTTGCCATAGCAACCAGAATTTTTGACGTAGAAACAAAATGAAATGACGTGAATAATGTCCATATTGCCATCTATCCATGTTTGAAGTTTCATGAAAAAATATTAAGAACATTTAAAGTTATCGCAGGATCCGGAAAAGTGTGACTGACTGACAGACTGACAGACAGACAGAGCGCAAACCATAAGTCCCCTCCGGTAAAACCGGTAGGGGACAAACAAAAATGTATAGTCCTAGTAAGAGATAAGACTGAACAAAGCTCGGATGGAAAATTTTCACACAATTTTTACTTGTAAACAAGTAAACATTTCAGATTATTTTTAAAATAAAATTTCAGATCAATGTTTACATGTGTTATCCAATGTTTTCTTTCCAAGGCTAAAGGTAAACATTTAACAGAGATCTAAAATAAGAACAAGCTCTACATTGCTTAATGTTGAACCGGGCTTTGACTCAATTCTCTATTTCATACTGGCGGGCCTGTTACATTTCATTGGTTGACAGGCATGTAACACTTTTTGATCTGTAAGATATTTTTGTAACATTTTTTGGTCAGCAGGCCTGTTACATTTTATTGGTTGACAGGCATGTCAAATTTTTTTGGTTGGCAGGCATGTAATAATTTTTCAGCAGGCATGTTACATTTTATTGAACAACAGGCATGTAACATTTTATTGGTCGGCGGGAAATCTTACATTTTATGGTCGGCGAGCATGAAACATTTTATTGGTCAGCGGGTATGGAACATTTTATTGGTCACTGGTAATGTAAAAATGTATTGGTCTATAGGAATGAAACATTTTATAAGTCAGTATGAATAAAAAAAATTATTGGTCTTTTGGAATGTAACATTTTATTGGTCGGTTGGCATTTCACATTGTATTGGTCTATAGGAATGTAACATTTTATTGGTCAGGGGCCTGTACAATTTCATTGATTGGCCTGCATGTAACATTTTATTATACAACAGGCATGTAACATTTTATTGGTAGGCTAGCGTGTAACACATTTTTGGCCTCAAGTACCAATACAAAATTTGGGCTTCCTTGGTCAAACAGAATTTTGTTTGACTGATTAAAGCAATTTTAACCATTATTTTAAAAACATTTTAATGGTAAAAGTGAAATGAAATAGCCTCTTTGAGGGATTGTTGGGGAAAAAATAGTTTTTCATACATATTGTCAAATGAACTTGGCAAATAGAGGTCCAGAACAGTTTCTGAATTTTTAAATGTAACAACTATAACAGCCACTGTTAAATAAATTTTAGCTAATGAATAAATCCCTACATGTACATGTATATGAAAACCTTGTTTTCACAGACTCATGTCAATTATGTCTCTAATGTACATACATGTAGCCAACATTATATTAAAAATACAAAGTAACACTAAAATTTATTTAAATGACTAAGTTACATATAAAACCATATGACATACATGTATTACATAATGGTAGTCTAGGTTATACTATATTTGAAATAACTTACACATTTATTGGCACTAAAACCTTCCGTAGGTCTATGGAAAATCACATTGTGTAATAGTGAAACAATACATAAGCTTGAAAATTAAATACATAATAATGCTGATGATGGGGCCTAGCAAATGCGCTTTCATTCAAAATAGAATTTTATGATGTTATGACATGTCTTATTATGTTTTTTATGTGATTGGATGAACTTTGACTTACTCCAGTGAAGTGTGATAAACAAAATATTCACATATCGAGAAAATGAACAAGATGAAATTATCTAGAATGAATAATGTATTTGTTTTAAGTATTTATCAATAAAAGAAAACAGTCTGCTTTGATTGAAATGCTCTCAAACTCCTATTCAAAAACCAGTTCTAAATGTAATAGGAATTTATGTTTGTTGCGCAAATAGATTATCAAATGATCAATAAATATATGGATGATTTTGATAGGCTTAATGCAACATTTTCATAATGTCACAAATTTTAGCATTTCTGGTTAACCGAAAGTAATGATTATAATTATAATAATACAAAACAATATTTCATGTATCAATATGTTTAATGGAAAAGCACAACAATTTAATACTAATGAAGATGGTCCCAACCAATGCTTGAAATGAAATGTAAATAAAAAGCTGTTCATCAAATGACAAAATGGGTGCTTTTAATTGACTAAATGTATCCATCTACCCCCATAGGTTTTTTGCTCCACAACTAAAACTCCCAAAATGCCTTGATATTTTTTTTTTAAACAAACACTATTTGAAAAACTGTGTTGCTCAAATCAACCATAAATCTGTGGTCCAAAAATATTTTAAAATTATTTAAATTAAAGTCAAGACTTTAAATAAATTATTGACAGTTTTTGAGGAAAAAAAACAGTGTATCACAATTAATTTCTATGCATCTCTTGAACAAAACGACTGTAAGAGACTTAAAGTCACACTTAAAGCACTTAATTGTTTTTATATTGCCATTAAACAAATACTTAGTTGGGAATATATCACTTTTATTAACTTTCTCACGTATTGTTGCAAAAAATAATTTCCCACTACTCCTCTTTTTAGCATCATCTTTAACTATCATGGACTGTGCTCTGTGAAAAAAGGGTTTAATGAATGTGCGTAGAGTGTCGTCCCTGATTAGCCTGTGCAGTCTGCACAAGCTAATCAGGGACGACACTTACCGCTTTTATGATATTTAAAAGAGTCTCTTCTTTTCAAAAATCCAGTTTAGGCAGAAAGTGTTGTCCCTGATTAGCCTGAGCGGACTGCACAGGCTAATCTGGGACGATACTTTACTCGCATGCATGATTGCCGCTTTTCACAGAGCACAGCCCATATATTTCACAATACGCCAGAGATTTGATACAACCTGAAAGTAATAAACATTTATAACCGCAAAAAAGCACAGCTATGTATGTTATTAACAGCCAGTCTAGCAAAATCACAGTGCACGCTTATTTCTTGGTGATGAAACCATGGAAACCAAAGGTCAAAAGACGACCCAAGGTCAAAGTTGCTTATTGGTGTTGTCAATGGTCAGAATAACCATCAGTTGGCGCTACTATGGTAACAAGGAATCAAAAGTCACCAAAGGTCAGGAGCCAAGGTCACTCAGGGTCAAGGCTGTTTCAGAGCATGGTCAGTGGTCAGCTGCTGTTTCTTCTTTGTTTTTCGCGCTTGCTGCTTGGAGATTTCTTGTTTCATGATACGCATGGTCTGTCGCTGGTACCGACTTGAGGAGAACACTGGCATGGAGCCTCCGGAGAACAACTCCTGGGTAGACGGACTGACAGTCACCTGCAGCAAGATGGCGGAAAAACTAGTTTTATTATTTTATTATCATTATTTGGCGAATAAACCATTATGATTATTTTATTATTATTGTATTTTTATTATGATCTTATTATTATTGTTTAATTCATGTTTATCCCTTTGTGTGATGAGATAAGCCACATTCTGGGAAAACTGGGCTTAATGCATATGTGTAATGTGTTGTCCCTGATAAGCCTGTGCCAGAGACTGCACAGGCTAATCAGGAACGACACTTTCGGTCTTAACTGGATTTTCTGTTAGAAAGAGACTTTATTTATATGAAAAATGCAATAAAAGCCGAAAGTGTTGTTGCTGGTTAGCCCGTGCAGACTGCACAGGCTTGTCTGGGATGACAGTTTATGCACATGCTGTTTTCCCAGTATAAGGCTCATAAAATCGTCATCACACAGAACAAAATTGTTTAATTTTAATTTTATCCTACTTAGTACTTTTACCTCATATAAAAAGTATTCCAGCACAGTGCCATTGAATTGACAATTTGTTTTCTATAGTTCATAAAATAAAACATTTTAAATCGCTTTTATTTCAACAACATAAGAGGTTTCCATTTTAGTATTGAAAAACAATCTGGTTCTGAATTAATATTTCTATTCAAAGGAAATAAATTGAACCTAAGTTTATTTCTCTAGAGAATATTCACAGTCAACAAACTACATTCACAAATATATGTTTATAAAGCACATTAAAATTTGTTACACTTGCTTTTGTTACTTGTATTTATTTGTATATTTTGATAGTTGCCATTTTATGCAATTTTCATAGTATTACATTTATATATATATGTCAAGGGCTGTGAGTAAATAAAATAGCAAAATATTATGCCTACTGTAAGAACTTAATTTAACAAAGAATCTGCAAGAGAAAAATATTTGAAAGATACAATGAAATTTGTTTAATCAAAATATAAGAGAACAAGAGATGTGTTTGTCAGCAACACAATGCCCCATAATGTGCCGATTTGATTAAAAAATTACCTTTGACCTTAAAGGATGACCTTGACCTTTCACCACTCAAAATGTGCAGCTCCATGAGATACACATGCATGCCAAATATCAAGTTGCTATCTTCAATATTGCAAAAGTTATGACCAAGGTTAAAGTTTTGGGACAGACACACAGACAGACAAGCCAAAAACAATATAACCCCGATCATTCGATCCGGGGGCATAAAAAGAGACAAAGATGGAAATATCTTTTAAAACCCAGAAAGTGAAAACAAACCAAAAGACAATAAAAGCTGCGCCATGAGCGCATGATACGCCCGTCGTTCGCCAATGAAGTAGTAAGGTAATAAATAACCCTTTGAATCATTTTTTTACTTCAGTTTATTTGTATTTGAATACATGGTTTATTTTATAAGTACATGAGCATGGAAATCACGAAATTTTGACGAACAAAGTCCCATAACTCTGGAACGACAATTCAGAATTCCGTCAAAAACGAAAGGGGATCAGGGTTTATCAATATTAAGATTGTGTTGAAATTTGAAAAAAATCCATCGAAGGATATTTGAGCTACAGTAGGACATTCAATGAAATCACGAAATTTTGACGAACAAAGTCCCATAACTCTGGAACGACAATTCAGAATTCCGTCAAAAACGAAAGGGGATCAGGGTTTATCAATATTAAGATTGTGTTAAAATTTGAAGAAAATCTGTCAAAGGATATTTGACGTAGCGTACGACATTAACAGACGGACGGACGGACGGACGGACGGACGGACAGACGGACGCGGGGTATACCATAATACGTCCCGTCATAGACGGGCGTATAAAAAATCCATCGGGGGATATTTGAGCTACGGTAGGATACATGAACAACAATAACATTTAAGGTCACAGTGACCTTGACCTTAGAATGAATGACCTTGAAATGACCAGTGGTCATCTAAGTGTGCTTGCAAACCTTCATGTCAAGTTTGAAGACTCTATGTCCAAGCATACCAAAGTTATAACAATTTTAACATTTTAACATTTAAGGTCACAGTGACCTTGACCTTCAAATGAATGACATTGAAATGACCAGTGGTCATCTTCTAGTACTGGCCAATCTTTATTTCAAGTTTGAAGACTCTAGGTACAAGCATACCAAAGTTATAACATGAAATAAGAACTTTAACATTTTTACATTCAAGGTCACAGTGACCTTGACCTTCAAATGAATGACCTTGAAATGTCCAGGGGTTACTTACTAGTTCTGGCCAACCTTCATGTCAAGTTTCAAGACTCTAGGTCCAAGCATACCAAAGTTATAACAACTTTAACATTTTTACATTCAAGGTCACAGTGACCTTGACCTTCAAATGAATGACCTTGAAATGTCCAGTGGTTACTTACTAGTTCTGGCCAACCTTCATGTCAAGTTTCAAGACTCTAGGTCCAAGCATACCAAAGTTATAACAACTTTAACATTTTTATATAGCTACAGTAGGACATTCAATGAAATCACGAAATTTTGACGAACAAAGTCCCATAACTCTGGAACGACAATTCAGAATTCCGTCAAAAACGAAAGGGGATCAGGGTTTATCAATATTAAGATTGTGTTAAAATTTGAAGAAAATCTGTCAAAGGATATTTGACGTAGCGTACGACATTAACAGACGGACGGACGGACGCGGGGTATACCATAATACGTCCCGTCATAGACGGGCGTATAAAAAACAAACTATATATCAACACACCTGGCAAAATGCAAGGAAGTGTAAAATACAATAGAAATTAGCCTTGTTCTGGTAAAAAGGGGCTTAATGCATGTGCATAAAGGGTTTCCTTAGACTAGCCTGTGCAGTTTGCTGGGACAACACTTTCCGCTTTTATGGAATCTTTGTTTAAAGAAAGTCTTTTCTTACAGAAAATCTAGTTTAGGGAGAAAATGTCATCCATGATTAGCCAGTGCAAACTGCACAGGCTAATCCAGGACACACTTTATGCACATGCATTTAGCCCAATTTTCCCCTGAGAAAACTTCCTAAGCCACACTTTCATGCAAAAATCATCCACTAGAAAAGATATGTAGAGAAATTCAAAATGAATTTTGCAGCAGCCAATGAAGAAAGGGCAAATAAAAGTTCAGCATTATATGCAAAATAAGATATCAGTGTACAAGGATTTTTAACAGATCCTTTAACATATAATTTTTATGTGGAACATACAAAAACCATGAAAGAATTGCCAACAGAAAATAGGAGCATCTTTTAGTCACTTTAACTTGAAAAAAAAGGATCATCATATTACTTCTTTAAATCATAGTTCAAATTTTCAAATAAAATAAGTTAACTTAACATGACTGATATGAATTTTATTTACCATAATAGTTTGGCCAATACATTTCAGAAAAATCATATCGCAGTTTGATTTTTCTGAACATTTACTGTCAGAGTACTGGGAAAATATCAAGAAGTGGTTGTTGTTTTTCTTGGGGATGCATGACAGAAAAAACCCAGCAATCTCACAATTTCTGACCCTGAACATGTGCTGCTGTGAGCTCAAACAGAGTACAAAGAGTGTTTACATCATAACGGGATACTCAATATGTATATATTAATGACTGAAATGCATACACTGTGAAGACATTTAAAACACGTGTGCCCAAAACCACACAACAGTTCTGAGATACAGACTTAACATGGGACAAAATTGCCACAAAACCAGGTTTTCATTGTGAAAAAAAAATCTGATAATGGGAGACAACTCAAACTGAACTTTTGAAATGAACAAACAAAATAACCCCCTTTGTAAGTTTGTTTCAAAATAAATCTATTTTTAGTCGTGGTGAACAAATGTGCCAAATGATTTTAAAATCTCACAATGAATGACATAGTTATGGCCCGGACAAGCTCATTTATGGCCATTTTTGACCTTTGAACTCAAAGTGTGACCTTGACCTCGAGATATCGACGTAATTCTTTCGCGCGACACACCCTCTCATGATGGTGAACAATGAAAAAAAAATCTGATAAAGGGAGACAACTCAAACTGAACTTTTGAAATGAACAAACAAAATTAACCCCCTTTGTAAGTTAGTTTCAAAATAAATCTATTTTTAGTTGTGGCGACCTTGACATTGGAGATATTGATGTGATTCTTTCGTGCGACACACCGTCCCATGATGGTGAACAAATGTGCCAAATGATTTTAAAATCTCACAATGAATGACATAGTTATGGCCTGGACAAGCTCATTTATGGCCATTTTTGACCTTTGAACTCAAAGTGTGACCTTGACCTTGGAGATATCGATGTTTTTCGCGCAACGCACTGTCTAATGATGGTGAACAAATGTGCCAAATGATTTTAAAATCTGACAATGAACGACAAAGTTATAAAAGGACAAGCTTGTTCCGCCCGCCAGCCCGCCCGCCGACATTCGCCAATCTAATAACCAGTTTTTTCCTTCAGAAAACCCGGTTAACAATATTCAAAATTTGACCCATAAACATGCTTCTACAAACATTCCATTCTAAATCTGTTTGAAACATTGAAAAGAAAAGAAAGAAAAGATTTCTGGAACAGAATGTCAACTTAAATGTACATGATTTAAAGTAATGGAATGTAAAATCAATAAGTTTCTTAATTTTTCTCTTTATTTCATTCTTTCTTTATTATATTTTTTCAACAACTATTACATTTGTATTATTAAACAGTTTATAGGTGTTCATTGGGGGAAAAAACAAAGACTGAAACAATGTCATACTTCTGACTGAAGTAATGTCACACTTCTGACTTAAAGCGAGATTATACGATTTTTATATGTGTTGAATTGTAATATTATTGATACAAATATGTTATAATAACACACAATATGCAAGAAAAATGATGCATTTAAGACGAATTTCATAAAATACAGCAAATACAAATTAACGTCCCGAGCCGATTGTGACGAAGATAATTCGTACATATTTTCCTACAATAACCGATGCATTCGTCTTTTTGGTAAGTGTTCGTGTGTCGTATGAACCGATATCGCTGCAGGAATTTCAAATGAACCGTTAAACTAAATTTAGATTCACATCATACATGCATGATATATATGATGGCGAAATCGGCTGAACAGCCTTTTTCGATTTCAGAATAAATATCTGGCTTATTTAGCATTTTTCGACACATGTTCTTCTTAACTTTCATTTTAGTTTATATTGAAATATATGTATAATAAGTTTTTTACACATTTTATATTTATTAATAAATATTTGACAAGATCGTATATACCCGCTTTAAGTAATGTCACACTTCTGACTGAAGTAATGTCACACTTTTGACTAAAATCATGTAACATTTCAGAACTGTTCTCCAAAGAAGCTCATGTCTAGAAAAAGTGCCTTTAAAATTGTTCACCTTAAGCCCCTGAACAATTTTTCTACCTGGCTCTGAGAAAATGGGGCTGAATGCATGTACAAAAAGAATTGTTCCAGATAAGCCTGCGCAGTCTTCACAGGCTTAATCAGGGACAACACTTTCCGCCTCATCTGGAGTTACAATAAGAAGAGACTTCCTCTAAACTAAAAATTCAATAAAAGTGGAAATAATAGTCTCTGACTGCACAGGCTAATCTGGGACCACACTTAACACACATGCATTAAGCCCCCTTTTCACAGAGCGCGGCTCATTTCTACCTGGCTTTATGCCGCTTGTGGACAGTGGGCCGTGGGCATGTGTCCTCAAAACAGTACATACCCTGCATCTCACTAGAATATTTTAAACAAATGACCGTTGAACAGCAGCAGGGTGGTAGAGGCAAACAAGAGATGTGTTCGTCAGAAACACAATGCCCCCTATTGTGCCGCTTTTAAATAAAATTTCAATACATCATTTTGCAGGTTTAGAATTATCTCCCTTTTAAAGCTTATTACTTCCCTTGGATTGTATTTTTTTACTTTTGACCTTGAAGGATGACCTTGACCTTTTAGCACTCAAAATGAGCAGCTCCATGAGATACAGATGCATGCCAAATATCAAGTTGCTATCTTCAATATTGCAAAAGTTTCCTACTGGGGGCATAAAAACGATTCATAGTGGGTAAATTCCAGGACCTGATAAACTTCAAAATACAGACACATGAGTGGGTAATTTCAAACTGCAAAAGTTGTCAGAAGCCAACGCTATTTACCAAGGGTAATTTAAACAAGAGCTGTCACCATAGGATGACATATGCCCCCTGTAAACGCTTTGATAGAAGTTATGAGCATTTTTCGAAACCTAAACGCAGATTTTGACACCTAAACGTGGACCCTAAGTTCAAGGTCAAGGTCACAGGGGTAAAAATGTATGGCGTATGGAAAGGCCTTTTCCATATACACATGCATACCAAATATGGAGGTTATATCTCAAGGGACCTAGAAGTTATGAGCATTTTTCGAAACCTAAACGCAGATTTTGAAACCTAAACGCGGACCATATATAAGTTCAAGGTCAAGGTCACAGGGGTAAAATTGTTTGTGCGTATGGAAAGGCCTTGTCCATATACACATGCATACCAAATATGAAGGTTAAATCTCAAGGGACATAGAAGTTATGAGCATTTTTCAAAACCTAAACACAAAGTGTGACAGACAGACGGATGGACGGACGGACAGTCCGATCACTATATGCCCTCCTTCAGGGGAATAAAAATACTGGCAGTAGTCAACTTTTGAGAGGGTACTTTTAAGCAATAACAGTTGTCAAAAGACAGTTTGCTGATAGGGTAATTTAAAACAGTAAAAGTTTGCAGAATTCAACATTTCTTTGAGTGAGTCATTTAAAACTTTGGCACAAGTCAACAGTCTTTTTAGAGAGTATATAATTTCAAACAGTAACAGTTGGTAAAAGTAAACAGTCTATTGAAAGGGTAATTTCAAATTGTAACATTCAGCAAAAGTCAACAGTGTTTTGAGAGGGTAATTTCCAACAGTAACATTTGCAGATGTCAAACATCTTATGAGAGGGTAATTTCAGTTACAGTCGGCAGAAAGCAACAGTCTTTATTAAAAGGGTAATTTCAAACAGTTGTCAGAAGGAAAAAGTCTTCTAAGACGGTAAATTTAATCAGTGACAGTTTGCAGAAGTCAACAGACTTTTCAGAGGGTAATTTCAAACAGATGCAGCAGTAAAAACTCACATTTTGGCCATGGTTGCCCACCCTTGTTGTTCCAATACTTTTTGTACAAAGAACTCTTTACTTTCCGTAGTGGAACCCCATTGTAATGCCTCAATAAATTGTTTATTTGCTTTGCAGTATACATTGAATTCATCGAAACCTAAAATTGAAGCTTCAAAACAGGAATGATTCATACCCATTTTCTAATGGTATGCTTATTTATAATATTAATTTTTATTAACAAACCTTCAGTGTTGGAATATTGCTAAATTTTTAAGAAAAAATTAGTACTGGTCATGTTTTGTTATTTGTACATTTCTGTTTCATAGCAGAACCAATACACGTTGCCATTAATAAACATCACTAGAGTCGATGAACTAAACCAGAGTTTATAAACATTACAAAAGATGACAAACATCACTAGAGTTGATAAACATGACTAGAGTTGATAAGCATAACAAGAGTTAATAAACATAACCAAATTTAATAAACATCCCCAGAGTAGATACACATCACAAGAGGTGATAAACATCACTAGAATTAATAAGCATCACTAGAATTTATAAACATCACTAGAGTTGATAAACATCACTAGAATTGATAAGCATCATATAGGTGATAAACATCAAAAGATTTGATAAGCATCATAGAGGTGATAAACATCACTAGAATTGATAACCATTACTAGAATGTATAAACATCACTAGAGTTGATAAACATCACTAGACTTGATAAGCATCATATAGGTGATAAACATCACTAGAATTGATAAGCATCATAGAGGTGATAAACATCACTAGAATTGATAAGCATCATATAGGTGATAAACATCACTAGAATTGATAAGCATCATATAGGTGATAAACATCACTATAATTGATAAGCATCATAGAGGTGATAAACATCACTAGAATTGATAAGCATCAGAGTGATAAACATCACTTGAATTGATAAGCATCATAGAGGTGATAAACACCACTAAAATTGATAGGCATCATATAGGTGATACACATCACTAAAATTGACAAGCATCATATAGGTGGGTAATAAACACCACTAAAATTGATAAGCATCATAGAGGTGATAAACGTCACTAGAATTGATAAGCATCATAGAGGTGATAAACATCACTACAATTGATATACATCACTAGAATTTATAAGCATCACTAGAATTGATAAACATCACTAGAGGTGATAAACATTACTAGTATTGATAACATAACCAGAATTGATAGAGATCACTGTAGGTGATAACCATCACTAGAATTAATTAACAGCATCAAATTTAATAAACATCACCAAAGTTGAAAAACATCCACAGAGTAGATACACATCACTAGAGGTGATAATACTAGAGTTGATAAACATCACTAGCTTGCTCTCTTAAAAGATGACAGATTCATGAAATCCTGTTTGGACTGGAGACGCTTCACCTCTCTTGTCAAGGATGCATAATACAGAATTTTCTGTGGGGAACACAAACTTGCCAGTGTCATAACCTGCGTCATACTTGCTTTGTACGTAGATTGACCAGCAAAAATTATTCAATTTAAAATTTCAAAAAGAAGCCATGGAGCTTAATGAGAGCAATAACAATAAAATACAAAAAATCACTCATATTATTAGCCACACAGCACTCTAAATAAGACCTAAATCCACTTTATTCCTTTTTTAATACGCCACTGTAAATCACCTTAAATTTCACGCAAATTTTGAATTGTGTTAATACAAAATGGTATTATGTTAAACAAAAATCGTCAGAAAAATTTGGTTAAAATTGGTTACGAAAATTAGAAGGTTAACAGCGCCATACAGTTACACTGCCTCCACACACCAGCCGTGATCACATACCTATTGGGCGCTTTTCCCTTGGGCGTCAAAATATCAACAGGGGGTGGAGTAAGGACTAGATTATGAATTGAGGAAACGCTGCTAGATTGACTATTCGACCGATGGTGCAAGACTTTGTTCGCTGTGGAGCGTTTCACCTGCATCGCCCTGTGCAGATGAGACGAAGGAGAGACTGAGAAAAGGGGAACATTGGGAGGGGGGAGGGGGGGGGGGGGGGGGGTAATAAGCCAACACACAACTATACCATAGGCTCACAGTTGGACATAGGTTATGAGTTGTATACCAATACGCTAACTACAGCAATTACAGGCGAAAAGTTTCCAAGTTGAAGACAAATACTCTGATGACCTTTATATTTTATAGGCAATACGTTTAAGTTATATTTTATAAATAGACAAACATTTTTGGGAGGATAAGGGTTACATAACATATACAAATAGGCAAAGAACCATTTTTTGGCGGAAAATGGTTAAAGATTATAAACAAAAATGCTAACAACTGCACTTTTAGGGAAATGGTTCACAGTTATATACAAATGTGCTAGCAAGCACATCATTAACAGATACTTTTGAAAGAAAAGTGCATACTTCAGCGTTGAGTTAATCTTTACAGGATGAAATACAAACAAAATTAAATAAGAACATTTTTGGAAGGGCTTTAATGAGCCCCAAATTCTTTATAACAAGGATGGACTGTACAAGTAAATGGAAAATACAAGCTAAATTGAATACACAAGCAACAGAATCTGTGTATAACACAAGATCATTGAATATTTACAAGTAAATGGATAATACAAGCTAAATTGAATACACAAGCAACAGAATCTGTGTATAACACAAGATCATTGAATATTTACAAGTAAATGGATAATACAAGCTTAATTGAATACACAAGCAACATAATCTGTGTATAACACAAGATCATTGAATATTTACAAGTAAATGGATAATACAAGCTAAATTGAATACACAAGCAACAGAATCTGTGTATAACACAAGATCATTGAATATTTACAAGTAAATGGATAATACAAGCTTAATTGAATACACAAGCAACAGAATCTGTGTATAACACAAGATCATTGAATATTTAATTAAAGTTCAAAGGCAATATAATATAATTTTGGAAAATACAAGTCTGAATAACTATTGAGGGTTTATATTATTTAACAACCAAGCAATATGCAGGTAGCAGTATGAATAGAAAACATGAGCATTCACATCTGTGAGGATAATAAAATGAAATGAAAGCAACACAACGGTGAATCAGACACAAATAAATTATGAGCAGCGCGACTGGACGACCGGGCTCAATGCATTTGCATGAACTGTTGTCCCAGATAGGGGTGTGCATTCCGCAAAGGGTTATCAGGGACGACACAAGTTAAATACATTTCTTCATTTATGGAATTTTTTGTTTAAAAGAAATTCCTTCTAAACACAAGAAACCGTCGGAGACGGGTGATGCTCCCAAAAGGTTTTTTTTTGTCACAATATTGCACTATATATTCAGATAAAAGGAAACGTCTTGAGGGCACAGTAGTTGGGGGGACAATAATTTTTTTATAGAAAATTTCAAAGGGCCATAACTCTGTGAAAAATCATCCGACCAGAACCCACTGATAATATGCACATCTCCTCTTGGTAGTGAAGCTTCCCATAAAGTTTCATTGAATTCCGGTCATAAGTTGCTGAGAAATAGCCCGCACAAAAATTGTGGACGTACGGATGCACACACGCACGGACAGACAAAGCGGAGACTATATGCTCCCCCCAAAATACATTAACGGGGAGCATAAAAAAATCCGGTGAAAGCGAAGAGTGTTGTTGAAGATTAGCCTGTGAAAACTGCTCAGTCTATATTCTCTGACAACAGTTTATGCACATGCTTTTAGCTCGAGTTTTCCAGAGCAGCTCGAATGATTGCGCAATTTGTAGAGGGTGTTTAGCATAATTGTGCTTGGTGTATATAAATATAAGCGTATAAAAATAATCAATCCAGAGAAAGTCAATGTGGCTTATCAGCCTTTATATGTTTTGACTTTCAGTGGAATTCGCCCAGAATTTGTTCAGAGATGTACATATTAGATAGAAAAAAACCTCAAAGACATGCAAAATCATTATTCTCATTACCGGCCTACCTCGTTTCAATTCCCTGAGCTTTCATCACTACAAGTGGAAAATTGCACAAAAAATGTTGGATTTTGTGTCTTACTCATATGAAAATGTTTTGTTTCATTTTCTTTGTTCTTTCGATTGTCACGGTAACAAAACATGGTGGTTGTTTTCTTGGATATTTCTCACACATTGTCCAACCATGCCCGTGGCTAGCTTTTACCAGTGATATTTATATATAAACAAACATTATGAAAAGTTATAATGGGTCAACCTGTTGCTCTATGAGTTAAATATTATTCGAGCATAATAACTACACTGATATCCAAACAGTTTAATAACTGGGATATGTAAACACAAATTCTATGATATTGGAGCATTGTTGAACACAGTATTCTCCAGAAAAATTTGAAAAGCCAGTTATGTTTTCAAAGTAGCAGGACGTGATGAAGCAATAAAACGGGTGTTTTTAACCTATTTATCCCCACGCTTTTTGAAAAAAAGGTGGGGATATTGTGGTGATCTCCGCCGTCCGTCCGTCCGTCCGTCTGTCCGTCCGTCTGTCCGTCCGTCCTGGCCACTATCTCCTCCTACACTAAAAGCACTAGAACCTTGAAATTTACACACATGGTAGCTATGAGCATATGTGCGACCCTGCACTATTTGGAATTTTGATCTGACCCCTGGGTCAAAAGTTATAGGGGTTGGGGTGGGGCCGCGTCAGAAATTATCACTCATTTTTTTAGGTTATTTTACATTTACTTCTTTATTTCTACACCAATTCACTTCAAATTGATACTGGACCTCACCTATGACAATACGGTCAATCTCAACCATGCATGGCCCCATTCCCAACCCTGGGGCGCCCCGCCCACATAGGCCACACCCACCAAAAATTTCCATTTACTATAATTTTTTCATTTCTACACGGATTCACTTCAAATTGATACTGAACTTTTGTTATGACATTAGGGTCAATCTCAACTATGCATGGCCCCAATCCCAACCCTGGGGCGCCCGCCCACATAGGCCACACCCACCAAAAAAATTCCATTTACTATAATTTTTTCATTTCTACACGGATTCACTTCAAATTGATACTGAACTTCTCTTATGACATTAGGGTCAATCTCAACTATGCATGGCCCCATAACCAACCCTGGGGCCCCGCCCACATAGACCACACCCACCCAAAATTGCCTTTACTATAATTTCTTCATTTCTACACCGATTCACTTCAAATTGATATTGAACTTCTCTTAAGACAATACAGTCAATCTCAACTATGCATGGCCCCATTACCAACCCTGGGGCGCCCCGCCCACATAGACCACACCCACCCAAAATTGCCTTTTACTATAATTTCTTCATTTCTACACCGATTCACTTCAAATTGATACTGAACCTCTCTTATGACAATACGGTCAATCTCAACTATGCATGGCACAATTACCAACCCTGGGGCGCCCTGCCCACATATGTCACACCCACCCAAAATTGCCTTTTACTATAACTTCTTCATTTCTACACCAATTCACTTCTAATTGATGATGAACTTCTCTTATGACAATACGGTCAATCTCAGCTATGCATGGCCCCATTACCAACCCTGGGGCACACCTAGGTCAAACATTCGGCGTGGGGATACGCGTCGGCCTCTGCCGCGCCATTTCTAGTTCAATTTATAATTATGTTTGGGAAAAGTAGCCGGGGTCTAGATTGAATGTAAACGGTGAAATAGACGGCTGTCGGAGTTTCTAGAGAGCACTGTGTTATCATATGATATCTCAATAAGCTATGTAAGATAACTTTGTAGTATACCATTTTGAAATTGCCATATGATTTATAAGCCGCGTTAGCATTATGGTACTAAAAATGTGTCCATGATTTATAAGAAGTATTATCATAATGCTTTCAAAAAGAGGTTGTTTGATATGTAACAGTGTGTTCATACGGTAACACTGTTACCAGGATATCTCAATGAAGCATCTAAGTTATTTTAGTTTTAAATCAAAATATCTCACGCATATGTCCATGATACATGGACAACAAGTTCTTCAAATTGCCAACCAATCAAAACATTGATATTGTTATGACAACAATGTGCCAATGATATCTTAAGATTGTCTTGCGATTTTTATAAAACACAAATAGGCATGATAATAAAAATATTTATACAATTGTGACATATCTCAAATTTCTTCATAATATGTAACAATGATATCGTTATAACATATCTGCAATGTGTTCATAATATGTAAACAATGATATCTCAATTTTTTTTCATAATAAAAATTATATCATTATACCTGAATAAACCCGAAACGTTATTTAAATGACTTTATAAAGGTCAACCAAAGTGCTTTCATGCATTTTTCAAATGCTGGAAAACATAACATTATACTTGCAGTATCTAAACACTGATATCAACATGATACGTAAACATTGTGTACACAATGTCCAAAAAAACAAACTCCAATTATGATATGTGAACAAAGTTTTATGATAATTATTCAACAATGTTCAACATATAATGAAACAATGACCATTCTGCCGAGCAAGATTTCAAAGCATTACAACCACTTCCCATGCAAGTCATGCAAACTGGAAGAAACAAAATCAAGTTCAAATACGCGAACTTGTCCATCAAAATACACAAACATGCTTTCATGTCGGGTAATAAAAATTCATTATCGTTACCTAGGGTTACTAATTTTTGTTTCTTTTCG
This sequence comes from Dreissena polymorpha, assembly GCF_020536995.1. Classification (NCBI taxonomy): domain Eukaryota; kingdom Metazoa; phylum Mollusca; class Bivalvia; order Myida; family Dreissenidae; genus Dreissena; species Dreissena polymorpha. The sequence goes on along the minus strand of NC_068358.1, from coordinate 28,118,961 downwards.
CATAAAGATCAATGCTGGTCACCTAAAACAATATTGCATTTCATGGTAAGTATTTCAATAGATGAGAAGGTCTGATGGCAGAAAACAGAATTCAAAAATGTGTCTTTTATTTAAAAAAAAATGTTTTGATAACATTTTTTTTTTTAATTAATTATATAATATCAGTGTAATTACAATTAACAGAAGTGTAATTACGATTAAAAGAAGTGTAATTACAATTAACAGCAGTGTAATTACAATTAACAGAAAGGAAATATCAATAAATAAGAGATATTGATAATTCAAATAAAACTGATAATTTTACATGCTTTACACAATCTCGCAGACAAATATGAATATCCCTGAATAAGATATATTGCAAATTCATGTAAAACTGAAAATTTATACGCTTTACACAATCTCTAAGAAAAATATTGCATTGATCACAAACTGTACGTATTATGTAAGTCACAAAAAAGCATGTTGTTCATACTATTTTTAATTTCAAATTTTTACCGTGCTGAGAAGCATAATTCGGCGACGGTAAAGGACCATTTGCGATTTTCTTTTACTTTCCCGAGATTCTGCCCTGGCAGGGTCCTTGGGAAGCATTGGGGAGTGCGTGTAGCGTAACGGGGTGGAATTTTGAGTGGCGGGGTTTTGCATAGAGTTTCTAGGCAAAGATTCTCTCTTCAGTGGAGATAAAGCGGCGGACGATTTGCTGACAATAATGTTGAAAATGAAATTACTGGGCAAATGTATTGTTGATAAGCCAAGCTTTGGGAAAACCGGGATTAATTCATGGAAGTAAAGTCTCTTCCCCGATTAGCCTGTGCAGTCTGATTAGGCTAATCAAATACGACACTTTCCGCTTTAATGGAATTTTTTGTTGAAGGAAATTCTCTTCTAAATGAAAATCGAATTTCAGCGGAAAGTGTCATCCTTGATTAGCCTGTGCAGATTGCACAGGCTAATCTTGGATGACACAATAGAGCACATGCATTAAGCCCAGTTTTCCCACAAAGTTGCTGCTAGTGTCATCAAGAGAAAGACTTTAGGTGCATACAACCTACACAAATTCATAACTTATAACATATACATGGATATATTTAGTCATCACATCTCTTTGTCCCAATTTAATAAGTATAATTACCACAAATAACTGTAACAACGACAACAAAAATAGTGGACAGTCTTTGTACAAAAATAAACCAAATCACCTGACGTCAAAGCTGCAATGCTACTAGAAAAGGGTCACCTCATAGTTTGCTTGACATAACATACTTAACCAAACCAATATATATTTTCATATTATTATATAACATTAATCATACATAGATATACTAAAGAGATTGCATGTCAGTGTCCATATCCAAAACACTTGACAATAGTTAATTTTATGGTTATAAACTCCCATAGAGCTTATATATCACACTGATGCGCCATTCAAGTGACATTCGAGAAACTTTTATGTAGCTTACTACCCCTTCCATTCACAGATCCGCCCAGTTTAAGCACTAGCGCTTTGATAAAAGTTCACTTATAGTAATCCACTCAAGTTACAATCTCTAACTTTGCACCAAGTGCGTGTATTTCGAAGTTTATGAGATCCTTTCCAAACCAGAGGCTTCATTATGTGTGGACCCGGAGTGGGCCCCAGCACTCACACATAATTTACTTTCTACACTCACAAAAGTTGGGGCGAATTTTGAAACCAAGCTGCAATTTCCAGCTTCTTCTTTAATACTGAAAGTTTTTTCAATTTTTTCATTGATACTGATTTTTTTCATTTTTTTTCAATTTTGGTGACTAACCCCAACCTGTCCAGTATGGTGACCATCAACCAAACTCACATGCTGCCGGTAACGGGAATTGAACCCAGGTTGCCTAGGTGAGAAGCGAGTGAACCAACCATGGTGTTAGCTGGACAGCCACTTTGCACCATTAGTCTTCAAGACATGATATTTGAAGCATTTGTAGTCCCTTACAAAGTTAGATTTAAATAAAGACCTTTCTTAATGGATTCAAGTTTTAAAGGCTTCATTTCCAATCCTTAGATACTGATGAACAGCAAACAGCATAAAACCCTGAACAGACTGCGAGATACTCGCTGGCTGTTCTAGTTTTATGCTGTTTGCACATAGCCATTTTCACTTTGCTTCTGAGTGGGAAAGGGTTAACAGTCCAAAACACGAACCCTAACCCACTCACATGTCCAAAATTAGTGAAAGATGCAATAAATCATGTCCAAAATTAGTGAAAGATGCAATAAATCATGTCCAAAATTAGTGAAAGATGCAATAAATCAATAGTGATTTTACAATTGACCTTTTTCTAGTTCAACATAATGTTAATATAGATACAAACAAAACACTTGCACCTCTTTAAGCTGACAAAACCACGAATGATACATGATATACATGATAGATATCATAACAGGACAAAATTTACCCCTACCTTCATTATACTTCCATGAAAAGTCTGTTCGCGTCTGATATGGTAATAACAAATAAACAAACTTTATTGTATGCTATCCGGTGGTTTATAGAGAAATATTAGTGAATTAAAACAGATCATTTAACAGTGATTATTATCAATATTATTCACTGTTATACTGTGAATTGACGTCGTTTTCCTGAAATATGACGTCATTATTTCAGTTAAAATACAAATATAATCATTTGTAAGCATAAAATAGCAGAAAATGTGTTGGATTTGGTGGAAAATCTATTTTAATTCACTCATAATTATACAACAAAATATTTTTTAAAGATCACTCGTGAATTAAATTTGATTAATTCCACCATCCAACAAATATCCTACATTTAATGCATATCAAAGCTAGCTAGACAATGTCACTGTGAATTCCAGACCACCCCCCTAAAAAACGTTGTGGAGGGTAAAATAATTTTCACAAACGTTCAAATTAATTTCAGTCAAGATAAAACATGAAACTATTGTATCTCATGAACATATATTCAGCAGAAACAAAACTTTCAGTTCAACTAGTGAAATACATCACTATATCAATTAATGAACAGCACTTTAAATGATGTCAACAAGCATTTATGTACAATACATGTAATATAATGGTCATGTTAAAGTGTTGTCTATGATACTGTGACATATTTGGACTTGTACACAGCTAAGGTACCAGTCTATGATACTGTGACATATTTGGACTTGTACACAGCTAAGGTACCATATTGGATGAGTCAAAGTTGAGTTTGCCAGTTAGTTACAAGTACAACAAGATGTTGTCGCCGTGGTGTAATGGATATGGTGTCCGCCTAGCGACCTGGAGGTCACGGGTTCCATCCCCACTGTGGGAGCGTTCTTCGATCTCCCCCATAGACTCGAAAGCGTTTAAAACAAGCCTTAGGCTTGTTTGCAATGAAGCTAAAATAAATAAGTTCAAAACTAAATAGCACTGTATGCTACAAAATGCTCTTATTTTATTTTATATGTACCTACTTTATTGTGTGTTTCAGAAAGATCAAACTCGAACTGTCCAATATGGAATAGGATCTCCCTTTAAGCAGGGAACAATTTCATTAACTTTTCACCTAATAATGGCTTTACAATACCTGCTGCAGTAATGATTTGTTGAAACTTCACCTATGGCTTATTAGTTAAAATGGTGTCAGTAATACGCAACATTTACCTAACCAAAGTACCATTTTACCACTATCACAATTAAGTATAATTATCGAACAACACCAAAGTGGTATCCAAAAACCAGAATCACATAAAGATTAATTTTTTTTTAAAGCAAAATAGGATTTACTGAGTATTGACCCTCAACCACCAAACACCTAAATCAACTGCATACATTATGTCCACAGATCATAAAAGCTCCGTTAAGATAAATACAAACTACCCTTTTCCATAACCCAAAAAAGTTTCCTGAAGGGGATTTCTTACTGTTTTGATATATTTGGTAGGCTTCGCACATACCAGCCTACCCGATCATGATCATGCAGAAGACTTTTGTTTGTATTCTCTGGTTTACTTTCCCTACTTTTGCGCCTGAAAAAAAATGGTGACTTCATCCGTCTTACAGAAAACTTTTTAATAATTGAAACTGAGAAAATCTCATAGGACCATAGCAGTTGTTGTTTTTTTTTTCTTTTTTTTTGGTCAATTTGGAACCAATCTTTGAAGCAAGTCTCTAAAAAAACAACAGGATATTGATTTTTCTATCTCCATAGGTATATTATAAGAATTAAAAATTTGCTTGTAATGGTTAAACTGAAAAATCATTATCAATTTATAAACAGGCTAAAAATGAAATCTTCATCTTGATTTGTCAAACAAGAGTTCATCTTTTGAACATATAGGTCAAACAAAAGTAGGTCATTTGAACATTGGTAAAACAAAACTTTGTCCTTTGAACATTGGTCATACAAAAAGTTTATCATTTGAAGAGTGGTCAAACAAAAGTTTGTCATTTGAAAATTGGTCAAACAAAAGTATGTAATTTGAAAATTGGTCCAAAAAAAGTATGTTATTTGAACATTGGTCAGACAAAAGTATGCCATTTGAACATTGGTCACACAAAATTATGTCATTTGAACATTGGTCAAACAAAAAGTATAACTTTTGAAATGGGCATAATATATAACAACATATGGTTATTTAAAATTTTGAAAACTTTCAATTCCAAAATTCCAAGAGCCACTCAAAAAACAGAAAAAAATATAATGCCCTGATTAATGTTTTCAGTTAAGTGGGGAAATCAAGGTGTTTAAAGTAATGGCTAAAAATGAAGAATATGTTCTAAAAAATTCACAACAGCTTTTTACAGTAGAAATAGATACCCCGATGCCTCATGTTTTAATTTGTAGAAAGTCACAATAATATTTGTTCTAGAAATTAATGAAGTGGCAGCATTTAAGCAGTTTTGAACATATGATAACATTGAATGTTGTACATTCAAAAGCGTAGGAGATCTTTATGAGAGAAGTTTGCTTCTAGGAATGGACAGACAGACCATGGTGAGTAAAATAAACCCCCTCATCTTTGATGCAGGGGGTATAATTATGCACAAAGCTCCAGATAGGCCTAAATGGAAAGGTGCCCCCACCCTGCCCTTCCATTTTATTTCTAACATCAACACAAAATATTTTTTTATTTTTTTTCGAGACATATTATAATTAATGAATCTCTTATTACATTGATATTTTTTTAATACTCATTGTAGACATTTTATTTACATGGTTTAATAAAAATGGAAATAATATATTCTAATAATTATTAATAATATCAAAATGAATAATCCAGAAGCTCGAAAGTGCCCTTTTGACAACAATGCTGCAAACTAAAAAGTGTTCTTTTGAAAAAATTCTGCACGCTCGAAAGTGCCCTTTTGACAAAATACTGCGCGCTTAAAAGTGCCCTTTTGACAAAATAGCCCACCCTGCCCTTTTCAAATCCTCGCTGGAGCACAGAATACATCCCGTTTCACATACTTGACCACAATCAAAATCCACAGCATTATTATCTGATTTAGATTTGTAACAATTAAAACTCAAGAAACCTCAACTTAATCAATCTGAAACAGCAAACAACAAGATTCAAATGTAACGCTTAACATTAACATTGTAAACTTGAAGGATAACAAAAAGAAATAACGCATCATTTTGTTACCATGTTGTATTACACACACACGCTCCATTTCATCTGCTAGAAAACAAAACCGTTTAAAACCTGTAAGCATTATATTATGACACCTAATTATTTTACACACAAGTAACAAGTGCTCTAAACTGGAATTAAACTACCTGCATTTGAAGACATAGAAGGCTAAATAGAAAAACTATTGCAGATTTGATAACAAATACTTTTGTGTGTCTCAAAACGCAGGCAAATGCATGGGGACTTCGTTGATGTTTTAAGTACAACATTTACAAGCTAAAAACAACAAATATTCCCACATGGCAAGTTTCAAGATGCAGCCCAATGTAATATAACAGTGGCCGATTTATTTACAGTAAAAGTGCAGAATTAATAAACAAAAGCAGGCCAAATTGTTTTTTAATTTGAGCCGCATCCTGGGAAAACGAAGCCTAATGAATGTGCACAAAGTTTTGTCCCAAAAGCATAAAGTGTCATCCCTAACTAGCCTGTGCAGACAGCACAGGCTCTTCTAGGAAGACACTTGTTTTCCCAGAGCTAGGCTCATTTCTAATAATTGAACAAGATAATTATAGCTCCTGTGTTAATTTACCTGGATTTTAAGGCCTCGCCGTCTTTCAAATGTTTCGAGACCGGGGCACTCAGCAAACGATCTCCCCGATACGAGTGGCAGGTGGCGTTCGGGGGATTCCACTAAAACAGAACATGTACTTTTAAAAGCAGGCCTTACTCTTCCATTGGCCAATGGCTACATATTGACACATTTCGCTAAAGGAATTCATACTTTGCTACAATAATTTCTTCATAAAAACCAATAAATAGTCAAAACAAGAGATGTGTTCGTCAAAAACACAATGTCCCCTATTGCGCCGCTTTGAAGCCATTTATTTGACCTTTGACCTTGAATGATGACCTTGACCTTTCACCACTCAAAATGTGCAGCTCCATGAGATACACATGCATGACAAAAATCAAGTTGCTTTCTTCAATATTGCAAAAGTTATCACAAACTTTAACCAAGATTAAAGTTTTGGGACAGAATGACAGACAGGCCAAAAACAATATTCCCCCGATCATTTGATCCGGGGGCATAAAAAAATAAATTGCCATAGCGAGGAAAATTTGGCTAAATAAAATTTTTACCCAATGGAAGCCTGGAAAAACATTTCTATTAAAAAAAGTTTTGTTTAGTTGCCATGGTGCAGTGAACATGGCGTCTAAAGGAAACGGGTTTATCCCCAATGTGCAAGCGTTCAGCTAATACCTTTTATTTTGAGCTTGATTGCATGAACAGCAAAAGGCTTATTGAGAAGATCGGGAGTCCTTTCCTGGGTAGAACGAGTACTTAGCTCCTTCAGAGAAATTTAGGAACGTTCCATCATTGGATACCAAACATATGAAATCCCAGTCACTAGTATTGTTAAAACTCAGTAACCATTTTATTTTATTAGATCGATTTACTATCCCCTTAAAACCATTTTCTGTACAGTCCTCCTAAATGGAATTGAATAGAGCCATGTTTTGAAAGAACGCATGCAATGTAACAGTTCTTGCATTAAGGTGAATGCATGCAATGTAACAGTTCTTGCATTAACGCATGCAATGTAACAGTTCTTGCATTAACGCATGCAATGTAACAGTTCTTGCATTAACGCATGCAATGTAACAGTTCTTGCATTAACGCATGCAATGTAACAGTTCTTGCATTAAGAACGCATGCAATGTAACAGTTCTTGCAATAAGAACGTATGCAATGTAACAGTTCTTGCAATAACGCATGCAATGTAACAGTTCTTGCATTAAGGTCAGGAAAAGGTTAATCTTTGGAAACTTGGAATTTTAGGCAGTCATCAGGAAAAATATATACTTTTAGAGTAAGGGAATAGGGCTGAATTTTGGCCCAACATTTGCCAAAAAACAAAACCACTTCAGCAAAGAGCAACCCATAGGCAGAGTTTCCTGATAGCAAACTTTAAGCAAAAAATTCTTCCAATAGCAAACTTAACGCAAACAATCTTCAAGTAGTAAACTTAAAGCAAACAATCTTCAAATAGTAAACTTGAAGCAAACAATCTTCAAATATTAAACTTAACCCTTTACCGCTTAGATATGCATTTTGACACATTTGTTGTCCCTTAGAAAGTTAAATTTAATTAAATACCATTCTTTCTAAATTCAAGTTTCAAAGGCTTCATTTTCATCTCTTAGTTACTGATGACCAGCAAACAGTATAAAACCTGAACAGACTGCGAGTTACTCGCAGGCTGTTCTGGTTTTATGCTGGTTGCAAAAGCCATTTTCACTTTGCTTCTTATGGGGAAAAGGGTTAAAGCAGAGTTTCCTCCAGTAGGGCACCTGGTGGTTGTGGTTCTCTGTACAAAGCTCCAGATGTAGGCCTTCTGTGCACAGAGACTGGAGCAGGGCAATCCCTGGAAAATAATCAAGCAACAAACACTGTAGTCATTTATATTTGTTTGCATTACATTAACCCATTTATGCCTAGTGGACTCTTCCATCCTTCTAAAATGGATCAATTTATTTCCAAAATTAGAGATGTCTGGTATATTTATTTCTATATTTAGAATATTTCTTACAGAAATTCCTTTAAGCAAACAGCGCAGACCCTGATGAGACGCCGCATCATACAGGTTTAAAAATATGTGCTCTGCCAAAAAACAAGCGTATCAAACGACGAAACCGAACGAATTGGTTTTATCGCGTACTAAACCAGAGTTGTTCTGGAAAATAATAAAAGGTAGTAATAAGAAGAACAACAAAGTTTCTTGTAATATAGCTCCATTAGCATGGTAGGATTATTTTAAAAGCCTTCTTTGTAAAGACAATCAACCAAGTCTAAATGATATAAACCTAGAGGTTAATGAAACTGAAAAGGATCAAGATCAAATTTTAAACACAGAAATCACTAACGAAGAAATAATAAAAAGTATTTCAAAACTCAAAGATGGAAAATCGCAAGGGACCGATGGCCTTGGGGCGGAATTTTATAAAAGTACGATGCATCTGATAACACCTTTATTTCGCGATTTATTTAATAAGATTCTTAATACAGGATTTTTTCCAAATACTTGGCGGGATAGTATAATTGTGCCGGCATATAAGTCAGGCGCTACAGATGACCCCTCAAATTATAGAGGTATATCTTTAATTAATGTAATGTATAAAATATTCTCCAATATCGTATACAACAGACTATGCAAATGGGCAGATTTAAACAATAAAATAGCAGAATCACAAGCCGGTTTTGGCAAGGGATATTCAACCATTGATAATTTATTTACTCTTCGAAGCATGGTTAAAAAATATACGTGCAAACCTGGTGGTAGGTTTTATGTGCTTTACGTCGATTTTCAAAAAGCATTTGATAGTTTGATTATTCATAAACTATTTACAACTATGTGTAAAAATGGTGTTAGAGGGAAGCTTTTTCAAGTATTAAAATCCATGTATTCAAATCTACCGGGATGTGTATGGATAAATGATAAAAATGTCACGCAAAACTTCAATTGTAACATCGGTACTAGGCAAGGGGACGTAGCCAGTACAATAATTTTTAATTTATACATGAACGAGTTGTCTACCTTTCTGAAATCTAAAGGTCATAGGGGTATTTTTATCACCGAAGACATTTCCGATATAATTTGATTTCTTTTTGCCAATGACGTTGCGGGCTGCGCTGATACTGCGATCGAGCTACAATCACAATTAAACTCTATATCGGAATTTTGTGAAAATACTGATATGACAGTTAACCAACAAAAGACGGAAATCATTGTTTTTAAAAACGGGTCCGCTAAGATCATACGAACATTGGGTCTTAAAAAATAATCCCGTAAAAGTCACATCTGTATATAAATACATGGGTCTTCTTTTTACACTCAAATTGTCATGGAGAAAAGCGAAAGAAAAACTTGCAGCTCAAGCCCAAAAAATCTATTTTTGCTATTAAATCATACCAAAGAAACTTTGGATATTTTTCATACACTGAATATTTTGAATTGTTTGATTCAATAGTAAAACCTATACTTACATATGGCTCTGAGATTTATGGAATAGAATTCTCAGACATTCTCGAAAAATTACAAATCAAGTATTGTAAATATTTTCTTGGTGTAAATAAATCTGTAAATGATAGCATTGTACTAGGAGAATGTGGTAGATTACCTCTGTGTATAGAGCATCACGTAAAATGCATTAAATATTGGTGTTAATTGATTAGTATGACAGATGATCGATATCCTAGAAATTGTTATATTATGTTAAAGCGACATGACGAAATTGGAAGAACTAATTGGGTGACAGCTGTAAAAAATATTTTGTACCGATATGGATTTGGTTGTGTTTGGATTAGTCAAGAGATAGGAAACGTGGAATTATTCTTAATGTCATTTAAACAAAGATTGATTGATTGTAATTCACAGAACTGGATTGAAACTATAGGAAACTCATCAAGATGTGATACTTACAAACAATTCAAATCTATGCTAAACCCAGAAAAATATTTGTTTATCGACATACCATTTTATGTTCAAAAGTCAGTTGCTAGATTCCGTTGTTCAAGCCATAAATTAGCAATTGAAACTGGTCGGCATTTAGGAATTTCAAGAGAACACCGAATATGTACATATTGTTCTGTCTATTTTAATAATGTATGTATTGAAGATGAGTTTCATGTATTTTTTAAATGTTCAACTAAGAAAGGCAAATGTTTATCTTTTCATGGTACAATGGTGAACAAAATTTCCTAAATTTGTGCAATCTTATGCAAACTTCTGATAAAAGTAAATTAAAAAGCATAGCCTTTTTTGTAACTGAAATAATGAAAAAGAAAGATGTAGAACAAAATTGATGTTCAAACTTGATGCAATCACAACTCAAAAATAATAATATGTTGTTACTAATATATGCTGTATTTTGGGCAAGTGGCCTTTATTTACGAAATAATTTTTTGTCTTGTCTTGTCTATGTTTGGAGGTCCAATATATATATTCAAATTAATGTCCCATATTTGTCGCCCTAATAAGGCTATATACCCACCCCTCTGTTCCATGCAGTTGAATCTCTGCAATCAAAGTCATCTATTTATAAATACCAACCCCTCTGTTCCGTGGGTATTTTTTAGACCACTTCTTTACCAACTTAGCTAATTGATTGTAGAAACAAACCAGACACATAAAACTTGTGTAGCATATTTTTGAAGGTCCAATATATTCGTATCAACATCACATATTTGAGGTCTTAAATACATAAATAAATAAGTGTATACCAAATACCCGCCCTTCTGTTCGATTCACTCTATACAAAATACCCACCCCTCTGTTCCATGCGGTTGAAGCGCTGCACCCACTGGTTGAGTAGCAGGTTGTAGTAACGGGGCGTCTCGAAGTACTTGAGGTATTTGTGGGTGGAAGGCGTGGGGAAGACCCTCTGGAACCCGCCCTTCCTAGAGTCCTCGTCAATGGACTCCGTGAGGAACCGTACATTGTCCGGCGTCAGGATGTCCAGTATCGTCTGCTGTACTTGCTGAAAAGGTAAATAACTTTTGTGATTTGAAACTAAATAAAAGCTGTCTTCATAGGATGACATATGCCCCCGAAAAAAGGGTAGATAATATAAATTGCAGTTGCATAACTTCACATCATGAGCAACAGTACATGCAAGTTTGAGGAACTGTTTGTCGTCCGGTGTTGGGTTGACCAGTATAGTCTGTTGTACTTGCTGAAGAAGCGACATAATTTTTGCAATTTTTAACAGGAGATAATAACAATTGAACTTGCACAACAATATGTCAAGTTTTTTCCCCTTTATTTGCTAAAAAAGTTGCATAACTTTTGAAATAGTTAACGAAAGATAACAACAATGCCCGTCGTCCGGCGTCAGTATATCCAGTATAGTCTGCTCTACTTGCTAAAAAGGGGGCATAACTTTTGCAATTTTAAATCAGTTATCACAACTGCACTTGTAAAACTTCACATGGCATGAAGAACAATACATGCGGGTTTGAATGTTAACTTTGCAGGACAATTTTGGGTCTACAGACAGACAGAAGTTTATGGTAATTTAGGTACGTGGATATTGCCCTCTACGTTGTAGCAGGGTGTTCAATCAGATGTTGAGAACTGTGTGAATAAGTTGCTCCAAATTCAAATAATTCATAAATATTTAGAACTACAATGTTGTAAAGATCAGTCTGGGTTTTGAAATGAATAACATGCCACTATAAATGACCCTCCTGATAGGCTACATAACACTATATATATTTACCATGACATTATACCGTTGACTTAAGCAGGTCAACAATATAAACAGGTTACACAGCAATAAGTTACTACAGGTATGGTGTCCGTCTGGCAACCAGGGGGTCAAGTGCTCGGGATCAAGGGCTCGATCCCCACTGTGGGAGCATTCTTTTTATATCCCCCCAAAGACACCAAGTACTGGTTCTTTCAAGGAAACAGACTCAATGGCGTCTGAAGCTTTCATCGCATAATCAAGCTTAAATAAACAGGTTAAAAATAAGTAATTATAGGCTACATTACACTATATATTTACCTCATCTTGATACCGCTGGCTATAGTACGCATGCTTTGCTCTCTCATCTGGGGAGAGTTGCTGACTGAACAAGCGTTTGTCCATGCAGACATTATTGGGTGGCACATAATTGCTGAAAATTAATGAATTTTTATCCCAAAATGTTCTACATATTTAGCATATTATGCATTATAGCTAACATAATAGCTTTCTTGCATTGTATTGTAGCTATCTAGCATTATTTGAAAGCTATCTAGAATAATAAATTGATAAACAAAATGGACTTAGATTGTGTTTATGATAACCTAACACAAGAGAACTTGTTACAGAAGTGTCAAACGTCATTCAACGCCATAAATAACAGGTAATTTCTTAAAACTTTGTTTAACCTTGAATACTAAAAATTGCACTGGCACAGATTCATATGATAATGAGAATGCATGCAATTTTTAATGTTCAACGGACAAATTATTTCTACAGGCAATATAATGTAGGAACCAATGTCTGGACTGTCAAAATAACGTAGGTATGTAAGAACAAATGTCATGGCTGTCAAAATAATGAAGGAACAAAATGTCTGCGTTGTCAAAATAACTAGGAACCATTGTTCCTGCTGTCAAAATAATGTCGGCCTGTATAGCCATTTTGGGGATTTTTTTTTAATTCAATTAAATGGCAAACAAGGGACAAAATTGTCACAAAACCAGGTTTTCATTGTGAAAAAAAATTCTGATAAAGGGAGAAAACTCAAACTGAACTTTTGAAATGACCAAAAAAAATTAACCCCCTTTGTAAGTTTTTTTTTTTTTAAATCTATTTTTAGTCGTGGCGACCTTGACATTGGAGATATTGACGTGATTCTTTCGTGGGACACACCGTCCCATGATGGTGAACAAATGTGCCAAATGATTTTAAAATCTCACAATGAATGACATAGTTATGGCCAGGACAAGCTCATTTATGGCCATTTTTGACCTTTGAACTCAAAGTGTGACCTTGACCTTGGAGATATCGACGTAATTATTTCGCGCGACACACCGTCCAATGATGGTGAACAAATGTGCCAAATGATTTTAAAATCTGACGATGAACGACATAGTTATGGCTCGGACAAGCTCATTTATGGCCATTTTTGACCTTTGAACTCAAAGTGTGACCTTGACCTTGGAGATATCGACGTAATTATTTCGCGCGACACACCGTCCAATGATGGTGAACAAATGTGCCAAATGATTTTAAAATCTGACAATGAACGACATAGTTATGGCCCGGACAAGCTTATTCCGCCAGCCCGCCAGCCAGCCAGCCAGCCAGCCCGCCAGCCAGCCAGCCCGCCCGCATTCGCCAATCTAATAACCAGTTTTTTCCTTCGGAAAACCTGGTTAATGAGAATTTTGGACAAATGGACAAAATGGAACAAATTGGGATTTTTTTATCAACAAATATTGACATATCGGGACAAAATCATATAAATTATAGGTATACATTATTTTTGCAATTTCAGTTTGAGATCATGTCCGTTTGCTTATGGATCGGGTCCGTTGTACAACATTTTATAAATAGCAGAAAAAAACCTGGTTATATCATGTGTGATGTGTAACCGGATTTAGGCAAATAGGTTGTTTTTTTTTAATTCAAGAGTCCGAAAAAGTTATGTCATTAAACATTTGAAAAAATCTGGGTGTCTGAAAAATTGGCAGTCCCAAAAATAAATTTTGCTAATAAGAGGGTGTCCAAAAATGTAATAAGAGTTTCTGAAAGTTAAGAGTAATTACCCAAAATTATTTACACCTCTACCTAATGCACTGAATGTTATTACTGCCCAAAACTACTGCCAGTTTTGTTTTTTACAGAACTGCCTATGGTACAGTGGTGAATAAAAATGTCTTATTAATGTGCAATTGATTTTTGAAACCATTATGGTGAACTAAAAGTGTTTTTCTAAATAGCAGCATTATAAAATATGTCACTCTAAAAAAATCAAACAGTAATCAAGTTTCTTTAAAACTGCAAAAATGACCTGACTCGTGTTACCTGACATGCATGAAAATAATGCACCTATTATAGCTGATTATCGTCTTATCTTTTGTGTTCAAAGGAACTAAATGCACGACATGCTTTCTTGTCAGATCACCTGAGATTATCAGCAATTACTATCTAGCGACTTAATAACTACAATTATACCAATGGCCGACTTAACGGCCCACATTCAAATGGTAAAAAAATGATCATAGAAAATGTAGCCAAAGTGGATTTTGCCCTGAAGTGTATCTGATCTTACATTTCCAACACACTGAATTCAATAGAAAGAAATTACTGGTTTAAATTGATGTGCACTCTGCAATAAAGATTCAATAGCATTTAATTTGGTCAATTTTTAAAAACCTGATTTCAAATTTAGATTGCTACATTTTTTCTCATACAAAGATTACATAATGCCAGGAAGGATTTGCAACACCTGCAAATTATAAATCTGTCATATTTAATATCAGTTTTTTTTCTTTAGCAAGGGACTTATATAGGCCACTTCCCCCAAGAGAAAGGCCCCTTCCCCAAAGAAAATTTCTTTAAAATGATGCAATATTCTCCAATGGTCAAGCTTACTTTTGGAAAAAAATCCCTTTCTCAGTGTTGTCCATATTTTTTTCACAAAATATGGAAGGCCAGGCCCTTTCCCAAAATCAAGAAACTAAGGCCCTGTTAATATGCATTGTTAATTATAGAAGTGTTGTCCATATTTTTTTCACAAAAAATGGAAGTCCAGGCCCTTTCCCAAAATCAAGAAACAAAGGCCCTGTTAATACAGTACAGCCAAAGCGGCACAAACAAAATCCGCGGCTACATCACGGCCATATTATTAGTCCGCGGCGGCCGAATCGTGTGTTCACGCGGCGTATCGCCGTGGCACTCGGCATCGATCCGCGCAACGACGCCGAGTCTGTATTAACCTCGCGTACTTTCGAGGAGTAAATCCGCCGCATACGTACGCCGCGGATCGAGTGAAAAGATATCCACCTACATGTACATACATGTATGTGTAGCGTAGAATTAATTACGCGCAACTGTTTATGTTTCGTTCGATTATATTATTAAATTTGTAATCCGAAACACACTTCCGAATTTAAATACTAACGCGTCCTTTGGCAAATTCTAGCGTCAAATAAACAGTGCTAAAATATCCTTTGTTTCATAAAAAGCGCGCGAAAATTATGCAGACATGTAGAACGTCGTTTGGAAAGTTTGGGTGTATTTTGTGTTGTATAAATACATGAACATCACGTCAGGCGTAAATCGCGTGTTCAGTGGGGAAAAAACGCCCCGATTAGACGTTATTTCATCATCTCTATAAATAGCAACAAATGCAAAAATGCATTTGATACTTAAGGAAATATCGAGAATGTTTGTGTATCGTAAATATTTACCAGCATTTGCTTTAAAACTGGAATATACGGGATTATCGGGTAATTAGTAGCGATATTAACTGTATAATATGAACAAAATAAAACGTGTTTATATACGCATATTCAAACAATAATTATAATAAGCTGATAATTAACAAAACAACAAATACGTCGTCACTGTCTTGATTATTGATGTGGCTTCAAACTGCTATTTTTTTCAGCTAAAATATAATAGCAGAATCAACATGCAATTAATTTATAAATCCACCATATGCTGGAGCATTGACCACTTGTATATGCGAAAACATAATTACGTGACCTTGTTTATGTGTGAAATACATACACTACGGGCGGGAAACAAACTTAATTGGCCATACACATTAACTATGCTTACATGTATATGATAATACAATCCGCGCACAATAAATTTATTATGATTTTAATTATTATTATAATTGTTCTTTCAAAATTTGTTAACTACATGTAACTAATAATTTTAAAAAGACTTTTTATTTCATGATGCGCATCGACTCGGCATGATGCCGCGGATCGCGGCATGCCTCGGCGGACAGATGCGAAGTTTCGCGGCGAAATGCGACTTGCCGCCGCATACTGACGCAGCTTCAACGACTGACGCGGCATCGACTCGTTTCGCCTTGCCGCCGCGGATCGCGAAATACGTTTGTTCCGCTTTGGCTGTACTGTATGCATTGTTAATTATAGAGAATTTGCATAGTGGATATAGTGTCCCCCTAGCGATCCGGAGACTATGGATTTGATCCCCCCTTGGTGAGAATTCTCAATATTTTCTCAAATACAACAAGTACTAGCTTTACCCAGGAAATGGTCTTAATTTCTTGATAAGTCTTAGGTTTAGCTGTAACAAAATACTTCCATCAAATCCTAAAGTAAACAAGCAAATTTGTTGAATTGATATCCCCTGCCAAATAAATTTTTTTAATGAATGGGTGCAAAACCCTTGATATACGGTACAAGTTTTGTGACCGACGGACAGACTGACGGACAATGCAAATTTTATACCCCTCCGCCTTTCGCAGGGAATTACTACACCAACCAATTTGTGATCACATCTTAGCCATTAAGTAAGTTAGGTTAGTGTACCACCCAAACTGTCCAGTAAAGAGCACATGTTTTTTCTGACTAATCAGCAATTTACATGCAGACCTCTATACCCATTTAAACCTGTCTATTTAACACAGAAACAAATGGAGCATTTGTGATATTATCCGATAATCTCACAACATCTCATTTGTAACCCGGTATCTGTCTCATAACAATTATAATTTGATGACTATGGGTAATGGCAATTTAATAGTTTTTGTCAACACTGTGTTTTAGATAAGATTTACACATTTAAAATGTCAGGTGAGGTCGAATTACCCACATTATATTGGAAATTCAATACCATATAGTTATTGTTTGAAAATGCAGGATGTTTTAAAGGGTTTTGTAGTCCAAATATATAACAGTGTAAACGATTAGATCTATTGCCATGATTACATGTAGGCAGGACAGAAAACTGATTTTAAGAGCTAACTGTAAAAAACAAAATCAAAACAATATTTAATAACTGAAAAATTTAATCTATGAAGAAACAAAAAGACGTATATACTTCCTCATATTTTTCTAGTTTCACCATTAAATATTAACTGTTTCAGATACCTTGAGTGAATACTGAACTCACACCTCTTTACTGACACAAAATGAACGTCTCTTTCAAAAAGATGATTATTTAAAGATAGTAATAATGATTTAAGTAGTTAATCATTCAAAGTAAAAAATGCTTCAAGATTCATACTAATAGCATGCATAGCAAAATCATTTTTTTAAAGATGGTTCTTTGTGCTCAATTGTACAGCACAGTTTAAAGTCATGAATTTATTGTCATGAGGTCAAAGGTCAACAAAGCCTCAGATCAGGTAGTGTAACAATCAGATGTCAAAGGTAAATACTACATAAAGCTGTGCATGTGACATGAGTTTAAAATTCTCTTAATTAACATCAAGTCCAAGTTCAACCGTGGGCCATGAGGTCAAATGTTAACTGATTGCCATGAGGTTAAATGTAAACTGATTGGAATAAGGTCAACTAATTGGCATGAGGTCAAAGGTCAAACCATTGCCATGAGGTCAAATGTAAACTAGAGAACATGAGGTATATGATAAACTTATTGGCAGGAGGTCTAAAGTAACAAAATTGGCATGAAATAAAAGGTCATCTAATTGACATGAGAAAAAAAATCAACTTATTTGCATGAGATCAAAAGTAAAGTCATTTGCAAAGGTCAACTCATTAGCATTAGATTAAAAAGGTCAACTCATTTGCATGGGGTCAAAAGTCAACTCATTCGCAAGAGAAAAATGGTCAACTCATTTGCATCAGGTCAAAGGCCAAATCATTTGCTAGAGGTCCAAGGTCAACTCACCTGAGATCTGGAGGGCCGCTGGTCTGAGGTGCATGCGGCACGACGTCGTGCTTGTCGGGCACTCGGATTCCAGAGATGTTCATGAGGTCTTTGATCATCTGACCCTTGATGTTCACGTCCAGCTGCGAGTTTGAATGCAAACTGAAAAAGAAACGCAATGATTAATGCAATTTTTAATCATTAAATCTGAAAGCAACATTAGTGTGACTATTGCAATCAAAATATTTTACGTATAATTGAGAGTTCAAATGCAAACTGTGGAAATAAACACAAATAATAAATGCTTTGGATCATTTAATCTGAAAGTGATGTTAGCGGGAAAAACACAACTAAACATAGCTGGTAGTTTGAATGCAAACTGCGGAGAGAAAACCACAAATATATTTGGGGGGATAATAAAATCTAAAAGCACCATTAGTGTGATTAAGAAAAACAAAACTGTAACTTTTGACTCAACAAGCAAAATAATCTGATATTATTAAACTGATTTGTAATTTAGGAAGCGCTAAAGAGGAGTAATATATCCCGCCCCCACTAAAAGGATCAACAAGCAAATTCGTTGAATTGATATCCCCCGCCAACATACTTCTGGACACAAAAGTTTTCTGGACAGATGGACAACGCCAACGTGCATCATCCTCTTATCCATGTATATATACTCATACCAAGTTTCAATGAAATCCGCAAAAGCACTTCCAAGATATGGCTCCGGACAAACAAAAAAGCATTTTTTCAAAGGGCCATAGCTCCATTAAAATCCATTGGTGTACGATGCCATTTATATTTTCGCGTGCATCATCCTCTTATCCATATACATAATCATATCAAGTTTCAATGAAATCCGCCAAAGCTCCTCCAAGATATGGCTCCAGACACACAAAAAAGCATTTTTTCAAGATAAAAAGGGCCATAACTACGTTATTAACAGATGGTGTACAATGCATTTAGAGTGCATCACCCTCTTATCCATATATATATACTCATACCAAGTTTCAACGAAATCCGCCAAAGCACTTTCAAGATATGGCTCCGGACATAAAAGTGCCGTACGGACGGAAGGATGGAAAGACGGACAAAGCCAAAACAATATCCCTCCGCCCATGGCGGGCGATAACAAAAGTCTTATTTATTAAAATAACTTCAAACCATTTAAAATAAACTTGGCATTGGCAGAGGTAAATCTGATAAGCTAAAAAGTTTAAATCAGTAAAATTCTGTTAGTTATAATTAGGAAATAATTGAACCTCACTCTGGGAAAGTGTCATCCCAGATAAGCCCGTGCAGTCTGCACAGGCTAACCAGGGAAGATAAGCCAGTGCAGCCTGCACAGGCTAATCAGGGACAACACTTTCAGCTTTTAAGGTATTTTTCATTTCAAGGAAGCATTTTCTTAGGGAAAATTAGCCTGTGCAAAAATTAGCCTGTGCAAAATTAATCTGGGACGACGCTTTACCGACATGTATGAAATCCCATTTTCCTTGAGGGAGGCTCAATTATTGCAATAAACCTCAGTTACTTTATCAATTCCTATTTAACGGACAGACCTTGGTGAGATGTTGACTTCTAGGACCCACGGCTTTAAGCTCTCATCCAGTAGAATGTCAAAACCAAACAACTCATGAACGCAGTAGCGACTCTTGCAGTTCGCTTTAACCAAGCTGTTCACTGGGCTGTCAGCGCTGTAAAATGTGTATAGCTAGGGATAGCAGGTATGTATTTATGATATTAAAATGTGTGTGTTTCATAGTTTATTAACCCTTCACCACTCAGACGCAAGGTGAATATGGCTATGTGCAAACAGCATAAAACCAGAACAGCCTGCGAGTAACTTGCAGCCTGTTCAGGTTTTATGCTGTTTGCTGCTCATCAGTATCTCCATGTAAAGGTTTGAAATGAAGCCTTTTAAACTTGAATCTAGTAAGAAAGTTTTTTTAATTAAATTTAAATTTCTAAGGGACTACAAAAGCGTCAAAATACGTATCTAAGTGGTAAAGGGTTACCAAGTGTGTCTGCATGTATCGATGGACATGCCCCGGTGACCTTTCCCAGGAAAACATAAAATTTTAGAGCTACAGTAAGTCCGATAAACTTCAGCTGCCCAGGTATTAGCCAAAAATATCATTTAATTTTAATAGCCAAAAATATAATTTGATTTTAATGGACCAATACACGGTGGCCAACGGGACTTTAATGTACATTAGTAGCAAATAAGTACAATGTTTAAATGACATTATAACGGTGGGTATATTTATGTTTGATATAGGACATACACCTGGTGAAAACGACACAACAAGATTAATTGACAAATATTATCGGTGTAGAAACAACATGCACATGTGAAATGAAATACATGTTTGTTACAACTACGTAAACAAAAAGTACGCTGGGGACATATTGTGTGTCTTAAAATATTTATTTTTTTCTATTATTTAAAATGCACTGAAATTTACTCAAAATAATATCTATATAGAGACTATTTTAATTAAATTCTAATTGAAGCTTTACACAGGAGAGTGGTTATATGTGATTAAAAAGCAAATCGCAAAGTTCGAAAGTATATTTTTTTCACTCGTTCAGTCTATTTTTAAGGAAATTTGTGATTACAAAAAACAATAATTGTCATAGTACTTGTGTAAATGTTGTTGTTTTTTATTTTGCATTTGAACAAATGACAAATTTTAATGTTTGCAAAAAAGTTTCTTTACAAAAAGAACACATCTGAAAAAACAAGGAGACTTAAATACATTTTTCTTAAATTTTATGGTGAAGTTAGCATTGGTACTTTCCCTGTTGGCACCTGAATACAAACAACACCATGATGATGATTACACTGAGTACAAAAGAGCTACATTACAACTCACTAACCATTCTCCTATCATCTGAATTAACATCTGAAAAAATATATACATGATGCACAAAGAACTTTTCCAGCCTTGCAACACAATGTATAGTATTTTCATTACCAAAATGCAAACAACGAGAAAACGTCTTGATAAATGTTAATAAAGTCCAACTTGTGTTCTAAGCGTCCACTTTTAAAAATGTTGCTCGTACCACAAAATGGTCTTGATATAACTATATTGGTACCAAACTATTGTTTTACAAATGTTGTTTACACTAACTAAAGGCATTTGTACCAAGTGAAGGTCTTACAAATGTTGTTTATACCAACTAAAGAACTTGGTTCCAAATGAAGGTCTTACAAATGTTGTTTATACCAGAAAAAGACCTTGGTATCAAATGAAGGTCTTACAAATGTTGTTTATGCCATCTAATGGCCTTGGTTTCAAATGAAGGTCTTACAAATGTTGTTTATACCAACTAAAGGCCTTGGTACCAAATGAAGGTTTTACAAATGTTGTTTATACCATCTAATGACCTTGGTTCCAAATGAAGGTCTTACAAATGTTGTTTGTACCAGATAAAGGCCTTGGTACCAAATGAAGGTCTTACAAATGTTGTTTATACCAGATAATGGCCTCGGTTCCAAACAAAGGTCTTACAAATGTTGTTTATACCAGATAAAGGCTTTGGTACCAAATGAAGGTCTTACAAATATTGTTTATACCAGATAATGGCCTTACAAATATTGTTTTTACTAGATAATGGCCTGACAAATGTTGGTCATACTAGATAATGGCCTTACAAATGTTGTTCATAACAGATAATAACCTTACAAATGTTGTTCATACGAGATAATGGCCTTACAAATGTTGTTCATACCAGATAATGGCCTTACAAATGTTGTTCATACCAGATAATGGCCATACAGATGTTGTTCATACCAGATAATGGCCTTACAAATATTGTTTATACCAGATAATGGCTTTACAAATGTTGTTCATACCAGATAATGGCCTAACAAATGTTGTTCATACCAGATAATGGCCTTACAAATGCTGTTCATACCAGATAATGGTCTTGATAATGAGGTCCTTCATGCTCTCCCATATAGCATTCGTGTTGATTCCCTGCCGCTTCATGTAGTTCCACAACGCCTTCAGACTCCTGTCATTCAATTAAAAAGAAATCATTAAGAAATACTTTTTGATTAATCACTTGTTTTTGGCTAATAACAAATAAAGTGTTCTTATGCATACAAGCAAATCACCAGGGCTTTAGCAAGGTTCTTGCTGGCTCAAATACAATTGTCAACACTTAATCATTGGTTTTGGCTTATAAAACATTATGTGTTCTTATGCATTAAAACAAATCATTAGCATTAGCAGGGTTCTTGCTTGATCAAAAAAGATTTTCACCACTTAATTGTGCCACTCTTAACTCGTTCAGTGCTGGAACCGAATTTTAAAGGCTTTTGCAAACAGTTTGGATCCAGATGATATGCCACAGAACGTGGCGTCTCATCAGGATCCAAACTGTTTGCTATTCTGATAGTATTATTTGAAAAAAAAAACACATGAAGAAAATGCTAATTTTAGAAATTCAGCAGACAACATTTTAGCAGACGACAAATTTCCCAGCATGCAAAGGGTTAAGAAGTTGTCGCAAAAATTATGTCAATGATATTGGCCACAATTCAGACTCTATTTCAATTTAATTGCCGCCATTAAATAGCATTGACTGCAAGTTGGATTCTCTACCTTATAGCCATCATCCCATGAAGAAGGGTTAGTTAAAATAGAGGTGATAATGCATGATACAGGAGATTCCGCGTTCAAGAGGCTTCCCGGATTTTCAAGTGTTTTACCACAGAGTGTGATTGATTTTCATTCCTCTACAATCACAACCACTTGCCACTTGTGACCTTGACTCTTAAAATTTGTGACGCTGACACATACCACTTGTGACCTTGACTATTTGCTCCATGACAGTTACCAATAGTGACCTTGACACTTACCAGTTATGACCTTGACACTTAGCATTTGTGATCTTGAAACTTATCACTTGTGACCTTGAACATTACCATTTGTGACCTTGACACTTACAACTTGTGATCTTGACAGTTATCAGTTGTGACCTTGACACTTATCACTTGTGACCATGAAACTACCCATTTGTGACTTTGACACTTACCACTCGTGACCTTGACACTTACCACTTGTGACCTTAAAATTTACCAATTGTTATCTTGCAACTTATCACTTGTGACCTTGAAAATTACCATTTGTGACCTTGACACTTACCACTTGTGACCTTGACACAACTTGTGATCTTGACACCTATCACTTGTGACCTTGACACTTATCACTTGAGACCTTGAAACTTACCGTTTGCGACCTTGACACTTACCACTTGTAACATTGACCTTGAAACTAACATATTGAGACCTTGACACAAATCATTTGCGACTTTAAAACTACCACTTGCCACCTTGAAACTTACAATTGTGATCTTGACACTTATCACTTGTGACCTCAAAACTTTCCACTTGTGACCTTGACACTTACCACTTGTGCCCTTGACACACAGTATCGTCTGCATTGGCCTGGTAGTCAGCGTTTCTCTTGTTCACCGAGTAGTTTGTCAGGTGCATGAACTTGTTTGCGAGATGTTTCATGGAACTGGAATACCTGGAAGGAAAAAATGTTCAACTTGATTTGATTATCCATTTTCTGGGAAAACGGGGCTTAATGCATGTGCCTCACGTGACATCGAAGATTAGCCTATGCAGTGTGCACAGGCTTATCAGGGACTACACTTTCCTCCTAAACTTGATATTCCCTAAGAAGAGACTTCTTTTTAACAAAAAATCCATAATAGTGGAAAGTGTTGTACCTAATTAGCCTGTGCAGACTGCACAACCTTATCTGGGACAACACTTTATGCACATACACTTAATACTTAAGTTGGCTGTTCAGTTTGTTGTAACTATAGTTGGCTGTTCAGTTTGTTGTAACTATAGTTGGCTGTTCAGTTTGTTGTAACTATAGTTGGGGATTCAGTTTCTGTCATATTTATGTACGAAAGTTTATATTCTTTTTAATTATTTAAGCATACTTCATTGAGGCAAATCTTGCAAGTCCGTCTTCAAACACGTAGAGCCGTAGCGGATCGAACGAGCTGACATACACATAGACTCTCATGTCAAACTTGCTATCGTTGATAAGGTAGGGACGGGCAAGATACCTGAAATCATACAAAATAATTAGAAATTGATAAATAATTTAAAAAAAAATCAATTTTTAAAAACATTAACCGTAACACTCCTTAGACTTCAATCTGCACACAATAGGAAAGCAATACTTGTCCTAGGAAAACTGGGCTTAATGCATTTTAGTAAAGTGTCATCCCAGATTAGCCTGTGCAGTCTGCAATTTTCCCCTTAACTGGATTTTCGTTAAGAAGAGACTGACTTTATCACAAATTTTAATAAAAGTGAACACTGTTGTTCCTCATAAGCCTGCGCTGACTGCACCACAGTGGACAGGCTAATCTGGGATGACACTATACGCACATGCATTAAGCCCTGTTTTCTCATAACCAGACTCATACCTTTGAACTATGACAGGCCGTTTCTTTGGTACTTGGGTTAGTTTGCTGATAACCTTGATTCCGATACCTCGAGCAGAAGCTGGCTATGAAAAAGAACAAATTTTGTCACATTGCAAACTGTTCATGAAAAAAAACAAAAAAACTCTTAGTTTATAAAATCTTACATTCCATCACAATTTCAATGCTAAAACTCACATTAATGACAGTTTAAACAGGTACAAATAGAAAACAGCCACTGATTACAAGTAAATTTGCATTATATATATTTTGTTTGTCTTAATTTTGGAGCCTTCTCAGATTTCTAAGCCACCAAGCACTTTTGAACCTAAAAATTGTTCATTTCGCAATCTACAAAGCCTAACGAACATGTTGGTATGTAAAACTCACTGTTTGTGATTGGAGAGTATAAACATGCGAACATTTGCAAAATATTCTGGGTGGCTGAATCTATAGAAAAGGTTGAACCTAAAGGGAATGAAGATGGTCAAATCTATAAGAATGGATAAACCTATAGGAAAAGGTGGAGGCCATATTTATGGGAATGGATGATCCTATTAGAATCATAGAAGCATAGAATTCTGTGTATGTCTTACTGTTTTGACAATCCATTTCTTCTTTGTACTTCAGGGGTGGTATTCCAGAAACATCTTAAGTTATTTCTTAAATAATTTCACTTAAGTTAAAAATTACAATGTCTTGTATTTCTTTACTTAAAAAGAAAACTCATTTTTTTTGGCATTCCTAAAATAACATTGGCATAATGATGTTATTTAAATGTATATCTTGATGCAAATATATTGCAATATGAAACACTTTAGAAAATTTCCCAATTTAAGGATAAGAATAAAATTTGACTTAAGATGCTTCTGGAGTACGACCCCAGAACACAAATTACAGAAGTTTTATCAGAAGTATGTGACAATTTGCAAAACATTGGTAGTGGCCTAATCTATAGGAACATACTGGCTTGACTATCCATTTTTGCTTTGTACTTCAGAAGAAAAATTACTTAAGTTTTATCATAAGTATGCAATGTTTGCAAAATATTTTGAGTGGCCAAATCCATAGGAACGTACTGGTTTAACTATCCATTTCTGCTTTGTACTTCCGTCTTCAAAGGCTCGTTTCAGGAGCTTTGAGTCATATGGAAGGCAGTAGGTCTGCGGGAAAAACCCAAACTCCTTCTTCCCGAAATGGACCTGCATCTTTGAGAGGTTACGCCACAGTCTATCTTTGCGGCCGATTTGGAATGACCCTGGGTAATGGTTCAGCTAAAAAAAACGGAGGCAATACGGTAAAACGTTTAAAAGCACATACTAGATTAACAAGCAAATATGTTGAATTGATATTCCTCTCCACATAATTTTGTTTGTGACAGGTGGAGGGATGGACTACACAATTTTAGTCAAAGTGAAGCGATTTTTGACAATCCAAAGCCCCACGGCCCCATTTCGAGAATAGTAAAAAAAACACCAACCTTCTGATACTCTCTTAAAGCCTTGAATCCCTGAGATTTCATGTGCTTTCCCCAGCAGCCCAGCCAGTCATGGTTGCGTTTCGTGATCCGAAATCCTGATCGCGCCAGGCAGTGTTTCACAACGTTCGGAGTTATGGAGGTTATACGCCATTTAAGGTATTTTCTCACTTCCCATGGTAGTTGCTCAACTGAAATCAAGTCATCAAAATAACCGGTTAGCATGAAAAAGTTCAAATTTTTATATTATTACTCAAGACCACAAAAATGTTTCAAGCAAACTTATATGAAAATGAGAATCTAAGCAAGACTGGTTTAAAATTTACCAGTACAGAGATTTTAGGCTTGTGCTAAATTCATTCAATAGGAATGCAAATAAGAAAACCAGTCTGCAAAAGTCATGGACATATTTAAGTTTTAGAGACCTACAGGTTAAGCCACATAACATATTCTACATAAATCATTTATTAATATAGCAATACCTTTGTCGCCCTCAGCAACGAAAGTCACGACTGGCGGAATGTTTGGAAACAAACTCTTGGTCAGTGGAGGCTTGATGCTCCTATCTGGCGAGGCCGTCTGAGATCGACTGACGCTGATGACCTCACTTTCTACAGCGCTCACGGGTCGTGACTTTAGGCGTTGTGTCGAGGTTGAGGGGCGTGACATGCTACTGCTGGTAAAGGAATACCCATCGGACTCGCCTGGAAATCAGGTGTTTGTTAACCCTTTTACACTTAGATACGCAGTCTTCACGGTAATATATTTAAACCACTAGCCCAAATTATTATGCTTTATTTGAAACAGCTAAAAAAATCCAATAGCCCGACTATATAAATTATTAATTACTAGTAGCCCGAATAACATTTCACCAGACCAAGGCTGTCGGGCTTATAGTTAGCGTGAAGACTGGATACGTATTTTGATGTGTTTTTAGTCCCTTAGAAAGTTCAATTTAATTAAAGACCTTTCTTACTAGATTCAAGTTTTAAAGGCTTCATTTCTAACCCTTAGATACTGATGAGCAGTAAACAGCATAAAACCTGAACAGACTGTGAGTTACTTGCAGCATGTTCTGGTTTTATGCTGTTTGCACATAGCAATTTTCACTTTGCCTCTTAGTGGGAAAGTGTTACCCCAGCTGTCATGCTCACATAGAAAGTGAAAATGGCTATATGCAACTAGCATAAAACCAGAACAGACTGCGAATAGCGCGCTGTCTGTTCAGGTCCTATGCTGTTTGCTGCTCATCAGAATTTTAGGTTTGGCAATCAAAACTTTAAAAACTTGAACCAGGTATTAAAGGTGTTAAATTTATTTTGATTTTTTATGGGATAACAATTGCATAAAAGTGTGCATCTGAGTGGTAAAGTGTTAACACATGCTGCCATTAAGCTTTGTTAATGTTTTGAGATATCTTTACCAAAGCTTCAACATTTTTTTCCTGCAAAACAAAGTGAGAATTGATTCATATTGATCTTTAAAGTGAAACAAGAGCTGTCACCATAGGATGACATATGCCCCCTATAAATGCTTTAATAGAAGTTTTAGCATTTTTTCGAAACCTAAACGCAGATTTCGAAACCTAAACGAGGACCCTAAGTTCAAGGTCAAGGTCACAGTGGTCTAAATTTTTGTGCGTATGGAAAGGCCTTGTCCATATAAACATGCATACCAAATATGAAGGCTATATCTCAAGGGACATAGAATTTATGAGCATTTATCGAAACCTTAACGCAGATTTTGAAACCTAAACGCGGACCCCAAGTTCAAGGTCAAGGTCACAGGGGTCAAAACTTTTGTGCCTATGGAAAGGCCTTGTCCATTTACACATGCATACCAAATATGAAGGCTTTATCTCAAGGGACATAGAAGTTATGAGCATTTTTCGAAACCTAAACGCAGATTTCGAAACCTAAACACGGACCCTAACTTCAAGGTAAAGGTCACAGGGGTAAAAAATTGGTTGCGTATGGAAAGGCCTTGTCAATATACACATGCATACCAAATGAAGGTTATATCTCAAGGGACATAGAAGTTATGAGCATTTTTCGAAACCTAAACGCAAAGTGTGACGGAAAGACGGACGGACAGACAGACGGACAGTCCGATCACTATATGCCCCCTTTTCTTCGAAAGGAGGCATAAAAAATACACTCAAAGCGGAGTCAGAATATTGACCAAAAAGAAAATATACTGAAGAAGTTTTATGATAAAAACTCAGCCTGCTTTCTAATCCAACAAAAACAATTACAATTAGATTCAGCCTGCTGTCTTACAGAGCATTAATTAGGTACAATTAGATTTATTAAAAGAAGCTTGAGTTTGCGAAACATGTATGCCCCTGACTTACAGACAATTAATCAATGTGTGCAATTGTTGAAATATTTTTAATATTGCATGTTCAAGTGACCTTCAACTTTGATCTCTTGATCCTAAAATAATACTACTAATCAGATTTATGTAAAAAGAGCTTGAATACTAATACTCATACCGTCGGATCCTCCAACGAAGTCATCATCTAGATTGTCCACGATGTCATCTTCACAATCTTCTGGGAAGTCCTCGTCCTCATTTTCATCCCCAAGTAGGCTGGCCTCCCCATCACCTGGCATCCTCTCCCTGTACAATATAGCCATTGATCGAAATAAGACAGGTTAACCTTTTCCCACTTAGAAGCAAAGTGAAAATGGCTAAGTGCAAACAGCATAAAACCAGAAAAGCCTGGGAGTAACTCTCAGTCTGTTTAGGTTTTATGCTGTTTGCTGCTCATCAGTATCTAAGGTTTGGAAATGAAGCCTTAAAAACTTGAAACTAGTTAGAAAGGTCTAAATGGTAGAGGGTTAAACTTGGAATGGTCATCATGGTGGTGATTGTTTAGCACATAACAGATTATTTTTGTTCTAAATGCATTTTTGTAATTTTCTATCTATAGTCTTTGTATTAAAATCATTTTCCAGGACCATTATGTCCATTAAGTATGTGAAACTGCCCATCAAGTCCAAAAATTACATAAAATAGACCACAAAGTAAATAAAGTAAATAAAACTGACCATCAAGTCCATAAATTACGTAAAACAGACCACAAAGTCCATAAAGTAAATAAAAGCCACCATCAAGTACATAAAGTATGTAAAACAACCATCAAGTCCATGAAGTCTATACAACTAACCATCAAGTGCATGAAGTATGCAAAACTGACCATCAAGTCCATACGAAAGGATGTAAAACTGACCATCACGTCTATTAAGTATGTAAAACAGACCATCAAGAGCATAAAGAATGTAAAACTGACCATCAAGTCCATTAATTACATAAAACTGACCATCAAGTTTTTAATGTAAGGACACAGCAAGGACTCTGTCACTTCTTACCCTGACAGAATTTCTGACTCATCATCTGCTGCTTCATCCAATTCTGACCCAGACGTAAAATTTGTGGCCGACCCCTTTTCAGCTCCTCGAAGGGGTTTGGAAGGCGCACCAATGGCTGGCGGGCGTTGTTCGTGAATCATAATATCCGCTTTCGACTTCTTGCTATAGTACATTGTTCCCGATGAAGAACTGTCACTGGACAGTTTGGAACTATTTGAGCCGCTGCTCTGGCTTAAGGCAGCCTTGTTTGCCTTATTTGGCTTATTTATTACAGAGGGAGCCATATAAGTTACGCCTTTCGGCGGCTCTGCTTTCACGGTTATTATAGTCTCGCTAGTCTGTTGAGTTTTGGTTGTGGCTGAAATTACAGGTTTTGGATTCGCCACTTCGTGGTACGGTTTAGTGGGAGTGTAATTCAGGTTCCGAACTGGCATCTGCGAATCTGGCGTAACAGATTTCACGGCAGAACCCGGACGCGGCAGCGAAGAGACTGGTTTAGCGTACGCAACAGCCTTTGAACTATTTTCCGAGCCCACTTCTTGAGTTAAGGGAATGGAGCTCAAGCTTGAGTCCACATTCTTTGCAAGGGTGCTATTTTGAGTCTGTGAGGCTGCAGACACCTTTTCAGGACTAGAAGAGGGGCTATTAACACTCTGATTTAACAACTGTGAACTACTCGAAGCAGGTATTACTTTTGACGCCGGTCCGAACTGATTCTTCAGTCCACTATTTTCTTTATTATTTGACTGACCATTCAGACTAAGGTCAGTTTCCCGTTCTAGCTTTGTCGGCGGAATTTCTTTTCTAGGACTCGCGGTGGCGGTAGATTTCGTCGCTCCAGTTTTCGATGCTGTTGTTTCCTCGCTAGTTTTTTTCGTTGTTGTAGATTTCGCTACGGAGGTCTGTGCAGGAGTCTCCTTTCGCAAGGCACTCTGGGGACGCATGAACGCGTTCATTGGATAACCAAATACTGGCGTTCCGTCTGGTCCGATATTAAACATGGCATTGGGACCTGATTGCATCTGAGATACACTGTTGGTCTTCTTGATCTTCTGCTGCTGTGATTGAAGGTCACTCGCAATGTCTTTGGCACTCAGCGGGCGGGCGTATGGGTTGCTGTGACCCTTCGTTGTGGCAGATTTTGGGGCAGCATTTCCACTTGAGGTGGACGAAATGTTAGTACCTGGAATAACATCAGATACTGGTTACATTTCAAAAGGTTTTAATAACAGTTTTAACCATTTTATTTAAGCTGGATTGCATGGAAAACCTATAGCGTACTGAAACGCTCTCCATTTTGTTTCCTGCGTAGAACCAATACTTGATGTCTATGGGCAAGATCTTAAGAACGCTCCCACAGTGAGTATCAAACCCGTGACCTATCGCTCACTAGGCCAACACCATATCCACTATGCAACCATACAAACATTTTTGTTATTTCTGGAAAGGCTTTAACCAATGCGAGGAATCACGTGGTCAGATTTGAGAAAAAAAGGCCGCTATGCCTCGATTCGATGAAGAAATCGTCAGGAAATCGCCAAATATTCCATGAGTTATCCACACACTCAGACCAACCAGCAGAAAACGGTTGATACTCGCTGAAACCGCTTCCGGCTGGTCCTATGATAGGCGTTATCCGATTAAAAACAAGTAAGCAATAAGGTAGATGTACCTGTTTGAAGACTCAATTTCTCCATCGAATCGAGGCATCTGCGGCCATTTTTTCTAAAATCTGACCATGTGATTCCCCGCATTGTTAACAATCATTTTTACCATTTTTACCATTTTATCATTTATGAAAGAAATAAAATTTGACCTCAAGTTTTCTGGTTGTTTATGTGGTTCAAGAATAATTGTTATCAACAAAAACAATCAAATAAAAAAACAAAGCCAATCAAGTTATGAAGTAAAAGTAGACAGCTAAATTTAATTCAGTCAAGCTGCAAGATTGCGGGGGTGTGCATAACAATGAAAATGGGCGTACAAATTTGTCAAACAACAAAGCCACTAACATATCGACTGTATATATTATGACCACCAGCAGATTTGCGCAAATGCTTATGACTAGGCTTGCAAGCCCTATCATGCTTGGATTACAAGGACCTGTCTTACATGTATCTGTTAAAAAAGCCGCTGAAATAACAAGGTGGCATATTTTAATGTGAGAATAATAGCAGTGGCTAAATATGCCTTTATAATAGGAAAGCGCTGAAAATTTATTACACCAGTGGATGATTTAAGCAGGTGCTACAAAAAGATTTCCTCCATGGATTGAGAGGGTCTATCTATCTTGACCTCCAAGTGCTGTAATTGATATGGCCAGGGCCCTCAATCCATTTTAGGGGAAGCGGGTCACTACCTATAGCAGGGGGAATTTTCACGGCGTTTCCCTTTTTGGGGGATTTTTTACTTACTCTCTTATTATTACATTTGTACATGTTTGCACTATATTCATTGCTTATTTCATAATTAAGTATGTTTGAAAAGATTAAATTAAAATAGAATTGAGATATAATAATCATGAGGAGACATCTATCTATAAAAAAATTTTTTTTTTTTTTTTTTTTTTTTTTTTTAGGGGGAATTTTTCCCCCGAAAAGGCGAAAAAAGTATATTTTTCAGGGGGGAATGCGGCCGAATTTAGGCCGTGGATTTGACAGATTGAGGGCCCTGATGGCATACGCCTTGATACTGAGGGGTCATGGGTTCAATCCCAGTGGAGTTTTGGGGCAAATTTGGGGCCTTTATTCAGCCCCATTCCAAATGTCAAAAATTACATTTATCTTTCCCAAATGACTGCCATAAATTATCAATTGAAGGTTTTCAAACAATTATTTTTGTTGTAAATAAAAAGCAAACTTAACTTGACCCATCATAAATTCATTTAACCTATCATAATGTAACCTTAACCCAACAAAATGCTTACTTAACCCAACATCATGTCATTTTTACCTAACAGAATGTCAAATGAACACAACATAATGTTAACTTAACCAAACATAATTTAAGTTAACCCATCATGATTGACTAACCATACACATATCTCACTTTCTCCTAACAAATAGCAGTTTTTGTCGTTCCATATAGGCTGTTCATAAAAAACATATAGGATCTGGCACGAGTTGTCATATCGTACCATATTTTATTAAACGAGTTCAGGAATTTTGTTAGTAAGCGAGCCTTTGGCAAGCTTACAAATGCATTTCCTGGACGAGTTTTATCAAATATGGTATGATATGACGAGTGTCAGATCTTTTTTATCACATGCTTTTAAATGAGCAAATTAAATAAATATTTACACAAACATAATGATAAATACCGAATGTTATTTACATTTCGTGACGTCATTTTACACATTGCAGCAAAATAACAAAATGCGATTGGTCAATAAACAACAAGGGACAAAATTGTCACAAAACCAGGTTTTCATTGTGAAAAAAAAATCTGATAAAGGGAGAAAACTCAAACTGAACTTTTGAAATGACCAAAAAAAATTAACCCCCTTTGTAATTTTTTTT
Source organism: Dreissena polymorpha (assembly GCF_020536995.1). Lineage (NCBI taxonomy): Eukaryota > Metazoa > Mollusca > Bivalvia > Myida > Dreissenidae > Dreissena > Dreissena polymorpha. The sequence continues at coordinate 28,086,130 of NC_068358.1, read as the reverse complement.
TTTTTTTAAATCTATTTTTAGTCGTGGCGACCTTGACATTGGAGATATTGACGTGATTCTTTTGTGGGACACACCGTCCCATGATGGTGAACAAATGTGCCAAATGATTTTAAAATCTCACAATGAATGACATAGTTATGGCCAGGACAAGCTCATTTATGGCCATTTTTGACCTTTGAACTCAAAGTGTGACCTTGACCTTGGAGATATCGACGTAATTATTTCACGCGACACACTGTCCAATGATGGTGAACAAATGTGCCAAATGATTTTAAAATCTGACGATGAACGACATAGTTATGGCTCGGACAAGCTCATTTATGGCCATTTTTTACCTTTGAACTCAAAGTGTGACCTTGACCTTGGAGATATCGACGTAATTATTTCGCGCGACACACCGTCCAATGATGGTGAACAAATGTGCCAAATGATTTTAAAATCTGACAATGAACGACATAGTTATGGCCCGGACAAGCTTATTCCGCCAGCCCGCCAGCCAGCCAGCCCGCCAGCCCGCCCGCATTCGCCAATCTAATAACCAGTTTTTTCCTTCGGAAAACCTGGTTAAAAACTAAGCCAATGAAAACGCTTAAAAATGTTGTATTACACATGTGTAATATAAAAAAATATGTAATCGTTGTATTACATGGGAAACAGGGTATAGCATGTGATAAAAAGGTGGTGAAATTTATCAATCAGTACCAGTGGCTGCTTTAAGAAGTTGCTGTTGGCTGAGGCATTGCTCAGACTGCTGTAGGCGTTGCGGGCGGCCTCGGCATTGCTGCGCACGGAAACTAGGTCAGCATGGTTAAACAGCTGGACGGGCTTGATGGAGTTGTTGCTGTATTTTAGCATGGGCTTCTGGGTCTGAAAAAATACAAGAGAAATTTAGTTAAAAAGGTGGGCCTTAAAAAATTCCCGAGCTCTTAGTAAACAACTGCACCTTTTTGCCCAATCTGGAAAAGTACTGGTACAAGTGGGAAAAATTAGCATGAAATCCCTGAAATTTGAAAAATTCACGACGTTAAGTCTTCAGCAGGGGTGTGAATAGTCCCAAATTTTAAATCCACCCTGGACGGCTCAAATCAGGATTTCCGGAAAATTAACATCCCTGCTTCAGATTGGGAATTATCTTTCTTTTCAATCGCTTAATACTTAATTTAACAAATCAATCTTAATATTCTTTTTGTTGTAATGTTCAGTTTCAGTGCTCATTTTATTTGTTCCCTTGCAGATAATGCAATTTTGAAACGAATTTGACGCAACATTGCTTCCTATCTGGAGCTTTTTATATCTCAATAGAGAATTCCGTATTTTTCCAGGTTCTTCAAGGGTGCTTAACAAAAAATGAAAAAAATTACTGCCACAGGTATGCTCACTCTAGGTTAAGAGAAATCTAATGACAGAAAAGAGTTTTGTAAACCAAGTATCTTTTCTTTACATCACACAGATATGCCTCTTTTTGTAAAACTGGCATGACTTCTTTTCCAGAGCTCATGATACTTTTTTTTTCAGTCATTGGGTATTTACTAATGAATTTTGAATTCCTGCTTAAAATACAAACAGAAATATGTTTCAGACACATTTTGCATTACAACGCTGCATTTATTAGCACCGTATTCATAACACATGACGTGTTAAATAACACCAAACGCAGCAGCTGATGCTGTCAGTGAGTTCAAGGGCACAAAGTTACTATTTTAACATTCATTTTTTGGTACTGCTCATTATCAGAAAGACTTGGGGCCGTATTCCAGTAGCTTCTTAAGTTTTCACTTAAGTTAAGAAATTTCTTAAATAAATTTCTTAAGTTAAATTTGAAATGTAAAAAAACAAAACGTGAGACGCTTTTTAATTCTCTTTAAAAAATTGCTTTAAGAGTTAAAGGAAGTTAACTTAATTTTTATGAGAAAAAATACACAGAGTAAAGAAATTTATTAAGTTTATGAAGCTACCAGAATTTAACTTAAGTGAAATCTTATGTTTAAAGAAAAAATGGCGGAGATAATAAAAAATATTGCGCAATATTTCAACTTTGTTATTTTTTAACCTCGAAGCTACTTGAATACGGCCCCAGTACAATGTCATGTAACTCCCAGCTGGCAATGCATTTAAAAAGTAATCAATCATTGGAGACTTGTTGAATGAAGATACATCAGTTGATAAAATACAATTGAGCTCTAAAAAATTAAGTTTGAATATTGCTTATGACTATTTAAGATGATGTACAATGTATGGATCATAGTATTACCTGTGTCATGGCCAGGTGTAGTTTCAAATAATTGCTTGATACATTATGTATATACCATAAATTGGGAATTTTTGTTAAAATTTTGGTTTGGGATCAGGTCCGTTTGCATTGGGAATGCCTTTGTTTTCCGGAGGCGCAGACAGTGCTGAAAAACCCCTTAATGCCTTTTCTTTGCATAAGTATTTTTTTAAACTAATTTTATTATTGTACAAGTATATTGGTTTTTTGACTTGAGTAAATGAAAATTTCATTAAACTCTGAACGTACATAGGTAAATGTATCAAAGGAATGAACGCTATTGATATGTTTGAAATTATGTTTAAGAATAAAAACAATCATTTAAACAAGTATGTTTTATTGTATGTTAAGAATTAAGAAACATCATACTTAATAATACTGAATTAGACAAACAATGTCATTAATAAATTAATGATTCTGTAAAAATAAAAAAAAACAAGAGGGTAGATGGCCCTGAATCCCTCACCTGACTAACCAAATACAATTCCAACCCAGATTTCATCAAGATAAACATTCTGATCAAATTTCATAAAGATTGGATGAAAACTGTGACCTCTACTGTCTACTCAATGTTTTTCTACTATTTGACCTAGTTTTTGACCCCAGATGACCCAAATACAATCCCAACCCAGATTTCATCAAGATAAACATTCTGACCAAATTTCATAAACATTGGATGAAAACTGTGACCTCTACTGTCTACACAATGGTTTTTTATTATTTGACCTAGTTTTTGACCTAGTGACCTAGTTTTTGACCCCAGATGACCCAAATACAATCCCAACCCAGATTTCATCAAGATAAACATTCTGACCAAATTTCATAAAGATTGGATGAAAACTGCGACCTCTATTGTCTACACAATGTTTTTCTATTATTTTAACTATTATGTGACCTAGTTTTTGACCTAGTGACCTAGTTTTTGACCCCAGATGACCCAAATACAATCACAAACCAGATTTTATCAAGATAAACATTCTGAACAAATTTCAAAAAGATTGGATGAAAACTGTGACCACTACTGTTTACACAAACAAATTGTTGACGGACACATGCACGCACATACGGACGCCGGACATCACACGGTCACATAAGCTCACCATGTCACTTCGTGACAGGTGAGCTAAAAATATCAAAACTACTCTCATTTACAGTATGTAAGTGTGCATTGAGTCTTTTGGGAGACATTACATACATGTGTATTTATCACCAGGCCAGACCAGCACAAGCTCTTCATACTGACCAGATATATAGCAAGGTTCTTTACATCTGCACAGAGCCAGACCTATTAGAACTGAAATTTTGCAATACTTTCATAAAATAAAGTAATCAAAATATGTTCTCTACTTTTTTACATAAATGAATTTACTTTTGGGTTATTTTAGGACAAGGTAGTATTTCTTTCTTAACATTTTTATTGACGACAAATGTTTTAAGTACCGGTATACTAAATAATTGTGTCAATAAGTCCTGACATGGCTTAACATTTCACATTTTAACCCAACTTACACAGTGTGATTTAAGATTGTGTGTCACTATAATTATGTATATTACATAATATATTACAGATATTGTCCCAGATACCAATCAAAGAAATATTCCAGATGGCAACCTTTTTAAGTGTACTGCGGCTAAAAGCTAAGATGGGATAACAGACTTTAATAATATATGATAACATACATGTACACCTCATATGACTTGATAATGCATTCAGTCACATGAAGTCAAGTACTGATAGCTCAAATCTTTATCTGTAAATTGTACAAAGGGACAAAGTAAAATATTAGTTGATTGATGACACCAGTGGATGATGTGTAATTAAGGCATAAATATTTCTATTGAATATTTATAATAAGGTGATCAAGATGGCTACATATTCTAAGTCAACCGTGGCTAGTGGCTCTGATTCAGTTATTGACTTTTGTTGTTTCCCCTGTTTAGAGCACAAAATTGACCAGTGGGCTGACTTTTACTGCGAAAACTGTCAGAAATTTTATTGTGCAAAATGTATTAATCTGCATAGTCCGTTGTTTGGGACACATGTGACATACGGAAGGGGAGACACAAGTAAGTGGCCAGTGGCCAAGGAAGTGGAGGATTTCCTTCAGAAGTGTGACCTTCATGACGACAAACATCTGGAAATGTTTTGTGAGGACCACAGTCAGCTGTGCTGCACTAATTGTGCTTTCCTAAATCACAGGTTTGTTTGACACATATTTGCTTAAAAAAAAAAAATTTGTCGTAAGAGACTATTCAATACAGCCTTATTCAGATAAATTTATTTCAAGTTCTTTTTTGTGAAATGAAATTTTATATGATGACTACACTGCAACGCCGATATATCGCGGACCGGTATATCACACTGTCCAATATATCGCGCTTTGCCTATGGCTCCCAAAAATCCGACAAGCATGATCACTAAATGACATGTTTAAATCTGAGAATTTGCTAACTGAAGCAAAATACCGGTTCTAGCTAGTATTAACACCCTATATTTCGCGGCTTACTTTGGCACGCAGTGAAGCGTGAAAAACAATTGTTTAGTGACAGTGTTGTATACACACGGCTGGAGTTGTTTTTAACACTTAAGAAATAACCAATTAGTGTCATTGCAAAGGTAATAATGGCAGTTTACTGGTATATAAATCGTTAAATTTTGGTACAGGTCATGAATTTCTTTGTTCTGATAAAAAGCGCGCGAAAATTGGCGTGTGTGTATTTATTTTGTAAATAAAAATTTCGTAGCAGGTACAACATTGAGACAAGAGCACCGCCTTGCTGGTGCAGACGGCTCATCTATTTTCTTTTTAAAGGTGAAGGGACTCTCATTTTCAATCACAAAGGAGGGAGGGGTGGAGTGAAGAGGGGTGCATTGTGTGGGGGTGTGGACATTTATTACATTATCTTCCAAAATGCAAAAAAAAGGGGGGGAAAAAATCGGTGGGGTGGGGGGGGAGGGTGGGGGGTGGGGGGGGGTGGGGTGGGGATTCTTGGGTGCGATGGTTGGACGGTATTTCAAACATAAAATAATAAAAATAAATATTTGTGTTTTTTAACCGTTTCAAAAAAAAAATGTAGGGGGGGTTGAGGTGGGGGGTATAGTGTGAGGGTGTGGTGGTAATTTGTGAGATGATTAAAAAAAAAAAAAAAAAAATTAGGGGGGAGGGGGATTCGGGTGGGGGGGAGGGGGGGTGGGGGGGGGATTCTTGGGTGCGAGGTTGGACGGTATTTCAAACATAAAATAATCAAATAAATAGTTTTGTTTTTTAACCGTTTAAAAAAAAATTTGGGGAGGGGGGTGGGGTGGGGGGGGGTATAGTGTGAGGGTGTGGTGGTCATTTGTGAGATGATCTTAAAAAAAAAAAAAAAAAAAATAGGGGGGGGGGGGGGATTCGGGGGGGGGGGGGAGGGGGGGGGAAGGGGGGAGGGCGATGGTTTGGGTGGAGTCTATTGTGGTATGTCAGGTAAGAGTAGTTTTTTTCAAAGTATCAATCAAATCTAATCATAAATAAAGAAGTTATGGCAATTTTAGCAAAATTAAATAATTTGACCTTGAGAGTCAAGGTCATTCAAAGGTCAAGGTAAAATTCAACTTGCCAGGTACAGTAACCTCATGATAGCATGAAAGTATTTGAAGTTTGAAAGCAATAGCCTTGATACTTAAGAAGTAAAGTGGATCGAAACACAAAATTTAACCATATATTCAAAGTTACTAAGTCAAAAAAGGGCCATAATTCCGTAAAAATGACATCCAGAGTTATGCAACTTGTCCTTTTACTGTACCCTTATGACAGTTTGCGAGTGTTCCAAGTATGAAAGCAATATCTATGATACTTAAATAGGGGTAAAGTGGACCAAAACACAAAACTTAACCAAACTTTCAATTTTCTAAGTATAAAGGGCCCATAATTCCGTCCAAATGCCAGTCAGAGTAACATAACTTTGCCGGAATACGGACAAAACCCCTCCCGGATAAAAACCCTCCCGTCATTTTCATAGGGAGCGGACGAAAACCCTCCCATGAATAAACATCGGCGGACAAAAACCCTCCCATGAAAAAAATGGGGGAGGACAAAAACTCTCCCATGAAAAAATGGGACCGGACAAAAACCCTCCCGTAAAAGAAACACTTAGTGTTGCATTCATTAATCCGATAGAATTACCCATTGTGTGTATTGTGTTTTCAGGGGTATGAATTGAAAGAAAATGTGTATCCATTTACTGTAAGCATACCGCTTTCTAATGTGCATATATATCCGATAATCCAATATAATAACAACATCAATTAAAACATAAAATGAGGCCATTTATACACAAGTGAATTTAAATTTAGATTGAATGCAATACGATACAGTGCAACGATTAATCGCGTCATATGCTCATTCATGCAAAAAACGTGCTTTCCGGAAAGTTTTTGAAAACTTTGCGAAAATAAAAGTAAAATTCTGTTAACAACTAACAATTCGTTAGCATGTAACTAATTTGTCTTAATTACTTATCTAATTTAGCTTTGACTGTAACGTTTTCAATTGCATTTTTGTAGACATTATATAAAGCATACTGTATTGTCAAATATGTCAATGATTCAGTTATTTAGGCCCACTAATCAGCTAATCATAACAATTAACTAGTTAATGGCATACAATAATATGTATCAAAATAGCAAACTGTGAATCTGCAACTGCGGACAAAAACCCTCCCGTGAAAGCAATTAAACACCGACAAATGTAATTGCTTCACACATTGTTGCATTCATTAATCCTCAAAATGTACTCAAAATAGCAAACTGTGAATCTGCAACTTCTTTTAGTTTTTAAGTAGTTTAATCACAGAATCAATTAAAAGCAATTAAACGCCGATAACTGTATTTGCTTCACACAATGATGCATTCATTAATCCGAAAAAAACACTCAATGCTGACAACATTTGTTCAAAATATCATACTGTGAATCTGCAACATTTAAAAAGCAATTTGTTTGTGTTAAGGCACACAAGTGTCTACAATGTTGGTTTTTGTTTATCAATTGATTATGCTTATTTGTCAATGTATGTAACATTATTCTGTCTGACATTCGGAAATGACCGATTTCGGATTAAAAATTCATAAATAATTGTTGAGTTGAATTTGTGGCTCAGATTTCACGGGAGGGTTTTTGTCCGGTCCCGTTTTTTCATGGGAGGGTTTTTATGTCCCCCGTTTTTTCATGGGAGGGTTTTTGTCCGTCCCCGTTTATTCATGGGAGGGTTTTCGTCCGGCCCCTATAAAACTGACGGGAGGGTTTTTATCCGGGAGGGGTTTTGTCCGGCATTCAACTTTGCCTGCACAGTCCCCTTACGATAGTTAATAAGTGTTGCAAGTATGAAAGCAATAGCTTTGATACTGTAGGAATAAAGTGGACCTAAACACAAAACTTAATCAAATTTTCAATTTTCTAAGTATAAAAAGGGCACATAATTCTGTCAAAATGCCAGTCAGAGTTACATTACTTTGCCTGCACAGTCCCCTTATGATAGTTAGTAAGTGTTTCAAGTATGAAAGCAATAGCTTTGATACTTAAGGAATAAAATGGACCTAAACACAAAACTTAACCAAAATTTTCAATTTGCTAAGTATAAAAAGGTCACATAATTCTGTCAAAATGCACGCCAGAGTTATCTAACTTTGCCTGCCCAGTCCCCTCATAATAGTAAGTAAGTGTACCAAGTTTGAATGCAATAGCATTGATACTTTCTGAAAAAAGTGGACCTAAACGCAAAACTTAACCAAAATTTTCAATTTTCTAAGTATAAAAAGGGCACATAATTCAGTCAAAATGCACGCAAGAGTTATCTAACTTTGCCTGCCCAGTCCCCTCATGATAGTAAGTAAGTGTACCAAGTTTGAATGCAATAGAATTGATACTTTCTGAGAAAAGTGGACCTAAACGCAAAACTTAACCGGACGCCGACGCCAAGGTGATGACAATAGCTCATAATTTTTTTTCAAAAAATAGATGAGCTAATAATTTAATTTCCATTAAAAGTGTCGCTGTAAATTTCAACTAAAGTACCGCGCTTTATCGCGAATTATGTGGCATTGAATTTCCTCTTAATAAAATATAATTCAAACACGCTGTATAGAAACCATTAACGCTGTTTCAGTTCCTTCATTAGGACTATTTATAAGGGTAAATTCTAATCTATGCACAATTATATTTTATACGTTTTTTACGGCAAGAATTCTTATTTTTAGCTGATTCGCGAGCGATCGTAGATGAAAATAAAAAATTATTTACATTTAGATTTTAATGATAAATACAGATATGTATGTAGTTATGAAAATGTTTATTGTAGAATTGGTTTGCAATTACTACTATACAAATATTTAGCAGCGCCGTATATAAAATGAAAACATTGGGGAAATTTGAGATTAACCACAATACAATTAAGTTAGACATTTCTCGAGATATATCGCGCGCCGGATATATCGCGCTCGCGATCTTTGGACCCCACCAACCGCGATATATCGGCGTTGCAGTGTAGTATTAATAATGTGTCTGTTAAAAATAGAAATCAGTATTAAAATGAAGATATTCCATATCTTATTACTTGAAAATAGCATTAAAAAACTACAACAAAAACACGATTAACGAAAGTTCATACATATTATTGCATAGTGGCAATTTAAACCACATACAAATATTTAAATATTAATTTCCATTTAGACAATGTGCTAAAGTAACACTGATATCCGAGTCAGTTAAAGGAACTCCACCAAACTTGCAGCAACTATCAAGAAAAATCCAAAGCATTCTTGAAGAAATCAAGAAACTTCAGAATTATTGGGATACCAACATGCAGTCTTTACAGGCTTCATACGACAAACAATTATATGCAATACATGACACACGCAAAAAAATTAATAGTATTCTAGACAACATTGAAAAAAACACCATGAAAGAGCTAGATGATAAGTTGGCCAGTCTGAAAGCATCTGTCAAGACTGATGCAGACAATAGCAGCAAACTCAAAAATGAACTCAAGCAACTCAATGACGCAAAACACGACATTGTTGATAAGGGAAAAGCAGAACTCACATTTATTGCAAGTAAGAAATGTATGGAAAAGATTAAGCAGTCTGAAACATATCTGAAGCAGAACTCGTTTCAGGTTGAAAGTTCACTGACATTCCAGGCAGACAGGGATTTTCAACAGTACTTGTCTAAATTGTCAGGTCTGGGGAAGATTGTACTCAGTACCAAGGAAACATTAGTGTTAGTTGATCCAGACCAGGCACTCACTGTACAAGGGAAGTCAGAGTATAATGTGCGCCTACAGAGTGATTCAGATAAGAACTGCTACATGTATATCAATGCCATTTGTGTTCTCTCTGAGGATCAGATCCTTGTTGCAGATACAAATAATAAAAGAGTTAAGCTACTCAATCATCAATACCAGGTGGTGGGTCATTATGATTTAAATGGTTTGCCATGGGACATGTGTAAAATCACACCAAGTGAAGTAGCTGTTTCTGTGGATGACACTAGGACACATGAGGTCCAGTTTGTCTCTGTGAATGGTGGGCAGCTGGTTAAGGGCAGGATGTTACAGTTTCAACATGCATGTATTGGTATTGCTCATATTATGCAAGACCTGTATCTCACTTCTCGCACTGCACTTTACAAGTATTCAATGAAAGGAGCCCTGTTGACTAAGTTGTATGAAGATACATCAGACAAGGCTACAGGTAACATTTGATGGATATATTCAGGTAACATTTGAAAATATCATATGAAATAATACAATAGCATTAAGCTTTATATATACATATTAACACAAAAGTCATTTGTATTTTACCTTTGCCAGTTTCAGGCAATTATGTTTGCAAATAACTGACATAATAATTTCACTATAAGTAAATGAAAACTCCTTAATATTAAAGTCCTTCCTTTGCTCAAGTATTTTCTTGCCTTTTTCATTACTGCATATGACTTTTTCATTGGTAAAGGAAATATTTTAAATAATTCCTCTATTATTATCATGTCAGAAAGCTCAGACTATGTACTCTAAACGTATAGAAATTCATCGGTATGAAATTTCGTGATTTAATAAAAAACAACTATTTCGTTGACACGTAATTTCGTGGATTTCAAATAAAAAAAAACAACTAATTCGTTGATATGTAATTTCGAGGATTTTAAATTTTTGGGGAAGACTGACCGTCATAATAATTAAACTTTTACTAAAACAACCAGAGTAATAACGAAGCATAATTTGCTAATCTGTATTGACAGCAAGACTTGAGGTTAATGTGAACTGAAGCCTGAACGTGTTGCCGATAATTGTCAATAAGAGGGATACAGCGGCGCACTTGTGGGTCCCCGCTCGCTTATTGCCATCTATGTTGTTTTGACAATATTAGTAATTCTCAGCACAATCGGTCCCCTAGTAGTAACAATTGAGTAATAAGGTCCCCAGAATACACGTGTGAAAACAGTTATGTCTCTTTTAACTTTAATTGGCACTTATTGACATATGTGATAAATCTGCAAACTGTTAATTTGACGATGTCACGTAAAATAGAACAATCATTGATGTACAGTTTCAATTCCATGCTTGATCTAAAATGTATTATTACCCAAACACTTATCAAGAAAACAACATATTGTATTAACTAGCATATCTCAATCTAACAATGTCTCTTTCAAAATGGTTGAAAACGGGAACAGTTCAGACACGTTCTCCTACTATAGCAGGATTGCCCAAACTGCAACGGCTCAGTCTACGACCTAATTAGCATTATTGACACAAGCCTCTAACGATTCAGTGGAAGAAATGGTTAATGGCCGTAAATGGAAGCGTATAAACAAGAGCTGTCACTAGGACAGCGCTCTCGACTATTCGAGTGCTTGACAGTATAACGTAAGCAATCATGGAGAGGGGGGTATAATGTGGGTGTGTGGTCATTTAATAGATGATCTTTCAAAAACAAGAAAAAACAAATATAAAAAAATATATATTTTATTTTGGGGGGTGGATCCTGAGGTGGAGCGTGGGGGATGGTTTGGGTGGAGTCCATTGTGGTATGTCAGGTAAGTGTTGTTTTGTCAAAGTATGAATCAAATCTGATCATACATAAAGAGGTTATGGCAATTTAAGAAAAATTTATTAATTTGACCTTGAGAGTCAAGGTCATTCAAAGGTCAAGGTCAAATTGAACTTGCCAGGTACAGTACCCTCATGATAGGAAGAAAATATTTGAAGTTTGAAAGCAAAAGCTTTGATACTTAAGAAGTCAAGTGGATCTAAACACAAAATTTAACAAAATATTCAGTTACTAAGACAAAAAAGGGCCATAATTCTTAAAAAATGCTTGATACAGTTGTCTGCTCTTGTTCATAGATTGGGGTCATGCTGGTAAAGAAGTTTGCAAAATATTAAAGCAAACTTTAACATAGATTTATCAATAATATGCATATTCTAAATGGAAAAAGGGCCATATTTCTTACAAAATGCAAGATACAGTTGTCTGCTCTTATTTATAGATTGGGGTCATGTTGGTAAAGAAGTTTGCAAGATATGAAAGCACAAGAGTTCCGCGGTCGGAGATGACCGCATTGAAGCCGGATTTTTGATTTAAATGACAGGAAAGTACCTTTCGTGTTTTTGTCAATGCAATACTTAAATTACTGAAATATTGTTCAAAGGTCAAAATGAAATGTAAGTACTTTTCAAGGCATGAGCAAACCTTGTGTTATGTTTTGAATGCATGCATATACATGAACAACAATAACATTTAAGGTCACAGTGACCTTGACCTTAGAATGAATGACCTTGAAATGACCAGTGGTCATCTAAGTGTGCTTGCAAACCTTCATGTCAAGTTTGAAGACTCTATGTCCAAGCATACCAAAGTTATAACAATTTTAACATTTTAACATTTAAGGTCACAGTGACCTTGACCTTCAAATGAATGTCATTGAAATGACCAGTGGTCATCTTCTAGTACTGGCCAATCTTTATTTCAAGTTTGAAGACTCTAGGTACAAGCATACCAAAGTTATAACATGAAATAAGAACTTTAACATTTTTACATTCAAGGTCACAGTGACCTTGACCTTCAAATGAATGACCTTGAAATGTCCAGTGGTTACTTACTAGTTCTGGCCAACCTTCATGTCAAGTTTCAAGACTCTAGGTCCAAGCATACCAAAGTTATAACAACTTTAACATTTTTACATTCAAGGTCACAGTGACCTTGACCTTCAAATGAATGACCTTGAAATGTCCAGTGGTTACTTACTAGTTCTGGCCAACCTTCATGTCAAGTTTCAAGACTCTAGGTCCAAGCATACCAAAGTTATAACAACTTTAACATTTTTATATTGAAGGTCACAGTGACCTTCACCTTCAAATGAATGACCTTGAAATGACCAGTGGTCATCTGTTAATCCTGGCCAACCTTCATGTCAAGTTTGAAGACTCTAGGTCCAAGCATACCAAAGTTATACCATGAAATAAGAACTTTAACATTTTTACATTCAAGGTCACAGTGACCTTGACCTTCAAATGAATGACCTTGAAATGACCAGTGGTTACTAACTAGTTATGGCCAACCTTCATGTCAAGTTTCAAGACTCTAGGTCCAAGCATACCAAAGTTATAAGAACTTTAACATTTTTTATATTGAAGGTCACAGTGACCTTGACCTTCAAATGAATGACCTTGAAATGACCAGTGGTCATCTGTTAATCCTGGCCAACCTTCATGTCAAGTTTGAAGACTCTAGGTCCAAGCATACCAAAGTTATACCATGAAATAAGAACTTTAACATTTTCGAGCACGCCGCCACCCCCGCCCGCCCGCCCGCCCCCCCCGCCCGCCCGACAACATCAATCTATAAGCCGAGATTTTTTCGAAAAAAATCCGGCTAAATATGTCAAGGGACATTGAAAATATTTGAGGTGGTACGCAAACTTTAACATAGAGTTATCAATAATATGCATATTCTAAGTGGAAAAAGGGCCATAATTCTTACAAAATGCTTGATAACACTGTATTATGTGAATTGGGAATAAGACATCAAACTGGGAATGGACATCATTTTGGTGATTTTCTCAAACAAAACTATTCATTTCATGATCTACATATATTTTTGTAATACATTATATATATTTAAAGCTTAATAAGAAATTTTCCATGACTTTTTCATTAACAGTGATTGAATTTGTATCATTTAAAGTGTATTTTGAAACCGTGTCCATGCACGGCATGGACACAGTTTCATTTCATGAGGATTTTTTGTTTAAATTAAAAAAAAATCCAGTTTTGAAGTAAAATCAATTTAAATGATGCTATTATATATGCAAGTATATGTTTTAATTATAATTTGTAAAACTAGATAAATGCAACATATAAAACTGCATACTATGCACTTTTGATAAAACACTATTTATTCCCAAATTGATGTCTTATTCCCAATTCACATAATACAGTGTTTTGATAAAGTTGTCTGCTCTTGTTTATAGGTTGGGGTCATGTTGGTAAAGAAGTATGAAAAATATGAAAGCAATATGTCAAGGGATATAAAAAATATTTGGGGTGGTACACAAACTTTAACATTTGAACGCTCATGCTAACGCTAACGCTGGGGTGAGTAGGATAGCTCCACTATATATATTTCATATATAATAGTCGAGCTAAAAATGTATAAATAATCGTTGGTACTTGAATTCGTGGTTCAGCGGACCAACGAAATCCACGAAAATTCGTACCACACGAAATTTAATGGTTTTACAGTAAGTGAGTAAATGTACTTATTTAGTGTATGTAAGACAGTGCTGTTCATTACATAGGGTTTCAGCATAATATAATCATCCTTGAATACATGATTCATTTTAAGAAAAATCATGCTTTATTAATGAACACAAATAGCAGGGGTGAATAAGTGTTAGAGTGTCTTTATTAACATAATGATTCTGTTTATAAGTAACTGCAATGATCCTACTCTCTTTACAGTATTGAAGTGTGCAGTGAGTCCTTCAGGTGACAAGATATTTATCACCAACAATTCCCATCACAAGGTCCTCACCCTGGCCAGAGATGGCACAGTTCTCCAAACCTTCACAGACCCAGACCTACAAGACCCATGGGGTATCCATGTGACTGCTCTGGGACAGGTGCTGGTCTGTGGAGAGTCATCCAGAACTATCATTCAGCTGGATGGGGAAGGCAAGAAGAAGCTGGCAACTCTTGCTACCAGGAAGGATGGTCTTGATGATACAATCTCAGTCTGCTTCAATAGGAGCACAGCATCCATCATTGTGGGACAATGGTCTAGCGATAACATCCTTGTGTTTAGAGTAAAATAGGTGTTTTTTCACAAGTTTCAGTACAAACATTTTGGAACATGTAATTTACATGAATTCTTGGCCACACCAAACTTGTATTCAATGTTACGTTTCATCACATAATTCACATGGATGATTTATTGTCTTGCCTACTAATGTCAAATCATGAATATGTTTGAAAACGTACATTTAAAATTAACTTTGAGAGCATGGATCTATTATTTAGTGCTTTGTTTCAATGCATAATTCTTGCGGGATTATATATTGTGTTGCAATACAATTTAATATGCGCTACCATCTATTGCTGATAATTATTTTTCCTTTTCAATCCCATATAATCAGTGTATTGTTTTTTTCTTGATATATATCTAAAAAATGAATAACATGTACATACATGATTTTTTTTTGTGGTTATGTTCTATAATATTTTTGTGTAATTGTTATGCACAGTAAAAAGAACGGCAGAGTGCAATTAAGGAGGGAGGTTTTACATTTTCATTGTATTATTGAACAGTCCCCATGTGTTTTATAATAAAATATATAGTTATTTAGATTGACAATTATGTATTGTACAGACTTTTTTAATGGTTGTTTTTAGATTTTACTTTTGTTGATTACAGTTATATATGTATTTACTAGTGTCATTCATGCTATCTGCCTTTACTGTTCACTATGTTTTGCTGAATAAATTAACTTTTAATTATGTTCACATGCCCCTTTGTCCTTTGCATTTTCTTCCAATCAAATATACAAATATTTGCATTATCTGTGTTAACTACATGAATAGACACTATTTTGTGTATTAAAGTTACATTTCCAAACACGTTGTATGACTCATATATGCCAGTAATTTTTTAAAGTTTATTTTACAGCCTGTGCTATCGATTTGGAAAAATAGTGTGATAATCCATGAAATCAGGAAAAAATAAACATTATTAATATGATTATAAATAACAGTTTTCCAATTCTTTATACGCGCATGTTTAACTGCATTTTAAACTTGTTATTATTAAGTGCCAAAGAATATTATTGCTTTATAATAAACTCAATAAGCCAACTAAGGAGTCTAACGGAAAAGTTTGGCATCTTTTAGGGGAAATTTTGATAAGAATTTTTGGATTTTTTTTCTTTTGCCATTCTGAAACAGCCTGAAAGAGGCTGTAATTTGGGACAAAAAAGATCACTGTATGCATTTGCAGTGCGTGCTTTATCAGTGGTTTTTGGGGTTGTGGGGGATGGGGCCTTTAGCCCTTACGTGGGGGAAATTTTACATGCGATTTTCCACTTAAGGGAAAAAATTGTGCCTGTTTTTTCCTTAATTGGGAAATATGTTAAGAGTCTTACTTTTACTGTGTAATGGGTTAAAAAAAACAGGGTTTTTTTTTAGAAAAAGGGGAAGACGCTGGACGCTGGGTAAAAGGGGAAAAAAGAGCGCGATAGAGACATATTTGGGGAAAAATAAAAACTGTTCATTTCAACTCTATAACTCACCTACAGACTTCAGGGGGGGTTTTTTATAGAAAAAGAGACATGTGTCTGACCTTTTTGTTTTTAAACACATGAACAAGTATGATATTAAAGTCAAAGTCCTAAATAAAGTTGCAGGGGTAGATCTAATAATGGGAAATGTTTTTAACTGGGGCCGGGGTACGATGTCAATATTGTGATTTCAATTTCATGATGAATGGGTAGATGATTTAGATCTGCTACAGTATTGGAAGGGAAAGGTGCGGCAGCTGCCGATTGTGTACTTTCACTTTCACAATGTTCTATGTGGATTACATGTACCTCCCAATCCTGCTGGGTTTCAACGGTTTTTGATGATTCATTCTTAAAAAATGCGTCGACGCAATTAATATTTTCCGAGTCCGAACGTTTTATTTTGTTCCTGTATGAACGCCAATTCTGAAACTTTTTCTGTTTTAACGTTTTTATCTTGGCTTTCACATAACCCGGATTAAAATTCGACTGGTTTCCGGTAATTAATTGACGAAACACCCTTCTCGCGCAAGACCGGAATCCAGTAAAATAGTCACATGATTAATACGATTAGTTGCCCGGTTTTCATGACGTAATTTAAGAGCTATATTTAGAATCACTGGTATTCCTAGATTTGAGTGTTCGTCGGGAGAGAGAGAGCGAGATCGTTGTACATGGTACAAATTGGATAAGTGTCGACTTCCCAAAAGAAATGTTAAATATTATATTTTGGTGAAAAATTATATTTTTGGAGGGGAAATTGTATTTTTAGGGGAAAAATTCTGGTAGGGGAAGATGCCGAATATCGGCGTCACTTTCTAAGTAAAAAAAAACCCTGAAAAAGACTGTTATTTTCTTAATAGATTAATGTTTCTGGTTAATTTACATTTCATAACTAGAAATGGCGCAGCAGAGGCCGACGCGTATCCCCACACCGCATGTTTCACCCAGGGGGAACCTCAGGGTTGGTAATGGGGCCATGCATAGTTGAGATTGACCGTATTGTTATAAGAGATGTTCAGTATCAATTGGAAGTGAATCGGTGTAGAAATGAAGAAGTTCATGTAAAATAACATAAAACAAGAGATGTGTTTGTTAGAAACATAATGCCCCCTCCTGCGCTGCTTTGATTTATTTCAAAAAAAATTATCATTGGGCAGGTTCATTACTTACCTCCCTTTAAAGCTTATTACGTCCCTTGGATTTGTTTTTTTGACCTTTGACCTTGAAGGATGACCTTGACCTTTCACCACTCAAAATGTGCAGCTCTATGAGATACATATGCATGCCAAATATCAAGTTGCTATCTTCAATATTGCAAAAGTTATGGCCAATGCACCATACCGGGGGCATAACAAGAGCACCGCATAACGGGTGCCACGCTCGGCTGCGAAAGCTTGTCAGAATTATTTTTTTTAGAGGTCACAGTGACCTTGACCTTTGACCTAGTGACCCAACAAGAGATGTGTTTGTCAGAAACACAATGCCTCCTATTGGGCTGCTTTGAAATAAAATTGCTATTTATCATTTGGCAGGTATAGAAATCATCTCCCTTTAAAGCTTATTACTTCCCTTGAATTTTGTCCAATCCAAGGGGGGGAGGGGGGGGGGGGGAGGAGGGGGGGGTCTCACAGTCAATTATGACCATGTCAGACATCACTGACAACCAAGGCCTGTGGTTTAAAAGAGCCAGAGTTGATTTCTTTTTCATAAAATTATAAATAATCAAAATAATAAATCTGTACAGTAACTGTGAAAAGAACTTCAATTCTTGGTAAGGAAATATAAAATAAGAGATTTATAATTATATAAATTACTTCCCTTGAAAATAATTGTCTCTAACAAATCTCTATTTTTAGTAGCAAATAATTAAAAGCCACTACCGTAACTGTGATTGACCACTCGAAATGTGCAGCTCCATGAGATACACATGCATGCCAAATATCTAAAGTGGCTATGTTCAATATTGAATAATTATCTCCCTTTTTAAAGCTTATTACTTTTACCGTAGACCGTAAAGGATGGCCTTGACCTTGACCTTTTACCACAATGTGTTTGTCAGAAACACAATGCCGCCTACTGCGCCGCTTTGATTTATTTAACAAAAATATATACGTGGGCAGGTCAGATAACCATGTCCATTTAAAGCTTATTACTTCCCTTGACTTTTTTCGACCCTAGACCTTGAAGGATGATGTTCACCTTGAAATTTTACCACTCAAAATGTGCAGATCCATGAGATACACATGCATGCCAAATATCAAGGTGCTATCTTCAATATTTAAAAAGTTATGGCCAATGTTAAGGTTTTAGCTCGACGCCTACGGCGGAGAGCAGACGTCGGACGGTGGATGACGAGCTGGCTATGACAATAGCTCGGGTTTTCTCCGAAAACAGACTCGCTAAAAAAAGAGTGAAAATCTCTGACTCGGCCCCTTCCCAACCCCCATAACTTTTGACCCAGGGGTCTGATAAAAATTCCAAATAGTGCAGGGTCACACATATGCTCATAGCTACCATGTGTGTAAGTTTCAAGGTTCTAGTGCTTATAGTGTAGGAGATAGTGGTCAGGACGGACGGACAGACGGCGGAGATAACCACAATATCCCCACGCTTTTCAAAAAGCGTGGGGATAACTTCTTGGCAATAACTGACTGCGGAATTGTTGCCATAATTTTCAGAATTAGAATGCACTGGTGATGCAATAAGGATTTCACTAAACTCAAACGGTTCTGTTGCATCATGACCATCTTGGATGGGACTGACTGTGGCTGACTTTGTCAGAGTGATCTCTTCTTGCTGCAGACTGAGTGGACTAACTACCTGGTCACTACACTTTGGTTTTGTGAAGAAAGATGTAATGACAGAGTTATTCGCACTTTTTTTTGGGGGGGGGGGGGGGGGTTTCGGTAGCTTTTCCAGTTGTGCGACATTATGGTGACAATTAACGTAAAGCTAGTTGAAAGTTATCGTAAATCGGCCAAGGGAGGTAATAATTGTCGTAAAATGTATACGGTACTGTACGGCGTGTACGGGATGGGAACCATAATTGGACGGGTACCAAACGTTGTTTTTTATGATTCCGAGCGAATTTGTTGTAAAATTCAATTGTTTTGAACTGTTTAATGGAGGGGAAAAAGCTTCCACTGGGGGAATTTTTCGGTCCGGAAAGGGGAAAAAACCAGCCTAGATTGCTGGGGAAAGACGCCGATATTCAGTAAGGTAAAAAAAAACCTGTTTCTTATTATTCAAAAACTGCCAAACCCATTTTGAATGGCACTTATAATAAAACAAGAGGGCCATGATGGTCCTGAAAGGCTCACCTTATACCAATAGGTACTATTGTTGGTTTGAAATCAGGGCTTTTTTATGATTTTATAGCCGCTGTTTGGTCATAGTCACAATGTCAACAAGAGGGCCAAGATGGTCCTAGTAATGAATACTGCCCCGACCACTGGCTGCCATGTTTTTTTCAGTTTCGAACTTGATCGAGGTATCATTTGGACAAATCTTCTGACCAAGTTTCATGAAGATCGGACAAGAAATGTGGCCTCTAGAGTGTTAACAAGGTTTATCTATAGCCAAATAATGAAAACTGCCCCGACCACTGTTTTTCAACAGACCGGAACCACTTTTGAACTCAACCAACATATCATTAAGACAAACATTTTGACAAAGTTACATGAAGATTGGGCATGAAATGTGACCTCTACAGAGTTTACAAGGTTTTTCTTTTTTTTTGACCTAGTGACCTTGTTTTTGACCAAGCATGAACTAGTTTCAAACTCGATCGAGGTATCATTGGGACAAATCTTCTGTCCAAGTTTCATGAAGATCGGACAAGAAATGTGGCCTCTGGAGTGTTTACAAGGTTTCTCTATAGCCAAATAAGGAAAACTGCCCCGCCCACTGGCGGCCATGTTTTTCAAAGGAACGGAACCCTTTTTGAACTCGACCAACATATCAGTAAGACAAACATTTTGAAAAAGTTACATGAAGATTGGGCATGAAATGTGACTTCTACAGTGTTTACAAAGTTATTCTTTTTTTTTACCTAGTGACCTAGTTTTTGACCCAGCATGACCCAGTTTCGAAATCGATCGAGGTATCATTGGGACAAATCTCCTGACCAAGTTTCATGAAGCTCGGAAAAGAAATGTGGCCCCTTGACTGTTTACAAACCAAATGTGGACGACGGACAGACGGACGACGGACAAAGACCGATCACAAAAGGTCACCAAAGCAATCAGGTGAGCTAAAAAGTCAGTCTGTTTTTTCCAAATCAAGTCCCTAAATTGTATGACCAATCATCACAAAAGTTATATGGCTAGGCCGGGAATCGAACCAGTGAACCCCGCTGTGTGCTCTAACAACTGAGCTAGCCAGTCTACTTTCCAGCTGTTTCCAGCAATACATGTATTTGCTTTTTCAATGTACATGTAACTAAAAAACTTACCGTGGTAAAACTGGAGAAAAGCAAGCAAAACAGAATGATATTTCTGGTTCCAAACCTACCTGCAAAGACATAGACAATTACAGAATACTTTCTGCTATGAAACCAGTATTGTTTCTGGTAAAATTTGGGAAGGAAAGTGACCCCATTCCCAATCTCAAAAAGTACAAATTTCCAAAATGACTGCCCACAATGCCAATTTAAGGATTCTAATAAACAAAATAAACATAAACATCAAAATTACATTATCAAGCTTTTTTCTTTAAACCTTTGCAAATACAATTTTAAAAACACTTCTATTCCCAGTTGTATATTATTTGCCAGCAAAAACACAGCTCTTATTTTCCCAATTTTAGTCAAAATAGAGCTGGATAGGGAAATAAACTAAATTTATTTTTATTTATTTCATTTCTTTATATTTTTATTTTTCGAAAACCTCCAATTATGAATTTTAGGCAGTCAACTGGGGAAAATATACACTTTTTAACAGTAGGAATGGGGTTAAAATACAGACCCAAATTTGACTAAAATATCCACTAAGCCATGAAACCTACCTGCTGTCTCAAAGGTAGCTGCTTCTTCAAGGACAGGTCCTCTAGGCTGGCCGTCAACTTGGCTACATTTGGGTCGGCCATTGAACACCTGTGGGGGCTGGTAGAGGGGTCAACACCCAGGGCGTGGGAGGGGGGGGGGGCTTGGGGGGAGGAACTAACCCTCCCTCTGGGGTCAACTTAGCGATACTTGTTGCATGGTGCAGAGCTTACATATTCTGAAAGAAACAAAAACATAAATAATTGTATGCATTTTTAAGTACAGTTTTTGTTTTACTTAGCTTGTACTTTAAATAGTTTTTCATGTAAGCTGCATGTAATGGCAGTATTTTAAACTGAATTGTTTTCTTCAAGTTTCGAGTTATATATTAAGCTAAAATATATTTTTCACTTAATTCATTTATATAAATTTCAATAAAAAAATTATCTTCATGAATAGCAATCGTGAACATGCAAACGTTTACAATCAATTCAATAATATTCAGACTTGACATACAAACACTGCAATCTGTTAATGTAGAATAGTATAATAGTGCCTGACGGTGTCTCATAGATAATGACAGATACCAAAACCCAAAGCAGATTTTATCATAATATTATGCATACATATTTTAGTGTCCCCGGATAATCAATTAACCATGTACCAAAGTATGATGAATCAGCAGTTTCTTATCAAATTAAATGAGAAACTTGATTGGTGTAATATTTGTTATTGAAGCAAATGCTAACAAGACATGATTTATCTCTTTGTTTATTCTTCTTCTTCTTCAATGCTAGTTTGATTTATTTTAATGTTTACATCAAAGATTTTTTATTATTGATTTCATATTTGCAATGTGAATAATAACAACATAACCATGTCATGCATGAATATTTTTAATAAATGAAATAATAAATAACAACATATGTAAAAGTTGTTGTTTTAAATGTACACGTTATTGGCTTGATGACAAAAAATTGAGAAAAAATGTCAATTTCTTTGATAAATTACATAAGAAGTACAGTACACTCCACGCGTTTTCCCCAAAAAAAACGCGCTCCCTCCGCGGGTTTTTTCTGCTAGCGAGTGTTCACGCGGCGTTGGAAGAGCGAGGTGAACTCGATAAAACGCTCGGCGTTACGCCGCGTTCGCTTATTCCCGCGGCGTGTATTACTTTAGGCTAGTCGGTAAATGCAGACACTTTCCGTTCTTATCAGTGATCGTCGCGCAACGCCGCGTTAGCAGTGTGCTACTGGGCATGCCAAAAAATAAAAACATTGTTATAATAAATTGTTTAAATACTGTAGTACATGTATAAAAAAGATAATTGTATAGAAAATTAATACGTATAAAAATTATGTTTTTAATTCACAGGTATGTCTACAATATGAATTAGTCTAATATAATACATTTGACAAATTAATATTTAAATCATAACACATATGACACAAGAATAATGTTCCGTAAAATTTCCAAATGAGAATAATAATTAGTAATCCGTAACACACTACGATTTTTAATTGTTAACACGACGTTTACAAATGCTTCCAATATACAGTCATCATGTATATATTTCCCGACAAAAGCGCGCGAAAATTATGCTGCAATGTACAAGGTCAAGGTACAATGTATACTCCTGCAAAGCGTGCGTGTATTGATTTTTTTTATACAAACTTTGTAGCGCAGAGAACATTGAATTTTGTTGATTTCGGTTAAAAGTTTCTTTGGTATTTATTAACGAAATTATATCGCGAATAAGTTGATATTTCCTCTAAAATAATTTCAAATCGAACACGCTGAATCTTTAGCGGAACTGGATTTTAAGTGTTTGACGTTATGAAAACACGCAAAGCTTGTCTACTGACCAATTGTGTAGACTGCTGTCTTCGGTGTTTTGACAAAAGGGATTAACATGTGTGAATGTCACTCTGCCGATTTGGTCCATAATTACTGGTAAACATTGTTTAGAATGTCGACGCAACAAGAATACAACTGTGAATATTAAATGCAATTATCAAGTCAATAGTTACCACCTTTTAGCAATCAATGGAATAACCTACAAACAAAGAGAAAATCAATGCATTAGCGAGCAGAGAATTGACTTTGTTCCGACAATTAAAACCATTCCTTATGCATTCGTTGAACGTGTTCACTTGAGTAAGTTATGCCTTTAGACAGGAAGCGGCTTTTCTTTGATTACGTCAAACTGTCAATTCACACAGATTTGCGAGATGTTTAGGGTCCTTGGTCATTTGTATACATGTTCAGTATAGAAAATCACCTGCTAACATGAAAACTTTGGATTAAATTATCAAAATAAAAACAATGTTGCAAACTGTGTTTATATTAATTGGTAAGTATTAGTTAAAAGACGACGTTTTGTGTGTCGTAAATCAACGAGTTTTCTATACAACAACAACTACTTCTACAACCACGTCGGGATCGATCTATCTTGGTTGTTTTTTAATTGTAAATATTATACTACATGTACATGTATGTACTTGTAATAAATGTAATTTTATTTGAAAATCAGGAAGTCAAACAAAATTAAATTGATCGTTATCTCGTAAAACGCGGAGTTTCCCCCGCGTTGCCAACGCCGAGGGCCGCCGCGTCGGCTTATCAGTTTTGCCGATCGTTAACCGCCGCGTCCAAAATCATGCAAACGCCGCGTATAGCGGGATTTTCTTAATCTCCCTCCAGGTCAAAACCCGCGGAGTATGGAGGGAAATTGGGGAAAACGCGTGGAGTGTACTGTATAACATCTGAATGTGACCTTAATTTTTTTCTTTTAACAGACTATATAGCTTTAGGAAAAAAGATATTTTTGCTGTAAGTGGAATATGACCCAATAACTCCTATAAAATAACCCGAAAAAAGCTTAAAATATACATAAGCAGAATTTATCTGTCGACACTCATCATAAACTACAATACTTACATTCATTTTTATAAACCATATGGAAAAAAGTCCATGGAAAATATTATTTAACCTCCCCTTAAATTTTTTTGGCATTAGCCAATTTCACGTTCTCAAAAGGTCTCTAAATTCATATTTGATCAACTAAAATAAACATTTCCTATTGATACAAACTCATAGTAATGGCAGTTAAAGAACCTACATGTTGTATAAATATACGCTGATTGAATCGAACAGCCACTGTAAAAACTCTAAAAGTGTACCAACACTGTTTACACTTGTCAAAAATATTCAATATCGAGTTTTAATCAATTCCCACTTTGATAGGTGTTGGGTCCTCTAAAGCGGCTCTTGAAATTCAATATTTTCAATGGCCCATTGATTATTGTTTACTTTTTGCACAAGCATTTTTATTATCTATTATACTCAGAATTCAACCAGGGGTCCTATTTGAAAAAGTATCATGCCAGAGATATGGTGCTCATTATCTTCAAAACAGATATTTGAAAAAAAAGAGTTTAAACATGAAATTGTTCAAAGAAGAATCAGGCAAACTGAAACTATGGGCAGTTATCGGGTTTATGCATGAATCAATGGGCAAATGTGTTCAAACATTGTGAATCTTTTGCTTTTGTTTCATTCATTGTACACCTATGTTTTATACCAAATTCTTTGAAAAAAACAACAACAAGAACAGCACAACTGGTAAATAAGATTCAAATAAATTCAAGAAAATGATAATACAGAGTGAAAATGGTAAAATTGTTAGCATGTTTTAATTATGTAATTAAAACAATAGCAAGAAATTCCATAACTAGTCAAAATAACGCAAGTTTAGCTCATAAAAAAATTTGTATTCTGTAAAGTCGGAATAAGACATCAAACTTAGGATGGACATTATTTAAACTTTTAGGAGTACATGGATTCTTTTAATTCCAAAAAATCTTTTTTTGCAGCCATTGACTAACTTGGGGAATGACAGAGGAGCCCATTATGCCATGACACAAAACTGTGGAAATATCCCTGACTGTGACAGTGGCATGCCCAGACTTAAAGGCAATTTCCTGCATGCGAAAAGTTGATTCATAAAGATAGACAATTAAAAACCCTATGAATGCAAAAAAAAGCATCACCTTAGCCCTGTAAGGTGAACCAATATCATCAGTGTTTTTTTCCACCATTTTGGGAATATGGCTGGGTCACTTTGGGATTTGGGAAAAATCATTGTGTTGTGACTTAAATTGGGAAATTAGTGTTGTGTTTTTTTGCTAAAAATACTTAAAAATTGATAATTTCAGTGTGTTCAATATATTATATTAACTTAAGGTTCAACTTATAAAGCTGGATGAGAGATGAACTTAATGTTGAGATCTAAAAACATAGAATTTTCAATTGGGAATTTTGAGGTTTCATTTGGAAAAAACATTTACTTTTTTTCCATTAGGAATACCGCACCAAATTCTTACCAAAACAAGGGACAATATTGTCACAAAACCAGGTTTTCAATTTGAAAAACGTCTGATAAAGTGAGACAATTCCAAATGTGCATTGTTACGCCCCTTGTATCAAATTCAATCTATTTTTACTTGTGGCGACCTTGATTTCAATTTATAAAAAAAACTGATGAAGAGAGACAACTCAAAATGTGCATTGTTACTGATTATTCATAGTTCACGCCCTTGTTTCAATATATATATTTTTAGGTATGGCGACCTTGACCTTGGAGATATGGACGTATTTCTTTCGTGTGATACACGATCCAATGATGTTGAACAAATGTGCCAAATGATTTTAAAATCTCACAATGAATGACATAGTTATGGCCCAGACAAGCTCATTTATGGCCATTTTTGACCTTTGAACTCAAAGTGTGACCTTGACCTTAGAGATATCGACGTCATTATTTTGCGCGACACACTGTCTAATGATGGTGAACAAATGTGCCAAATGATTTTAAAATCTCACAATGAACGACAAAGTTATGGCCCGGACAAGCTTGTTCCGCCCGCCCTACGACATTCGCAAATCTAATAACCAGGTTTTCCGATAACCAGTTTTTTCCTTCGGAAAACCTGGTTAAAAACAACACAGGTCATCATGCTTATACGCAAGAGAATCTGTAATAGAGAACTTTTGTTTCGCTTTATATTTTACTGTATGATTGGGCAAGAGAAACATGATATACCATGAAATTGGGAAAATTAACATTATTAATATGATTATAAATAACACTTTACCAATTGTTTATACGTGCATGTTTAACTTCTTTCTAAAATTTATATTATTAAAGCCACACACCTTGAAATAAAGTACCCGTACATGTTAATCAATACATATTAGGGCTGCAACAATATACCGGTATATCGGTATATATCGCAATACGCAATCCGCATATTGTATTGCAATATGATTTTCATCATACCGGTACGAAAATTTTACAAAAATTCATTCACATTTCGTCCAGAAAAGCCATCCGAAATAATAATAAAAAGGTAAACAAAACAAAGCAGTGTAAATTATTTTTTACGTAAAAATAGCATTCTAAAAAGTGTATTATACGGAGTAGTGTTGTTACATGGGAGCATTCATTCGATGCTTTTGAACAGATTATCGTTGAATTAATTTCGCACAGCTGTAAATGTTTCGTTCGATTCTGATTTGAGCATTATTTGTAATCCGAATTTCGGAAACACGCTTCCAAATTTGAATGCTAACGCGACAATAAAAAATTATAGCGTCAAATAAAAAGTGCTTTATCCTTTTTCTCAATAAAAAGCGCGCGAAAATTATACAGACATGTAGAATGTCGCATGGAAAGTATGGGTGTATTTTGTGTTGTATACAAACGGGAACATCACGTCAGCTGAATTACGCGTGTTCAGTGGGAAAAACGCCCCGGTTGGACGTTATTTCATCACATCTTTAAATAGTAACAATTGCAAAAATGTATTTGATACTTAAGAAAATTTGCGAATGTTTGTGTTTCTTATTATTCTTGAGCACATTGATAGTAAATATTGAATTTGCTTTAAAATTGGAATTTATGGGATTATCGGGTAATTGGCAAGTTATAATTTTGGTACAAGTTAGCAATTTATTGCGATATATTGCAATACGGGTTTTTGAACTGACAATATATTGCAATACGGTTTTTGGCGTATTGTTGCAGCACTAATACATATAGATGCAAGTTGAACGTGTGCAAAATTGTTTTTAAATCTAAAGTCTTGTTAGCAAGTAATTAATTATTTATTTTTAATTTTAAAACCGAAAGTAGGTTTTCTATATACGTATACATACATTTTCGACAAACACGATTATTTTTAAGTTTTAAGCGTAAAAAAGACGGATTTCTACCTTGTAACCACCATATATATTCTAATTGAGATACAAATGTAGATACAATTAAATATATAGCCTAGTTAGCAAGTCATTCTTTTGTTTTTCAAACATTACCGCTTTAAATCCGAAAGTAGGATTTCTAGACGTATACGTCCGTTTCGACAAACGCGTTTATTGTTAGGTTTTAAAGCGCAAAAGAGACGGATTTTTATCTTGTTACCACCAGATAAATTCTTATATTGGCATAGATAAAATATGTTTCTTATTTATACTTAAATTTACTATACGATGAATTTCATTTCAAGGTGTATGGCTTTAAGTTCTAAGGAATTAAATTGCTGTATAATAAATTCAATAAACCTATTATTGAGTTTACTGGAAAAGTTTGGCATATTTTCTGGTAAAGAGCCTTTTTTACTTTTTGCAATTGGTAAACAGACTTTAAGAGGCTATATTATTATATGCAAACAAATCACTGCTTAGGCTGAATCTGTTCTGTGTCATCAAACAAGTATCAGTCATCAGCAGGGATCATATTTTTTTCGGTTTTGTCGGTCCTAGACCGATTGGGGTCATGAAAGACCGATTGAAAATCCCAAACAGTCGGTCCGATTCTGTTTGCTTTAACAATCCCATGTCATGAAATCGATTACACAGTGTACATGCTAACACACCCTAATGACATTCTAATCTCGATTAGATGTGATAAACCATTCGCTGCAGTCTCTAAACCGGTCAGGGCCGGTTTATTGCACGTCAGACCAAGAATCAAAGACTTGTGAACAGCGGATTAAAGACGCATCCGAAAAGACGCGTCTGAATGCACGCGCTGTAACTAAACGAAACATGCCGATACATTTTCCACCAGCGTAATTATATGGTAATATAATTATGAATGAAAGTGGCGGATCTGATCGACAGAACAGCCGAAAGTTATTTTTATGGGCGGAACTTCACATAAAATAGTACGCAAGAAAAATAATATACATTGAATAAATCTTTAGTAAAACTGTGTTAGAATAGAAATAATTCGTGTACTTTATACTTTGTTGTTGAATAACTCACGACCAGAAAATTAGATGCGTGGTTTCAAATGCTTCGCTCTCGTGATTATATCCCTACGCATCTAAACTATCGGACGTGGGTTATTTGACAACAAATTATTTCTTAATTATTTGGTTTGTTGTTGTCAGTAGCCAACCTCCGCACAGACATTTGTTTGGTTCAGTTCATGTTTGTAAGATATTATCGAGTCGACAACTATTTAAAACATCGGTATATACTTACACAGGTTAATAATATTGACAACGATGAAAAAAGTCTGATAAAACAGCACACAAAACAACAATGAAATACCAAATGATAAAACCAGTTGAGAAAACTCGTTTCGTTTTTAAAAAAAATGCCTAAGGGAATTTTACTTGTACATGTATTATACCACCTTCATGAATGGCAAAATCAATGGTATATATTTTAACGTAATTTGTCATGATTTCGGATACACATTTTCGGATACTTTTCCCCATTTATATCTGGACCGATTGATGTTGCGGGAAAATATGATCCCTGGTCATCAGTACATGTATTGTCCTATGGACGTGGCAAATGTTTTTTTGTCAGGACCCAGGGGTTTACCTCGCTTCATTGGGAAGAGGCCCTAGCCTATGCAATTTGGGAAGAAATTGCTCATTTTGGGAAGAATTCTCGCTTAAATTACTGCTTTGGGAAATGAAAAAGCTGGTGGAAGTTAGGATTTTTGGGATTTTTGCATGATTTTAATGAAATTTTCAATTGGAAGGTGCCTTAAATAGGCCCCTGTTCTATAAGTCTGAAAACCCCGACCGGCACTTTCTAATTAAATATATGTCTGATTTGCATTTCTTGAGAGTTGTCTCAAATATCATGGCGCATTATCATACCTGCGTTTTTATTGGCTATTTTTTTCAGTCAACCAATCACCTTAGAAAATGCATCCCATTCAGGAGTTACCAAATATTGAAATTCGAAATGGTGAAAACAGTACTGTTTTAATTGTGTTCATTGATATTTTTTAGATATTTTTAAAGAAACACAATTTTTTAGTGTTAATTGTGTTCTTCAATTACAGTAAACACGTAAACCCTGTCTGTTTAACTTTATTTTGCATGTAAACTTGCCCAAACGGATGATTGCAAATTTGATACACTTTACAGAAGATATATTACAAATGCATATTTCATGTAAATATTCTTCATTAAACAAGCATTGAAGTTTAAACATTATAAATGGCTGAAAATGAAAGTGTCAAGTAATCAATAATCGTTAAATATAAAGGGATTGAATTTTGCAATAAAAGTGATAAATGGTGACATTTATTGAAAACACATGCCAAAAACTATTTAAAGTTGCTCAATCGAATAACACAAATTAAAGATTACGGCAAAGATTTAATACTTAAACCAACTATAATATTTCAATATATGGCAAATAAAATGTACAGATTTCACTTCTTATTTGTTTGGACTTAATTAAACACTGTAAAACTTAATGTCTGTAAGTAATTAGACCTACCTATATTACTTTCAACAGTTATCAATTCTATTAACTTAATGTATACACGATACCTATTGTCCTTTAAGTATATCTTTTAACAACAGTTCATTTGCAATGTCTTTATTCTTTTTACTTTTATACATGTGTACTACTAAATGAAACTAAACTTCTAAAAACAACTTTGCTTTTATGCCTTAAAAACTATGTTTAGATTTAATATTTTTCTTAAAGTAATAAGCCTAAACCATACAAAATAAAAGAGCTTAGTTCTTGCATTGTACACGGAGCAATAATCTTATCCCAACCGTTCATGATTTAACTAATTAAGTTGACCTCGAGTGTTTTACAAACCATACACAGTGTTTTTTTCATTCAAAATCGGGTCCGGTATAATCAGCCCCATTCCCAATAGAAAAAAGTATATATTTTTCCCAAATGAAAGTGAAACAAGGAACAAAATTGTCACAAAACCAGGTTTTCAATAAAAAAAGTCTGATAAAGGGAGACACTGCAACTCATAATGTGCATTGCTACTGATTGTTATTCACAATTACCCCCCAATTGTTTCAAAATCAATCTGTTTTTCGACCATGTGACCTAGTTTCAGACCAGGCATGACCCATATTCGAACTTGACCTAGATATTGTCTAGATACAACTTCTGAACAAGTTTCGTAAAGATCCGATGAAAACTATTTGAATTAGAGAGCGGACAACATGCTCAATGTTTAAAACGCACTAAGTGACCCTGTGACCTAGTTTTTAACCAGGCATGACCCATATTCGAACTTGACCTAGATTTGTCTAGATACAACTTCTGACCAAGTTTCGTAAAGATCGGATGAAAACTATTTGAATTAGAGAGCGGACAAGCTTGTTCCGCCTGCCCGCATTCGCCAATCTAATAACCAGTTTTTTCCTTCGGACAACCTGGTTAACAATTCCCAATGGAAGGTTTCCAAAAAAAAATTATTGTTTTTAGATCTCAATATTATGTTCATCTTCAATCCATGTAAGTTCAACCTTAGTAAATATAGGACCGAAAACACGTGTATCCTCACTTTTGAAGCAATTTTTAATAAAACAACAACAACACTTATTGCTCAATTTAAGTCAAAACGCCGCAAATTTTGCCAATCCAAAGGGACCCAGCCCCATTCCCAAGATGGTGAAAAAACACACTGATTCAGGCTGAAAATTATTATATGAACTTATATTTATTTATTCCATTTCTGTTCAGCTCATGATCACTTAAGCTAACAAAAACGTGAAATTACAACACTTTAACAGGGGTTTTTTACCTTATATAACAAACGCCGAATATCGGGGTCTTCACCCACCAAACTAGGCTGTTTTTTTCCCCTTTCAGAACCAAAAATTCCCCTTAAAAAAAAAAATATATATATTTTTTTTTTTAATAGAAAGATGTGTCTCATGATTATGATATCTCAATTCTATTTCAATTTAATCTTGCCAAACGTAATAAATTATGAAAAAAACAATGAATATAGTGCAAACATGTACAAATGTATTGTAAAAATGAGAGAGTAAGTAAACAAATCCCCCAAAAGGGGACTTACGCGAAAATTCCCACGCGCACAATTTTTCCCCAAAGTGGAAAATCCCCCTTAAAATTTCCCCCACATGAGGGCTAAAAGCCGCTTCCCCACACAACCCAAAAAAAAAACCTGCTTTAATAGGTCACTGCAACAATTTAGCGCTCAGACATGCATACTTTAATCTTACTTACGAATTATTGAATTAACTTGTTCAATATACCTGAAACTATTACTGATAAGATCAAAGATCAAATTAAAGCCAAGGTCAAACAATCAGGGCATGGTATTGACAAGGATATCCCACAACAGATTATAAACATGTTAATCATGATGAAAAGGAATTGCAGAGTCCCCTTTTGAATCCACAGAATAATTAAAACTTTTACCCACATCTGTCATCATTTTAAATTGTTCAAAAGGAGGATTTTGGAAGAACAGCTCCTTGCTTTAGACATACTGGATTATGACGCACTAAACAGATTTTCCCTTATAAGACAGGTGCACTTTGACAAATTATGCATTTGAAACTGAAAATTTATCTATCATAAAATTATTCCTCTGCTTTCCAGTAATAAAATTTAAATACATATGGCTGAAAACATTTCAATAGATCAAAAGTTTTAGAATAAGTTCAAGCTGAAACGTTTTAATGAAGCCATATTATGGCATTACAGTTTGCAAGACTGGCTTCAATTGAATGTTGATTGTGTGAAATTTGTAAAACACAGGGCCGTCGTCGGACTTTTGAAAGTGGTCAGGTTCTAAGTGCCAGAGGCATGCGAGCGCCTAAGGTGCGAAGCTACTAGGGGGGTCCGCAGGCATGCGCCCATCCCCCCTTAAAAATTTTGAAACATAAAAGCTAAATGACATCAGGGAGGTTTTGATGCCAAAGTGTACGATATTACTAAGTTACACGGCGCCGCACCAGGCTCCATATTAATTTCATATGCGATAAACGAGGGAAAATAGTTTGAAAATAGTTTGTTAATTTGCTAAGTTGCAGTGCTGTAACACCTATAAATTTTTCCAAATACACAGCTGAGTCATTCTGCTTGAGTAACGAACTCCTCTGCAATTTTAGTAAAGTCAAGAGCGTCCGTTCTTTGCTTATGAACGTGCAAAGTCATAAGGTTGTTAAGTCTAGGTAGGGTGTTAAGTCTAGGTTAGGACAGTGTGCTTCTCAGATGTGTCATAATTCTCCGAAGTGCAGAGAACGTCCTCTCGCTTGTAGCATTTGTGGCTTGCATTGTCAGTAAGATTCGTATAAATGCCGCAACATCTGAGTAGATCACCCGCACTTTAGGTAGAAGCTTGTGCATATAGTCAAGTACGTGCGGCAGTCGGATCTGGTAATTGTTTTGTTTAGAAAAGTGTGTTTTCAATGTCTCAAATTGAACTTTCAGCGTGTCATTGTTTACGTCATCTGAATAAAATTCAGTCACAAAGAGAAAGTATCCGGGCTCCCTAAGCTGTAATGGCAACGAATTTCACTAGATGATATTTAAAGATCTTATTTCATTTAGCCTCTTTAATTATTTTTTTTGATATCCCATGAACATTTATTGGCTCAAATAAATCCTTCGGCTTTGTTCAAGTATTTTCGTGTATGTTTAGTCTTGGATTTGCAACAGAAAATAATGAATACCCCAGATTGCAGGCCGACGTTGGCCCAACGTCGGCATCACGTTGGCATGATGTTGGCGTTGGCATGCTAACGTCGGGCAGATTTGGTTTATAAAAAGATAGGTATGCCTCGCATGGGTTTCCGTAGTTTAATATTTTGTGGAGAGGCAGGGATTTTTTTTGTCCAATTGGGAAAAGTACCGTACCAATTGGGAAAAATTGAGTCGTGAAAGCCTGAAAATTGGGAAAAATCGAGTCGTGAAACCCTCAAATTGGGAAATTGGTGTATTTGATTTTATGCTCCCAAATACTTTAAAATTGACAACTAAGTGTTTTCAAGCTGTCAATATTATATTTACCTAGGTTCAAACCATAGAGCTGCATAGGGAAACTAACAAAATGTTGCATTTTCCAAAAAAAAACAATTTTTTTTTACCTTAAATTGGGATTTTTTTGGACAGCAATTGGGAAATTTGTAGTTTTTTTTTCGTAATTGGGAAAGTGTCGTTTACCGGTACTTTATAAAGAAGGACAAAAATCGCTAAGAGGGACACCTTATATAGCCCTTTTTACGTTTTTGTTTTTTTTTAATTTGAAGAGATATTGTCAAAGGATTTTGATGCAAGATGATCTATCTCATACCTTCAATTGAACGTCAGGCAGAAATCAACATCTGCACAAGCATTACCGTCCTAGTTACGGTACAATATTGCATTTCTTAGGTTCAGCTTCAAGTAAGGGTTTCTTGGACTATTCATTGCCTTCAATATGTGAACGAAGGGCATATAGCATATATCGTGTATTTTCATTATTGCAACATAGCGATGGTTATTATTTTACTCACTCTGATGTCTTTCCTTGTTTCTTGGAAAAAAATTCGTCTGCATCTTCCGTAATAAACATCCAGGAAAAATGGAGTGTACGGTGGCTCGTTTGAACCATCAGAAAACAACGAAGTTAGAAAACGGATAGAAATACCGGGATTTTATCACTTTTGCAACAGCATCAGTGTTGTATTGAAAATCGGCGTTTTTTTAAATAAGGAAGCATGATAAAATATGTCTGATCCAGAGGAGATAAAGCTATTCATCTCCTAGCTTAGCCTTCTTTTCTCTTTTTTTTTGTCAAAAAGTGGTCAGGCTATAGCCTTACCGGCCGACAGCCCACGACGGCCCTGAAACAAGCTGCCTGGTACCAAATAGGAAAGGTTTAAAGGAACTTGTTCACAGGCAGTGTTTTTTTCACCATTTTGGGAATGGGGCCGGGTCCCTTTGGATTGGGAAAATTTGCGGCGTTTTGACTAAAATTGGGAAATTAGTGTTGTTGTTGTTTTGCTAACAACTGCTTCAAAATTGAGGATACAAGTGTGTTCAGTATTATATTTACTAAGGTTGAACTTATATGGATGGGAGATGAACAAATATTGAGATCTAAAAAAATTTAAAAAAATTTGGAAACCTTCGATTGGAAATTTTTAGCTCCCATTTGGGACAAATATATACTTTTTTTCCATTGGAAATGGGTCAGATTACCAGAACCGATTTTGAATGAAAAAAAAACACTGACAGGCTTTGATATTTTTTAATAATCAGGGCTCGCGCTGTCGTTCGCCACTTGAGCCATTTGCGAAAATATTGAGAATTTGGCTCAAGAAAAATCCGATTTGCGAAAATGCTAAAATCTTGTAAAATTTCATTGAAAACAGCCGCCATTTTAACCTGAAACTGGTTTTCTATATTTTCTCTTTGTTTCAATGAAAGTATTCGCAATTTGAACAGAGAACGAAAACCGGTCTGCACCTGTATCGAGACTTGCTTGACCTTATTGTTATTGAAGTGCACATGGTAGCTGGCCAATCAAAACTGAGCTCGCTTACACATGAAATGACGTTGTTGAATGAAACGTAAAAATGGGTGGAGCTTTGAATACACAGTAAATATTGTCGTCTGCAAACAAAATAGCGGATGGTCACAAATGTTGTATTATAAGATTAATCAAAGCGCTGAAGGCACTGGAGATGTTCGCTGTTGCATAATTTAAGACGCAATTAATCTTTGAAAATCAATCGCAAGTTTAAAATGAACACACACCATTCAACTTTATAAAGTGTGTGTCATAGCGCACGGGTCGAATTTGTGTGCACTTTTTATCATCCTTATTATTTCATAGAAATAACTAAGACAAAATAAAAACAACATGCTTTTTGGAAGTTCTGAAAGCATAGAAAGTATGATGAAAATGGTTATGCGAACTTAATATAAAGAAAATTTGCAGTCACCATCATATTAAAGGAATATTTTTCTAATATCAAATGACTATCTCACCAAGAATATAAATTCATAATGAAAGTTCCGTGTACAAATTTTTTTATTTTTGACACCATATACAAATTCAAAATATACAATAATCTTCGTATCTTGTATATGGAGGAATAAAAGTATATAAACATTGCTGTTTATGCTTTACTTGTTACCCGAGCAGTTCACACGGTGTCAACAACGCCTACATAAACATATATATAGGTATAGAGCACTAATGCGCTTTTAGGCGTAGCTGTTTCAGTTTTCATCTTAGTGACTTTTACATAACGCCAACAAACTCGCATGAATATTTTCGAATATTTAATAAGCTGATTCGAGATACAACCTCTGAATTTTTGCTAAATCACTGCGTATGTGCTCAATTCAAAGGATGCAGCACTGTTCAGTGTAAGGAATTCCGGACTTCTCTCTGTATGCTCAAACGACACAAATTGTGGCCCTGTTACAATTACGCGTTACAATCAATCTCGCAGAATTTCACTTTCGCCTCCAAGATGAGTAAACAATCATTAGCGAAATAGTATAGTGTCACAATAAGAGAAAATCGTTTAATTATCATACCACAATGTTTGCCGTACTTGGTCAGCACGTCTGGAAATCATTCCTTAATGTGTGGATAGGCTGCCATTATTAACAAGTTTGCTATTTTGAATTCAATTTTGTATCAAAAAGCATTGTTCTTAAATGTGGCATTTTCAATTCACAATGAGATTTGTAATGACCCTCGTCATGCGAAAATGGGTCTTATTTCATATTCGCCCATCATATAAATAGCCCACTCAGCTATCCCTCCTTCTGGTAAGGAGAAACATAGCATATTGAGTGATTTTAAAGCGAACAGCATCGCCTATGGCCTGACTGCGCAAAAGCACATGTTGGGTTTAACAAACGCTTGCAGAAACGCATAAGACCCATTTTCGCATGACGGCGCTATTGACGTGTGATTTAAATGTGTCGAAAGGAAACTGCGTTTAAATCAAATATAAACATACGATATATTTCGATAGAGAAGAAAGATACTCATAACAAGGCATATGAGGACACATATGAAGTTCTCTCCCATAGTATATTTTTTATTTTCTCACACTAATGTGTGGTTTGACAATGCTAACACACATTTCATGTGGTGAATATGCAGCTTACAAGTGAAAAACACAACACAATAGTTTAACTTTTGTTTAATTGTATTTAATTATTTAGAAAAGTAAATTGCTAACTTTATTTCAAAGTCAGCGTATACGCCGACTACATTTTTAAAAGACATTTATTGTTATAAATATATTAAATATAATATATTTAGTTGTTTTCGGTTTTAGCGATTATAAAGCATTTTCGAGGTTGCCTATAGTATCCCGTAAATACAAAAGATCGCCGCTATCTGTTCAGAACCAAAGAACGTTTTTAGAAATACCCGCTGTAGTAGCATGAACGAGGTTATGAAACAGGTCATTCGTATTATTATTATAAATTGTTTGTTATATTCAGGTTTAGCGATTATGAAACTTTTTTTTTGTTTTTGTCTATCGTATCGCTGAAGTTATTGTTGGACTTGTGTTCAGCGTTTTATAAATTGAGAATATAAATAAGCGTCAACTTTTTCCCGAATCTCTCAATTTACGACCTGTACTTCGTAATTGAGTTGTATGTGAGAGCGTAACCTATTGCGTTGTTATAACCCGTAAACTTTCCTTTGTTTATCGACAGGCGCATCTATTAATAGCCTCATATCATGAATGCCAAAACACCCGCGAAAAAAGAACCACATGACCAAATAGGACGCTAAACGCAAATACCATGTGACTACGACTTTTATTGTCGCTCCTTTGAAGCCGGAGCCTTGTGTTTGCTATTACGTAAAGAATTGACCTCTAACTGAAGTAAGCAAAGGAAACGCAGCACCCAATTGACCCATTCCTTCTATGTGCGAAGGCAGATTGACAGGGCTCGCGCTAGGGGGCGACGTGAGCGACTTAGTCGCTTTCTTACGCCAAACGTCGCCTAAAATTTAAGAAATTGTAGATAAAAAGCGACTTCCAGTAAGGTCTGACTCAATTTTCCAATACACACTGTCGCATCCCGGAGCGTGTCGCAATTGAGTGACAGGTTATTTTAGGTAAACCACGCCCCGATTCTCTTAACCTCCGAACTTATTTAATCGGCTATCGATATTGGTCAAGTCAGCATTCAAGTCACATGGTAGCTGCCCAATCAACATTGAGTTCGGTCACACATAATATTGGGTCATTCATGGAAATACACAGTTGATATTGTCGTCTGCCAACACTACATGTACATGTATAGTGGCCGATGGCAAACGTCGTATTTAAAGATAAACAAATTAAAAGGAGCCTAACAATAAAAAAATTATTTCTAAGTTGATCACTTTACATTTCTACCGACTATCGATCTGAATTAACAAAAGGATGATGATTAAATAATTAGATCTCTGTCAATGATGTCACAACTTTCTGCAGATTATCGTTTGAAATTAAAAGGTGATGATTTAGTTGTTTTTTTACCCACAAACTATGCTATTGTAAAGCAATATGTCAATTAAATTGTATATTAATTACGTACTTGCTAGGTTTCCGATTTTCATTTTTTTGCTGTCAAACGATATGCACGATTTGTTTTATGTGCGTAACGCGTGCAATTTTCGGACTGTCGTTTTCGGATACATTATTTTTGAGTTCTTTAAAGAAGAAATAGAATGAAAAATACAGTCTCAGATAGGGTGATGCGGACGGTGTGGTTTATCATATTTCGAATTGTATTCACATGAATTGCAATTGGAAAGACTATAAAACATAACTAATAATTATTAAAAAAGCAATGCTAAATGTCATATTTCAATATTTATCTGGTCTGACAGTTTTATTAAGCTTATGTTATCTACTGCTTCATAAACATATAATCTTTGAAATACTGTATAATATGATATTTTCATCAAAATGGATTGAATATAGAGCTAGTAAAATTTTAGTTATTTGTCTGTCGTGTCTATTATTACTTGGTTAATTAGGCCACGACTTATATTTCTTGGTTTACAAAACCGCCGACCCTAATTTTTGGAAAATGGGGGAAAAAAAATCGGAAAGTCGTCTTTTTTATATATATTTTATTCCCGACCGCACAGAAAAACGAGCAAAACGAGAAAAAAAACGATCCGGTTTGAGTAAGGTTGCGAATAAAATCAAGTAAGTACAATCAACGATTGGTTCACATATATTACAGAGATCGGGATATTTTTCAATGTGACACAGTATGTACCAGTCCTTTTATGGGCACTTCTCAAAATTTATTTAATTACAGACAATAGGAAAATCAGCGTCAGTAAAATGTCGACCGCATCAAAATTTATTTCCGAGTCTGTGACGCAACTATATTGTTTAACATGTTTATTATATTAAACGAACCCGATATTATAGTACATAAAAAAGTATTACCTTGCAATTTGATAATTAGTATAAATAATCCAATAAAACACTGCCATTATTTACGATATATGTGTTTAGGAATTTTGTAAACACGTCAGCCTTAGTTTATAGGAACTGTACAGAAAGTTTGGAAATCGGAACAAATCGGTATATCTCGGAAAATCATTGATAAATGTATTTGTCGTTTTAATGCTTAGGGCCGAGTAATTTCGGCAAATTGGAACTCAACTTGCGTAAAATACTAGCTCATTTAACCGTTAAACTCCGCCTCCGTTCTCTGCAAAAGATTCGAAGCCAGAGCTATGCACGTGCTATTATTAAATTGGAGGATTGCAATTAAGAAACAAACGCACGATTGGTTCGGCATGTTGATTGCTAGACAAAGGAAGCCAATTTTGTCGACGCGAAATTTGTCGCTTTATTGCTTCAGACAGCAAGCGGCTTTCCTTTGATGACGTCAAACTGTCAATTCACACAGACTGCAAATTTTCGGAAGACTTTAACTGGCTCCTTGTTTACGATTCCAGTAAAAACACTTGCTAACATTAAACTTTGGATTAAATTATCAAAATAAAGCAAAAGCCAAGTTGACAAATATGATTGTATTAAATGGCGTCAGTTCAAATAAGACGTTTTGCGTTGTAAATCAACGAGTTTTCATGACAACAACAACTTTAACAAACATTACCGTGACGACGCGGGGATCGATCTACCTCGATTTTTTTTCATGGACGATTTCATAATTCCAATAAGAGCAAACACATAATTTGTGTATGAGTAGTTTATCTTATATAAGATTTATGCAACGGGCATGGCATTGCGTAATAGTGCGCATCGAATTACGGAAATGAAGCGCAGTTTTTCGTTTTAATGGGAGAAGAACGAATGTCATTTAATGGAGTGTTTAAAATTTCCTGATGTTACAAAAGGTGCTTTTAGGTGACTCATTTCATTTGAAGATATAGATGTGTTTCATTGCATAATTTGATTTTTCGTCTCTGTGTTAAGGTTATAAAAGATACATGTGTATGATGTCTTTGTTCTGATGTTATTAGTATTAACTTATTTTTCCTATGATGTTTTGTTTTTTTTTCGACCGCCTGATGGACCATTTTCAAAATAATTTTTGTAAACCAATAAAAAAAAAGTCGTGGCCTTAGAACTGCTGGAAAAATTAAGATACACAAAAGAAATGAAATAATGTGTACTACAGTGGCATACGTCAATAATGTGGTACACATATGTGTGTTGTAACGCCCTACATGCAAACCCTTGTATCCGAGTCTCTCCACCTCTGCCTAGAGTCTCCTCACTTCTCCAGGGAGAAATCACTTCTCCCTAAAATTTGAACCCAGCGTGAGCCCTGATTGAATTTTACTGATGTATGGTTTGCCTATTATAACACACATTATAATGCGGTAAATATGCGACTAACAAGTAAAAAATACTATAATTATACTTTTGTTTTGAATAAAGTTATTTAGAAACCAAAATTCCAAACCTTATTTCAAAACAGCATGACTTCATTTTTTTAGAGAATATTCTTGTTATATTTAAATGTTTTTTTTAACAGTTTCAGCGATAATGAAACATTTTTCATGTTGTCTATCGTATCCCTGTAATAATTGTTGAACTCGTGGTCAACGTATTATTAATTGAGACCTGTGAATATAAACAAGCGTAACCTTATACTAGTGCGTTATTCTCATCCGGACTCCCCTTTGTTTATCGCCAGCCGCAGAGTTATGAATGAGCTGAGCGAAAATACTACGTCACGCAGACGCAGCAGAAAGTGGACTATTTTAATCATTCATAAACAATCTCCTCCGCGACACGTACATTACGATCATTGTTTATTGATTCTTTTCTATAAAACACCGTTCGAAAATATTGAATGTAACACGATATTAATATAATGTTTCCATTTGTGAATACACATAATTGGAGAACTAAAACCTCTTGCATAAATTATACAACTCTTTCTTGCGCGGATACGCAATCGGGTATTGGGTTAATCATACCTAGGCCGCATCGACCTGAATTTCACATCAAGCATATTAGACGGTCGCTAAAGCGACCATCTAAAAATGAAAATAAGCGTGACAATAAATTAATTATTTGCAAGCTGACTATCGATCTTAATTAAAAAGTGATAATTAAATAATTAGTTCTATTTTGTTGATGTTACAACTTTCTGCCGATTTTCGATTGAAATGAAAAGGTGTTAATTAATTAATTGGATCGTTTTACTCACACACTTTGATTACTAACAGCGACGTATTTTAATCAAAGGAAAACGTGAAAAGCACGCGCGGTTTAATTGCAATTAAAGTTTAATTAAAGTTACGAATTTGTAACGCATAGAAAGACTAATTCATGTCGTCTACTATATAAATGGAAGTAACCACTTTGTCCGTACAGTCGCTAACATGACTTCTTTAACCTTAAAGCGTCCTTTGGACGAAAATGAGTCTGAAAAAACAAACAAAAAAATTAAAACACAAAAAAACTAGAGCATTCCAAGAGTCATGGAAAGTTGATAATAATTGGCTTCGCTTTGAGAATGAATCAAAATCAATGTACTGTGACCTATGCATTAAGGTGCAGATCATTCCAACACGTTCACTGTAGGTTGCAATATCCTGAAAAAAGACTCGGTGACGAAACATGCAAAGTCTAAAGGTAAGATTTTGAAAATGAGAGGAATTTTAATTTGAAATTACTTTGAAATGCTATACATGTAGTCTAACTATATGTATATATGCAGATTGACTATGTATTTTTTTTTTCAGATCAGGCCTAAATTAAAATTGAGTTTGTTTGCCCTTTACCGACCGACCCACTTTTTACCCCCCGACCCAAAAATTTTTA
Organism: Dreissena polymorpha; assembly: GCF_020536995.1. Lineage (NCBI taxonomy): Eukaryota > Metazoa > Mollusca > Bivalvia > Myida > Dreissenidae > Dreissena > Dreissena polymorpha. The sequence goes on along the minus strand of NC_068358.1, from coordinate 28,044,466 downwards.
TTGCGATTTCTGAAAACTTATTTTTTTTATTTTCGTTTTTTTCGACGATGATAAAAGAGCCGAAAGCAATATTTATTCATGCGCGTATTTATATCCCTGTCTAAAATTATCGCCCCTGACCGATCTAGGTCGCTCCGATGGTTGGAATTTCATACGCCCCAGAATAGACAGTAATGCAAGCGTCTATAACCAGCATCGCGATCGGCGGTGTTCCGTGAAAATGGCCGAACGACATCATACTTAACCATTGGTTCGCGAAAGTAGTCTGACATATACGAGTTTACGTTCGTTGTACACATGTTGTTAACGTGATCCAAGATGGCCGACAATTAAAAGAACGATGCTCAGCGAGAACAAATAACTATCGAATATACGACGGACATCATATAATTAGTATCGATTAATGAAAAGAGCGTGTCATTCTACGATTGAGTATAGGTTTTAGATACAAATAAAACTCTCTTTTTTTTGCAAATGTATGAACTGAATGTCACAGAACAAGTGATGAAGTGTTTGAAAATTGGAATGCAGTCTACTCGCAAAGAAAAATACATCTAACAGTTACAGGATTTTTTTTGTCGAAAATGCAAAATAAAAGACAGACATGATTCGATTTATATGCAAGTGGATCTGTGTTTAATCAGATTCATGTGCATATTCTGCTTTATTATGTTTGCCACACTGAACAGTTTACTGTAATGGCATGTTAGTGAAATGGATATGTAAAGGTAAACTTATTTAATTTATTAATGTCTCTTAGCTAAATACATCGACAACACTCAAGCATATATGTTTAAAGCGTTAGTATATCCACAAACTGAAACTAACACCCACTGTCCTACAGTGGGACTAACCACCCTCTCCCCCGTTGCGCCTACACCGAAAGGTCCTGCAACGTACCTATCCAGATCCAGAATTTATTTCCCCAAATCAAGTTTTCATGCTTATGTTAGTTGCAATAATACAACTCCCAGCTATTGACCCTCTGAGCTGTACGTATGTACTCATAAAAGCTCGGAGCATTCAAGAAGAAATAATGCTTTATAATAATGTTCAGTTTGCACTTTTATGAATTTACTTTTCCATGCTGAGACTATGCACTAACCGGTCAAACACTTAAAATTGAGGCCTGTAAAAACTTCAACAGGCCTGTGAATTGTTTCTCCTGGTAGGCAAGTCTGGCCTGTAAAATGTGATGGTCTTTCGCCACGTCTGAATTTTTCCATAAAAGGCTTTGGGCTGTCTTTCTTCACTCCTTCAATGCTTGTTGCATGCTAATTAAGCCCAATTTAAGGGAAAGGTTTAAGTTAAAAATAAAAGCTGTCTGGCTGTTAAATAATTACAAATGCATTTGAGCAATTAAAATCATATAATGAACAAATATTTGATGTAATAACACACAAGCATGCATTTGATATTAATATATGCAAGAAACAGCAAACAAGATAATGTTAAGCTACATAGGGCTTCGTACACTGCAACAGTGCTTTAATAAAAGTGTTTTAAATATTCATAGACTATTAGTGTATTAAAAATATAATTTCTCAAATAAAATAAAATAATTTTCCTACCTACCTACCCACCTGTAAAATTTAGGGTCGGTAAAGGGCAAACCAACAATATTTTAATTGTGGCCTCACACTCATGCCGTCGATGCAAGCAAGCAGTAAAGCAGCAAAACAATGTATTTTGTGAATGAAATGTATGCTTGTATTTTACATGCCATTCATCATGTTGTTAAAAATACACTGTATGAAAATATCTCTATTATTATGAAAATTGTGATACATGTGCATGTCATTAAAAGAAATATGAAAAATCTATAGTATATATTGTTATTTGAAACAAACGAAAACTGGTTGGCAATAGGCCCAAAACGCACCACAGACAATCTAGGATCCAAAGAATTTCCGGGGCGGGGGGGGGGGCCCCCTACATCTGGGTGGCTCAAACATTTTTTGGGCCAGCGCTAGCCCTGATAATGTCTTTAATTACTTTAGGAACAAAACTGTTATACTTTAGTTTTAAATACTTAAAATTGCAAGAAAAAAAAAAGAGAAATGTTCCAGCCCTGGGGATCAAACATGGGGCCTCTATAAGCAAAAGTCAACTCTTTACCACCAAATCCTGAAGGCTTTTGAATGATCTGTAACTTAGTTAAAACTCTATGTTAGTAATACACTTTTTGCTAAATTATCAATTCTACAATTTCATTTGATGAACATAGCTTTTAAGAAATTTTTTAGTCAATAGTGTTATTTTGTGTTATTTGGTTCTTTGAATATAATGCATACGTTATTTTTTTTATATATGACTTTTTTTTGGAAATTTATATTTTGCCAAACTATGAACAAGTACGTGTACCTTTAAGTTGCACCAAAAATCTGTTTTTTCTTGGTATTTTCTTAACCACATCACTAGTTAAGGTACTGTAAAAGGATTCAAATATGAATGTGAACTTTATGTTGAAAAAAAAAGTTAGAACATTAAGAACATTGATAGTGTTTAAGAACAAAAAATTGTTTATAGAGTCTATAGAACGAATCAATGTTTAAAGATGATGCCCATAGAAAATTCATCTTAGACGGCTTTACATATTTTACCATGTAAGTGTACAATCTTCAACAAAGAGACTCCTTAAACTTCAGCCAGAAAGTCAAACAGGCTACTTGAAACTGTTCAAAGATATTGCCATAATGATGAGCAGCAAATGTCAATTACAGATAAGAGAGAAAGATAGGGCCAGATCTCAACCTGTCCAAAGTCACTTACAACTTTAGAAATATTAAGATATGGAAACACTGCATAATCAATATTTAACCACAACAAATATTTTCAAAAGACCATTTAAGCAGTTGAGCTTAAAATATCTTCAAATTAAAACCTGCTTTTGGGTTAAATACAAAAAATAGTATTGATTTATTGTTAATAAACATTGGGGAAATATGACACATTCTGCTAAAATCACCTGAATTGTACGAAAATTGTTAATTTGCTGCTCCCACTTGAAGCAGTTTTACTCTTAATAATAACTAATTTTCAAGCTAAGCAATGATGAAAGGAGAAAAATAATCTGAAACTCAGAAAAATCATGATGACAGATGTCGATGGTCTTTTTTTACATCAACAAGTGATAAACATTTTAAGTGTGACATTGACCTTAGACTAATGTACCTGGTTGTTGAGCAGAACAAAGTTTGGAACTTGTGACCTCTAGGTTTTTAAAGACTTGACCAGGTGAACTAGATTGGGACAAAAGTAACCAAGAATTAAAACCTGTCCTAGATATTGTCCTGATAAACATTGACCAAGTTTCATCAATATTGGATAAAAATGTTGCCTATAGAGTGGTAACAAGCTAAAATTTGAAGGCACACACTGCATGCCTCAAGACGCTGGACGCAGAACACATGTCATGTTGCTGGACATTATTTAAGACTGACAGTTACCTAAGTGAGGCAGGGCAACAGATCGTTTTATCGTTTTTACGATTTGTATTTGACAGAAAACGAATTGAAATAAAAAATCGATCGTACAATAAACAATTATGAAATTGGAAAACTAATTGCAATCGATTCTTTGTCGTTTTATTATACCGATTCCCTCCGTACTGTGTTTGATTTGAATTAGTATATTGTAACTAGGGCTGTCACGATACGCCGTGAGCGTACCGCGGTATATCGTGGTACGGCAACACTGTATCGCGGTACGTACCGCGATATTTTACAGAATATGTATCTGTGAAGAAAACAGCAGAATAACAAGTTTTACAAACTTTATTAAACTCAATAATCAGAAAACACTGGTATCATAGTATGACTAGAAACTGTAAAAGAAACTGTAATAAACTTGATACAAGTAGTCATTGTTATTGTTCGCGTCTTTTTCTAAAATGTCCGCCATGTTGTTTACAATAACTGTGACTACGATCTTTGTAAATCGAACGCTTCAAGGACATGTTCAAAATGCGGAGTCAGCGGGCCCAGTATTGAAAATCCGTAGCGTTCTGACTCTTCCTCGACTTTCAGAATCTTAATATAACATTATTCGGAAGTGCCATGCTTTGAACGATCGATATACTAAAGAAAGAAAATAAGAAATAAAATAAACATCTTTTGGATAATTATGAACTTATTTGCAAAGGAAATCTGTCCCTAATTCCAAAAAAGGTACGGACCCATACATCGCTGTATTTTAAACGTGAAAGTTAAACATCTACAAGTGGAAGCGCTTGCTTGACCTGGATATTAACGGATTATTTATTTAGCGATTTTGAACCGCTTCTACATTTTTCAAAACGATATATATATCAAAATAATTATGTAATGTATTTATATCTGTGCTAATATAATAATATTAAAAAAACCGGTGCGGCAACGCCGTACCGCAGTGCGATTTTTTTCACGACATGCACCGCGATATACCGGTATACCGGTGAATCGTGACAGCCCTAATTGTAACCTTCAGTGCGGTTAATATTTAGTGAAACGTTTTTATGAATGATGTCTACATAAAAAAATTCTCCCGTCAAAAAAAGTACGCAAAAATGTTGGCATCTAGTGCTAAACACGGACGTGCTAAGAAAATTTCATTAGTGGCGTGCGGGTCTAATATGTTTCAATTTGTAACGCGAAACAAACCGTCTGGTAAAGACGTTGTAAAGAGTGTTTTATCGGAATTAATATCACATATTGCGATAGTAAAGGAACAATTCAGTGCAAAACACCGCGGCGATTCAGTGTCTGAAAAACAATAAACCACATGGAAAAAGGAATTCCCCTGGCTTGTCTTACATGGAGAGGGGCTTGCAAATGCACCTTAAGTGTAACCGACAATCAAAAAGCTCATCTCATCCAGAAAGAAAGTTTAGTTTTTAATCAAATGTAAACAATTTTTCGACAAATTGACTTGAGGGAAAAACTTTGTTTCAAAAAGCTTGCAGTGAAAACTAATTGACATAAAATCTTATCTGTTGCCCTGGTGAGGTGCGATACAAAACAGCTGATAAATATTGTTTTCATGCAAACTCAATTTCTGAATATTTATTTGAACATCATACACTGCTGGACCAAGTTATTATCCAAAACAAGCAATGGAAGTATCTGAAAGTGACTTCATAGTTTTCGCAAAATGACAATAAAGAAAAAACTTATTTTGCTAATGCAATCATTTACAAATATATGCCCATGTGACAAATATACATGGAACGTTTCGTAACTATTTATAAAAATAAATGTTAAACCTAACCATACAAATGAAATTAAAATTTCATTTAAGATGAGGTACAATGAACTGAAAGTTCAACATGCAAGTACGACGTGGTCTGAGGACGAATTAGTACCTCAAGTGAATCAAAATGAATATGGCAGATATATTACCTATTAAATTGTAAAATCCTTTTGAAATAATGGCATCGGATAGGTAGGAACAGGACACCGTTTGTTGAGCTTTTAAAATAATTGCACTTGATTATTAACACACTTCATTATCAACACACGGCAATTCGATATCGCGAATGTAAACTATTTCTGTTGATGCTAAGTAACAATCATTCAGCCAATCACATTGCCAGTAATATAAAGACCGACCAATCACAAGTCGCCGTCCTTAATATTGAATCCACCGCCAACCTGCTCTGACCGGAGAGAATAACAAATAGCGAAAAAATAATTTCGGTTACAGAACACTAAACGTCATACAGTTTTCAATTCTAACGTTAAAGCGAAATTATGGGCATCTAACAGTTTATAGGTGTCTATAGCAACCTTCGTTTATATTTGGTGTTTTCACTTCATATACACTTATATTTGTTAATGCAAGCATCAGCATACTACTAGTTTTATATTTATACCAATGGTACAGCCCAGTAAAATCGGGCTGTCCATTTTATGGCCGTTTTCGGCTTTTTATGCAGAGTTCTATGTTAAGCAGTGTGCTCGGGCAATGGTTTTTAACCGAAGTCCCGAGGGTAAATAACCCCAATAGTCAGTTTAGTATAGTATACCATTATTTTAAATTTATAATTCGACTAACACCATGCCTGCGCCTCCTTGTTTGTTTTGTCTACGACGGGTGTACCAAAACTCCAGAGCGGTGACATGTGACAACTGTTCACGGTGGCATCACATAAAATGTGGTAACACTGGTAAGTTCTTCTAAAACGTACAATCGAAGATAAATTATTTTTTTGCGTTGTAGTATTTTCGTGTGTCAACTTTGCACTCTGTATTTGCAGCGCAGCATTGTTCGACATCACACGACCGGAACGGGAACTCCCATCGGAAGAAATGGAGCAGTCGCTACATGATGCCACAGTGACGGACATCGTACCCACTGCTCCAGTCACTTTCAAGATTGTCGGTAGCGGAATTGTATTTATAATTCCATGTGTTTATTTCCATGTATTTATGAAATGAGTCGCGTTTTTCTGAAATGAACAGTGTAATTAGTATGCATATTGTCACATATATCATATATACTGTATGTATACATATAAAATGTGCGTGCGAAGAAAGGGAATCTCCCCTTTTACTTGTTGGTTTAACTGTTGTGTGAAGAGGCGAAGCTGCTGAATACACAGGTGCGGTTAGTGAGAGAGGGAAAGTTGAGGAGACATCAGAATAAACAGACACTTCAGGTACAGGGGAAGCTCTGGGGAGTGTGGAAAAGATAAAACGAGCGTTCCATCTCAACTAGTCAGCTGCTGGACTTGTGTTCAGTCATGTACGGACCTGTGTAAATAGTTGTTGTTGCTGTTGTTGTTGTTTGTGTAAATAGTGTTTAAATTTGTTATGAATAACACGTTTGAATAAAATCATTTTCATAAATTCAATGTTGATAATATTAAGATATAATTATATTGATTACTGATGTATTACTGTCTTTTTGTAAACCTTTCTTATTAATTCAATGTATTGATATTATTATACACACTGCGTAACTTTCTATTTGTATAAGTTGTTGTTGATGTTGTATATACATACATAAGTATCTAATAAACCATCAACACAAAAAAGATTTTCTTATATATTTCTTTTTCTATTCATCTGTACTGTTTACATTTAACATAGATGCTAAAAATGTAACAATAAAAAGGATGGGGCGAGTCGTTATATATTATATACGCAAAAACATAGTTATGTTACTGTGGTAACGCATAATATTAATTGCAAGAGTTGATAAAATTCCAGGTGTAGAAATCTTGAACATATCATGCAGGATGCGATACAGTATTCCAGTTTCTGTTGAAAGTTCCTGAAAAAGGTGAAAGTTAAAGTAATTCATTTTAACAAATTTCATCAAACTTCTAATTTGCCAAATCTTAAGATATTTTTTCAATACCCCACCAGTTTTTACCGACTTCAAACACAATAAAATCGAAATTAAATAAAAAAATCCTACCATATAAGTAATGATGGGGCGAGTCGTTATCTATGTGGGGCGAGTCGTTATACATGTGGGGCGAGTCGTTATAAAAGTGGGGCGAGTCGTTATAAAAAGTGGGGCGAGTCGTTATGGGGCGAGTCGTTAAGGGGGCGAGTCGTTAGTAAACCCTAAAACAATATCCCGGAAAGAAGAAATAATGCATTTGAATATCAACCGTACTTTCGTTTGACAACTGATAACGCATGTACAATGTGAACCTCAATTTAGTTTTAGTGCAGATTCTTTTATACGTCACAAAGACACAATTTTGTTTTACGGATCATTTCGGCTTACAGGACTGGGTGAGTCACGTAAAATATCGAATATAAAATATATTTTTTTATAAACAACTGGTAGCAAGATGAGTTGCGGATATAATTGGTAAGTTACCACATTTTTACTTACTCTTTTGCCTGTTAATTTTTTTCATCTCAATTCAACAGTGAAAAATTCCCATAATATCACTTTAACAGAGTTTACTAAAATCTAAAAGGGTCCAGGTTGTGTGACGGACGGCGCACTCACGCACGGATGGAGTTTCACCTAACATTTATATATTCATACGCCTTTCGACGAGGGATATAAAATCGATAAAGAAATTTTGCTATAGTATTAGTACCCAGCGGTCTACAGCCCGAGTGATAAACAAGCACATATATTAAGTTAGCTTTAGCCCTGAATACAACCTTTAGTCGGCTGAAAATGTTTGCACGAATTTGCCCGCAAAAATAACATTTCACACTGTTTGTTTTTATCTTTATCCATGATCAAACGAACCGCTCGAATATGTATAACTGCTGCCCATAAGTTTTTTTTTTAAACACGTAGAATTATTCTCCCCTTAATTATCTAAATAATCTTAACACTTTTTTGTACACAAAGTGAAAATAATCGAGACTCTAAAAGAGAAGCGTTCGTTCGCACGTACGTCATGTAAATACTTGGCGTTTGGCCAGAGAAACGGAAAAATTGCGATGAAATGCATATAAATTTCTGGCGTAGCAAGAGGAAAGTTTTAGCCAAGGCACTATATGGGTGCGGGAACATGCCTCTGTAAAAGAATTGTGCTCGCCTTGAGCTTCAGTAACGATAAATACGTTAAATACCTAATAAAGTATATGTATATCATTTCTTTATAATAACTACCCGTTAATTGTACTGCCTAGTTTGTTCAAATTATGCCCCTGGGAACAAATTTGACCCTGCCCCAGGGGTCACAAAAATTAACATATGCTTTAAATAAGGCTTATTGTGTGCAAACTTTAAAAATCTTGTTCTTAATTATAGAGCCTAGGGCTACTAAATTCGGTATGTAGTGATGTCTAATAGTCCTCTACCAAATTTGTTCAAATTATTCCCCTGGGCTCAAATTTGACCCGGCCTCGGGGCTCACAAAACTGAACATATGACGTTTACCAGTGGAGATTACTGCGGCCGTTTAGCTGTGACCAACAACAACATCAACATCTTGAAAACATGAGATAAAACCCTGTCATTTAGTGCCATTTTAGGTCAGATGGTTACTGCTTACAAAGGCATTGAAGTAAGAACATGTGTTATGAATGTTTTTCTTACAAACTGAAAAAAGTCGGGTTTTATTTAAATATGTCAAAATTGACCATATATCCGGATGAAAATATTTTGGATGACATGTTAATTTCATGTCGTTTTTGTAGTGTTTAAACCAGTTTAATAATATATTATTGATTTTAAAAACACAACTTCCATGAACATAATTATTTCAAGAAAAGTCAATATATGACTCTGCATTGTTAACTCAAACTTTGTATCCAAGAGAAGGTTTTGAAATTAATGAAGTGCAATGTTCTAAACTATCGTATATGCTGCTTTTTAATAACAAATGATTCATTGTTCCATTTGTGAATCGTGACTCATGAATATTGGATATGATTGTCAATTGCTCAACAATCCATAAATATTTCTGACCATTTTATAATTTTCTTAATATAAGTTATGAATTGATCTTAGAAGTCAAATGTATTACTTAATTAAATACATTTATAAATATAAAGAAATAATCTTTAGATTATCATAATATTCTCAGGCCTTTTGGTCTTAGGGATGTGTGGGTTGATGAGCAATTTCTCCTTCTATCACAATGATTTCTACCTTACCTGATCATTTCCTTCATATTCCATTTTCATTTAATTGACGTCTGCAACCTCTTTCAAATTGGGAAAGTCCAAAATGTGTCGTTTGGTAAAGGGTTAAGGCATTTTGATTCCTATGGGTCTTGTGAATTTGTTTCAAATCAAATGCGTAGATTTGATCTTCAGCATCTAAAAATATGTGACATAGAAAAAACGTCAATATCTTTTGGAGAGATAAATGTACCTACGTTATAAGCAAAGGACCTGTGCAACAATTCCCGGGCTTTTAAGTCTGTTTAGTTTACACGGTAGTAACTATTTCCATATATAAAAATGCTCACCCTTCCAACTTTAAACCCCCAGTGGGACGAGGGATAGAAAGAGAAAGTCACATGCTTGAGTACATTTCAACCCATGCACATTGCACGTATTTTTGCAAAGAAAAAACAGTGGAGCGATACAGGGCCATCATGGCCCTCTAATTTTTGTAAACGCGTGACCTTGACACAACACATTAAGCTCTTCAAATCCTTGTAAGGATTTATCGCTTGGCACGAATCGGCTGTTTTTTTATATTGACCCCTTCATGTATTAGGAAGCTTCAAATGTTTGTCCTAAATTAACCCTACGAAACGTTTATAACTTTTGAATATTATCAGATATCCTTATGCACACTTCAGATTTATGCTCAGCGATGCAGACGTCACATCAAAATGAGGTTTGGTTCTTGTCCTTGAAATTTGACATTTTTTTACCAAAATTTGACCTGATGTTTGCATCAGGGAAAATGTTAAATTTAGGGCGATACCGTTACCTTGACATAAAACATGAAGGTTTTCAGAACCATAAATTTATCGCTTAGCACGACTCCGGTGTTAGTGTTTGGATATCTTGACCTAATCAAGAATGAGGGAGCTATACATGATTGACTTAAGTTGACCCTACAAAGTTGACCCTACAAAGTTGACCCTACAAAGTTAACCCTACAAAGTTGACCCTTCAAAATATTTATATCTTTTGAATCTTATAAACAGACTTAAAATAATATTATATTGTTATATAATTACTTCCATCAACAAAAGTTGCCACACAAAGGTTAATTTCAATTAGGAAGACCATACAACAATAAACATTTGTGTTATAATGTCAAAATACAAACATTCTGAAACTTTTTAGCATTTAAAAATCGCTCCACGATGTCGTATTGTTTCCTTTTATGGATGATCTCGAGTAAGGATTGGATTTATTTGGTTTGAGTTAATTTGCATAATTTCGAGCGCACATGCCTATACTTTCATTTGGTCAGTGCTCTATTATAATAGCTAACAGGCAACTTCAAAATCATGTGACAACACCATTGTTTCCTTGACGCACGTCATCGTTAATGTCAGCTTTAGGATGGTCATCTTAGTAAATCTGTCAATTCTTCATCGTTAATGTCAGCTTTAGGATCGTCATCTTAGTAAATCTGTCAATTCGTCATCCTTAACGTCAGCTTTAGGATACTCAGCTTAGTAAATCTGTCAATTCGTCATCGTTAATGTCAGCTTTAGGATCGTCATCTTAGTAAATCTGTCAATTCGTCATCGTTAATGTCAGATTTAGGACCGTCATCTTAGTAAATCTGTCAATTCGTCATCGTTAATGTCAGCTTTAGGATTGTCATCTTAGTAAATCTGGCAATTCATCATCGTTAACGTCAGCTTTAGGATTGTCATCTTAGTAAATCTGTCAATTCGTCATCGTAAGTGTCAGCTTTAGGATCGTCATCTTAGTAAATCTGTCAATTCGTCATCGTAAACGTCAGCTTTAGGATCGTCATCTTAGTAAATCTGTCAATTCGTCATTGTTAACGCCAGCTTTAGGTTTGTCATCTTAGTAAATCTGTCAATTCGTCATCGTTAACGTCAGCTTTAGGATTGTCATCTTAGTAAATCTGTCAATTCATCATCGTTAAAGGGATCTTTTCACGCTTTGGTAAATTGACAAAATTGAAAAAAGTTGTTTCAGATTCGCAAATTTTCGTTTTAGTTATGATATTTGTGAGGAAACAGAAATACTGAACATTTACCATGGTCTAATAGAGCCATAATATGCATCTTTTGACGATTTTAAAACCTAAAAATTATAAAGCGTTGCAACGCGAAACGATTGAATAATTTGGAGAGTTCTGTTTTTGTCGTTAAATTTTGTGAAACTACGAAGATTGCTTATATAAGGTATAAAATACGTTCAGCATGTGTACTCGGCGGAATAGCTCAGTAGGCTAAAGCGTTTTTACTTCATGACTCTGGCAGGACTCCAGGGGTCACTGGTTCGATACCTGGTCCGGGCAATGTTCTTTTCCTTTTTTTAATTTTATTCTTGATTTTTTTCTGGAGCTTTTACGATCCAATGTTTACATTTATCGATATAAAGCATTTAATGAATAAGTTAAAAAATGCCAAAATCTGTGAAAAGGCCCCTTTAACGCCAGCTTTAGGATTGTCATCTTAGTTAATCTGTCAATTCATCATCGTTAACGCCAGCTTTAGGATCGTCATCTTAGTAAATCTGTCAATTCGTCATCGTTAACGTCAGCTTAGTAAATCTGTCAATTCGTCATTGTTAATGTCAGCTTTAGGATCGTCATCATAGTAAATCTGTCAGTTCGTCATCGTTAATGTCAGCTTTAGGATTGTCATCTTAGTAAATCTGTCAATTCGTCATCGTTAATGTCAGCTTTAGGATTGTCATCTAAGTAAATCTGTCAATTCGTCATCGTTTATGTCAGCTTTAGGATCGTCATCTTAGTAAATCTGTCAATTCGTCATCGATTATGTCAGCTTTAGGATCGTCATCTTAGTAAATCTGTCAAATCGTCATTGTTAATGTCAGGTTTAGGATAGTCAGCCTAGTAAATCTGTCAATTCGTCATCGTTAACGTCAGCTTTAGGATCGTCATCTTAGTAAATCTGTCAATTCGTCATCGTTAACGTCAGCTTTAGGATCGTCATCTTAGTAAATCTGTCAAATCGTCATCGTTAATGTCAGCTTTAGGATAGTTAGCTTAGTAAATCTGTCAATTCATCATGGTTAATGTCAGCTTTAGGATCGACATCTTAGTAAATCTGTCAATTCGTCATCGTTAACGTCAGCTTTAGGATCGTCATCTTAGTAAATCTGTCAAATCGTCATCGTTAATGTCAGCTTTAGGACAGTAAGCTTAGTAAATCTGTCAATTCATCATGGTTAATGTCAGCTTTAGGATCGTCATCTTAGTATATCTGTCAATTCGTCATCGTTAATGTCAGCTTGAGGATCGTCATCTTAGTAAATCTGTCAATTCGTCATCATTAACGTCAGCTTTAGGATCATCATCTAAGTATATCTGTCAATTCTTCATCGTTAACGCCAGCTTTAGGATCGTCATCTTAGTATATCTGTCAATTCGTCATCGTTTACATCAGCTTTAGGATCGTCAGCTTAGTAAATCTGTCAATTCGTCATCGTTAATGTCAGCTTTAGGATCGTCATCTTAGTAAATCTGTCAATTTGTCATCGTTACTGTCAGCTTTAGGATCGTCATCTTAGTAAATCTGTCCATTCGTCATCGTTAATTTCAGCTTTAGGATAGGCAGCTTAGTAAATCTGTCAATTCGTCATCGTTAATGTCAGCTTTAGGACCGTCATCTTAGTAAATCTGTCAATTCATCATCGTTAATGTCAGCTTTAGGATAGTCATCTTAGTAAATCTGTCAATTCGTCATCGTTAATGTCAGCTTTAGGATCGTCATCTTAGTAAATCTGTCAATTCTTCATCGTTAATGTCAGCTTTAGGATAGTCATCTTAGTAAATCTGTCAATTCGTCATCGTTAATGTCAGCTTTAGGATCGTCATCTTAGTAAATCTGTCAATTCATCATCGTTAATGTCAGCTTTAGAAAAGTCAGCTTAGTAAATCTGTCAATTCGTCATCGTTAATGTCAGCTTTAGGATCGTCATCTTAGTAAATTTGTCAATTCGTCATCGTTAATGTCAGCTTTAGGATCGTCAAGCTTCGTGAATCTGTCGATTCGTCATCGTTGACGTCAGCTTTAGGATCGTCAGCTTCGTAAATCTGTTAACTCGTCGAAATTGTATATGTAGTCAAGCGCTCCGTTATTCGGTGTCAGTCATGTTGGCAGTACATTCTTTTATTTGGATAAAGATAACCGGAGTCAAATACCTTAGCTAAATCTGAAACTCAACCAAAACTAGCTTCTGTTTGGGTATCAATTTTCTATACAATCACTAACCAAAGCTTTTATCCTAAATATAAGATAACCAAAAGTTATACACTGGATAAGATACTTGTTGTGTATTGTATTATACAATTGGCTACAGGTAAGTACCACTGACCCCACAACATGCGAGTTATTGTGTGTGTTATTTTATATGCCACAAACTGGGGACATTGCATTATACAATTGGCTACAGGTAAGAACCACTGACCCCACAACATGCGAGTTATTGTGTGTGTTATTTTATATGCCACAAACTGGGGACATTGCACTATACAATTGGCTACAGGTAAGTACCACTGACCCCACAACATGCGAGTTATTGTGTGTGTTATTTTATATGCCACAAACTGGGGACATTGCACTATACAATTGGCTACAGGTAAGTACCACTGACCCCACAACATGCGAGTTATTGTGTGTGTTATTTTATATGCCACAAACTGGGGACATTGCATTATACAATTGGCTACAGGTAAGTACCACTGACCCCACAACATGCGAGTTATTGTGTGTGTTATTTTATATGCCACAAACTGGGGACATTGCACTATACAATTGGCTACAGGTAAGTACCACTGACCCCACAACATGCGAGTGATTGTGTGTGTAACTTTATATGCCACAAACTGGGGACATTGCACTATACAATTGGCTACAGGTAAGTACCACTGACCCCACAACATGCGAGTTATTGTGTGTGTTATTTTATATGCCACAAACTGGGGACATTGCTCTATACAATTGGCTACAGGTAAGTACCACTGACCCCACAACATGCGAGTTATTGTGTGTGTTATTTTATATGCCACAAACTGGGGACATTGCACTATACAATTGGCTACAGGTAAGTACCACTGACCCCACAACATGCGAGTTATTGTGTGTGTTATTTTATATGCCACAAACTGGGGACATTGCACTATACAATTGGCTACAGGTAAGTACCACTGACCCCACAACATGCGAGTTATTGTGTGTGTTATTTTATATGCCACAAACTGGGGACATTGCACTTTACAATTAATATATTGTGTATTAGGACTAAACTGAATTGTCCATTATTAATTATTACATATTACATTGCACAAACATTGCTAAGACATATCTTGTTTGCTTCACCATTAATTTGTGACATTCACAGAACATTTTTGCGTGGAATAATATTTTTTAAACATTTATCAACAGGTCTCTTCATTTCAAATATTTTAAACAACTGTCGAATATATTCTTAGTTTGTATATGTTTACTTCAGGTTGTTTTTTGAATAACACAGGAACTAAATACCGTTACCGATGAAAACATGTAAAACTGCGTTATTTGATTCATGGAGACAACAGTTTCACACTTTATATAAATTCTATAGAACTTCGGGTTCTCACAATGTCTAAAGAATACCTAGAAATACGTACTTATATGTTAAACAGTATTTGCATTTTGTTCCGATCTTCCGTAATCATCAAAGAACATGGATTTGAAAAATCATGTTTAATTTATCATTGTTAAAAATGTACACATACAATATAAAATGTACATTAAAGGGAAACAACTCTTGTTAAAACAACCGTACAATACAACTATAATAACGTATTAAATAGTATACACGAATGAATAAATGATTACCTATCGTCTCTAATTTGCATGCATGCACATGCTGTCTTAAAATACAATATCTGCAACTCTATTTAACAAATATCTATAAGTTTCAGTCAAATAAAAAATATTGCAAGTACAAGGAAAGTTGGCAAAAAGGGGTGGGTGTGGTGTAATGGGGGGAGGGGTTTCTTTAATGGCAGAAACTACTCAATGTAAGGATGTATCGAAAAATACCGTAGCAATTTGTATTCCAGTACCAACCGGTTTTGGAATGCTGCCAAATAGTTTATATTCGTTGGCTAGAAATAACGTTATTTTTTTTAAAAATGGCTTTTGCAGACACATAATTTCATGCTTTTTTATTTTAGTAAAAAAAAGAATCAGGAATTTGCGTTGGTCATTTTCCGATGTGTTTGTGATAAATTCGCGGATTGATCAACTCACGAAATCAATGAAAAAAAATCATGTCCAAAGAGTAATAATGATTTGACAGAACATGGTTTCCATCTCTTGAGTATTTTAACAGCGGCAGTTTGGGGGATTTAACACTCAAGTTTTAAATAAACAGTTCAAAGGTTAAACAGTTTGCAGTAAAAAAAGTCAAATAAAATGTACATACCTATATCAACAATGCATTAATAAACATTAAAAAAAAAATTGTCTAACAAAATCAAGAGCTAAATACTCTCTGATTGTATTTGAGTCTCTGTGTCAATATAAAGTTCATGTCAACTGTATTTGAGTCTCTGTGTCAATATAAAGTTCATGTCAACGACATCAAGTTCACAAAGTTTCACCTTCTTAACAAATATATTGCAGTTGAATACCCTTTATCAGAATTGCGACATTTTGAACTTCTGTCAATACACATAATCCTAAACACTCCAATGTCAATGACCAAACATAGCATCAAATCCCTCAAGGTCAAGCACTGGTCAAACCCCAACCAAGATTTATTTTCAAAGTAAAAACCAAGGTCAATGGTTAAGGTCAAAACATGGTAAATACTAAAGTTCAAGGTCAGGATGTAGCCTGTCTGTTTCCCCTATCAGTTCAAGGTCAGGATGTAGCCTGTCTGTTTCCCCTATCCCTGAGGGACGACAGATCAGGTGAACTTCCCCTGAGTCGCTCAGCTTGCAGCCACGACTGCATGTTTGCGTGAGGCACAACGTTGGCACCAACGTTCGGTCGCAGTTGCTCCCAAGCCGACTGTCGTTTCACGTTTGACAAGGCGGCGTCCATTGCTAAAATATTATTGCTATCACTTGTACCACCCACTGTATGGCGACGACGTTTACACTGCTCGTTTCGTTTCCTACCGAATACAGGCGGCGATGCAGACCGAGTTTTTGGCACACTCTCACTGACCGGTCCATGACTGGCAGCGTCAGATTCCTCAGCTGCTCTGTTTTTCTCTAAGCTCTGAGATAGTCTCACATTCACTTCGGTCTTTTCTGATTTTGTAATGGGCCGGTAGTCTGGACGTTTTGGTGGGGTTTCTGTCCTTAAGGGGTCACCATGGAGACCGTCATTCTGCGAGTTTAAGAACGACTTTAGCGGTGAGTGGTATGCAGTGAGAGGTTTAGAGACGTGTTGCTGTATTGCCATGCGACCGCTGCTGTCAGCAGACATTATCGATGGACTGGAAATCACGACCATGACTGAGGCAACCCTTGAATCACTCTCGGACCTTTCAATCCCCCTAGAAGCAACCCCATGAATTGAAGCACTACTCTCGGAACGTTCCATCCCCCTAGAAGCAACCCCTTGGATTGCAGCGTTACTCTCGGAACGTTCCATCCCCCAAGAAGCAACCCCTTGGATTGCAGCGTTACTCTCAGAACGTTCCATCATCCTAGAAGCAACCCCTTGGACAACAGCGCTATCAGCCGAGTATGTAACATCACTGTGCAGGTTGATACCACTATTGTTGCTACCTGACCGAACCAGAAGGTTAAGACTTGGCTCACTGTGGCCTTCATAGAGAGGATTGTGAGTGGTGCTTCTCTCAAATCTGGTCGCCAATCCTATCTTCGCGTCTGATTTCGGTGGCGTCCTGTGTAGGCTGGGATCTCTGTACTGCTTTCCTTGACCCTGATTATCTGCCTGCATGGCTGCTTGCCGAGATAAGTGGGACAGGGGAGGCTGTGGAGGGAGTCGGTGCTGCGCCGTCTGAGCTGCCGGGGAATCGCCTGCATCAGGTAAAGCGCCATTACTTACACTGCCACCATTTGAATTCAGACCCCACCTAGGAGGCTTTGATGATGATGCACAATTGGACATTTTAGCACTAGATAATGTTTGCAATTTCTTATCGAAAGTTGAGGTTAGCGTAGCTAGCAAATCAAATCCCTCATCGGAGTCTGTGGAAGCCCAGGACATACGGTTGTCCCGCCTCTCCAGCAAGTCAATCAGGGAATCCAGAGAACCGCGCCGCACTGAACCTGTCCGGGTTAAACCCACACTTCGCCGCTTTATCTCTGCTGAGTCCCTCTTAGACTGAGCCTTCACCTGGGCGGTGGGGCGGTTAATAGCACTTGGAAAGCTGTGTCCGTCCGCCATATTTTCTACTGAGCCCGTTCGTTTTGCTTGCGATGACAGCGACCCTGCGCTCGTCTGTCGGGGCTGCCGCGCTGACCGATAGTTAGAACCAACATTACTCTTCACAACAATATGCTTATCACTCCTGTGTGAGTCTCTACCACCGTACCGTTTTGTTCTACCCGATTCTTCTGGCGTGTCTCCGTGTGGGTGCAGACTCAGTGAATATCCAGTTGTTGCTTGGAGCAGATCTTCCACGCTATGCCTGTCCTCAATCTCTAGCTCACGCTGCGTCTGCAGGATATCTGCCTCAATTCTTTGCCTCTCAAGTTGACGCTTCTTTTCCTCCCGCTGTCGGCGCTCTTCCCGTTCTTCACGTTCCCGAATGGCACGCGCCTCCAGCTCAATGCGCCTCAGACTGTCGATCGTCTCACGTCGGAGTCGGTTAAAACTCCCGTGGAGTGATGTGTTGCCGTGGGAGAGCTCCAACTCGTCATTCCGGTCCAGTAGAGACTCGTCTGAAAAATACTGCGTCATCGGCGTAAGAAAAGCCACCGAATTTTCCTTCTCCGAATCGATGAAATCGAAGTCAGAAAATTCACGGTCTACAAAGTCTTGGGACTTTGCCATGCGTCTGTCTGGTAGATCCGGCAATGGTTTCAGCAGGTCCGTGCAATGCTGCATGGCTGCTAGATTCGGGCTGCTGCGGGATGTTGTGTCGATCTTTTGCGTCCTAATGAGAATCTCATTGTCTATGTTTCGCTCGTTGTAGCCAAGGGGTGGGTCTGACACAGACACGCTTCTTTTGTCCGGCGGCAAGACGCGAGCTGGGCTTTCACCCCGAAGTTTTCTATTGGCTGCCGAGACTATACTTGAAACAATCTCACGTGGGTTTAACTCTGAAAGAAGAAAAACATCAAAGTTGATTGAAATACGCTTTTAGAGGATTGCACATAAACGATCTTATCCAACAGCATAATGATTTTATAGGGGAGGAAACTCTGGGTGTCGTTTAAACTTATGCTTTACATGTCGACACATGCCTACTAGCCTTTACTCTTCTATAACATGTACATAGTGGACTACATTTTTGACATTTTATTTCCATATTTGCCTTGGATGTTTACATTTCATATCAATATACCGTAAAAAATAAAAGCCATAGTTATTAATCTAACAATGCTTATCTTTATTTCTAACTTGAAAAGACACTTCAAATTGATACTGAACATCTCTTATGACAATACGGTCAATCTCAACTATGCATGGCCCCATTACCAACCCTGGGGCGTCCCCTGGGTCAAACATGCGGCGTGGGGATACGGTCCGGCCTCTGCCGCATCATTTTAAGTTCTTTTTTGTTTCAACAGAAATTGACGGATCAATTAAAGGGTTATTTCTTCAATGAAAAGGCTGTTCCTTGGCTAGTTCATCGAATAATGTCTTTCCACCAAAAAGCCTTCTCACACTAACTGTGAAAATGAAATGACGATGAACAAACGTATCGTGTGTGCAATGACTCATCATGGAAGGAACCAAAATTAGACAAAAATAAACATGATGCATTAAATCCATATACAAACTTTGGTAAGAAGATTAAATAAAGGTTTGACTTTTACTGTTGAATTTCAAATTAATAATTGTATAAAAAATGAATAAAAAAATTACAAAAAATAATTTGTATCATTGAATATCAGCCGGTCAAACCAATTTTTGTTTTCCGTAACAACGCATGTTGTCACAAGCCGTGTCTGTTTGAGTCGAAGTATTGACGCTCGTGATGTGTTGAGCCTTCACCATTAAAGATCTTAAGCAAGGATCATTCCTTTAAAGTTTCATTAAACCTGACTCAAGAGCAAAAACAAACTGGCTATATGCAATAAGCATTAAATTGCAAAAGCCTGCCACAGTCTGGTCAGGTTTTATGATGTTTGCAACTCATCAGTATCACATGATTTGAAACTAAGCCTTTAAAACTATAATCTATATTTAATTTGATTTTCTAAAGGACTTCAAACACGTCAAAGTGAGCATCTCAGTGGTAATGAGTGAATGAACCAGTCCCTATGTATCTCAGTGGTAATGGGTGAATGAACCAGCCCCGATGTATCTCAGTGGTAATGGGTGAATGAACAAGCCCCGATGTATCTCAGTGGTAATGGGTGAACGAACCAGTCCCTATGTATCTCAGTGGTAATGAGTGAATGAACCAGTCCCTATGTATCTCAGTGGTAATGGGTGAATGAACCAGCCCCGATGTATCTTAGTGGTAATGGGTGAATAAACCAGCCCCAATGTATCTCAGTGGTAATGGGTGAACGAACCAGCCCCAATGTATCTCAGTGGTAATGGGTGAATGAACCAGTCCCTATGTATCTCAGTGGTAATGGGTGAATGAGCCAGCCCCAATGTATCTCAGTGGTAATGAGTGAATGAACCAGCCCCGATGTATCTCAGTGGTAATGGGTGAATGAACCAGCCCCGATGTATCTCAGTGGTAATGGGTGAACGAACCAGCCCCAATGTATCTCAGTGGTAATGGGTGAATGAACAAGCCCCAATGTATCTCAGTGGTAATGGGTGAATGAACCAGCCCCAATGTATCTCAGTGGTAATGGGTGAATGAACAAGCCCCGATGTATCTTAGTGGTAATGGGTGAATGAGCCAGTCCCTATGTATCTCAGTGGTAATGGGTGAATGAACCAGCCCCAATGTATCTCAGTGGTAATGGGTGAATGAACCAGTCCCTATGTATCTCAGTGGTAATGGGTGAATGAGCCAGTCCCTATGTATCTCAGTGGTAATGGGTGAATGAACCAGCCCCAATGTATCTCAGTGGTAATGGGTGAATGAACCAGTCCCTATGTATCTCAGTGGTAATGGGTGAATGAACCAGTCCCTATGTATCTCAGTGGTAATGGGTGAATGAGCCAGCCCCGATGTATCTTAGTGGTAATGGGTGAATGAACCAGCCCCGATGTATCTTAGTGGTAATGGGTGAATGAACCAGCCCTGATGTATCTCAGTGGTAATGGGTGAATGAACCAGTCCCGATGTATCTCAGTGGTAATGGGTGAATGAACCAGCCCTGATGTATCTCAGTGGTAATGGGTGAATGAACCAGTCCCGATGTATCTCAGTGGTAATGGGTGAACGAACCAGCCCCGATGTATCTCAGTGGTAATGGGTGTATGAACCAGACCCAATGTATCTCAGTGGTAATGGGTGAATGAACCAGTCCCGATGTATCTTAGTGGTAATGGGTGAATGAACCAGCCCTGATGTATCTCAGTGGTAATGGGTGAACGAACCAGCCCCGATGTATCTCAGTGGTAATGGGTGAATGAACCAGCCCCGATGTATCTCAGTGGTAATGGGTGAATGAACCAGCCCCCATGTATCTCGGTGGTAATGAGTGAATGAACCAGTCCCTATGTATCTCAGTGGTAATGGGTGAATGAACCAGCCCCGATGTATCTTAGTGGTAATGGGTGAATGAACCAGCCCCAATGTATCTCAGTGGTAATGGGTGAACGAACCAGCCCCAATGTATCTCAGTGGTAATGGGTGAATGAACCAGTCCCTATGTATCTCAGTGGTAATGGGTGAATGAGCCAGCCCCAATGTATCTCAGTGGTAATGAGTGAATGAACCAGCCCCGATGTATCTCAGTGGTAATGGGTGAATGAACCAGCCCCGATGTATCTCAGTGGTAATGGGTGAACGAACCAGCCCCAATGTATCTCAGTGGTAATGGGTGAATGAACAAGCCCCAATGTATCTCAGTGGTAATGGGTGAATGAACCAGCCCCAATGTATCTCAGTGGTAATGGGTGAATGAACAAGCCCCGATGTATCTTAGTGGTAATGGGTGAATGAGCCAGTCCCTATGTATCTCAGTGGTAATGGGTGAATGAACCAGCCCCAATGTATCTCAGTGGTAATGGGTGAATGAACCAGTCCCTATGTATCTCAGTGGTAATGGGTGAATGAGCCAGTCCCTATGTATCTCAGTGGTAATGGGTGAATGAACCAGCCCCAATGTATCTCAGTGGTAATGGGTGAATGAACCAGTCCCTATGTATCTCAGTGGTAATGGGTGAATGAACCAGTCCCTATGTATCTCAGTGGTAATGGGTGAATGAGCCAGCCCCGATGTATCTTAGTGGTAATGGGTGAATGAACCAGCCCCGATGTATCTTAGTGGTAATGGGTGAATGAACCAGCCCTGATGTATCTCAGTGGTAATGGGTGAATGAACCAGTCCCGATGTATCTCAGTGGTAATGGGTGAATGAACCAGCCCTGATGTATCTCAGTGGTAATGGGTGAATGAACCAGTCCCGATGTATCTCAGTGGTAATGGGTGAACGAACCAGCCCCGATGTATCTCAGTGGTAATGGGTGTATGAACCAGACCCAATGTATCTCAGTGGTAATGGGTGAATGAACCAGTCCCGATGTATCTTAGTGGTAATGGGTGAATGAACCAGCCCCGATGTATCTCAGTGGTAATGGGTGAACGAACCAGCCCCGATGTATCTCAGTGGTAATGGGTGAATGAACCAGCCCCGATGTATCTCAGTGGTAATGGGTGAATGAACCAGTCCCGATGTATCTCAGTGGTAATGGGTGAATTAACCAGCCCCGATGTATCTCAGTGGTAATGGGTGAATGAACCAGTCCCGATGTATCTCAGTGGTAATGGGTGAATGAACCAGTCCCGATGTATCTCAGTGGTAATGGGTGAATGAACCAGCCCCGATGTATCTCAGTGGTAATGGGTGAATGAACCAGCCCCGATGTATCTTAGTGGTAATGGGTGAATGAACCAGTCCATACCGGCCTCCTCTCTCATGTTACTGCTGGAGGGCGCTGACACCAAGGACATGCACTCTGCAGCCTCGTCATCTGTGGGGACGCTGCTGTCCATGTCCCAGGAGCCGAAGATCCACTCACACTGAAACAAACATGTAGCATGTACAGGAGCCAAAGAACCACTCACACAGAAACAAACATAAAGCATGTAGCAAATCTTTGTAAAATAACAAACCCTCAGCTAACTGCAGATGATGCCAATACTTAATCAGAAAATGTCATCATATGGGTCTGCTTTCCACTGGTCTTTAGGCACACCCAAGCCTTTTTGAGCAAGCTTCCCTGTAACCTTTTAGCCTCTAACCCACTAGCCTCAAACCCACTAGCCTCTAACCCACAAGACTCTAACCCACAAGCCTCTAATCTACTAACCTCTTACCAACTAGTTTCTAACCCACTAGCCTCTAACCCACTAGCCTCAAACCCACTAGCCTCAAACCCACCAGCCTCAAACCCACCAGCATCTAACCCACTAGCCTCTAACCCACTAGCCTCTAACCCACTAGCCTCTGATCCACTAGCCTCTAACCCACTAGTATCTAACCCACTAGCCTCAAACCCACTAGCCTCAAACCCACCAGCCTCAAACCCACCAGCCTCTAACCCACTAGCCTCTAACCCACTAGCCTTAAACCCACTAGCCTCTAACCCACTAGCCTCTAATCCACTAGCCTCAAACCCACCAGCCTCAAACCCACTAGCCTCTAACCCACTAGCCTCTAACCAACTAGCCTCTAATCCACTAGCCTCTAATTAATCCACTAGCTTCTAACCCACTAGCCTCAAACCCACTAGCCTCTTATCCACTAGTTTCTAATCCACTAGCCTTAAGAATTGGATGTTTGCTGTTAGCTTGGGGCAAGTGAAGATTGTCCTAATTGGTCTTATTGTGTAGTTCTTTTTACTTCAATTTTATTTCACAAAAGATTATTATGGCAGATTATAAATAACAACTGTATTCTTGCTGTGGTGAAATATGGTAGCAGTTAACCAACTAGAAACATAACAAGTTACACACAAACAAAATAAATATAATTCTTGATCACTAATTAAACCCACAATGAAGTGAAGTTCATAGAATGTTCAATAAGCTGCATCACAAGACAGCTGGGTAAGTTAAAGGTCTCCAGAAAAGTGATTTTGAGAGCCTGGTGCTCTGACAAAATCAGGTGAAGACTGTTTGTGGTCCTTGACATTTCAGTATTCCGTAAGTTATTATAGTTTTACACCCCAAAATTGTAATTTCCAGAATTGGTGCGCGTCATACATGGCTGTGCCTTATATAAGCTTAAGTACAGTACATACATGGAGAATAATGCTTTCTATGATCTTGCAGTGGTCCGACATGTCTGTCACCATGGCTACCATGTTGTCGTCGGCCTTGCGGATCAATGTCGGCCCAAACACGATAGCAAGGTTCTTGGCCTGCATCTGAAAGAATTACCAGACTACTGTAAAATTATTTATCTTCGTCAGACATTAATTTTCTTTGATTTTTTTGGGTTTACCGATCCACAAACACATTGAAAAGGTGGTTATTGTTCTTTCCAAAATCAATGTGTCCAGGAATGTCTTTTTTTAAACCACGAAATTGAATGCTCCCAAGGATAAATGATTTTACAATATTTGGAGCAGGTTGCATTATGACTTTATACATTTTTGTAGGCAATATGACTCCAGGCTTATCAATTCCTATTCATGTCAACATTGTGATGACAAACACATATTCTGCACACTTTTCATGTGTCACTTAACATTAAAGATATATGATGACCAATGTAACTAATGGAAAAAATAATGCAATAATTATTATTATATTCTGACCATTATTTTTGCAGTGAAACATATATAAATCTTAAATATTCCTGGGTAATAGATTTTTTTCAACAATAAAAACATATATTCCGCTAAAACCATACAATAAAACCATCTCTACTTTGTTGCAGGGGTTGTCAAAAGAAACAAGAGCTGTGTTTGTGACACACTGTGCCGCTTTGAAGCCATTTTTGACCTTTGACCTTGAAGAATGACCTTGACCTTTCACCACTCAAAATGTGCAGCTCCATGAGATACACATGCATGCCAAATATCATGTTGCTATCTTCAATATTGCAAAAGTTATGACCAAGGTTAAAGTTTTTGACTGACACACACAATGACAGACAGGCCAAAAACAGTATACCCCCGATCATTTGTTCCGGTGGCATAAAAATCACTATACTGTGTCTTAAAATTGCTTTTAATTAACATTTTTCAAATGCTTTGGTACAAGAACCCATCAAATGATTTAGTTATACCTATAGACTATTTTGCCATTCCTACATAATATTTTTAAGTTGATTCAAACTGTTGCAGCTCTAGTTTGAATACAGAATAACAACAGCATGTAGAGGCCATCAAAGTAATTATTCAAACAAGAGCACTGCATAACGGGTGCCAACACTCGGCTGCAGGTGCATTTTTTAATAAATGAAAGCTTGTCAGAAATTATTATATATTTTTTTTAGAGGTCACAGTGACCTTGAGCTTTGACCTAGTGACCCAAATATGGGTCAGGCGTGTAGAACTCATCAAGGTGCAGCTACATATTAAGTTTCAAAGTTGTAGGTGGAAGCACTTAGATTTTATAGCCAATGTTCAAAACATTGACAAAATGTTAAGGTTTAAGCACGACGTGGAAGGCGGACGACACAACGAGCTGGCTATGACAATATCTCCGTTTTTTTTTCCGAAAACAGCCGAGCTAAAAATGACTTACATTCAAACAACCCTTTGTCAGCTTACATTTAATGACAACAAACTCATGAGAGTTTGGACCATTAAAGACGATAAAAGGGCAACAAACTCATGAAAGTGTGGACCATTAAGGATGAAAAAAGGGCAAATAACCCAGGAAATTGTACATTACTACAGATAAAACAAGGGTAGAATCAGTCTCTAAGGGAGATCTAAACAATGCACCCATAGCGTGATTGAACCCGTGACCTCCTTGACCTGGGCGGACTTACCCTGTTGACGTCAGCGTACTGGGCTACGCGGTTCAGGTGTCGCGCAAGGTGTTTGAACGTCTCTAGATGGTGCTCCGGCAGTTTGTGTATGAGTGCCTTCAGCTTCAACATGCGCTTCTCCGGGTCCTTATTACGGCTTGCATCGATGAATGGCTGGTACAGGTCTGCAACAAAACCATCCACATAGTTTATTTAAAGCTAACTAGCGTAAAATAGAGAAATACTGAGCAATCATTTTTATTTTTGGGTTTATAATTGTCATTGATATCATCGGTTGAACGATCCATAAATTTAACACAAACACATCATTTTTTCAACATTACAAATCGATGAAATGATTAGTCTACAAGTCTTTTTTTTAACCAAGAAATTTCATGCCAACAAACATAAAAGATTTTAAAGTATCTTTAAGATAACAGGAGTATCTCTCTAAAAAAAAATTGTTCCTGATTTAATACAGCGATTTTTTTTTTTATCCAATTGGTAAAAGTACAGGTACCAGCCCAATTGGGATAAATATGGGAAAATATGGGAAAAATATGGGAAAATTCTCGTGGTGAAGATTGGGAAATTGGTGTATTATATTTTTTGCTTCAAAATACATAAACATTGAAAACTAAGTGTAATCAAGTTGTCAATATTATAATAACTTCGGTTCAAGCTATAGAGCTGCATAGGGAAACTAACTAAATGTTATTTAAAAAAAAAAATATATATATATTATTTTTTTGAGACCATTAATTAGGATTTTTTTTAAAGCAATTTGGAAATTTGCAGTTTTGTCTTTATTTCAAAAGTGCCGTTTTTTAGTACTTTATAAAGACCAAAAAAATCACTGTAATAAAGTAAACAAGCAAATTCGTTGAATTGATAATCCACGCCAATATGCTTCTGGACACAAAATGTTATATTTGACACTTGAAAAAGCATTTTTTCAAGATACAAAGGGCCATAACTGCGTTATAAACAGATGGTTTACAATGCCATTTGGTTTGCATCATCCTGTTATCCATATATATACTCATACCAAGTTTCAATGAAACCCGCCCAAGCACTTCCAAGATATGGCTCCAGACGGACGGAAAGACGGACAGACAACACCAAAACAAAATCCCTCGACCTATGGCGGGGGATAATAAAAACCAGCATCAAATTGCCAGACTTACCATCAGGAATTAGTGGCTCGGGAAGCTGGCGGAAGAAAGACTTCAATAGAGAACTGATCACGTTCACGTCACACCACTTCTCATGCTCCAGGTTCATACAGTCGATACCCTGCGACAAAAATAACATAGTGACAATACTGGGTTATGCAACAATTACATGGCGTCATAATTTGAGCGTCACTGTGGGAAAATCTGACCCAATGCATGGTCGGAAATGTCTGTCCCCGTTTCATCTTTGCAGTCTGCACAGGCTATTCAAGGACCATACTTTCCTCCTAAACTTGATTTTCCCCTAGAAAATACTTCATTTAAACAGAACGTTCCTTAAAGCGGAAAGTGTTTTGACTGATAAGCCTGTGCGGGCTGCAAAGATGAAACGGGGACAGACAATCTTATACAACACTTAACTCACATGCATGAAACCTTATTTTCCCTAAGTTGGGCTCAATTATCTACAAATTATAATAACGGCCTGATAATTATCATTTTATGACCCTTATTTACATATGCTTTCTGATGAGCTAGTTTTCTGTAGTAAAAAGTGACAACCTCTGTGCCATTTTAAAATATTTGAAATGCGGGTGAAAGAACAAATGTAGGCCTTCTTTATCTGGTTAAAAACATCCTTACTCAAGCAGCCATTATTGCATCCCGGCATCTTCCCAAGAATTGTATGCCATCCTTTTTGCAAAAGTATGCTTAACTGTACAAATACACTGAATGTTGGGCCTGTATTCAACAACACATTCTGAGACTTTAAAATAAATAATGAACTTAAACATTAAAAAAATACGTCTGGCGTTTGAATACACGTAGGCTTCCACTGGTGATTGTCTCCTAAAGAAAATGTTCTACAGGCAGAATGCTGTAGATAGAGGTTGTAAATACCAAGTTTGACTCTAAATAAAGCATTTCTCTAACATTAAAGAATATTTTTTCTTCTAAGATTTTAGTGTTATAATTGCTTTTCAATCAACACTTAGACCCACGTCATGCGCACCTTGTTGAATTCTTCTTGTAGTATGGTTACGGCTGCCTTGTTACCAGGGATACGGTAGACACCAGTCATCTCCAGTCCACGTGCCTCAACTATCTGGATACATAGGTCCACTATGAGGGGCACAAACTGAAACATAGGATTATGATATGGTGTTTAATTATTACAGACCAAGCGGTTCACTGTTCTGCAAAAAATGGGCTTAATGCTTGTTCATTAAGTTCCATCCCAGAATAGCCTGCGGTACAGGTACTAAAGACATCTGGTACTGGTTCTACCAAGACAAACAAACTCAAAAGTGCTTAAAATAGCATAAGGCCTTTGAGCTTAAATATATACCAGGCTAGTTTCAATTAGCATAAGGCTTTTGAGCTTAAATATATACCAGGCTGGTTTCAATAAGAATAAGGCCTTTGAGCAAAAATATATACATGGTTGGTTTCAATAAGAATAAGGCTTTTGAGCTTAAATATATACCAGGCTGGTTTCAATTAGCATAAGGCTTTTGAGCTTAAATATATACCAGGCTGGTTTCAATAAGAATAAGGCCTTTGAGCAAAAATATATACATGGTTGGTTTCAATAAGAATAAGGCTTTTGAGCTTAAATATATACCAGGCTGGTTTCAATAAGAATAAGTCCTTTGATCTTTAATATATACCAGGCTGGTTTCAATAAGAATAAGGCCTTTGAGCTTTAATATATACATGTACCAGGCTGGTTTCAGTAAGAATAAGGCTTTTGAGCTTAAATATCTCTCAGGCTGGTTTCAATAAGAATAAGTCCTTTGGGCTTTAATATATACCAGGCTGGTTTCAATAAGAATAAGGCTTTTGAGCTTTAATATATGCAAGGCTGGTTTCAACAAGGCTATTGTCAAGCAATATTGTCCCCTACTGGCTCCACCATTGTCAGAAATTCCACCATTTTCAGATTGTTATTTTTTTGGTTGCCATATCAACCACAATTTTTAACGTAGGAATGAGTGAAATGATGTGCATAATGTCCATATTGCTATCTATCCATGTTTCAAGTTTCATGAAAAAATATTAAGAACTTTTAAAGTCATCGCAGGATCCAGAAAACCACCATGTTCAGCAGTATTTCAAGTCTATTTGTTGCCATAGCAACCAGAATTTTTGACGTAGGAACAAAATGAAATGACGTGCATAATGTCCATATTGCCATCTACTTATGTTTCAAGTTTCATGAAAAAATATTAAGAACTTTAAAAGTTATCGCAGGATCCAGAAAAGAGTGACGGACGGACGGACAGACTAAGCGCAAACCATAAGTCCGGTAGGGGACAATAAGCATAAGGCTTTTGAGCTTAAATATCTCCCAGCCTGGTTTAAATGAGAATAAGGCTTTGAGCTTAAACATATTCCAGGCTGGTTTCAATAAGAATAAGGCTTTTGAGCTTAAATATCTCCCAGGCTGGTTTCAATAAGAATAAGGCTTTGAGCTTAAACATATTCCAGGCTGGTTTCAATAAGAATAAGGCTTTGAGCTTAAACATATTCCAGGCTGGTTTCAATAAGAATAAGGCTTTTGAGCTTTAACATATGCCAGGCTGGTTTCAAACTAAAACAAGACATGTGTTAAAGAGCATGGATGAACATTCCAAACACAAACTTTAAATACTCCCTTTAATTGATAAAACTATTTATAACAAGGGCTGTTTGTAAAACATGCATGCCCCCCATATGGGCTGTCCGTTGTAGTGGCAGCCATTGTGTGAATACGTTTTTTGTCACTATGACGACCTTTGAACTTGTGACCTGAAAATCAATAGGGGTCATCTGCGAGTCACGATCAATGTACCTATGAAGTGTCATGATCCTAGGCAAAAGCGTTCTTGAGTTATCATCCAAAAATCATTTTACTTTTTCGGGTCACTGTGACCTTGACCTTTGAACTTGTGACCTCAAAATCAATAGGGGTCATCTGCGAGACATGATCAATCTACCTGTGAAGTTTCATGATCCTAGGCATATGCGTTCTTGAGTAATCATCCGAAAACCATTTTACTATTTTGGGTCACCGTGACCTTGACCTTTGACCTAGTGACCTCAAAATCAATAGGGGTCATCTGCGAATCATGATCAATCTACCCATGAAGTTTCATGATCCTAGGTGTAAGCGTTCTCGAGTTATCATCCGGAAACCATTTTACTATTTCGGGTCACTGTGACCTTGACCTTTGACCTAGTGACCTCAAAATAAAAAGGGGTCATCTGCGAGTCATGATCAAAC
Source organism: Dreissena polymorpha (assembly GCF_020536995.1). Taxonomy (NCBI): domain Eukaryota; kingdom Metazoa; phylum Mollusca; class Bivalvia; order Myida; family Dreissenidae; genus Dreissena; species Dreissena polymorpha. The sequence goes on along the minus strand of NC_068358.1, from coordinate 28,014,226 downwards.
TACCCATGAAGTTTTATGATCCTAGGCGTATGCGTTCTTGAGTTATCTTTCAAAAACCATTTTACTATTTCTGGTCACCGTGACCTTGACCTTTGACCTAGTGACCTCAAATCAATAGGGGTCATCTGCGAGTCATGATCAATGTACCTATGAAGTTTCATGATCCAAGGTCCAAGCGTTCTTGAGTTATCGTCTGACAACCACCTGGTGGATGGACCGACCGACCGACAGACCAACAGACAGACAGACCGACATGAGCAAAGCAATATACCCCCTCTTCTTCGAAGGGGGGCATAATAAGTAATTTAGACACTAAAACTTATCAAACTGTGTATAATTAGTAGGGATGGAAACGTGCCCTGGAATCATACTCAAATTTTTATTTTTCTTATTCAATTACAGTGAACCCGCCTTAATCCAGAATTGGATAGTCCGGAAAACTCCCGATTTTGACGAGGGTCAAGGGGAACGGATTTATTATGCAGTATTTTCCCTCGTTAAGTCCGAAATCTCGTGTTCTGGATCCGGACATACATTTTGCGACACCGATCTGTGTATTTAGCTGTAATAATGTCACGTTAATCCGGATGCTTCCCAACATGGGGGCTTAATCAACCCCAGCCGAATAAACAAAAGCGCATTCACCGAGGCGTGAAGAATTGTTGTTTTAGGCTTAATGGCCTACCTGTCGTTTAAACAAAAGCATGATCACCGAGGCGTGAAATATTATTTGTTAAGAAGTGATAGCTAATAGTAGTGACTAAACATGATTCGACTCCGACTTTGCTTAAACTTTAATTCAGGTGTCAGCTTTACAAAATGCATCTTAAATGACACACTTGATTTGATGTATGATTTTCTTCAATGTCTTTTATGAGCTGAACACGCGACCAATTTAGACGCTGATAACAATCGGACCGTCATTACAAATTTGTTAAATACTTTAATTGACATGTTCATTCAGAAAAAAACGAAATGAACGTGTTATGCGTGAAAAGTTGTGCTAGGATTATTTAAACAATCCATTAACAAATTGTCGCTATGATTTTTAACATGTCACTATTTTAATCATTTCAACATTCTGAGACGGGTTATAAATAAAGATATTAAAACAGCATCGCAGTTTTATGTTTTATTTTCATTTGCCTTTAACACCCTTGATTTGTAACTATGTAACGTTACCAACTTACAGCTCGCGTGTCACCCATGACAACATCTTTTCACTGCGGCAGTATCACACAAGATACACGCAGTCCTCATGGTGTGTACATGCACTACAATTGGGTTTAACCGTTACGCGTTTTTGTAATTATATTGTTTTACAACATTTGATTTTTTAAACTTAATAAATGTCTGCGTAACAAGAAAATATCATTCTTGATGCAAAATAAGCATGTAAATGTACATAAACATCAGGTGTATGTCATAAGGTAAGTATTAAACTCTTGTCAAAACTGCACTGGTTCGATAATCCGAAAGATTAGTTAATCCAGACATTTCTGCCAGAACGGACGTTTCCGGATAAACGCCATATCACTATATTAAGATCCAAATGAAAAGTCTGAAAAACAAAATATTGCCCCCTTGGTGCAAAAAAGTGTAGTTGAAATTAAATGTCACAGAGTACCTTTGTTAGGTGAGGTTTCAACAAACACTGACCTCATTGTTGGCTCAGGTTGTAACAAACACTGACCTGTGTTAGGTGAGGATGTAACAAACACTGACCTCATTGATAGGTGAGGGTGTAACAAACACTGACCTCATTGTTGGTTGAGAGTGTAACAAACACTGACTTAATTGTTGGGTGAGGGTGTAATAAGCACTGACCTCATTGTTATGTGAGGGTGTAATAAACACTGACCTCATTGTTATGTGATGGTGTAACAAACACTGACCTCATTGTTATGTGAGGGTGTAACAAACACTGACCTCATTGTTGGTTGAGAGTGTAACAAACACTGACCTAATTGTTGAGTGAGGGTGTAATAAACACTGACCTCATTGTTATGTGAGGGTGTAACAAACACTGACCTCATTGTTATGTTAGGGTGTAACAAACACTGACCTCATTGTTATGTGAGGGTGTAACAAACACTGACCTCATTGTTAGATGAGGGTAAAACATTCACTGACCTCATTATTAGGTGAGGATGTAACAAACACTGACCTCATTGTTGGGTGAGGGTGTAACAAATACTGACCTCATTGTTAGGTGAGGATGTAACAAACACTGACCTCATTGTTGGGTGAGGGTGTAACAAACACTGACCTCATTGTTGGGTGAGGGTGTAACAAAAACTGACCTCATTGTTGGGTGAGGGCAGACAGTCCTCCAATGGCACCCCGAACATCCCTCCGGTCTCAGGTACAACTGCAATTTGACCGGTGGACGAACTCGAGCCCATGTGCTTCTTAATGCTCTTCCCTAGCTTACCCTTCCACGTCTTCGGCTTCCCGGTGTCCTCTATGAATGAAACAGACAAGGATCCCTTTGAGCCTGCAGGGGTTTTTATGCTATGTAAAAAAAGGCCTTAAAATGGACCCAATCCCAAAGCAAACGGACCCAATCCCAAACCAAAATGATAAATGATGAAAAAAAAATCCCAATTGATTTTTTTTTTTTTTTTTTTTTTAGAAAGAAGTCTCTTCTGACTTATGATTATATGGCTGTACTACTTCATTTTGTAAACATACTACAAAATATGTAACTTTAATGACAGGGGTCATAACAGGACCAGATTGCCAATCCTGAAAACAAGCCAGGGGTCTGGCTCTGCAGGCCTTCCGCGGGGTCAAGGGGCAGCACCTTTGTCAGGGGATAAAGGGGGGCTAAGTCCCCCGGACAAAAATTGATTTAAATCATTTTCAGACCCTTCTAGATTGCATTTCCAAGCAGTTTTAAATGCATTTTATTATAGCAAAAGAAAGTTTTTTTAAAAAAAAATTCTTATATTTTTCTGCATAATATTATACTACATTAACCAAATATTTTGAAAAATACAGGAAAAATTGAAATAAAAAAATAATCATTAAAATGTACAACCTTAGCCCATTATATAAACAGCACTAAATAATATCACATAAATATATATAATATTAACGATTTCCACCTAAAAACTGATGCTGTTACAAGAAAACGTAATCATAAATTATTCGTCAAGTGGCTAAATTTACCACCCCCCACACACCTGTTCACGCAAAGTAAGATTCACTGTTGTTTTCCTATGTTCCAATGTCACAGTTTATCATATTAATCGTTTATGTAAAGAAACAATAAAAATATAAAAAAAGTAATTACGTTTATAAGCTTCTAAACATAGGTTACGTGGTCAAAATTTACCTTAAAACTTGGGATTTTTTCGTTGTTACTCCATGTTTATAAATGCATTGTTGATTGGAATTCACAGGATAAATACTAATGTGTCTTGTTCTGATAAAACTGGGCATAATACATGTGCGTAAAGTGTCATCCCAGATTAGCCTGTGCAGTCCGCACAGGCTAATCAGGGACGACACTTTCCGCCTAAACTTGATTTTCGGTGAGGAGACTACACAGGCTAATCTGGTACAACACTTTAGGCACATGAATTAAGCCCAGTTTTCTCAGAACACGACACTAATAAATTTTATGATATCAGCGCAGGAGTTATCTTCTGTAGAACCGAAATAAACCAAGAATCACTCCTTACCCCCCCCCCCCCCCAAACAAAACTCGAATTTTTATTGATCTCAAAAGTGACCCTGGTGCCTTGAAATCCGGATTTCCGGATCAATCCGGAATATTACAACCCCTGTAATGAAGTCCTTTTTGTTGATAAATAATTCTCGAATTTGCCAATTTTATTGATAACAAAATTTTTACCAGACTTCTTTCCCCCAAAAGACTAGAAAACCCCCTGGCCTGTATCAACAAAACTTACAAAAAATGACAGATTTATCATGGTCAACTTTATTTGTGTAATGCTTCATGATTTGAAATTTAAAAGAAAGTCTCTTAAAGAAAAGGGCCTATGCAAGGGACTTTGTAGGAAAAAAAGGAGTGTTTCCATTAAAAAAAAAAGGCTTACACAAAATTGGTTATTTTTATCTGAAATGTAAATTAATAACAAGTAACACATTTTCCCCAGATTGCTGTGTAATAACAACTCACCAAGTTTATCCCCGGACACTGTCTTGCGTCTCTTGATGCTGGGTGACTGCGGCACCTTCTGTTTGATAACAGAGAGTTTCTTGGTGATCTTATGGGCGGGGGTTGGGGACGTGTTGCTCCCCAGGGTTGGTCCCGACTCAGTAAGCTCCTGGCTCTTGCGGATAATCAGCTCGGCGTTTGTAACACCGTTGGCCTGTCAAATTAACAACAGTATATTACACACCATTGGCCTGTCAAATAAACAACAAGAGTATATTATACACCATTGGCCTGTCAAATAAACAACAAGAGTATATTATACACCATTGGCCTGTCAAACAAACAACAGTATATTACACACCAATGGCCTGTCAAATAAACAGCAGTATATTACACACCATTGGCCTGTCGACTAAACAACAGTATATTACACACCATTGGCCTGTCAAATAAACAACAGTATATTACACACCAACACCATTGGCCTGTCAAATAAACAACAGTATATTACACACCATTGGCCTGTCAAATAAAAAATGGTATATTACACACCATTGACCTGTCAAATAAACAACAGTATATTACACAAAATTGGCCTGTCAAATAAACAACAAGAGTATATTACACACAATTGGCCTGTCAAATAAAAAACAAGAGTATATTACACACAATTGGCATGTCAAATAAAAAACAGTAAAACTCACACCATTGGCCTGTCAAATAAACATCAGTATATTACACTCCATTGGCCTGTCAAATAACAACAGTATATTACAAACCATTGACCTGTCAAATAAACAACAGTATATCTCACACCAATGGCCTGTCAAATAAACAACAGTATATTACACACCATTTGCCTGTCAAATAAACAACAGTATATAACACACAAATGGCCTGTCAAATAAACAACAGTATATCTCACTTCCTTGCCTGTTGTTTGCCTTAAACAACAACATGGGATGTTTGTATCTATGTTTGCCTGTCAATAAAACAACACTGTTTGTCCGATCTTTTGCTAGTCAATTTATCAACAATATTGTTTGTCCCTCTCTTTTCCTAAAATTAAACAACAACATTGTTTGTCCTTACGTTTTTCAGTCAATTAAACAACATGCTACAGGTGTGTGATTTTGGAACCATCTCTCGGAAGTAAAATGCTATACCCTTCTTATAGAGTTGACAGTGATTTATTTCAGCTAAATTGCATCGGAATACTAAAGCTTATGGAAACACTGGTCCTTTTCCTGACTTGGCCTCTTTGGGGAAGATCTAAAGAACGCTTCCACGGTGGGGATAGAACCTGCAACCTCCCCTCAGTATAGTTGACAAAACAGTTCACTTTTAAATAAATCCAGAAAAATTAGTACTTTTTTATCAACCCTGAGCGATAAAGGGTTAACCCATTCCCACTAAGAGGCAAAGTGGAAATGGCTTTGGCTAAGTAATTTGCAGTCTGTTCAAGTTTTATGCTGTTTGCTGGTCATCAGTATCTTAATTTTGGAAATAAAACCATTAAAACTTGAATTTAGTAAGAAAGGTTATTTATTAAGTTTAACCTTTTTTTAAGGGACTACAAACGCGTCAAAACACGTATCTATGTGGTCAAAATATGCATCCTAGTGGTCAAAATACGCATGTAAGTGTTTAACTGTTAGTATCTAAGTTGTAAAGGGTAAGTACCTACATGTAAGTGGTAAAGCTGAGTATCTAAGTGGTAAAGGGTTTGTATTTAAGTGGTAAAGGTTAAGTATCAAAGTGGTAAAGGGTTATTATCAAAGTGATAAAGGGTTAGTATCCATGTGGTAAAGTGTTATTATCTAAGTGGCAAAGGGTTAGTATATAAGTGGTAAAGGGTTAGTATCTAAGTGGAAAAGGGATAGTATCTAAGTGGAAAAGGGTTAGTATCTAACTGGTAACTGGTTAGTATCTAAGTGGTAAAGTGTTATTATCTAAGTGGTAAAGTGTTATTATCTAAGTGGTAAAGTGTTATTATCTAAGTGGTAAAGGGTTAGTATCTAAGTGGTAAAGGGTTGGTATCTAAGTGGTAAAGGGTTAGGATCTAAGTGGTAAAGTGTTATTATCTAAGTGGTAAAGGTTTAATATCTAAGTGGTAAAGGGTTAGTATCTAAGTGGAAAAGGGTTAGTATCTAACTGGTAACTGGTTAGTATCTAAGTGGTAAAGGGTAAGAATCTAAGTGGTAAAGGGTAAGAATCTAAGTGGTAAAGGGTAAGAATCTAAGTGGTAAAGGGTTAGTATCTAAGTGGTACAGGGTTGACTCACGTCAAGGTCTGGATTATTGTTGGCGCTGATGTGTCGTATCCAGACTAGCATGTCCATCTGGTCATCGGCCTGGAGCAGGTACTCCGACCCGTTGTACGTCTTCAGTCGGAACACGTTCTTGCGCTTGGTGTAGCTGTGGGCAATGTCTACGATACAGGACTTCACGGAGATTGGCTGCTCTTCGTATGAGAACACGCTCGTCTGAAACAAGACACGGTAGTTTGTTTGTTTTTCTCTCAATTTTTGGAGCGGGACCAGGTCCCTTTGATTTTAAAAAAAAGCCTGTCATTTTAACTAAAATTTTGAAATTAATGATGTTGTGGGGGTTTTTGCTAACAATTATTGAGAATACAAATTAATAATTTATTATGTTTCAATCAATGCAGCTGGATAGAGATGAACTGTAAACAATAAACCGTCGGAGACAGGTGTTGCTCCCCAAAGGTTTTTTTTTTTTTTGTCACAATATTGAACTATATATTCAGATAAAAGGAAAAGTAGGGACAAGAATTGCACTATATGCACAATTTATAGAAAATTTCAAAGGGCCATAACTCTGTGAAAAATCATCCAACCAGAACCGGCTGATAATATGCACATCTCCTCTTGGCAGTGAAGCTTCCCATAAAGTTTTATTGAATTCTGGTCATTTGGGGGGGGGGGGGCATAAAAAGAGATTAATGATTTGTTTAATTTTATTTTGTTGTAAAAACCTTCAACTGGGATTTTTAGGGCGTCATTTGGGAAAAACAAATATACGTTTTAAGATTGGATATTGGGCAAAATTTGGGTCCCATATCTGACCAAAAAAACACTGTACCTAAATGTCATCCTTTGAGTGTCAGCAAGGTTAACTTAACCAGGTATTAGCTTTGCAATATACAATTTGCATAAAGACCTGTTTTCCCAGCGCGCGTCTAATGTAATAAAACCAATATTGATGTTTACCTATTATTGACTAAGCAGCGAAATATAAAACCAATATTGATGTTTACCTATTATGGACTAAGCAGTGAAATATACAAGGGGCTATGCAGTGATAAATTCATGGGAGATAAATTGGTTTTTTACTGTGGTTTATTTGTTACTGAAAAAATAGAGTAAATTAATAAGTTGACAATTCTTGATTTCAATGGCATCAAATTGTGAAAAAAACTGTGTTATATGTATCACAAAAATGTCATCCACCACCAAACAAATTATGTTTAAAATAAGCTTTAAAAGCATTTAGTTTATTTTTTTTTATTTCAGCTTGATTGCATTGAAAGTACTTACTACTTATTTGAAACGCTCTCTAGTCCGTTGCCTGGGCCTAGTACCAGTACTTTTGGGGAGATCTAAACAATGCTCCCACATTTGGGATAAAACCAGTGACCTCCCGGTCGATAGATTACCATAATACCACCATGACCATTTTATCAAAAGCATTTAATAAAAAGCTTTCCTTTTTGTGTTATTCTGTGGGGGATAACACTCATATCATTCCTGATACACTGACACCCTGTTTGCATTCCAAATAAATTGATGAATTCACACTCACACTTCAAACAAGGTTCTTAATTGTGCAGCACCGTAATAGACATGATCCTCACTCTGTAAAAAGGGGGTTTAATGCATGTGTGTAAAGTGCCATCCAAGATTAGCCTGTGCAAACCACACAGGCTAATCTGGGACCAGACTTTCCACTTTTATGCTATATTTTTCGTTTTAAGAAAGTCACTTCTAAGCAAAAATCCAGTTTAAACGGAAATTGTTGTCCCTGATTAGCCTGTGCAGACTGCACAGGCAGATATGGAACAACACTTTAGGCACATGCATTAAAACCCCTTTTCAGACAGTGTGACTCAAATATAAGAGCAGCAAAGTAGACATGTAACTAGCCAACAAAAGGCAACAGATTTGGTTCGTGGAATCTGAAGAATATCAAGCAAAAATAAACCAAAAGTCTTTTGCAAAGAAAATCATCCAATCACACAAATTTGCTGTTTGAGAGAAACTAGATTTTTCTGCAGAGCCCAAATTTCCTATAAAAAAAAGGGACACGCCCCCATAGCAAAAGCTAGTCAAAGAATACAACTATGCAACAAAATCTCCGCAAAGGGAAGCAACCCTTCAGCAAAAGCTGACAAATGGACAGAACCCTGCTACAAAAGCTAACAAATACCTTGTGCAAAAAACCTACAAATGGATGCAACTCTTCAACGCAATATGACAAAGGGACACAACCTTGCAGCAAAAACTGGCACAGGCACTGACACTGGTGCTAAAACTGGCAAAAGGGAAGAAATCTTATAAGAATCGCCAAATCCTCACAAAGGGACATATATGTGGTGCAAAGACTGGAGAACAAAGGGACATAAGCATTGCTAAAGCTGACAAAGCCAAAATACCTGACCACAAAAATACAACAAGAGCACCGCATAATGGGTGCCACGCTCGGCAAATCTTGTCCGATTTTTTTGATTTTTTTTTTAGTGGTCAAAGTTACCTTGACCATTGACCTAGTGACCCAAAAATGGGTGTGGCATGTAGAACTAATCAAGTTGCAGCTAAATACAAAGTTTCAAAGTTGTAGGTTGAAGCACTTTGATTTTAGAGCCAATGTTCATAACTTTGACAAAATGTTTTAGCACAACGCGGACGACATGACACCACGACGACTAGCTGGCTATCACAATACCTCAGGTTTTCTCTGAACACAGCGGAGCTAAAAAACACCACTCAGTAAGCAAAAGCTTGCAAAGGGAACAAATATCTGTGCAAAAAACGCTTGCTTTAAAGAAGAATAAGGCTCAAACCCAACGCAAAGCTGGAAAAGGGAGACAACCTGTGTGCAATACAAACCTGGGATCCTGCACGCACTTTCATGGGAAGTGCATGGGCTACAAGCTGCAAGAGTAAAGTAGGAAAAATCTGAAACTGGAACTTTAGCCACCAACATAGTGCATAGTGGTGACTATATATATGACTGAGTATGGTGACTAGTTCAGCCAATACATGTAAATGAACAACAAGTAAATTCGTTCCTTTGATATCCCAGCCAATTTTAAAATTGTGTAACTGACTGACAGACCGAGGGACAGACAACCCCAATTTTGTATCCCTCAGCGGGAGATAATAATAAATGTGGTCAATGAAATGTTAACAGTATTTCACGATAGGCATGTTACAGATATTGTACTGCCTCATGTAAGCCATTTTTTTCAAAGCACTGAAACATTTTGTGTACTTGGCAAAGATATCATAAAAACAAATGTTCTGACCAAGTTTCAAGAATATTGGACATCAAATGTTACAACTACTATGTTAACGAGCTTTTTCTTTTAATTTAACCTAGTGACCTTGTTTTTGATCTCATATTAGTTTTTTCAACTTGACCAAGATGTAATTGGGCCACTTTTTCTGACCAAGTCACATGAAGATTTAAAGATAAATGTGGCCTCTAGAGTATAAACAATGTACATATTGACAACGCACAACACACAAGCCACATTGTGATCAGATGAGCAAAAATAAAGAACACAATACATCAGGTCCTGGTGTCATAAACATAATTAAAGCATTAAACACAGACGTATTATGAGGTACTGCGTTTCATCACAGATCGATCAAGATGTACTGCATATAACACTAACTTACAATGCTGTACTACATTTAACACCAACTGATCATGATGCACTGCATATAACACAGACGGACCATGATGTACTGCATTCAACACAGACTGATCAAGATGTACTGCATTTAAAGCCACATTAATACTCAAATTCAACGAATATGCCATAAAATATTTCATTAAATAAAGTTAACCCATATAAAAAGTGTGCCTTACAGCAATAGCCAAAATTTCAACGCTAGATGTGATATGGGAAGATAGCCCATGGCTTTGGAATTGGGAATTTTATCGGCATTTTCATGAAATTGGGAAAATAAATTCATTAGCCTTTTTTTCCACACGAAAAGTCCACTGATTAGGGAAATACTAAATTTGATTTAACTCTTTATAATCATTCAAATTAAAAGAAAAAAATCATATAATACTTTGTTAGATGTAATTGAATTAAAATTCAGATAAAATACACATAAGACTTCTTTCTAAAAAAAAAAAAAAAAAAAATTTTTTTTGGCAATTGGGAATTTTTTGCCACATTTTGGGAAAAAAGTATACTTTTTGGGATTGGGAACATAGCCGAATTTCGGCTATAAAATCGGGCCAAAAAAATCCCTGTACGCACATGCATTAAACCCCATTTTCTCAGTGCAAGGCTCAAATATAATCAATAATTGTCAACCGGGTCACATGGTTCCTTACACAGGCAGAGAATGGTACAACATTAAACAAACGAGCCTCGCTCTATGAACAGGGGTCTAAATGCATTTGCGTAAAATTTTGTCCCAGGTTAGCCAATGAATTCTGCACAAGCTAACCAGAAATGCATCTTTCCTCTTGTTTTGTATTTTTTGTTTAAAGAAAGACTGTTATTGATTAAAATCAAGTTTAGTGAATAGTCAGAAAAGGTCGTTCCTGATTAGCCTGAGCAGACTGCAAAGGCTAATCTGGGACGACAATTTACGCAAATACATAGAACCCCTTTTCACAGAGCAAGGCTCACATATGGTCAAAAGGCCACTCACTGTGACTGGGTCCCGTCTCTCCTTACACAGGTACAGGGCGTGTCCACGCAGTACGGCCCACACTGGGCGCCAAGACCGGTCCCCTGCACGCTGTAACATGAAGGAAAAGTATTGTGAAGCTGAAGTATGGATCTGTAGTTTGATGCTTAAGTAATAATTGTAATTTGGATTTGGAAAGCGTGTTCAAGCTCAGCGGAGATTTCATTCGAACCAAGTTTCTTGACGATTGGCAAATAAAGGTGGCCATTAGAAAGTTAACAAGGCTTTTCTATACCCATATAAAGAAAACTGCCCCATCCCATGTCGGTCATGTTTTTTAAGAATCAAAATCATTTTCAAATTCAGCAATGATATCATTATAGCAAATGATCTGACCAAAGTTTTGTGAAGATTGCACTGTCATTGTCAATTCAAGAGTGTTAACAAGGTTTAACTAAATAGTGTTTTTCCCAGGAGGGCAAAGGGGCATGGTGCATTACTTGCAAAAAGGGCATTTTTGCGCGACATTTAGGCAATAAAGGGCAAAAACGTTCCGTGAATACCTGAATTAGGGAGAAACATGTAATCGCAATTTTTATGCATCGTTGATTATAACAGACATTTCATTAATTCCTTCTTAATGTATAATCTCCATTGTTAATTCGATTGTTTACGACGTTATTTGCCATTTTTGCCGAGTCACAATTTAATTCTGTATAGTCCGCCATGTTGATAAAATGTCAAATGATGTAAGCGACAGGTGCGCATAGCAACGTAAAATCGTATATGCGATTCGCATTTTGTTAAATTAGTATACGTCTCAGTAATTATTTCAATAATTAGATCTAATTATCTTGAAGACAAAAACGATAAAGAATAAATTTGTTTGTGATTTTAAATGTAATTATGCGTAAAAATATATGTTTTGATATAACTGAATAATGCATGCAATGCACAATTGCCACGAGAATAACATCGAGTTTTTCAACAAAAGTCTCTGAAGTAATGATTTTATCGTGGAGGTATACACATTGCCGACCGAAAAATGCGCTTGGTATAACATAGCCTTCGGCATTATCGATTGATACTGACACGAGGTTATTCACGCATGACTAATTCACAGCTTTGGAGGAGTCAGTAAGACCTATCTATAAATCGAGCACTGTAATAGATTAAATCTGCTCAATTAATATTCGATTAGACGTTGACGTCTCTCGAGTAAATCAAGCACAGTCGGAGCGTCACAGACAATCAAGGAAGCTGATTTTGCGGACCAAGTTAGATCGTAAGGCAATAAAGATGTTATCGATAAGGGCGCGTGGCGAAATTTGCCTTTAAAAAAAAGGGCGCGTGGCGAAATTTGCCTTTGAAAAGGGCAGAGTGGCGATCCGGTAGGGTGGCGTGGCTTTTCGCCACGCTAAAATGGCCTGGGAAAAACACTACTAAAGCCATATATAAGGAAAACTGCCCTGCCCTATGGTGGCCATGTTTTTTAATGGTCCAAAACCATTTTCAAACTAGGCCCAGATAACATTAACACAATTGTTCTGACCAAGTTTCTTTGAAGATATTACCAGAAATGTACTTATACGGCTTAATAGATTGTTAAATGGATCTGAACAACTTAGCTAAGATATCATTGGGACAAATGCAGGGGTGTCAATTGTCTCAAATGTAAAATCCAGAAAATTAGGCCAGGGGTCTGGGAGATAAAGGGCTATGCCCCCCCCCCCTCTCTAATTGTACTATTTTATAGTATTTCTAGTTGCAATTTCTGGTGAACACTAAGCAAAATATTATAACATAGGCCACACCCACCAAAAAATTCCATTTACTATAATTTTTTCATTTCTACACGGATTCACTTCAAATTGATACTGAACTTCTCTTATGACATTAGGGTCAATCTCAACTATGCATGGCCCCATAACCAACCCTGGGGCCCCGCCCACATAGACCACACCCACCCAAAATTGCCTTTACTATAATTTCTTCATTTCTACACTGTTTCACTTCAAATTGATATTGAACTTCTCTTATGACAATACAGTCAATCTCAACTATGCATGGCCCCATTACCAACCCTGGGGCGCCCCGCCCACATAGACCACACCCACCCAAAATTGCCTTTTACTATAATTTCTTTATTTCTACACCGATTCACTTCAAATTGATACTGAACCTCTCTTATGACAATACGGTCAATCTCAACTATGCATGGCCCCATTACCAACCCTGGGGCCCCGCCCACATAGACCACACCCGCCCAAAATTGCCTTTTACTATAATTTCTTCATTTCTACACCGATTCACTTCAAATTGATACTGAACTTCTCTTATGACAATACGGTCAATCTCAACTATGCATGGCACAATTACCAACCCTGGGGCGCCCTGCCCACATATGTCACACCCACCCAAAATTGCCTTTTACTATAACTTCTTCATTTCTACACCAATTCACTTCTAATTGATGATGAACTTCTCTTATGACAATACGGTCAATCTCAGCTATGCATGGCCCCATTACCAACCCTGGGGCACACCTAGGTCAAACATTCGGCGTGGGGATACGCGTCGGCCTCTGCCGCGCCATTTCTAGTTACGAATGTGGCCTCCAGAGTGTGAAAAAGGAAAATGTTCATGACAGACAACACCCCAACACACGACGGACAAAAAATGATCACAAAAGCTCACCATGAGCATGTTGTTCTCAGGTGAGCGTAAAGGTTGCTTTCGTCGCAATAGGAGTCCAGGACATCTGGATGCAAAAAAGTACCCAACCACTTCAACATGCAGGTAGTGAAAACATCTTCTACTGAAGAAGCATTGAGTGACAAATTGTGGGCAAACGTAGTCACAGTTTTAGTGTGCTTGTTTAGATGTGTCACTGTTTCAACAGTATTTTAGTCACATAATCATGCATGGTAATGCTACATCTTAAATCAGAGGTAGGGGCAGAATTGTTGCTACAATCATTGCATATGATCCCCATATAGGTTATGTAGTGGGGCTGAGAATTGAAAATGTATTCTTAAGATTAGCAACTTGACTAACTGGTTCGTTCCAAAATCTGATCACCAACTCAATTAACCAGTGCTGTCAAAATGTAGTTCAAAACTTAACTAGCTGGCTTGGTCAAATTCTCAGTTTTTAACCCAGAAACATCTGTAATACCTTTCCATCTATAACATCTAATTTCACTGCTAGGTTCCCCTCCTTTATCACTCCCTGTAACGGACTGGCAGGCTGGTTCCCTGCATTGACCACTTGACTGGACATATGGTTCCCGTCCTTGAACACTTGACTAAACGGATCCAGTTTCTTCTCCTGCGCCTCCATGATTCGTGGTGTCTGTGAAGAAGAGAAAGTAGAGGAGGATGGTCACAACTTAAATTTAATATGAGATCTCGGAAAACTGGGTTTCATGGGTTTCATGCATACAGTGTTGTTCCATATCGCCCCCTGGGTGCAAAAAGGTAACATGTGATATTGTACAAGAGATGCCAAGCAGTGAAACTCCACAATTGTCAGATTTATTTATTTATTTATTTTTTATATATTTGTTGCCATAGCAACCAGAATTCTTGATGTAGGAACAAATTGAAATGATGTGCATAATCTCCATATCGCCATCTATCCATATATCAAGTTTCATGAAAAAATATGAAGATTTTTTAAAGTTATCGCAGGATCCAGAAAAGTGTGACTGACTGACAGACTGACAGACTGACTGACAGAGCGCAAACCATAAGTCCCCTCCGGTTTCACCGGTAGAGGACACAAATTTAGAAGGCACATGGTACCTTTATGCACCAATGGGGGCGATACATATATGGCTGTGCAGTTGTTGCTTTTTCAGGTATTAAATATCAATGACAAAATGTATTAAATTAATCAATGCTGCAAGATACACATGTAAGGACAACATTTGTTGGATTTGGTGGAATATTGATTTTAACTCAAAAGTGATCATAGAAAATATTTTCACAAGTGGCGCATATATTTTTTCTCTGATCGCAAGTGAATTAAAGTGGATACTCCACCACATCCAACAAAAAATTTCTTTTTATTTTATGCTTACAAACGATTATTTTTGCCATTCCAGACAATATAATTCCCCATTGGGCGCGCCTAAAATGTTATTTCATGTATGTTCAAGGGGAGCTTATCTGTATGTTTTTATAAACATTCAATGCAAGGTAGTTTCCATTGGTAACATCGGGGGGGTCACAATGGGGAAACCAAAGATATCTTCAAATGGTTCCAGTAAAAAACAATGAAAATTATTGATAATTTTCAATGCTATTTTTCACTGTTTGAAACGGTGAAATATCAGTTTTAATGCACTGATATTTCTCTATAAAAGATCCGAAAGCATAAAATAAAGTTATATAAACCATGAGCTTGAAATGAAGTGAAACAGTCAAATCTGAAAAGCTTAATTTAAATATCATTAAATTCAATTCAGAGTTCAGAGTAATTTTTACTCAACAATTTTATTTATTATATTTTACTATGGTTTAAAATTTGCCAATCTTCAAGCAAAACTAATCCATCAACAGAATAACACGTAAAAAGCAAAAAATAAACCATTACAAAGACAGTGCATTTAGTTATTTTGAAAGTACGGATACCCCAGCACATCATCTGCCATAGTTGTTTTTACAACCTAATAAAATGAGATAAGTAAATCCACAAGATTTATTTAATGTTTTTGTATGTTTTTTTGATGAAAATACTGTAGTTCTTGTGGCATTAATTGTCAATGATATCGTCAACAAAGATCCATGAATTAATCACAATAACATCAGAAAATGACCACTTAAATTCCTGTTCTTTTGTCCAAAATCCAAAATCTTTCATAAGCGTGAAAACAAAAAGGGCTTTTTTTAAACCTCATAGTTTGATGATTACGAATATAAATGATTTAACAGTACAGTACAGCCAAAGCGGCACAAACATAATCCGCGGCTACGCCACGGCCAGATTATTAGTCCGCGGCGGCCGAATCGTGTGTTCACTCGCTGTGGCACTTGGCATCGATCCGCGCAACGACGCCGAGTCTGTATTAACCACGCGTACTTTCGCGGAGTAAATCCGCCGCATACGTACGCGGCGGATCGAGTGAAAAGATATCCACCTACATGTACATACATGTATGTGTAGCGTAGAATTAATTACGCGCAACTGTTTATGTTTCGTTCGATTATCATTATTAAATTTGTAATCCGAAACACACTTCCGAATTTTAATGCTAACGCGTCCTTTGGCAAATTCTAGCGTCAAATAAACAGTGCTAAAATATCCTTTGTTTCATAAAAAGCGCGCGAAAATTATGCAGACATGTAGAACGTCGTTTGGAAAGTTTGGGTGTATTTTGTGTTGTATAAATACATGAACATCACGTCAGGCGTAAATCGCGTGTTCAGTGGAGAAAAAAACGCCCCGATTAGACGTTATTTCATCATCTCTATAAATAGTAACAAATGCCAAAATGTATTTGATACTTAAGGAAATATCGAGAATGTTTGTGTATCGTAAATATTAACCAGCATTTGCTTTAAAACTGGAATATACGGGATTCTTGGGTAATTAGTAGCGATATTAACTGTATAATATGAACAAAATAAAACGTGTTTATATACGCATATTCAAACAATAGTTATAATAAGCTGATAATTAACAAAACTACAAATACGTCGTCACCATCTTGATTATTGATGTGGCTTCAAACTGCTAATTTTCTCAGCTAAAATATAATAGCGGAATAAACATGCAATTAATTTATAAATCCACCATATGCTGGAGCCTTGACCACTTGTATGTGCGAAAACATAATTACGTGACCTTGTTTATGTGTGAAATACATACGCTACGGGCGGGAAACAAACTAAATAATTGGCCAGACACATTAACCATGCTTACATGTATATGCTAATACAATCCGCGCACAATAAATTTATTATGATTTTAATTATAATTATAATTGTTCTTTCAAAATTTGTTAACTACATGTAACTAATAATTTAAAAAAAAAAATATTTCATGATCGCATCGACTCGTCATCATGTCGCGGACCGCGGCATGCCTTGGCGGACAGATGCGAAGTTTCGCGGCGAAATGCGACTTGCCGCCGCATACTGACGCGGCTTCAACGACTGACGCGGCATCGACTCGTTTCGCCTTGCCGCCGCGGATCGCGAAATACGTTTGTTCCGCTTTGGCTGTACTGTAAGTCCTATCACATCAAACAATTAACACTTTACCACTTAGATATGTATTTTGACCACTTGGCTACATATTTTGACCATTTATATACGTATTTTGACCACATAGATACGTATTTTGACCACTTAGATATGTATTTTGACAAATTTGTTAAAAAAAGTTAAATAAAATCTAAAATACCTTTCTTACTTAATTCAAGTTTTAAATGCTTCAATTCTAACCCTTAGATACTGATGAGAAGCTAACAGCATAAAACCTGAACAGACTGAGAGTTACTGGCAGGCTGTTCTGGCTTTATGCTGGTTGCAAAAGCCATTTTCACTTCGCTTCTGAGCAGGAAATGGTTAAACCAGAAGTACAATATTACACTAGTAGCAACAATCAAGTAGTTGTCACAATTAGTTCCACGTCATTATTAAGCCTTTTGTTTCTGAACAACTGCTTTACAGAAATCAAACACTACAAGAAAGTCCACACTTAGTGCTGCACTTACGCTAACTCTGTGGACACCATGCTACAATATGAAATCCATGCATTAATATCAATACTGACTATGTGGACATCATGCTACAAGATGAAATCCATGCATTAGTATCAATATGTAAATATCCATATTTATCCTAAAATATTCCTCTTTTTATGTAGTCCGAGTGGCTTAGTGAATAATGGTGTCCACCTATTGACCGCAAGGTCAATTGTTTGATCCCTACTGTAGGGGCGGACTTTAAATCTATCCCAAATCAGGAGTACACAAATTTACGTGTCTACGAAAGTCTTTTTTTTTAAAGCACAAAAGTTCATGCAAACAAATACTAATAATTGTTGTGTTCTGCCATAATACCGAGCTTCCATTCATTCATAGCAATAGGGAATATAAATTTACATTCCCCTCCTACTTTTTTAACTCTTTTAGCGCTGGAACCAAATTTTGAAGGCCTTTGCAAACAGTTTGGATCCAGATAAAACGCTAGAGAACATGGTGTCTCATCAGGATCCAAACTGTTTGCTATTCTGATAGTATTCTTTGGAAAAAATCAAAGAAAATGCTAATATTTGAAATTCGGCAGACAACATTTTTGGAGACAACAAATATCCCAGCATGCAAAGCTTTAATCATCTAAAAACCTCTATGCAACCCACCTTCTCTCCAAAGAAGTCCTTCAGTTTACGCATACTCTTGTGCTTGCCCATCTGTCCTGCAGCCGGGGTGCTGAAAAAAATATGTAGAACATTAAGCAATGAACAGCCGGGGTGCTGAAAAAAATATGTAGAACATTAAGCAATGAACAGCCGGGGTGCTAAAAAAAATATGTAGAACATTAAGCAATGAACAGCCGGAGTGCTGAAAAAAATATGTAGAACATTAAGCAATGAACAGCCGGGGTGCTGAAAAAAATATGTAGAACATTAAGCAATGAACAGCCGGAGTGCTGAAAAAAATATGTAGAACATTTAGCAATGAACAGCCGGGGTGCTGAAAAAAATATGTAGAACATTAAGCAATGAACAGCCGGAGTGCTGAAAAAAAAAAGTAGAACATTAAGCAATGAACAGCCGGGGTGCTGAAAAAAATATGTAGAACATTAAGCAATGAACAGCCAGGGTGCTGAAAAAAATATGTAGAACATTAAGCAATGAACAGCCAGGGTGCTGGGGAAAAAATATGTATAACATTAAGCAATGAACAGCCAGGGTGCTGAAAAAAATATGTAGAACATTAAGCAATGAACAGCCAGGGTGCTGGAAAAAAAGAGTAGAACATTAAGCAATGAACAGCCGGGGTGCTGAGAAAAAAATATGTAGAACATTAAGCAATGAACAGCCAGGGTGCTGAAGTAGAACATTTAGCAATGAACAGCTGGGGTGCATAAAATAAATATGTAGAACATTAAGGACTGAACAGCCGGGGTGCTGAAAATAAATATGTAGAACATTAAGCAATGAACAGCCAGGGTGCTCAAAATAAATATGTAGAACATTACGGACTGAACAGCAGATGTGCTGAACATAAATATGTAGAACATTAACCCATTTATGCCTAGTGGACTCTCCCATCCTTCAAAATTGGATCATTTTTTTTTCCAAAATTAGGGATGTCTAGTATATTTTATTTCTATATTTGGAATATTTCTAACAGAAAATCCTTTAAGCAAACAGCGCAGACCCTGGTGAGATGCCGCATCATTTGGCGTCTCATCTGGGTCTACGCTGTTTGCCAAGGCCTTTTTTCTAGATGCTAAGCATAAATGGGTTAAGACCTGAACAGCTGGTGTGCTGGAATAAATATAATTACGTATATAATTGAGAACTGAACCACCAGTGTGCTGAATGGAATATGAATCTCATATAGAAAAAGAAATGTGTGTATCATTGAGAAGTGAACAGCAGGTGTGCTGCAATAGAAATATGTATATATTGAGAACTGAACAGCCGGAGTCCTGGAACAGAATACGTTGGTCAATGAGAACTGAACAGCCGATGTGCTGGAATAGAATAATAGAGCTGATAATCAGTGTGATCTAAAAGAATATGTATACCATTGAGAAGTGAACAGCAGGTGTGCTGCAATTGAAATATGTACATCATTGAAAATAGAACAGCCAGTTTGCTGAATAGAAATATGAATATCATTGAGAACTGAACAGCCAGTGTGATGAAATAGAAATATGTATAAATGTATCATTGAGAACAAAACATAAACTTGCATATGAAAGGAGCTTGAAACCATGAAAGATTGTCCACAATATTTCAGACAGTGAATTTCATTAAAATTTAAAAAAAGCTCACATAATAAAAATAGATATATTAATTGTATTGCATAACATATTTCTTCTACATATAATGCCTAACTATAGGCAGTAAAACATATGTCTGGGGCAGTTAATTAACCCAGCAAAAGAAGGTTAACAAAAATCATATGAATTCAAGAATTAGTGCAGTTACACACAACTTGCCTGGGATCTATAGAGAAACTGGAGTGGGGGACATAGTGAGACTGACACAACTCACCTGGGATCTATAAGGATACTGGAGTGAGGGGACCTAGTGAGACTGGCAAAACTCACATGGGATCTATAGGGATACTTAGGTGGGGGACATATTGAGACTGGTACAACTCACCTGGGATCTATAGGGATACTGGAGTGAGGGGACATAGTGAGACTGACACAACTCACATGGGATCTATAGGGATACTGGAGTGGGGGACATAGTGAGACTGGCAAAACTCACATGGGATCTATAGGGATACTTAGGTGGGGGACATAGTGAGACTGGTACAACTCACCTGGGATCTATAGGGATACTGGAGTGGGGGGACATGGTGAGACTGACACAACTCATCTGGGATCTATAGGGATACTGAAGTGGGGGGAAATAGTGAGACTGACACAACTCACCTGGGATCTATAGGGATACTGGAGTGAGGGGACATAGTGAGACTGACACAACTCACCTGGGACCTATAGGGATACTGGAGTGGGGGGACATAGTGAGACTGACACAACTCACCTGGGATCTATAGAGACACTGGAGTGGGGGACATAGTGAGACTGACACAACTCACCTGGGACCTATAGGGATACTGGAGTGGGGGGACATAGTGAGACTGACACAACTCACCTGGGATCTATAGAGACACTGGAGTGGGGGACATAGTGAGACTGACACAACTCATCTGGGATCTATAGGGATACTGAATTGGGGGGAAATAGTGAGACTGACACAACTCACCTGGGACCTATAGGGATACTGGAGTGGGGGACATAGTGAGACTGAAACAACTCACCTGGAACCTATAGGGATACTGGAGTGGGGGACATAGTGAGTCTGACACAACTCACATGGGACCTATAGGGATACTGGAGTGGGGGACATAGTGAGACTGACACAACTCACCTGGGAACTATAGGGATACTGGAGTGGGGGACATAGTGAGACTGGTACAACTCACCTGGGACCTATAGGGATACTGGAGTGAGGGGACCTAGTGAGACTGGCACAACTCACCTGGGATCTATAGGGATACTGGAGTGGGGGACATAGTGAGACTGGTACAACTCACCTGGGACCTATAGGGATACTGGAGTGAGGGGACCTAGTGAGACTGGCACAACTCACCTGGGATCTATAGGGATACTGGAGTGAGGGGACATAGTGAGACTGGTACAACTCACCTGGGATCTATAGGGATACTGGAGTGGGGGACATAGTGAGACTGGCACAACTCACCTGGGACCTATAGGGATACTGGAGTGGGGGACATAGTGAGATTGACACAACTCACATGGGATCTATAGGGATACTGGAGTGGGGGGACATAGTGAGACTGGTACAACTCACCTGGGATCTATAGGGATACTGGAGTGGGGGACATAGTGAGACTGGCACAACTCACCTGGGACCTATAGGGGTACTGGAGTGGGGGGACATAGTGAGACTGGTACAACTCACCAGGGATCTATAGGGATATTGGAGTGGGGGACATAGTGAGACTGACACAACTCACCTGGGATCTATAGGGATACTGGAGTGGGGGGACATAGTGAGACTGGCACAACTCACCTGGGATCTATAGGGATACTGGAGTGGGGGGACATAGTGAGACTGGTACAACTCACCTGGGACCTATAGGGATACTGGAGTGGGGGACATAGTGAGACTGACACAACTCACCTGGGATCTATAGGGATACTGGAGTGGGAGACATAGTGAGACTGGTACAACTCACCTGGGACCTATGAAATACTGGAGTGGGGGGACATAGTGAGACTGACACAACTCACCTGGGATCTATAGGGATACTGGAGTGGGGGGACATAGTGAGACTGGTACAACTCAACTGGGACCTATAGGGATACTGGAGTGGGGGGACATAGTGAGATTGACACAACTCACATGGGATCTATAGGGATACTGGAGTGGGGGGACATAGTGAGATTGACACAACTCACATGGGACCTATAGGGATACTGGAGTGGGGGACATAGTGAGACTGGTACAACTCACCTGGGATCTATAGGGATACTGGAGTGGGGACATAGTGAGACTGACACAACTCACCTGGGATCTATAGGGATACTGGAGTGATAGGACATAGTGAGACTGACACAACTCACCAGGGATGTATAGGGATACTGGAGTGGGGGACATAGTGAGACTGACACAACTCACCTGGGATCTATAGGGATACTGGAGTGGGGGGACATAGTGAGACTGACACAACTCACGTGGGATCTATAGGGATACTGGAGTGGGGGACCTAGTGAGACTGACACAACTCACCTGGGATCTATAGGGATACTGGAGTGGGGGGACATAGTGAGACTGACACAACTCACCTGGGATCTATAGGGATACTGAAGTGGGGGGGACATAGTGAGACTGGTAAAACTCACCTGGGATCTATAGGGATACTGGAGTGGGGGACATAGTGAGACTGACACAACTCACCTGGGACCTATAGGGATACTGAAGTGGGGGACATAGTGAGACTGACACAACTCACCTGGGATCTATAGGGATACTGGAGTGGGGACGACATAGTGAGACTGACACAACTCACCTGGGATCTATAGGGATTCTGGAGTGGGGGACATAGTGAGACTGACATAACTCACATGGGATCTATAGGGATACTGGAGTGGGGGACATAGTGAGACTGACACAACTCACCTGGGATCTATAGGGATACTGGAGTGGGGGGACATAGTGAGATTGACACAACTCACATGGGATCTATAGGGATACTGGAGTGGGGGGACCTAGTGAGACTGGTACAACTCACCTGGGATCTATAGGGATACTGGAGTGGGGGGACATAGTGAGACTGGTACAACTCACCAGGGATCTGTAGGGATACTGGAGTGGGGGACCTAGTGAGACTGGTACAACTCACCTGGGATCTATAGGGATACTGGAGTGGGGGGACCTAGTGATACTGGTACAACTCG
The DNA here is from genome assembly GCF_020536995.1 of Dreissena polymorpha. Classification (NCBI taxonomy): domain Eukaryota; kingdom Metazoa; phylum Mollusca; class Bivalvia; order Myida; family Dreissenidae; genus Dreissena; species Dreissena polymorpha. The sequence continues at coordinate 27,991,017 of NC_068358.1, read as the reverse complement.
CCTGGGATCTATAGGGATACTGGAGTGGGGGGACATGGTGAGACTGACACAACTCACCTGGGATCTATAGGAATACTGGAGTGGGGGGACATAGTGAGACTTACACAACTCACCTGGGATCTATAGGGATACTGAAGTGGGGGACATAGTTAGACTGACACAACTCACCTGGGATCTATAGGGATACTGGAGTGGGGGACATAGTGAGACTGACACAACTCATCTGGGATCTATAGGGATACTGGAGTGGGGGGACATAGTGAGACTGACACAACTCACCAGGGATCTATAGGGATACTGGAGTGGGGGGACATAGTGAGACTGACACAACTCACCTGGGATCTATAGGGATACTGGAGTGGGGGGACATGGTGAGACTGACACAACTCACCTGGGATCTATAGGGATACTGGAGTGGGGAACATAGTGAGACTGACACAACTCACATGGGATCTATAGGGATACTGGAGTGGGGGGACATAGTGAGACTGACACAACTCACCTGGGATCTATAGGGATACTGGAGTGGGGGACATAGTGAGACTGGCACAACTCACCTGGGATCTATAGGGATACTGGAGTGGGGAACATAGTGAGACTGACACAACTCACCTGGGATCTATAGGGATACTGGAGTGGGGGGACATAGTGAGACTGGTACAACTCACCTGGGATCTATAGGGATACTGGAGTGGGGAACATAGTGAGACTGGTACAACTCACCTGGGATCTATAGGGATACTGGAGTGGGGGGATATGTAACACACAACTCACCGATGATCTAAAGGGATACTCGAGTGGGAGGATTTGTTACACACAACTCACCTGGGATCTATAGGAATATTGGAGTGAGGGGACATAGCGAGACTGGCTGCAGACCGGTCCTTTGCAGTCGCCATCAGGTATGAGGTACGTCTGTGAAGCTTGGTCTCAGCGTCCTCAGCTGTTACTGAAGCGATGAATAGAAAACTAAGTCTCACTTTGAGAAAACAAGGCTTAAGGCATGTGTGTAACTTATTATTCCAGACTAGCCTGTGCTCTGTTGATCTCAGACTAGGCTGTGCTCTGTTCATCTCAGACTATCCTGTGCTCTGTTCATCTCAGACTAGCCTGTGCTCTGTTCATCTCAGACTAGCCTGTGCTCTATTCATCTCAGACTAGCCTGTGCTCTATTCATCTCAGACTAGCCTGTGCTCTATTCATCTCAGACTAGCTTGTGCTCTATTCATCTCAGACTAGCCTGTGCTCTGTTCATCTCAGACTAGCCTGTGCTCTGTTCATCTCAGACTAGGCTGTGCTCTGTTCATCTCAGACTAGCCTGTTCTCTGTTCATCTCAGACTAGCCTGTGTTCTGTTAATCTCCATGGTTCAAACAGAATTCTCAAACCTAAATTCAAGCACTTTTCAAGGACTTTTTAAGACCAAATTTTCATTTTCAAGGCCGATTAACACAGTATATATCATTTATTTGCTTGAACACATTAAACTTATTTCACAATAACTCATACATGTTATTTATAGTCATTACATACAAATACACATTATCCATCCTTAACTCAATGAGTCTCACATATGTATTTACTTTTTAAAGTTATTATAAACAAACACATTGTCTCTTTCTATGCTCACATCAAACAGACTAGATCATTTTATTTAAACATAAGTCAGTTACTATTACATTTTGTATTTCACAGGGCTGTTGTTGTTTATGACTGTTTTAGATTCAACAGTTTTAACAATAGTACCTTCCTGTTTCACCAAAAAACACATTGCAGGAACCCTGTTTGCTTCTCAATTTCATGTTTTCTTTTTGGGTTTCCTCTTAATAGTGGCTTTTCAAAGCGCTTTCCCCCATTCCCCCGACACCAATGGTCTTCATATAGACCAAACATTGTGCTTTTCGAATGTCATTTGTTTTCTGTACCCAGGAATATTCATAAGTTTCGCGCAAAACATAACGATTAACGTCATTTTGACAACTTGTTTATGACCAGAAAATAGCGCCATGAATATTCATATTTAAAGAATGTTGACGTTTCGTATAAGTGGTAATTATTTAAGCATTTTTCTGCATTTCATCAGTGTTTATGACCAGGCCCCGTGTTCACAAAACCATTTTGCAATCGAAAATCGATTTTAACTGACATCCATTTTCATTTTTGCCTATCAATTACAATGGAAATCCATTTTCAATGACAAGGAAATCGATTTTCGATTGCAAAAAATGTTTAGTGAACACGGGGCCAGAAAGTAGCGCCAGGAATATTCAGTTAACCACTCTGCTTTGAAACGACACTACCCCATCGCTGCATTTTTACTCGCGAAAATAAATCACAACGGAGAACCTCTGACCTAGTACACATAATCTGTGACGTGTACACTTAACGTTTCGTACCCAATAGTGTACAAAACTTATATTTCGTACTCAACTTTTTGCGCAAAGGAATTTATGATAAATTTTCGTAATATTTTCCTTAAGAACGATTAAAATTCATGGCAATGATAAAAGTAATTTTGAACAGAAATAAACATTGTCAAGGCTTTTTTACATGAAATAAGCACTTTTCAAGCACTTTTTCAAGGCCAACCTTAGTTCAAGGGCTTTTCAAGCCTAGGACTCGTTTTCAAGCACTTTTCAAGCCCTGTGCGAACCCTGATCACAGACTAGCCTTTGCTCTGTTCATCTCAGACAAGCCTGTGCTCTGTTCATCTATGACTAGCCTGTGCTCTGTTCATCTATGACTAGCCTTTGCTCTGTTCATCTCAGACTAGCCTTTGCTCTGTTTATGTCATTTGTATATAAGACCAACCTAAGCATATGGAATATAGAAGCATTTTATTTTATCTGTAAAATGCTTTTTTGAACATACAAAAATGGTTTCAAAAATAAAAATAATATGGCTACAACTTTTTATTTATGAATCTTCATAATAACTGAAACAGGTCAATTTGGAAATAACATTATTTGCAAAACCACGCCCTTATCATTAATGGTCTTTCATGGCTTTTACTTACATTCGGGCTTGTTGCGCATACGAACGGTACCAGATCCGGAGGTCAGGGTCACAGTGTTGGTTGTCAAGGTGATGTCCACACTGGAGTCCCCAAGACTGCTGGGGGAGAGAGCTGCAATTCAATCAACACAGACTGATCATGATGTACTAGATGTCACACAAACTGATGAAGAAGTACTAAATTTAACACCAACCAGGGTTTTTTCTGCCTTATTTGGGAAAAGGAGTCTGACCAAATTGGGAATTTTTTATCAACAAAATTGTCCATTTTGGGAATTTTTGCTTCGATGAAACAGCTCATTTTGGGAAAATATTGTGAATTTATCATGCTTAAATGAGTCAGTGGTTTAACAAATAAATTAGTTTTCATTTGTTATTTTGTCTTCTTTATATAAACACATGCAATATTGGGCATGTTCAACGTTTATTCAAGTACTGCAATCTTGTTTTTCAGTTACACTTACACTCTGAGATAAGAACTGTACAGTCAAAAACTTAAAGCAGATATTTTTGACCAAAACAAACACTGGTTAGTCACACAAGTTACAGCATAATTATTCTCTGATTTCTGTTTTTGAAAGCATCACACACCTCCTCCAATGTTTTGTCATTCAGGTGCAGGTAAGCATCAGATGAGTAAGTTTGCTTTGTGTGAATGTGCTGCGTAATGGGGAGCACAGCAGGTTCATGGTGCTGAATCCTTGCTCTACCACAGCAGTGCTTTTTGAAATGATACGCATCAGCTGGACCAGTTGGAACATTAATAATCTAATAATCATAAGTCAAAAGACACTTCTTTCTAAAAAAAAAAAAAAAAAAAATTTTTTTTTTTTGAAATTGGGAAAAAAAAATAATTTCGGTTTGGGATCGGGTCCGTTTGCTTTGGGAATGCCTCCGTTTTCCGGAGGCGCAGGCAGTGCTGAAAAACCCCTGCCAACTGATCATGATGTACTATATTTCACACAAACTGATCATGATGTACTACATTTAACACCAACTGGCGATGATGTACTATATTGTACATCAATTGATAATGATGTATTACATTAATCATTGATTGATCATGATGTACTGCATTTAACACAAAGTGATCATGATGTACTACATTTTACATGGACTGATCATGATGTACTGCATTTTACTTCGACTGATCATGATGTACTACATTAAACACAAAGTGATCACGATGTACTACATTTAACATGGACTGACCATGATGTACTGCATTTTACACCAACTGATCATGATGTACTACATTAAACACAAAGTGATCATGATGAACTACATTTAACACCCACTAATCATTATGTACTACATTTAACACAGACTTATGATGCCTTCCTGCATTTAAAAATGATTAAGCATGATGTACTGCATTTAACACAGATTCCATGCATATCATGTAGTTCTACATTTAACACTGAGCATGATGTACTACAATTAACAACTGCTGTTCACAATGTACTCCATTTAACACCGAATGACCAATCTGTACTATTTGCCATGTTTAATAAATTTAATTTGATTTATAAGAGTTAATCAGCATACATACAGTTCCTTGAACAGCCATACATGAGAACTTACTATCAGAGTTATGATCAGACTTTTCAGCTAATATATATGTTAATATACATTGGAAATATGGTATCTATTTTTTCTTAATGAAGATCTTTGCAGGCTGCTGGCTATACAACAGTTAAATATTGGACGAATTATCTTGCCAAATGTATTAATTCCTATTAAAATTAGTAACAGAAGTTCACACGTAAAACTTGCTCGAGTTCTAACAAAAATACAAACAATTTAGCCTAGCTCTGGAAAAATGGGGCTTAATGCATGTGTGTAAAGTGGCGTCCCAGTTCAGCCTGTGAAGATAGCGCAGGCTTATCAGGTATTACACTTTTTGCCTTTACAGTATTTTCTTTCCTTTAAATGAAACATACTATAACAAGAAAGAAAGAAAAGTTGTTTTTTTGTCACAATATTGCACTATATATTCAGATAAAAGGAAACGTCTTGAGGGGCATAACTTTGGACAAAACAAGGGCTGTTTGTAAAACATGCATGCCCCCCATATGGGCTGTCCGTTGTAGTGGCAGCCATTGTGTGAATACGATTTTTGTCACTGTGACCTTGATCTTGGCAAAAGCGTTCTTGAGTTATCATCCGAAAACCATTTTACTATTTCTGGTCACCGTGACCTTGATCTTTGACCTAGTGACCTCAAAATCAATAGGGGTCATCTGCGAGTCATGATCAATGTACCTATGAAGTTTCATGATCCTAGGCCCAAGCGTTCATGAGTTATCGTCTGACAACCACCTGGTGGACGGACCGACCGACAGACCGACCGACATGAGCAAAGCAATATACCCCCTCTTCTTCGAAGGGGGGCATAATAATACGATGGTTGGTTTAGCAACTTTAGAATTTTCAAAGGGCCTTACTGTCTAAATAAATCATCTAACCAGAACCCACAAATAACATGCGCATCTCCTCAAGGTAGTTAAGCTTCCCATAAAGCTTCATTGAATTCCAGTCAGTAGTTGGGGAGAAATAGCCCAGACAAGAATTGCACTATATGTACAATTTATAGAAAATTTCAAAGGGCCATAACTCTGTGGAAAATCATCCGACCATAACCGGCTGATAATATGCACATCTCCTGTTGGTAGTGAAGCTTCCCATAAAGTTTCATTGAATTCCAGTAATAAGTTGCTGAGAAATAGCTCAGACAAGAATTGCACTATATGTACAATGGAAAATTTCAAAGGGCCATAACTCTGTGAAAAATCATCCGACCAGAACCTGCTGATAATAGGCACATCTCCTCTTGGTAGTGAAGCTTCTCATAAAGTTTCATTGAATTCCCGTAATAAGTTGCTGAGAAATAGCTCGGACAAGAATTGTACTATATGTACAATGGAAAATTTCAAAGGGCCATAACAAAAATTGTGCACGGACGGACAGACGCACACACACACGCACGGACAGATGAAGCGGCGACTATATACTACCCCCAAAATAATTTTTTGGGAGCATAAAAACGGAGAGGGCCGTCCCTGATTAGCCTGATTGGGGACTGCACAGGCAAATCTGGGACAACACTTTACACACATGCATTAAACCTCTATTTCCAAGCTCGCGGATCAATTGTGTATGAGTCGTCTCTGATTGGCCTGTGAGGATTCGTATTCAAATGAAATAAAGCACCAAAATTTGCAAAGAAAACAATCTATTAAAATCTTTGTTTCAGCCTGAAGAGCAAGGCACCTTATATACAGCACCATACTTTACCCTTACAATGCGGGAACCGAATTTTTAAGGCCTTTGCAAACAGTTTGGATCCAGATGAGACGCCACAGAATGTGGCGTCTCATCAGGATCCAAACTGTTTGCTATTCTGATTCTTTTGAAAAAATCAAAGAAAATGCGAATTTTAGAAATTCAGCAGACAACATTATAGCAGACGACAAATTTACCAGCATGCAAAGGGTTAACCATGTATAACGCACATCCACTTTTTCATGACAAAATGGAGGAAAAAAAGTTTTGAAATAAAACAATCCTCTGATTCTACTCCTTTTATTAACGTTTCGGCATTAACGTTTTAAAAAAAAAATTGTTATGTATTATTTGAAATGTGTTGTCAAAAAAAAGTAAAACTGAAGTAAACTGACTTTTTTTTAATGTTTTAATGAAGGCGCAATTTCGAAACTTTAATAAAATAGTAGAATCAGAGGATTAAATATAATTTAACCCTTTGCATGCTGGTAAATTTGTCGTCTGCTAAAATGTCTTCTGCTGAATTTCTAAAATTAGCATTTTCTTCGATTTTTTTTTCAAAGAATACTATCAGAATAGCAAACAGTTTGGATCCTGATGAGACGCCACGTTCTGTGGCGTCTCATCTGAATCCAAACTGTTTGCAAAGGCCTTCAAAATTCGGTTCCAGCACTAAAAGGGTTAATATCCCTTATTATTATAACATTGAGCTTATAAAGAAAATAGTCACAAATGGCCACCATTTTACTATAGCACAATTCGTTGTATCAAATTATAACGAGGAACAACATATCAAATTTAAATGTTGGTATATTAAACTGCACACAATACATTGTAAAGTACGGTACATACAACACAGTTTGGGTTTTTTTTGGTCAAAATCAGGCTGGTATCCGGCCCTATTCCCAATGGAAAAGAAGATTTTTTTTTCCCAAATGGGACCTAAATACCCAATTGAAGTTGTTTTTTTTTTATAGATCATTTAGGTAATCTCCCATCCATCTCCATAAGTAACAATATATTGAATTTTATATTTAAAACATTTTAATTCTCATTTTTGAAGCATTTGTTGCAAAAAAAACAACACCTATTTCCCAATTTTGGTCAAAATGCAGCGATTTTTCTCAATCCAAAGGGACCCGGCCCCATTCCTAAAATGGTGAAAAACACAACAACAGCATGACAATATCTACCCCTTGCTGCACTGGGCTATTTAACTATAGCACGATTCGTTGTATCAAATAATAATGTGGAACAACACATCAAATTTAAATGTTAGTATACAAAACTGCACACAATACATTGCAAAGTAGGTACATACAACCAGCGATTTTTTTCCTTCTTTATTAAGTACCAGAAAACAGCACTTTTTTTTGTATAAATAAAATGCCAAATTTCGTTAGTTTCCCGATGCAGCTCTATGGCTTGAACCTAAGTAAATATAATATTGACAACTTGACAACATTAAGTTATAAATTTTTAAGGATTTGTGAGCAAAATACACCCATTTCCCAATATGAAGACAGCACAACGCAAATTTTCCCAATTTCAGGGTTTTTCGCACACAATTTTTCCATTTGGGCTGATACCGGTACTTTTCCCAATTGCGAAAAAAAATCGCTACATACAACAGCATTACAATATCTACCCCTTGCTGGACTGGGCTGTCTCCAGGTCAGGGTGGGAGTCGCTGCCCCCTCACGAGACAGGCTCTGAGTTGACGACCGCAGATCAAACGCCAGGCTTTGATTGGACAGACGCACATCGTGCGATACATTTTGATTGGAAGAACGAATCTCTCTGGCTAGACTTTGATTGGACGCTCGAATGTCACTGGTGATGTAGTTCCTTGATGATTTAGGGGTCTCGGAAGGGGTTTCATTGTCATACCCAGTCTGAGGGAGATCTACAAGACAGCACTGGCATCACAACAACAACAACGCTACAACAACAACAACGCTACATCACTTAAAGCATGTCTATTAGTGTACGAAAAGATCTAAACGGAAAAAGCTAACTTGTGCAGACAATCCAACCAAATAAATGCCTTTCCCCCTGTGGCCTATAAAAGTAATTTGAACAACAAATGTTTTCATTTTAACGGCATGATTTATTTTGTCAAGTTGGTCCCAGATGACTGCATGCCTGAAATTCCTCACTAAACACTTGCCGTTAACTAAACACTTGCGATTAACTAAACACTTGCCGTTAACTAAACACTTGCCGTTAAAAACTATAATTTAAACCTTCACAAATATGATGTAAAAAACAACACTTTTATTATTAATTTTATGGTATCATTAATCAAAATTAAATAAAATACAATTCCCAATTTTCATCATAACAACAAAATTTTTCACTTTCCAAAGGGGCCCCAATCCAAAAATGGCGGGGAAAAAAACCCTGATACAATTATTTATTTTAAATTAAAAATTATTCTACTTTGACACAAAAAAACAAAAACATTTGAATTATAGATATTTTCTTCTTGAACCCAAAATACTTTTGAATAGTACAATTTCTACTTTGACAGAAGAAAGCGCAATCAACACTTTGAAGGCGAATGCATACAACGGTTTTTATCTCACTTTAGGAACATGGCTACCGTTATATTTCATTGAAGGATTTATCAACAGATCTAAGAAAACAGAATGGTGTTTCTGCCATAAAAAAAATAGGGAAAATGCATATTTTAACAGAAATGATTTGCCTCAAAAAATAAAAAAGCCCTGGCATAATAAGCACATCGCTGCATTCACCTATATATACTATGCCACCATTGACATATAAGCACATTGCTGCATTCACCTATATACTAGTATATACTATGCAACCATTGACATATGAGCACATTGCTGCATTCACCTATATATACTATGCCACCATTGAAATATGAGCACATTGCTGTATTCACCTATATACTAGTATATACTATGCAACCATTGACATATGAGCACATTGCTGCATTCACCTATATATACTATGCCACCATTGAAATATGAGCACATTGCTGTATTCACCTATATACTAGTATATACTATGCAACCATTGACATATGAGCACATTGCTGCATTCACCTATATATACTATGCCACCATTGACATATAAAGCACATTGCTGCATTCACCTATATACTAGTATATACTATGCCACCATTGACATATGAGCACATCGCTGCATTCACCTATATACTAGTATATACTATGCCACCATTGACATATGAGCACATTGCTGCATTCACCTATATATACTATGCCACCATTGACATATGAGCACATTGCTGCATTCACCTATATATACTATGCAACCATTGACATATGAGCACATCGCTGCATTCACCTATATATACTATGCCACCATTGACATATGAGCACATTGCTGCATTCACCTATATATACTATGCCACCATTGACATATGAGCACATTGCTGTATTCACCTATATACTAGTATATACTATGCCACCATTGACATATGAGCACATTGCTGCATTCACCTATATATACTATGCCACCATTGAAATATGAGCACATTGCTGTATTCACCTATATATACTATGCCACCATTGACATATAAGCACATTGCTGCATTCACCTATATACTAGTATATACTATGCCACCATTGACATATGAGCACATCGCTGCATTCACCTATATATACTATGCCACCATTGACATATAAGCACATTGCTGCATTCACCTATATACTAGTATATACTATGCAACCATTGAAATATGAGCACATTGCTGCATTCACCTATATATACTATGCCACCATTGACATATGAGCACATTGCTGCATTCACCTATATACTAGTATATACTATGCCACCATTGACATATGAGCACATCGCTGCATTCACCTATATATACTATGCAACCATTGACATATGAGCACATTGCTGTATTCACCTATATATACTATGCAACCATTGAAATATGAGCACATCGCTGCATTCACCTATATATACTATGCCACCATTGACATATGAGCACATTGCTGCATTCACCTATATATACTATGCCACCATTGACATATGAGCACATTGCTGCATTCACCTATATATACTATGCCACCATTGACATATGAGCACATTGCTGCATTCACCTATATATACTATGCAACCATTGACATATGAGCACATCGCTGCATTCACCTATATATACTATGCCACCATTGACATATGAGCACATTGCTGCATTCACCTATATATACTATGCCACCATTGACATATGAGCACATCGCTGCATTCACCTATATATACTATGCCACCATTGACATATGAGCACATCGCTGCATTCACCTATATATACTATGCCACCATTGACATATGAGCACATCGCTGCATTCACCTATATATAATATGCCACCATTGACATATGAGCACATTGCTGCATTCACCTATATATACTATGCCACCATTGACATATGAGCACATTGCTGCATTCACCTATATATACTATGCAACCATTGACATATGAGCACATCGCTGCATTCACCTATATATACTATGCCACCATTGACATATGAGCACATTGCTGCATTCACCTATATATACTATGCCACCATTGACATATGAGCACATCGCTGCATTCACCTATATACTAGTATATACTATGCCACCATTGACATATGAGCACATTGCTGCATTCACCTATATATACTATGCCACCATTGACATATGAGCACATCGCTGCATTCACCTATATATACTATGCCACCATTGACATATGAGCACATCGCTGCATTCACCTATATATACTATGCCACCATTGACATATGAGCACATCGCTGCATTCACCTATATATACTATGCCACCATTGACATATGAGCACATTGCTGCATTCACCTATATATACTATGCCACCATTGACATATGAGCACATTGCTGCATTCACCTATATATACTATGCAACCATTGACATATGAGCACATCGCTGCATTCACCTATATATACTATGCCACCATTGACATATGAGCACATTGCTGCATTCACCTATATATACTATGCCACCATTGACATATGAGCACATCGCTGCATTCACCTATATACTAGTATATACTATGCAACCATTGACATATGAGCACATCGCTGCATTCACCTATATATACTATGCCACCATTGACATATGAGCACATTGCTGCATTCACCTATATATACTATGCCACCATTGACATATGAGCACATTGCTGCATTCACCTATATATACTATGCCACCATTGACATATGAGCACATTGCTGCATTCACCTATATATACTATGCAACCATTGACATATGAGCACATCGCTGCATTCACCTATATATACTATGCCACCATTGACATATGAGCACATTGCTGCATTCACCTATATATACTATGCCACCATTGACATATAAGCACATCGCTGCATTCACCTATATATACTATGCCACCATTGACATATGAGCACATCGCTGCATTCACCTATATATACTATGCCACCATTGACATATGAGCACATCGCTGCATTCACCTATATATAATATGCCACCATTGACATATGAGCACATTGCTGCATTCACCTATATATACTATGCCACCATTGACATATGAGCACATTGCTGCATTCACCTATATATACTATGCAACCATTGACATATGAGCACATCGCTGCATTCACCTATATATACTATGCCACCATTGACATATGAGCACATTGCTGCATTCACCTATATATACTATGCCACCATTGACATATGAGCACATCGCTGCATTCACCTATATACTAGTATATACTATGCCACCATTGACATATGAGCACATTGCTGCATTCACCTATATATACTATGCCACTATTGACATATGAGCACATCGCTGCATTCACCTATATATACTATGCCACCATTGACATATGAGCACATCGCTGCATTCACCTATATATACTATGCCACCATTGACATATGAGCACATCGCTGCATTCACCTATATATACTATGCCACCATTGACATATGAGCACATTGCTGCATTCACCTATATATACTATGCCACCATTGACATATGAGCACATTGCTGCATTCACCTATATATACTATGCAACTTTTGACATATGAGCACATCGCTGCATTCACCTATATATACTATGCCACCATTGACATATGAGCACATTGCTGCATTCACCTATATATACTATGCCACCATTGACATATGAGCACATCGCTGCATTCACCTATATACTAGTATATACTATGCAACCATTGACATATGAGCACATCGCTGCATTCACCTATATATACTATGCCACCATTGACATATGAGCACATTGCTGCATTCACCTATATATACTATGCCACCATTGACATATGAGCACATCGCTGCATTCACCTATATATACTATGCCACCATTGACATATGAGCACATCGCTGCATTCACCTATATACTAGTATATACTATGCCACCATTGACATATGAGCCTCAATTTGGGAAAAATGAACTAAGCTATGCAGGCTTATCAAGGATAAAACTCTGCCTAAATGAAAGTTTTTGTTTAAAAGAAAGTCTCTGCTAAACGAAATACTTTAAGGTAAAAAGTGTCGTCCCTCATTAGCCTTTGTGGACGGCACAGGCTTATCTGGGTTTACACTTTAAGCACATGCATAAAGCCCTGTTTTCCTAGAATGGAGTTCATACAAAACCACTCTACTCTACACTTACATCTACTGTACAAAGCTCATATAGAACCACTCTACACTTACATCGACTGTACAAAGCTCATATAGAACCACTCTACACTTACATCTAATGTACAAAGCTCATATAGAACCACTCTACACTTACATCGACTGTACAAAGCTCATATAGAACCACTCTACACTTACATCGACTGTACAAAGCTCATACAGAACCACTCTACTCTACACTTACATCGACTGTACAAAGCTCATACAGAACCACTCTACTCTACACTTGCATCGACATCAACTGTACAAAGCTCATACAGAACCACTCTACTCTACACTTGCATCGACTGTACAAAGCTCATACAGAACCACTCTACTCTACACTTGCATCGACATCAACTGTACAAAGCTCATACAGAACCACTCTACTCTACACTTGCATCGACTGTACAAAGCTCATACAGAACCACTCTACTCTACACTTACATCGACTGTACAAAGCTCATATAGAACCACTCTACTCTACACTTACATCGACTGTACAAAGCTCATACAGAACCACTCTACTCTACACTTACATCCACTGTACAAAGCTCATATAGAACCACTCTACTCTACACTTACATCAACTGTACAAAGCTCATACAGAACCACTCTACTCTACACTTACATCAACTGTACAAAGCTCATACAGAACCACTCTACTCTACACTTACATCGACTGTACAAAGCTCATACAGAACAACTCTACTCTACACTTACATCGACTGTACAAAGCTCATATAGAACCACTCTACTCTACACTTACATCGACTGTACAAAGCTCATACAGAACCACTCTACTCTACACTTACATCAACTGTACAAAGCTCATACAGAACAACTCTACTCTACACTTACATCGACTGTACAAAGCTCATATAGAACCACTCTACTCTACACTTACATCGACTGTACAAAGCTCATATAGAACCACTCTACACTTACATCGACTGTACAAAGCTCATATAGAACCACTCTACTCTACACATACATCGACTGTACAAAGCTCATACAGAACAACTCTACTCTACACTTACATCGACTGTACAAAGCTCATATAGAACCACTCTACTCTACACTTACATCGACTGTACAAAGCTCATACAGAACCACTCTACTCTACACTTACATCGACTGTACAAAGCTCATACAGAACCACTCTACTCTACACTTACATCGACTGTACAAAGCTCATACAGAACAACTCTACTCTACACTTACATCGACTGTACAAAGCTCATATAGAACCACTCTACACTTACATCGACTGTACAAAGCTCATATAGAACCACTCTACTCTACACATACATCGACTGTACAAAGCTCATACAGAACAACTCTACTCTACACTTACATCGACTGTACAAAGCTCATATAGAACCACTCTACTCTACACTTACATCGACTGTACAAAGCTCATACAGAACCACTCTACTCTACACTTACATCAACTGTACAAAGCTCATACAGAACCACTCTACTCTACACTTACATCAACTGTACAAAGCTCATACAGAACCACTCTACTCTACACTTACATCGACTGTACAAAGCTCATACAGAACAACTCTACTCTACACTTACATCGACTGTACAAAGCTCATATAGAACCACTCTACTCTACACTTACATCGACTGTACAAAGCTCATACAGAACCACTCTACTCTACACTTACATCGACTGTACAAAGCTCATACAGAACAACTCTACTCTACACTTACATCGACTGTACAAAGCTCATATAGAACCACTCTACTCAACACTTACATCGACTGTACAAAGCTCATACAGAACAACTCTACTCTACACTTGCATTGACATCGACTGTACAAAGCTCATACAGAACCACTCTACTCTACACTTACATCGACTGTACAAAGCTCATACAGAACCACTCAACTCTACACTTACATCGACTGTACAAAGCTCATACAGAACAACTCTACTCTACACTTACATCGACTGTACAAAGCTCATATAGAACCACTCTACTCTACACTTGCATCGACATCGACTGTACAAAGCTCATACAGAACAACTCTACTCTACACTTACATCGACTGTACAAAGCTCATATAGAACCACTCTACTCTACACTTACATCGACTGTACAAAGCTCATACAGAACCACTCTACTCTACACTTACATCGACTGTACAAAGCTCATACAGAACCACTCTACTCTACACTTGCATCAACATCGACTGTACAAAGCTCATACAGAACAACTCTACTCTACACTTGCATCAACATCGACTGTACAAAGCTCATACAGAACCACTCTACTCTACACTTACATCGACTGTACAAAGCTCATACAGAACCACTCTACTCTACACTTACATCGACTGTACAAAGCTCATATAGAACCACTCTACTCTACACTTACATCGACTGTACAAAGCTCATATAGAACCACTCTACTCTACACTTACATCGACTGTACAAAGCTCATACAGAACAACTCTACTCTACACTTACATCGACTGTACAAAGCTCATATAGAACCACTCTACTCTACACTTACATCGACTGTACAAAGCTCATATAGAACCACTCTACTCTACACTTACATCGACTGTACGGGGCGTTGACAGCAGACAGGAACGACCCTTTCCTGACTGGCTTCTGCCCATCATTCTCCACCTGCTCCGATGCCTCCCCGCTGTGAGAAACAAATCCTGCCGACCTTCCGTCCGGCGCTGCGGAATCCATCTTATATGAGGACGGCATGGGAACGATCTCAACAATGGGAGATCCCGCGGTCTTGGAGTTCCCTTGGGACAAGTATATCCGTATGGGAGTCCCCTCTGAATACTTGGATTCTGTATTTCCCTGAGTTGGGTAGAAATTAAACAGTTACATACTTAGATTCTGTATTTCCCTGAGTTGGGTAGAAATTAAATAGTTACATACTTGGATTCTGCATTTCACTGAGTTGAGTTGAAATCAAAATAATAACATACTTTAATTCAGTATTTCCCCGAGTTGGGTTAAAATAAAAATAGTTACATAATTTGAATCCGTATTTCCCAAAGTTGGTTGGAAATTTAATAGTTGCATACATTGATTCTGTATTTCCTTGAATTTTGTAAAAATAAAATAGTTAATATACAATTACTTTGATTCATTATTTCCCTGAGTTGGGTAAAAAATATAATTTCACTGAGTTGGGTAGAAATTACATAATTTAATAAAATATACCCTACAAAGTTACTTTTGTTTATTTTAATACCTTAAATACTACACAAATTTAAGCCATAACCGTCATCAGTAGGATTGATTTAAACATAAAGTCCTGAAGTTACGTCAACTTCATAAAGTAATGTTAGTCCTTTGGTGAAAATATATAGAACAAATACTAGTACAAAGTCAGGGGTGTGATCTTAACCTTTCCCACTCAGATGCAAAGTGAAAATGGCTTAGTGCTAACAGCATAAAACCAGAACAGCCTGCGAGTAACTTGCAGTCTCTTCACGTTTGAAGCTGTTTGCTGCTCATCTAAGGGTTGGAATAAAGCCTTTTAAACTTGAATCTAGTAAGAAAGGCCTTTCATTTAATTTAAGTTTCTCAACAACTACAAATGCGTATCTAAGTGGTGCAGGGTTAAGAACCACCACCAGGGAGGTAAATACCCAACCCCCCCTTACAGCGAGGTAAATGCCCAACCCCCCTTACAGCGAGGTAAATGCCAAACCCCCCTTACAGCGAGGTAAATGCCCAACCCCCTTTACAGGGAGGTAAATGCCCAGCCCCCTTTACAGCGAGGTAAATGCCCAACCCCCTTTACAGCGAGGTAAATGCCCAACTCCCTTTACAGCGAGGTAAATGCCCAACCCCCTTTACAGCGAGGTAAATGCCCAACCCCCCTTACAGCGAGGTAAATGCCCAACCCCCCTCACAGCGAGGTAAATGCCCAACCCCCCTTACAGCGAGGTAAATGCCCAACCCCCTTTACAGCGAGGTAAATGCCCAACCCCCCTTACAGCAAGGTAAATGCCCAACCCCCCTTACAGCGAGGTAAATACCCAACCCCCCTTACAGCAGTACAATAACACTCTTCACTTGTCAGGGCTTTTTTTCTGCTTGATTTTATAGCCAAAATTCCGCTATATTCCCAATCGCACAAAGTATACCTTTTAGCAGCTACTAAAGCTTATAATAAGAAATGCATGTATATATATGCTTTGTTTGCTTGATATTACATCCTATATGAACGAAAATGAACGATTTAAACAAAAAAATTAATTTTTTTTTGTAAATATAAAGTTGAAGGTTCGCGCCGATTCGAGAGACAGGGTTGGGCGACCAGAAACGGACCTATTTTTTTTTGGCCTAAATTCATAACTATTGGTGAAATAATTTTTTCTTTAAAAGGCAGAAAATCAGCTGAAAGAAAGAGAAATCTGTCCAATTATAACATAACCACAAGAATTGACGTCAATATCATACAGTAACGCAATGCTCTTAGGCACAAAATATAAATAAAAGATAGTATTACATAATACACAGAATAATCAGAATTGATACCTGGCTGTCAAGTCTGAATAATTTGAATCAGAACTTCCCTGAACAAATTGAAAACATTGTTAAAGGAACTCAATTATATACTTACAAATAAACATGATAACTAACAATACAATTTGAAAATGTGTAATATGTGGAGGCGAAAACCAACTACAAAACAAAGAAAAAAGTATTTACCTGAGTGGGGTATGGTGTGCTGCACCCCTGTGGTTCTGGAGACGTGAGTCTCTCCATCGACTGCTGACGGGTTTTACCCGCCGGGCCGACGGGCGTCTGGGACCGTGAAGGTGACTGCTCCGCGCTGCTACTGCTCTCAAACGAGGCCAGGCGCGCCTGAATACCGTCAAACTTCCTAAAACTCGTCACTTCTGTTTTATATCTTTGAGTCACAGCGTTACCCACCGGCGGTGTTAAGTCCTTCCTCTCCTCAAACTGTTTCTTTCTGTGAGAAACGAGAATTCTCGGCTCTCGCGATTTGTGCCTTATCTCCACTTCTGTCGCATTGGGAGATCGAGTCACGGCGAAGGCAGCTCCATACGACGCTGCATTTCCCGCCACAGGTGTGGTACTCCGATCTTCCCCGTCACCTATCTTTACAATAAACGTCCTGCTAGGAGGGGGCTTGTGTTTCGGGGTCGATTCCATCATAGGTGCATTTTTGTTGTACGCAGTTCGTAACTGGTGCTCCGTGTGATACACATTCGATCGCGGATCGATGCTATCAACACTAGCCGACATGTTTTGACTTCTAGCAATGGAAGAGTCAGAAATGACGGGCACGTATTGCCAGCTGTTCGCATTGCTACCACCAACTTCTTGTCGGCTACCATCTGGTATTGGAGTCCCCCCACCAAGAAACCCGTGCGGGGAGTTGGTATCACTCGTCCTGCGCCGCGGGGACGTCCACACTTGAAGTCCGGAGTCTGGGAAACTGTGCCTGATGGAGGAACTGAACCCCGACCCAGACGATGCCCCGTTGACCCGAGTGGAAACTTCTGTTTGAGACTTGAGCCTCTCCATTATCTTGGGATCCGGGCTGCTGCTATGTCGATACTCAATAGGCACATTCCGTGTTCGTGATGGCTGCCCCTGAGTCTTTGAAATATTTTCCTGTGAGTCCGTCGGCTGAAGAACAGATTCCCTCGATCTTTTCACAGCCACTTCCCGGGCTAAATTCTCCACCGAACTGTTGACTTTCGCCTCTTTTTTGGGGAAGTACAACCCAAACGAATACGCTTTCGACGCATTTGGATTTACATTTTCCTGAGCTGCGCGTGCTTCAAACTCCCGCCTCCGATCAAGAAACACAGACTTGTTCATCGTCTGCTCCTCCGACATGGGCCCCGAGTCCCGTAGTCCGCCAAGCCCGGATGTGTACGAGGTTGAAGTTCGGAGAGTCCGGAGCACATGACCGCCACCCGGCTCTTGACCCTCAAGTAAAACGTTGGCGTCTAAAGAACTCGTAGAGAGGACCTTACGATCCCGACTCTCTCGTGAGGTTCGCTGGCTGCTGTCCATTGATGACTGGCGACTGTACGTGTGTGCTGATTGGCTGCAGTAGTCCGAGTCAAATGATTGGCTCGAGTTTTCATAAGCCTGAAATGGAAATCACTAGCAAATAGAAATCACTGGAAATGGAAAAGGAAATTGCTGGAAATGGAAATCACTGGAAAGGCAAATAATTTGAAATGGAAATGGCTGGCAATAGAAATTACTTGAAAAGGAAATCAATATCAATTGAATTTATTCAATGTCAAGAAGATTGCATCATCACCCTGAAATTGGTAAATCAATTATTAAAAGTTGCGGTTGCAACTGCTGTGAGTGAATTGCAATTTTAGTACAGGTTTTTTCCATAACTTGGGTCCACTAATTTGCATTGTTTTTTAATAGTCTAATGTGTGGCCAAAATTCTTTCCCATTCACAATTTCAAAGTTTTTTTAAGTTTTCAGCCATTACCAGTTGCAGAATGTCCTCCTCTTTGAGTACCACCAGAAGACTCGGGTCAGAAGTCGTCTGTTAAATATTTAAATTAAAGGGAGGTAATAAGCCCAAGGAAAGTTTACTCCCTTTCACCATCAGGATATTGGCTCAGGAACTGCACTCATCAGTTGCAGAATGTCCTCCTCTTTGGGTAACACCAGAAGACTCGGGTCAGAGGTCGTCTGTTAAATATTTAAATTAAAGGGAGGTAATAAGCCCAAGGAAAGTTTACTCCCTTTCACTATCAGGATATTGGCTCAGGAACTGCAATCACCAGTTGCAGAATGTCCTCCTCTTTGGGTAACACCAGAAGACTCCGGATAGAGGTTGTCTGTTGAATATTTAAACTAAAGGGAGGTAATAAGCCAAAGGGAGAGTTGATTCCCTTTCACTATGAGGATATTGGCTCCGGAACAGCACTCTTCAGTTAAATAATATCATCCTCTTTGGGTACCACCAGGAGACTTGGGTCAGAGGTCATGAGAATATTTTAACTAAAGGGAGCTAATAAGTGAAAGGAAGAGTTGACTCCCTTTCACTATGAGGATATTGGCTCAGGAACTTCACTCACCAGTTGCAGAATATCATCCTCTTTCGTTACCACCAAAAGACTCGGGTCAGAGGTCATGAAAATATTTTAACTAAAGGGAGCTAATAAGTGAAAGGGAGAGTTGACTCCCTTTCACTATGAGGATATTGGTTCAGGAACTGCACTCACCAGTTGAAGAATATCATCCTCTTTGGTTACCACCAAAATACTCGGGTCAGAGGTCATGAGAATATTTTAACTAAAGGGAGCTAATAAGTGAAAGGGAGAGTTGATTCCCTTTCACTATGAGGATATTGGCTCAGGAACTGCACTCACCAGTTGAAGAATATCCTCCTCTTTGGGTACCACCAGGAGACTCAGGTCAGAGGTCGTCTGTTGAATATTTACACTAAAGGGAGGTAATAAGCCAAAGGGAGAGTTGACTTGCCTTCACTATGAGGATATTGGTTCAGGAACAGCACTCACCAGTTGCAGAATAACCAGATGACTCGGTTCAGAGGTCATCAGAATATTTAAACCAAAGGGAGGTAATAAGCCAAAGGGAGAGTTGACTTCCCTTCACTATGAGGATATTGGCCCAAGAACTGCACTCACCAGTTGCAGAATATCTTCCTCTTTGGTTACCACCAGAAGACTCGATTCAGAGGTCATCAGAATATTTAAACTAAAGGGAGGTAATAAGTGAAAGGGAGAGTTGACTTCCCTTCACTATGAGGTTATTGGCTCAGGAAATGCACTCACCAGTTGCAGAATGTCCTCCTCCTTCGGTACAACAAGCAGACTGAGGTCAGAGGTCGTCTGCTGTATGAGGCTGATCACCTGACCGTAAGACCTCCCAGTGACTGGTTCCCCGTTGACTGAGATGATCCGGTCCCCAGCGTTCAGGCCCGCAAGTTGTGCTGGCCCGCCCTCCCGGACATTCTTGACGAAGATGGTGTCCAGGGGCTGGAGGCTGCCTGACTCTATCTGCTGGTAGTACAGCTCTGGAATAATGAGTTAAACATTAAGGTTTTTTAAAAGTGATAAGTTATCAACTTATCGTCTTAATGCCTGGCTAAGCCTTTATTTTTCAGTCAGCATTCCGCTGGAACATGACTGGCATGTATGTGCCTCGACCCGCGATCGAACCCGGGACCTCTGGATTTCAACGCAAGCGCCTTATCCTCTACGGTACGGATACTGCAGATAAGTAATGTCCAGTACTGTACCCAGTGCTCCAGCTTAAGGATTTGAAAAGGGCAGTGGGGGGGGGGGGGGGGCGGGGGGAATGGGGGCTATTTTGTCAAAAGGGCATTTTCCAGCGCGCAGTCGTATCTGGAATGCTACCTGTTGCATATTAATTTTTATGTTATTCATAATTGGTAAAATTATATTTTTTCGAGTATTATTCAACCATTTAAATTAAATGTCTACAATGAGGAATACATTAATTTCGGAAGGGCAGGGTGGGGCTTCAGAAGAACAGGGCGGAGCGCTCTTTTATTTAGGCATAGCTGGAGAACTGCGTACCTTACCATGTATTATACGAAGTTTTACACACCCAAATTTAAATTTAAAGAGTGCTTGCATAATCGTTAAATGGCTTCTGAATTAAAGTCCTATTTGCAAGAGCAACTGTAGCGATAATACAGTATATTGCAGAACATATATTTCTGTCAAATCATTTTTTTGTCTCGTGAACTTTAGTGGTTAAAAAAAGGACTTTGTCATGGACACATAAATTGTGGATTTCTGGTTTTGGAGAATGCAAAACATACTTTACTAGAATGTACTAACCCTCCCTTTGGTCTTCATCACTGGTGTAGTCTCTCTCCTGAAATGGATAATAAAAAAAACATTGAGGTCAATATGCTGAGTATATGGGCATCCACCTGTCTAGCTAGAGACCCCTACCATTTTTACCAAGACAAATTCACCAATTTCTTACACTTAAGAATAAAGAATAAAATTAAAACCAAGAAAAATATGTCTTCCTTTTGAATATACACAGGCTACTACTGGCAATAATGTCCTAAACGGAAAGTTGTTAAAAACAAATACGTAGATAGAGGCAATTAACGCCAAGTTTGACTTAAAGTTTAAGGAATTTCTCAATATTCCAATTTAACAAATATTCTCTATTCTTAGACTTCAGCCTACACATTGTTTGGCAAATTATAACCAGTCTAGGAGGCTCTAATGATAGTGGGCAAGATGTTGTAGAGTAAATGGGTGTCCACCAAGTCACTGGGAAAGACAGGGTGGGCAAGATGTTGTAGAATAAATGGGTGTCCACCAAGTCACTGGGAAAGACAGGGTGGGCAAGATGTTGTAGAGTAAATGGGTGTCCACCTAGTCACTGGGAAAGCCATGGTTCATGATTGTGGGCAAGATGTTGTAGAGTAAATGGGTGTCCACCTAGTCACTAGGAAAGACAGGGTTCATGATTGTGGGCAAGATGTTGTAGAGTAAATGGGTGTCCACCTAGTCACTGGGAAAGACAGGGTTCATGATTGTGGGCAAGATGTTGTAGATTAAATGGGTGTCCACCTCATCACTGGGAAAGACAGGGTTCATGATTGTGGGCAAGATGTTGAAGATTAAATGGGTGTCCACCTCGTCACTGGGAAAGACAGGGTTCATGATTGTGGGCAAGATGTTGTAGATTAAATGGGTGTCCACCTTGTCACTGGGAAAGACATAGTTCATGATTGTGGGCAAGATGTTGTAGATTAAATGGGTGTCCACCTCATCACTGGGAAAGACAGGGTTCATAATTGTGGGCAAGATGTTGTAGATTAAATGGGTGTCCACCTCGTCACTGGGAAAGACAGGGTTCATGATTGTGGGCAAGATGTTGTAGATTAAATGGGTGTCCACCTCGTCACTGGGAAAGACAGGGTTCATGATTGTGGGCAAGATGTTGTAGATTAAATGGGTGTCCACCTCGTCACTGGGAAAGACAGGGTTCATGATTGTGGGCAAGATGTTGTAGATTAAATGGGTGTCCACCTCGTCACTGGGAAAGACAGGGTTCATGATTGTGGGCAAGATGTTGTAGATTAAATGGGTGTCCACCTTGTCACTGGGAAAGACAGGGTTCATGATTGTGGGCAAGATGTTGTAGATTAAATGGGTGTCCACCTAGTCACTGGGAAAGACAGGGTTCTATCAAGATCCTAATGGCGAAAACTCCAATAATTGGCCCAATGCAGCAATCTACCCAAAAGAAATGGTGTACCTCAATGAATCAATATACCTAAATGCAGCAATTTTACCCAATAAAGCAATGTACCCCATCGCAGCAATTTACTCCAATGCAGCAATGTACTCGAATGCATGAATGTACCCCAATTCAGCAATCTACCAAAATGCAGCAATGTATCTCAATGCAATGATGAACCCTAATTCAGCAATGTACCCCAATACAGCAATATACCCTAATGCACCCAGCGATGTACACTAATGCAGCGATGTACCCTAATTCAGCAACGTACCCCAATGCAGCAATGTTTCCAAAGCAGCAATTTAACCCAACCCAGTAATGCACCCAATGACACCAATGCAGGATTGGGTTCCAATACTTTAAAAAAACAGTGCAGCAATCTACCGCAATGCAGCAATGTACCGCAATGCAGCAATGTACCAAAATTCAGAAATGTACCACAATGCAGCAATGTACCCCAATGCAGCAATGTACCACAATGCAGCAATGTACCGCAATGCAGCAATGTACCCTAATGCACCAATGTACCCCAATGCAGCAATGGACATCAATGCAGCAATGTA
Organism: Dreissena polymorpha; assembly: GCF_020536995.1. Taxonomy (NCBI): domain Eukaryota; kingdom Metazoa; phylum Mollusca; class Bivalvia; order Myida; family Dreissenidae; genus Dreissena; species Dreissena polymorpha. Next base: position 27,967,206 of record NC_068358.1, on the reverse strand, counting down.
CCCCAATGCAGCAATTTTTACCCAATACAGGAATGTACCCTAATGCAGCAATGTACCCTAATGCAGCAATCTATCCCAACTCCAACAATCTACCTCAACTGCAGCAATATACCCCAATTCAGCTAGCAAATTACCCCAATGCAGCAAATTACACAAAATGCATCAACATATCCCCACACAAAACCAAAGTGATACCATGAGGGTGATCACAAATCTCATATTATCCCAGGTATGTCTTGATAGCTCCAACAGTAGTAGACTAGAAGATATGTGTGGAATGCATTTCAACAGTATACAGTGACATGGCTAAGCAATATGCAGTCATATACCTGGTGTAACTAATGCACTTCAACAGTATACAGTGACATGACTTTGTTAACAAATAGTCATATACTTCGTGTTACTGAGTCAATCAAAGCACTGAGGTGACTCAAAAATTAGTCAATTTTTGCTAAATTTTTGCAGTGCTTTTTTCCCATTTTAGGATGGAGCTGGGGCACATTAAATAGGGGAAAATCATGTTGTTATTTGACTAATATTGGAAACTTGGGTTTTGTTTTTTTGTGAACTAATCCTTAAACATTGAGAATGGAAATGGTGTTGTTAACCCATTAATGCCTAGCATCCTGAAAAAAGGACATTGCAAACAGCGTACACCCAGATGAGACGCCGCATAATGCGGCGTCTCATCGGGGTCTGCGCTGTTTGCTTAAAATGAATTTCTTTATGAAATATTCTAAATATAGAAATAAATATACTTGACATCCCTAATTTTGGAAATAAATTGATCCAATTTAGAAGGATGGGAGAGTCAACTAGGCATAAATGGGTTAATTTATATCAAGTGCGGTTCAACAACACATACAGATAGGGAGATGAACTTAAAGTTTAGATTTTTTAAATAGTTTTTATTTATTGTTTAATAGAGACCTTCCATTGGGAATTTTGGCAATTCATTGGAAATTATATACTTTTTGAGATTGGAAATGGTGCAGAATTTTTGACCAACTATATGCATCAATTAATTACAGTTGGTTTAGTATGTGATTTGAAAGGTTTTCAATATCAGGGGTTTTGAGAAAGGAGTATGGTAATATTGGGATTTTTTAAATCAATAAAATGGCATATTTAGAAAAAACAATCAACAAAATGGACACAATAGGGATTTTTTTCAACAAATAATGACACATTTTTTGTGTACAATTTCAGTTTGGGAACAGGTCCGTATGCTATGCTTTGCTTTGGGATCGGGTCTGTTTTACATTTTTTTTTTTATTTTGGCAAGCTAAGATAGAAATGCCAGATAAATTGGGGTTTCTTAAAATCTAGCATATTCTTGTATAATCTCTATTTAGTACTGTATTGGACATTAATGGATTTTTTTTAAGGAAAGTCTCTTCAAATAGAAAATGAAGTCTTGTTGGATGGTGTTGTCTCAGACTAGCCTGTGTTTACTGCACAGGCTACTAAGTTTTTCCTCAGAGTGGGACTCATGACCTTTGTTGCCACTAAAATGTGAGACACACAATCCAGCTAGCATTTGAAAAGGGCAGGGATGGGCTTCTTTGTCAAAAGTGCACTTCGAGCGTGCATTAGTATCCAGAATGCTCCCTGTTGCATATTAATTTGTACATTATTGATAATTGTTAGAATATATTATTTCCATCATTTTATTAAACCATGCAAATAAAATATCTACAATGAGGAATAAATTAATAAATATGTAATAAGAGATTTATAAATTATAAAATGTATAAAAAAATATAAAAAAAATAAAAATGTACTAAAAAGGGCAGGCCGTGGCTTGGGAAGGGCTGGCTGGGCGCCCTTCCATTAAGTCCTAGCTGGAGCACTGCAATTGAGGCTAATTCATAAAGCAGATGGACAGACTAAGCTGGGAACCGCAGATGGAAAGTCTGATTGTTGTGCAGAAAGAATGCGGATCTAAGCTGGGAACCGAGCTCCAGGAATTCTACCAGACAGCTGACACTTGTGTGCTCCATAATGATGATTCTCAAGTGGTTCCCAGCAAGAATGAATCTCAAGTGGTTCCCAGGATTAGGGTTACAGCATACTAAATAACTGAGATGTGCAGTGGAATCACCTCTTAAACATCATTTTAATTAACTGGAAGACATTTTTTCAGTAAATGACACTTGTTTTGTTATTCTTTTTTGCGACCTGTTTTCAAGGAACGCATAAATGTTCAACAAGGAAAGTAGGCATGTTAGTGTTACAATCAACTAAAATGTAGCAGGAAAAAAACAATGAAAAAACAGTGAACTAAGATTCGTTTAAAGTTCGCCAAATTAGCCAATGGCTACACATAAGGATATTTGGCTACAAATAAATCCATTTTGCAACAAAGTTGTCCAATATCATGGCTTAATAAATATGTCCAATATCACCCATAAGACATCCACAATAATAAGAATTAAGACATAAAAAGGTAAATTTGGCTACAGAAAATTTTGAGCCAAATGGAGCCCAGCTACCTGACTTCATTTTTGAAATGAAAATGTTGAATGTGTTACATTGATTTACCTATGGATTTTGAATGACCATATTAAATTGTGACCACAACTAGGGGGGGGGGGGGGGGCATTAAAGGCTATGCTATTTTTGTTTGAGTCTTAAAAAGCTCAGTGTAAAATAGTTTGGAGTATAAGATCACTTTGAGGATACAATAGCTCAATGTTTAAACAAGATATGTGTTTGTCAGAAACACAATGCCCCTTATTGCGCCGCTTTGAAATAAAATTTCAATGTATCATTTGGCAGGTTTAGAAATTATCTCTCTTTTAAAGCTTATTACTTCCCTTGGATTGTATTTTTGATTTTTGATCCTAAAAGATGACTTTGACCTTGACCTTTCACCACTCAAAATGTGCAGCCTTGTGAGATACACATGCATGCCAAATATCAAGTTGCTATCTTCAATATTGCAAAAGTTATGGCCAATGTTAAAGTTTTCGGACGGACTGACAGACAGACGGACTGACGTACAGTTCAACTGCTATATGCCACCCTACTGGAGGCATAAAAACTGAAGCATTAACCCTTTGCATGCTGGGAAATTTGTCGTCTGCTAAAATGTCGTCTGCTGAATTTGTAAAATAAGCATTTTTTTCATTTTTATTTCAAACAATACTATCAGAATAACAAACAGTTTGGATCCAGATGAGACGCCACGTTTTAAAATTCGGTTCCCGCACTGAAAGGGTTAAATAGCTCTTTGCAACACAGCTTAGAATGTAATGCCTCTGCTCTCACAACTATACCCCCCCCCCCCCCCCCCCCCCCCAGTCTCTATTACCAAGAGGTATGCAAGGCAGCTGCCGGGAATAATGATCGGTCATAATCTGATAATTTTACTTGCTTATCACTAAAATCTCACTAATATCTCACTAATTAAGGTAAACACGTTTGCTGTTTTTTGGTCTTTATCTTGCACAGATAACTTCAAATACACTTTTATGTATAGCATGAACAAGACATTTATCTTGGGTTAATCTTTTTTGTCCATTATGCATTTTGCAGTTTGTCCTGTTGTATTTATTATTATCAATTTAATTAATTTGTTTAATTAAAAAAAACTTGCATCATATACATTGATTTCACTCCAAAACTGCCCATGTGTGTAAGAATGCAATTCAAAACTGTTAATTGAACCCTTTACAACTAAAATTCTGATTTTAATGAATTTGTAGTCCCTTAGAAAGTTATATTTAATTAAAGATCTTTCTAACTAGATTCAACTATTTAAAGCAAATCATCTCCAATCCTTAGATAGTGATGAGCAGCAAACAGCATAAAACCTGAACAGACTGACAGTTACTCAAAGGCTGTAAAAATCCCAGGTTTTATGCTGGTTCCACTTTCACTTTGGGTTAACTGGAATAGAACATGAATTAAGCCGTTTTTTCCGAAGGTATCTAGACTCACCAGGTATTTCCATTCCAGCATCTCCAACTCAGGCTCAGGCTCATCGAACGAGAACATTGAACTGTGACCAAACATGTTGTTTTCATTATCTATCTGATCATGCGAGCCATGGGTGTGTATTCCTTAACAAACATGTGTTACTGTATTCCTTAACGAACATGTCGCTTACTGAATTTAAACCATGCGAAAAAGGTGAATTGTCTAACATGATGATATTTAGTTTTCAATTAACAATAATTTGTAGAATAGGCAGAACATTTTCTTTCCAATTGTGTTTATTTTAGCAACATAGACATCGCAACTGTCCGTGAATGTCAACTAATAATATTGACTGCAACAAGTCATGGTGTTATTTGTGTTTTTTATATGCCTCAAATCCAAATCACAGCTTGTAAATTTACTAGAATTTGTAATAACTCTATATACTTTAAAGACACTTGTTTTAAATATTTAAAGCTATTCCAAATATAACAGTTTTGTTAGTAAAATAATGTTTATGATTTATTTTTAAAATACAAAAACTGTGAGCAAGTCCCTTTAAGACTCAATAAACTCCTGTTATAACACTGCAGCATGGATGGAATCCTAAAGAGATAACATAATTCCGAAATAACTACATCTTTCCCATGTGTCTTGCACTGAGAGCTGTCAATTCATGGTTTCCATTCCATAAGAAATTATTATTCATGACTGACTTTGTATTAGTGACCAGAAAAAGTATCAAATCCAGTCACTATTTAAGGTTTAAGTTACGATTCCAGTCAGTACCTTATTTCAATGCCCAAGGCAAAAGTTTAAAGTATCAAATCCAGTCACTATTTAAGGTTTAAGTTACGATTCCAGTCAGTACCTCATTTCAATGCCCAAGGCAAAAGTTTAAAGTATCAAATCCAGTCACTATTTAAGGTTTAAGTTACGATTCCAGTCAGTACCTCATTTCAATGCCCAAGGCAAAAGTTTAAAGTATCAAATCCAGTCACTATTTAAGGTTTAAGTTACGATTCCAGTCAGTACCCTCATTTCAATGCCCAAGGCAAAAGTTTAAAGTATCAAATCCAGTCACTATTTAAGGTTTAAGTTACGATTCCAGTCAGTACCTCATTTCAATGCCCAAGGCAAAAGTTTAAAGTATCAAATCCAGTCACTATTTAAGGTTTAAGTTACGATTCCAGTCAGTACCTAATAACAATGCCCAAGGCAACAGTTTAAAGTTTCGCATTTAGTCACTATCACTGTCCAGGCAAAAAGCTTCAAATTCAGTCACTATTTAAAATCAACACTCAGACAAAAGTTTCCAGTTTCGAATTCAGTCACTATTTATGAACAAATTCCAAAGCAAAAGTTTAAAGTTTCGCATTCAGTCACTATTTAATATCAATGCCCAGTCAAAAGTTTCAAGTTTCAAGTCCAGTCACTTAATCAATGCCAGGGCAAAAGTTTCCAGTTTGAAATCCATTCACTATTTAATAACAATGCCTAGACAAAAGTTTCCAGTTTGAAACCCGTTCACTATTTAATATCAATGCCCAGGCAAAAGTTTCCAGTTTGAAATCCATTTACTATTTATATTAATGCCCAGGCAAAAGTTTATAGTTTGAAACCCATTCACTATTTAAAAACAATGCCCAGGCAAAAGTTTCAAGAACTGTCAACCTTTGAGACACTGAAGGGACACTAGATCCAAGCAGCACCAATCACTCGCACACAGACACACAAACACTGAGTGACAGAGGACGAAATCAGTGCGAGATCTTGGCAGCTCCTAAAGCAACATGCCTTTCTCCCTGGGAGCCGATTACATACCGGGTATTGTGGGTATTGTGTCGTTGTAATATTACCAACAGGTATGTGTTGGTATGTACAGTAGATCACTCAATAAGCAGCTTCCAGTTGGAGAAAGTACCATTCACCCTCAAATAGCAGCACCCAAGTGAGCAGCAGCAGACATTAGGATTTAAGAAATACTGTACAAACATTTGAGCTACGCTCTGTGAAAAATAACACTGGCCTTATGTATGTGCATAAGCTGTAGTCCCAGATAAGCCTGTGCAGTCCACACAGGCTATTCAGGGATGACACTTTCCACCTAAACTGGATTTTTGCTATGAAGAGAATTTGATTTAAACAAAAATTACCATAAACATGGAAAGTGTTATCCCTTATTAGCCTGTGAAGACAGCACAGGCTAATCTGGGACAATTCTTTAGACACATGCATCAAGTCTGGTTTTCCTAGAGCGTTGCTCATTGAATATGTCAGCATAAAATTTATTTCCTTTTTTCAAAAGAAAAAACTTTTCATTGGAGAGCAATTCACAACTTTCATTAGCTGACATGTGTTAAATTTGTATACTGTTCTAATCAACAAAATTAACAATTATCCCACAAATAATGATGATTTTACATTAAATATTGACTGGCTATGTATAACACCTCACTCCTTTACTGGCTATGTATGACACCTCATTCCTTGACTGGCTATGTATAACACCTCACTCCTTGACTGGCTATGTATAACACCTCACTTCTTTTATTATTATTTTTTATATTTTGTGTGTTCAATAAACTACTGTATTTTACCATGTAAAGCGCGCTCCCATGTATAACGCGCATGCAATTTTTAAAGCCAAAATGGAGACCAAAAAAAATTCAAGACCCAAAACCTGAAAATTGGGCCCAAAATGGCCGCCATTCTTATATTGCGCAATCATTTAATCAGAGTTTTTCGGGCGCTTAATTTTTTGTTTTAAAGTAGGGAGTGTTTATATGATCAGGAGCATGGGTTGCATAGCACTATATTTTCGACAATTTTTAAGATTATTCTCTCAAGAACACCGTATATGTCCTTATTGCCGCGCACTGCGCATGTTTTTTCAAGACCCCTGCGTGTTAAATTCGAACCACTATTACCTATTCCTCACATTTGAACAGTGTAACATTTTCATTACCTGCCACTCACAACATCATATGACATAGTCTTCTGCAGACCTGCAACATCCCAATGTCCAATTTTACGCAAATCGTCCGTGGATCCCATTTTTTTTCTTTATCCACTTAAATATTGCCCCATTAAGAGATGCTCCCCATTAAATCCAGTTTGACCCGGTATTTCGTGCCTTCACTGCGTCTCGTTGATCAGTATTTATAGTGAGACAAACAATACACCTGAACGCTCAATTCCATACAGTTGGCGTTATTGCCGTAAAGCCAACACAAAAATATCATTTGTTTGTCTCTATTGAAAGAAAATAAAACTATAGTCTATATCTCTATTGTTGGTTTGTAACCTATGTAGTATACTTGCACGGTAACATATTAATGCAGAAATCGGAAAATCAGCGATAAATGTATTCGTCGTTTTATTGCTTAGGGCCGAGAAATTTCGGCAAATCGGAGCTCAACTTACGTATAACACTTGCTCAATTAACCGTTAAACTCCACCTCCGTTCTCTGCAAAAGGTTCGAAGGCGGAGCTTTGCATGTGCTATTATTTAATTGGACGATTGCCATTGAGGAACAAACACATGATTGGTTAGGCATGTTGATTGCTAGACAAAGGAAGCCAATTTTGTCGGCGAGAAACTTGTCGCTTTATTGCTTCAGACAGGAAGCGGCTTTCCTTTGATGACGTCAAACTGTCAATTCACATAGAAAGCAAATTTACGGAATTGCTAACATTAAACTTTGGATTCAATTATCAAAATAAAGCAAAAGCGAAGTTGAGAAATATGATTGAAATAATAAGCGTCAGTTCAAATAAGACGTTTTGCGTTGTAAATCAACAAGTTTTCATGACAACAAAAATTTTAACAAACAATACCGCGACGACGCGGGATCAATATACCTTGATTTTTTTTTTAATGAACAACCAATGAAGAAGTGTGAAAACACCAACAAAGACATTTTTTCATCTTTTAATTTTTGTCAAAACTACCCTGTTCATTCCTACCCTTTCCCGCTTTTTGTTGTTTCGACAACGGCCCCTTCGGTCTATAACATTATAGGGTGTAGTTTTCTGCAATAAAAAAAATGACGGCAATTGTGAAGATTTACTATTACGAAATGGATTTTTTGCAATTTAGCAACCAGGAAAGCCTTGTGTCAATGTATTAAGCGCACTGAATTTTTATTTTAAAATACGGTATAGTGTGTGTTCAATGTTCTATATATTTTGTGTGTTCAATGTTCTATATATTTTTTGTGTTCAATGTACCATATATTTTGTGTGTAATGTACTATATATTTTGTACAATGTTCAATGTACTGTTAAGTTTCTTCAACTATATTCACTTCTGCTTTATAACATGTTTACGAGTCTCATTATTATTCCAAGATCTGGAACTGTTTAACAGGTTTCTAAAAAGGCCTCTCTTCTTCTTTTCAACAAAATCAGAAAAACCTCATCACAATAAAACTCCTTAAGCTTCCATAAGTCATATAATCATAGTTAATTCATACAATATTAACTGCACCAACACTGTTTGTAAAATAACATTTAAGACCAACTAGAGCTTTGTCACAGACGTGACATATACCCCATGCACGTGCCTCATTGACACAGACTATTTTACATGCTGTCTTCACAAAACAAGAGAATCTAATTTATGGCGATTTTTAAGAATTATTATGCCTTTATCATTTATAGCCATTTTGACCTTCGAACTTTTGAATTCTTTCACATGACACGCCGTTTAATGACTGTAAACAAAATTAATGTACAGAGTCATTTTAAAATCTCACAATAAATGACAAAGTTATGGCCCGGACAAGCATTTTACCTTTGAACTCCAAGTGTGACCTTGACCTTTGAGATATTGACGTACTTTTTTCACACGACACACTGTCCCATGATGGTAAACAAATGCACCGAGTAATTTTAAAATCTAACGATAAATGACATAGTTATGGTCCGGACAAACTTTCAGTTTAAAGCACACTAAGTGACCCCATGACCTAGTTTTTGACCTGGCATGACCCATTTTCAAACTGGACCTAGACATCATCTAGATACAACTTCTGACCAAGTTTGGTGAAGATCGGATGAAATTTCGGGACAGACAGACCGACCGAAAAAGTGACTCATATAAATATGCTTTGCCCAGCAGTTACTGGCTTATCATGCTGCTATTTGAGTTAACTACGGTAGGTTGTGATTGAACTTGGCATGCTGACAAAGTTATCAAGGAAAAAACAAAACATCATAATAACAGCTTTAGATGTAAACACCATCCACAGGTGGCCCATCAATATTACTGCAATGAGAACATCAGTACAAAGTCACTTCTTTTGGAAGGCTAGATACTTAACTTTAATATTGTTAGTGCAATCAGTGTTATCTGACAGTCATACAAGTGAATATTATTATTCACATCTCAATAAATGTCATGATTCAGTAATATGACACACACCAAATACCTATTCCATTATACAAAACAGTATCCATAGCAACAGACGTAATGCATGTGTTTAAAGTGTCATCCCGGATAAGCCTGTGCAGTCCACACAGACTAATCAGGGACGATACTTTCCGTTTTTATAGCATTTTGTATTTAAATGAAGTCTCTCCTTAGCGAAAATCCAGTTACGGTTGGACGGCACATGCTTATCTGAGACAACACTTTACACTCATGCTTATCTGAGACAACACTTTACACTCATGCTTATCTGAGACAACACTTTACTCTCATGCTTATCTGAGACAATACTTTATGCTCATGCTTATCTGAGACAACACTTTACACTCATGCTTATCTGAGACAACACTTTACACTCATGCTTATCTAAGACAACACTTTACACTCATGCTTATCTGAGACAACACTTTACTCTCATGCTTATCTGAGACAACACTTTACTCTCATGCTTATCTGAGACAACACTTTACTCTCATGCTTATCTGAAACAACACTTCACGCTCTTGCTTATCTGAGACAACACTTTACACTCATGCTTATCTAAGACAACACTTTACACTCATGCTTATCTGAGACAACACTTTACTCTCATGCTTATCTGAGACAACACTTTACTCTCATGCTTATCTGAGACAACACTTTACTCTCATGCTTATCTGAGACAACACTTTACTCTCATGCTTATCTGAGACAACACTTTACTCTCATGCTTATCTGAGACAACACATTACTCTCATGCTTATCTGAGACAACACTTTACTCTCATGCTTATCTGAGACAACACTTTACTCTCATGCTTATCTGAGACAACACTTTACTCTCATGCATATCTGAGACAACACTTTACTCTCATGCATATCTGAGACAACACTTTACTCTCATGCATATCTGAGACAACACTTTACTCTCATGCATATCTGAGACAACACTTTACACTCATGCTTATCTGAAACAACACTTTACTCTCATGCTTATCTGAGACAACACTTTACACTCATGCTTATCTGAGACAACACTTTACTCTCATGCATTAACACTTTGTACCCAGAGTGCGGCTCATGATTATATTGCAATACCAGAGGCTGTTTATTTTTTCATTAAAAATTGGGTCCGGTATTCGGAAAATGGGACCTACAAATTCCCTATTTTTATTTTTTTTTCAACATTTTGTTCATCTCCCATCCAGCCATATTGAAGTTCAACCTTAGTAAAAATGATACTGAAAACACATCGATTCTAAATTTAAGTATTTTTTAGCAAAACAGCAACAACAACCTTAGTTTCCCAATTTAAGTCAAGACGTCACAAAAATTTCCCAATTCAAAAGGACCCCGTTACATTCCCAAAGCGGTGAAAAAACTCTCATTACAAAACGGTATTGGCAACATATTTTTTCATTCAGGGGAAGCACAATTCAAATTATTTGTTTGCTTTTGCCTGTAAAATATATCTGGTAATCTGTTGTAAAAGGAAAAAACAAAAAAAACACTGCACTGCTTGAATCTGTAACTCTTCATGTTCCACTGGATTGAACTTGTTGACTAAGGTTAATGCTTTGTAAGCAAGTGCTAAATGATAAATGATACTGTACTCTAACAGACCTGTGTTTACCTCTAATATGAAGGTACTTTTGCTTGTGGGTTAAAATCTGTCAATGTTTATGTGCGACTATAATTACCTTGTTGACTATAGTTAATGTTTTGTAAATAAGCACCTTACATTACTGTACTCTAGGGGACCTGTTACAATTTTTAGAATGTACCGGTAATGTGAAAACATGTTTGCTTGTGGTTTTAATACTGTGAACTCATTTACTTTCCCCAGCACGAAATTTCGTCATTTTTATATTCGTCAGCACTTAAATTCGCCAATTCCTGACTTTGAAAAAAAAAAAGCTTCAGTAAATATCCGATTTGTTTGTCCGAAATATATCGCGGTTGCGAAAAATCGTAGTCGTGAAAGAAAGAGGACACTTGAGAGTCACTTGAAGGAGGTGGGGCCTATTTCTCACATGTCAATATACTAGTCTTTTGTTATCAGGTGATCAGTAATTTGCCCCCATTAGTGTATCATTATTATGAATAGTGGATTAGTGGGACCGAATAACCGTTAACAAGTGTTTGAAACCCGAGTTTGAAACAGTGAAGCCAGTTGCCAATTGGTCCTATTCATTTATTATCATGTCCAAACTAATTACAATCTTACCTTTATCTGCGCAAATTAGAGAAGGTGCGTAGATTATTGGTTAAAATTAGTATTAACAAACTGTTTGGTCAGTTTTCAATAAAGTTTCAAGAGTTCTGCATCGTAAATATTTTATCACTTTAAGAACAATAATTTTCGGAAGTGTAAAATTAACAGTTCCTTATGGGGCAGCGGTTTCATTGGGCAAAGTTCAGATATAATTGTAACAACCAATGGACGAGTGAGTTTAAATTAGATTGAATGCAATAGGATACAAAGCAATGTTTTATTGCGTCATACTTAGTCATTCGAAACGCATGCTTTCCGGGGATTTCCTGGAAATCGCGCAAAAATAAAAGTGAATTTTTTAAAAAAAAATCCCTACTTTTGGATGGAACTAATCGTCATGATTGCTAATTTCTCTTTTCCAGTTACGTTTTCAATTGCTACAAGTAACAATTATTTTAAACATGTATTGGTAAAACTTGTAAAAGATGTCAATGATTAAAAAGATCGATAGCCCATAAAACGAAGCATAAGCTATTTTTACACCTGTATTGTAGTTAAACGCAAACAACCAAACACAAATCAAACTGTTCTGTATTTATTTGTAATCAATGCGGAGAATGTATACGGTAAGTGTATACATCACCATCTTTTAATTTTGTTTATTGTCTTTGATCCGGATCTAATCCAGGCGTGGAGGCTGTATAATCTTCTTCAACAACACTGAAAAACAATACACACAATGGGTAATAAAGTTGTTAACAATTAGCGCTTATCATTACAATTCTACCTAAACAAAGTCAACGCAGTCCATACAGCTGTACTGCTTTCTCGTTTTAGAGCAATGTCAGTTAAGAACACTGTGTAATCTACACCCTTTTGTGTCAAAACCGGATTTATCTTGATAACGTAACAGACGGAGTATGTATGCGTGGATTACGTTGGATTTTAGTGCCTCATGCCTTTGGTAATTCAGTCTTAATTTGTTCAAATATGGGACATAATGTTTGTTAGGATCTTGAATTGTCAATAAGTCGACTGACAAAATATATGAAAACTAGAGCTTTGTCAAAGACGTGACGTATACCCCCACGTGCTGCATTGACACAGACTATTTTGCATGCTGTCTTCACAAAACAAGAGAATGTAATTTATTGCAATTCTTAAGAATTATGATGCCATTTTATTTACAGCCATTTTGACCTTTGAACTCTTGAATTATTTCCCAGGACACACCATCCAATGACTGTGAACAAAATTAATGTACAGAGTCATTTTAAAATCTCACAATGAATGACATAGTTATGGTCCAGACAAGATCATTTATTGCCATTTCTGACCTTTGAACTTAAAGTGTGACCTTGACCTTGGAGTTATCTACGTAATTCTTTCGCGTGACACACCGTCCAATGATGGTGAACAAAAGAGCCAAATGATTTAAAAATCAATAAACGACATAGTTATGGCCGGACAATCTCATTTATGGCCAGTTTTGACCTTTGAACTCATAGTGTGACCTTGACCTTGGATATTTCATGTAATTCTTTTGCGCGACACACCGTCCAATGATGGTGAACAAATGTGCCAAATGATTTTAAAATCTCATAATGAACGCCATAGTTATGTCCCGGACAATCTCATTTATGGCCATTTTTGAGATTCGAACTCAAAGTGTGACCTTGACCTTGGGGATATCGACGTAATTCTTTCGCGCGACACACCGTCCAATAATGGTGAACAAATGTGCCAAATGATTTTTAAATCTCACAATGAACGACATTGTTATGGGCCGGACAAGCTCATTTATGGCAAGTTTTGACCTTTGAACTTTAAGTGTGACTTTGACCTTGGAGATATTGACGTAATTCTTTCGCGCAACACACCGTCCAATTATGGTGAACAAATGTGCAAAAGGATTTTAAAATCTCACAATTAATAACATAGTTATGGCCCGGACAAGCTTATTTATGATCATTGAACTCAAAAAGTGACCTTTGAGATATCGACGTAATTCTTTCGCGCGACACACTGTCCACTGATGGTGAACAAATTTGCCAAAAGATTTTAAAATCTCACAATAAATGACAAAGTTATGGCCCGGACAAGCATTTGACCTTTGAACCCCAAGTGTGACCTTGACCTTGGAGATATCAATGTACTTTTTTTCACATGACACACCGTCCCTTGATGGTGAACAAATGTACCATGTCATTTTAAAATCAAACAATTAATGACATAGTTATGGTCCGGACAAACTTTAAGTTTAAAACACAATAAGTGACCCCGTGACCTAGTTTTTGACCTGGCATGACCCATATTCAAACTTGACCTTGACATCATCTAGATACAACTTGTGACCAAATTTGGTGAAGATCGGATGAAATTTTGGGAAAGACCGACAGACCGACGGACCGACCGACAGACCGACAAAGTGACTCCTATATAGCCCCCATTACCAGTAATGGGGGTATAATTAATGCCTGACAATATATAATGATTTCACAGTATATTACAAATATGAAGACATTTTTTAACATTCGTTTGCATGGAAAAGTTTATCATGGTGTTGCTTCTGTTGTTGTTTTTTGTTTCAGTGTTGTTGTTTTGTATGACAAATTCTTTTTCCTACAGGGGTTTTTATCTGATATTGGGGAAAGGGCCTGGCCTTTTTTGAGGGGAAAAAATCGCGCGAAACGTCGAATTTTGGGGGAAAAATGTGCCAAAAGCTGGATTTTGGGGAAAATAAGGAAAGTCTAAAATAATCAATTTAACATATTTTACTGTTTTTAAAACAAATTCAAGGCAACAGATAATTTAATTATGCAAGATTTTTCAATTTTCTACAGTGGATCAGGTTAACTTATATATTTAAAGGTAAAAAAAAAAAAAAAAAATTTTTTTTTTTTTTAGGGGAAAATGAAATCTAGAGGAAAATTTACAAGCTGAGGGGAAAAAAATCCGAGGGGAAAGGGCCGATTTTCGGCGGGTCCCAAAGAAGGAAAAAAAAACCTGTCCTATATAAACTTTACCCTTTGTTTTAATGTTTCAGACAGCTGAAACGTCATATGTAATTTAAAGGTAAACAAATCTTAACAGTTTTTTCTTCATATAACCAAGTTGCCTTTTCTTGGCAAAGTTTTAAGTGTTATTGAATTAAGGATCAACACAATAGAAATATAAAGATGCAAAGAAATCAGTATGAGCAGCATTTTAGAAAAATTGGGCTTAATTCAAATGCGTAAAGTGTTGTCCCAAATTAGCCTGTACAATGTGCACAGGCTGATCTAATCAGAGACGTCATTTTTTGGCTTTTATGGACAAAAATTAGGATTGTTTCTTTTAACGAAAATCCAGTTTAAGCAGAAAGTGTATTCCTCGATTAGTGAATGTAGATTGCATGAGAGAACACTATGCGCATACATTAACCTTTCCCCCATAAAGCGCAAAGAGAAAATGGCTTTTCCAGCGAGCATAAAACCAGAACAGGCTGCGAGTAACTGGCAGTCTGTTCAGGTTTTGTGTGCTGCTCATCAGTATCTAAGGGTAAGAAATGAAGCCTTTAAAACATGAATTAAGTAAGAAAGGTCTGTAATAAAATTCAACTTTTTGGGGACTAAAAATGCATTAAATAACGTATCTTAGGGGTAAAGGGTTAAATGGCCTGCATTAAAGCGGGTATATACGATTTTTTATATGTGTTTAATTGTAATATATTGATAAAATATGTTACAATAACACAAAATAGGCAAGAAAATTTATACATTAAAGTCGAATTTCATAAAATGCAGCAAAGACAAATTAGAGCCGATAGTGACGTACATATTTTCCTACAATAACCGAAGCATTCGTCTTTATATTAGGATCGGAGATAGTGTTCGTGTGTCGTATGAATAGATATCGTTGCAGGAATTCAAATAAACAGTTAAACTAAGTTTAGATGCACATCGTACATGTATGGTATACATGCTGGCGAATTCGGCTGTACAGCCGTTTTCAATTTCAGAATTAAATATCTGGCTTATTTCGCATTTTTCGACACATGTTCTTCTTAACTTTTATTTTAATTTATATTGAAATATATATATAATAAGTTTTTTACACAGTTTAAACAAATTCATAAATATTTGACAAAATCGTATATACCCGCTTTAAGCCCAGTTTTCCCAGAACAAGGCTCACATTACTATATTCCAGAGGTTCTATACCCCTTTGCATGCTGGGAAATTTGTCGTCTGCTAAAATGTCGTCTGCTTAATTTCTAAAATTAGCATTTTCTTCCATTTTTTTTTCAAATAATATTATCAGAATAGCAAACAGTTTGGATCCTGATGAGACGCCACGTTCTGTGGCGTCTCATCTGGATCCAAACTGTTTGCACAGGCCTTCAAAATTCGGTTCCCGCACTGAAAGAGATAAACACTTGAGAAGGCCTAGATGTAAGCTACTTCAGTGGCAGCAGGGATGTTTGATTTATGCAGATATTCCAGAACAGGTCTGCATGAGTTTTGATTACAAACCCAGGCACAGGTTATATGGATTGTATAGAGGAGGCAAGTGGAAATAAACTTTTTTCCCTTCTGTGAGAATGGCCGTTTTTTTACAATTTTGGAAAATTCACAACTCCAATGTCCGCAATTTCAAGAAGTTTGCAACTAAAACTTTCACAATATCAAGAAGTTTGTGACTAAAATGTTCACTCTTTTTGAAAGTTTGCGACTCATTTTTTCCCAATTTTGAACATTTTGCGACTCATTTTTTCACAAAATGGGGGGGGGTCAAGGCCGCTTCACATAGACAAGAAAAAAAAACTGATATAAAGAAGGCAAGTGGAACTAAACTACTGTATAGTCTTGCTATTTGGTGGTGCCATGCTTTTTTTTTGGCAAAAGTTTGTGACAAAATTTGGCCCTATTCCCACAAAGTTGTTTTTTTCCAATTTGACTGCAAAAAAAATCCCCATTTAAAGTTTAAAAAAAAATTATTTTTTTTTTAAATCTTTACTTCAGTTCATCATTGTATGCAGCTGTATTAGTCATAACATTGTTGGTATAATACATTGTAAACACTTATTCTCCTATGTTAAGTATCTGTTAGCAATGAGCAATTTTCTGTTACTACATGTATTTCATTCATAGTGACATTTGTTTAACCCTTTGCATGCTGGGTAATTTGTCTTCTGCTAAAATGTTGTCTGCTGAATTTCTAAAATTAGCATTTTCTTCGATTTTTTTCAAAGAATACTATCAGAATAGCAAACAATTAGGATCCTGATGAGACGCCACGTTCTGTGGTGTCTCATCAGGATCCAAACTGTTTGCAAAGGCCTTCAAAATTCGGTTCCCGCACTGAAAGGGTTAAACATTTTTTGTATATCCAATTAATTTGACATCCAGTTTTGGAGAAATATCAACTTATATAATGCAATTATATCTATTGAGCTTTTAATTTATCAATTTTATAAAAACAACACATAGACAACAGTATATAATTTATCTTTAAAAGAAACTTACTGTATTTCATTACTGCTGTCTTATCCCAAGCGCACAAAATGTAAGTGTGAACAGTCAGGTCAGAATGTGATAAAATAGTTGAATGCTCATCCATCAATTTCACTTCCGAACAAAGGTTCAATTTATTTGCCCATGAATTCTAAATCCATTACATTTTATTATCTATCTTAAGGCCTTGCTATTTACACAACTTTAATTTGAATTGACAACTTATATCAATAAATTATTATACTGTAAAACATATTAAATTTTTTAAGTATAAATTTCGCTCTGTGCTTTTAAAATACATTGTGAATAAATAACATTCGATGTATAACTTGACTATAAATTATGCTTACATTCGAATTGGAAACAAGGCTACAAACTTTCAAGTTACGGCAAGATAAAATTAACATAACATAGGGCCTTTCAAAACAAAAAGATTTAATTTTCTAGCCACTTAAATATCAATCAGTGATTTGATTTTCTCTGGATGAAATTTTGTGTTTTTCAAAACGGCTTTATTCAACACATACATAAATGGATTTCTGCTTTTGGAAAACAATAAAACAATACAGAATGTGCGTTGGTCATGTTCTGTTGTGTTTGTGCTAAAATTCGTGAATCAGTATACCCACAAAATGTACAGAAATAAATTTCTCGCCAATAATAATCATTTTACAGTATTTCCTTGATTTGCAATTATTGTACTGAGGCAAACATTTCAGGGGTAAATTTCACCCAATAGTGTTGATAGCAAACCTGTTTTACAGAATCATGAAATCTATGAAGCAGCAACTGTTGGGCTGTTCACTTGAGATAAGCTCAGATAAGAAGCATTTCAACTCCATCACCTCCTGAACTTGCTTCCAGCAGAATTCTGTAACTGCTCCAAATCTACCATTTTATAACAATTTCTGGAGTGTATAGATACACTACTAGATTTCATCTCTACCAAGATTTTCCTTCAATGCATTGAGACTGAGTTTGTCACAGGCTACATTGGAGGACACTTTCCGGGTTCATAGAAGTTTTCATTTAAATGGAGGTCTCTTCTAAACAAAAATCCTTAAAATAGAAAGTCACAGTTGTCCCTGATTAGCCTGTGCAGACTACACGCAATAATCTGGGACAACACTTTCTGCACATACATGGCGCCCAACCTGTCTCAGAGCAAGGCAAGTAGGAGAGTGTAGACTCACAGGGAGAGGCTCAATAGTAGGAGAGTGTAGACTCACTGAGAGAGGCTCAATAGTAGGAGAGTGTAGACTCACTGGGATAGGCTCAATAGTAGGAGAGTGTAGACTCACTGGGAGAGGCTCAATAGTAGGAGAGTGTAGACTAACACTGGGAGAGGCTCAATAGTAGGAGAGTGTAGACTCACTGGGAGAGGCTCAATAGTAGGAGAGTGTAGACTCACAGGGATAGGCTCAATAGTAGGAGAGTGTAGACTCACTGGGATAGGCTCAATAGTAGGAGAGTGTAGACTCACTGGGAGAGGCTCAATAGTAGGAGAGTGTAGACTAACACTGGGAGAGGCTCAATAGTAGGAGAGTGTAGACTCACTGGGAGAGGCTCAATAGTAGGAGAGTGTAGACTCACTGGGATAGGCTCAATAGTAGGAGAGTGTAGACTCACTGAGAGAGGCTCAATAGTAGGAGAGTGTAGACTCACTGAGAGAGGCTCAATAGTAGGAGAGTGTAGACTCACTGAGAGAGGCTCAATAGTAGGAGAGTGTAGACTCACTGAGAGAGGCTCAATAGTAGGAGAGTGTAGACTCACTGGGATAGGCTCAATAGTAGGAGAGTGTAGACTCACAGGGAGAGGCTCAATAGTAGGAGAGTGTAGACTCACAGGGAGAGGCTCAATAGTAGGAGAGTGTAGACTCACTGAGAGAGGCTCAATAGTAGGAGAGTGTAGACTCACTGGGAGAGGCTCAAAAGTAGGAGAGTGTAGACTCACTGGGAGAGGCTCAATAGTAGGAGAGTGTAGACTCATTGGGAGAGGCTCAATAGTAGGAGAGTGTAGACTCACTGGGATAGGCTCAATAGTAGGAGAGTGTAGACTCACTGAGAGAGGCTCAATAGTAGGAGAGTGTAGACTCACTGGGAGAGGCTCAATAGTAGGAGAGTGTAGACTCACAGGGAGAGGCTCAATAGTAGGAGAGTGTAGACTCACTGAGAGAGGCTCAATAGTAGGAGAGTGTAGACTCACTGAGAGAGGCTCAATAGTAGGAGAGTGTAGACTCACTGGGAGAGGCTCAATAGTAGGAGAGTGTAGACTCACTGGGAGAGGCTCAATAGTAGGAGAGTGTAGACTCATTGGGAGAGGCTCAATAGTAGGAGAGTGTAGACTCACTGGGATAGGCTCAATAGTAGGAGAGTGTAGACTCACTGAGAGAGGCTCAATAGTAGGAGAGTGTAGACTCACTGAGAGAGGCTCAATAGTAGGAGAGTGTAGACTCACAGGGAGAGGCTCAATAGTAGGAGAGTGTAGACTCACTGGGAGAGGCTCAATAGTAGGAGAGTGTAGACTCACTGGGAGAGGCTCAATAGTAGGAGAGTGTAGACTCATTGGGAGAGGCTCAATAGTAGGAGAGTGTAGTCACTGGGAGAGGCTCAATAGTAGGAGAGTGTAGACTCATTGGGAGAGGCTCAATAGTAGGAGAGTGTAGACTCACAGGGAGAGGCTCAATAGTAGGAGAGTGTAGTCTCACTGGGAGAGGCTCAATAGTAGGAGAGTGTAGACTCACTGGGAGAGGCTCAATAGTAGGAGAGTGTAGTCACTGGGATAGGCTCAATAGTAGGAGAGTGTAGACTCACTGAGAGAGGCTCAATAGTAGGAGAGTGTAGACTCATTGGGAGAGGCTCAATAGTAGGAGAGTGTAGACTCACAGGGAGAGGCTCAATAGTAGGAGAGTGTAGACTCACTGAGAGAGGCTCAATAGTAGGAGAGTGTAGTCTCACTGGGAGAGGCTCAATAGTAGGAGAGTGTAGACTCACTGAGAGAGGCTCAATAGTAGGAGAGTGTAGACTCACTGGGAGAGGCTCAATAGTAGGAGAGTGTAGACTCACTGAGAGAGGCTCAATAGTAGGAGAGTGTAGACTCACAGGGAGAGGCTCAATAGTAGGAGAGTGTAGTCTCACTGGGAGAGGCTCAATAGTAGGAGAGTGTAGACTCACTGGGAGAGGCTCAATAGTAGGAGAGTGTAGTCACTGGGATAGGCTCAATAGTAGGAGAGTGTAGACTCACTGAGAGAGGCTCAATAGTAGGAGAGTGTAGACTAACACTGGGAGAGGCTCAATAGTAGGAGAGTGTAGACTCACAGGGAGAGGCTCAATAGTAGAAGAGTGTAGACTCATTGGGAGAGGCTCAATAGTAGGAGAGTGTAGACTCACTGGGAGAGGCTCAATAGTAGGAGAGTGTAGACTCACTGGGAGAGGCTCAATAGTAGAAGAGTGTAGACTCACTGGGAGAGGCTCAATAGTAGGAGAGTGTAGACTCACTGGGAGAGGCTCAATAGTAGGAGAGTGTAGACTCACTGGGAGAGGCTCAATAGTAGGAGAGTGTAGACTCACTGGGAGAGGCTCAATAGTAGGAGAGTGTAGACTCACTGGGAGAGGCTCAATAGTAGGAGAGTGTAGACTCACTGGAGAGGCTCAATAGTAGGAGAGTGTAGACTCACTGGGAGAGGCTCAATAGTAGGAGAGTGTAGACTCACTGGGAGAGGCTCAATAGTAGGAGAGTGTAGACTCACTGGGAGAGGCTCAATAGTAGGAGAGTGTAGACTCACTGAGAGAGGCTCAATAGTAGGAGAGTGTAGACTCACTGGGAGAGGCTCAATAGTAGGAGAGTGTAGACTCACTGGGAGAGCTCATAGTAGGAGAGTGTAGACCGCACTGGGAGAGGCTCAATAGTAGGAGAGTGTAGACTCACTGGAGAGGCTCAATAGTAGGAGAGTGTAGACTCACTGGGAGAGGCTCAATAGTAGGAGGAGTGTAGACCTCACTGGGAGAGGCTCAATAGTAGGAGAGTGTAGACTCACGGGAGAGGCTCAATAGTAGGAGAGTGTAGACGACACTGGGAGAGGGCTTCAATAGTAGGAGAGTGTAGACTCACATGGGAGAGGCTCAATAGTAGGAGAGTGTAGACTCACAGGGAGAGGCTCAATAGTAGGACGAGTGTAGGACTCACTGAGAGAGGCTCAATAGTAGGAGAGTGTACTACTGGGAGATGCTCAATAGTAGGAGAGTGTGGTAGACTCACTGGGAGAGGCTCAATAGTAGGAGAGTGGTAGACTCACAGGGAGAGGCTCAATAGTAGGAGAGTGTAGACTCACTGGAGAGGCTCATAGTAGAGAGTGTAGACTCACTGGGAGAGGCTCAATAGTAGGAGAGTGTAGACTACCACTGGGAGAGGCTCAATAGTAGGAGAGTGTAGACTCACTGGGAGAGGCTCAATAGTAGGAGAGTGTAGACTCACGTGGGAGAGGCTCAATAGTAGGAGAGTGTAGACTCACTTGAGAGAGGCTCAATAGTAGGAGAGTGGTAGACTCATTGGGAGAGGCTCAATAGTAGGAGAGTGTAGACTCAACTGGGAGAGGCTCAATAGTAGGAGAGTGTAGACTCACTAGGAGAGGCTCAATAGTAGGAGAGTGTAGACCTCACTGAGGAGAGGCTCAATAGTAGAGTGTAGACTCACGGGAGAGGCTCAATAGTAGGAGAGTGTAGACTACACTGGGAGATAGGCTCAATAGTAGGAGAGTGTAGACTCACAGGGAGAGGCTCAATAGTAGGAGATGTAGACTCACGTGGAGAGGCTCAATAGTAGGAAGAGTGTAGACTCACTGAGAGAGGCTCAATAGTTACTCCTGGAGAGGCTCATAGAAGAGTGTAGACTCACTGGGATAGGCTTCAAATAGTAGGAGTAGAGGTAGACTCACTGGGAGAGGCTCAATAGGTAGGAGAGTGTAGGACTCACTGAGAGAGGCTCAATAGTAGGAGAGTGTAGACTCACTAGAGAGGCCAATAGTAGGAGAGTGTAGACTCACTGGGAGAGGCTCAATAGTAGGAGAGTGTAGACTCACACTGGGAGAGGCTCAATTAGTAGGAGAGTGTAGACTCACTGAGAGAGGCTCATAGAGAGGAGAGTGTAGACTCACTGGGATAGGCTCAATAGTAGGAGAGTGTAGACTCACTGAGGGAAGGCTCAATAGTAGGAGAGTGTAGACTACACTGGGAGAGGCTCAATAGTAGGAGAGTGTAGACTCACTGGGAGAGGCTCAATAGTAGGAGGAGTGTAGACTCAACTGAGAGAGGCTCAATAGTAGGAGAGTGTTAGACTCACTGGGAGAGGCTACAATAGTAGGAGAGTGGTAGACTCACTGGAGAGAGGCTCATAGTAGAGAGTGTAGACTCCCTGAGAGAGGCTCAATAGTAGATGGTGGAGAGGAGAGTGAGTCTAGACTCACTGAGAGAGGCTCAATAGTAGGAGAGTGTAGACTCCACTGAGGAGAGGTCTCAATAGTAGGAGAGTGTAGACTCACTGAGAGAGGCTCAATAGTAGGAGAGAGGGTAGATAGACTCACTGGAGAGGCTCCAATAGTAGGAGGAGTGTAGACTCACTGGGAGAGGCTCAATAGTAGGAGAGTGTAGACCCTCACTGGAGGAGAGGCTCAATAGTAGGAGAGTGTAGACTCACTTGGGAGAGTCTCAATAGTAGGGAGAGTGTAGACTCACAGGGAGAGGCCTCCAATAGTAGTAGGAGATGTGTAGACTCCACTGGGAGTAGGCTCAATAGTAGGAGAGTGTAGACCTCACTGAGAGTAGGCTCAATAGTAGGAGAGGTGTAGACTCACTTGAGAGAGGCTCAATAGAGGAGAGTGTAGCACTCACTGGGAGAGGCTCAATAGAGAGAGTGTAGACTAACACTGGGAGAGGCTCAATAGTAGGAGAGTGTAGACTTCACAGGGAGAGGCTCAATAGTAGGAGAGTGTAGACTCCGGTGGGAGAGGCTCAAATAGTAGGAGAGTGTAGACTCACTGGGATAGGCTCAATAGTAGGAGAGTGTAGACTCACTGGGAGAGGCTCAATAGTAGGAGAGTGTAGACTCCGGGGGAGGAGGCTCATAGGTAATAGTTAGACTCACTGAGGAGAGGCTCAATAGTAGGAGAGTGTAGACTCACAGGGGAGAGGCTCAATAGTAGGAGAGTGTAGACATCACTGGGAGAGGGCTTCAATAGTAGGAGAGTGTAGAACTCACAGGGAGAGGCTCATAGTAGGAGAGTGTAGACTCACTGGGAGAGGCTCAATAGTAGGAGAGTGTAGACTCACAGGGAGAGGCTCAATAGTAGGAGAGTGTAGACTCACTGGAGAGGCCTCAATAGAAGGAGAGTGTAGACTCACTGGGATAGGCTCAATAGTAGGAGAGTGTAGACTCACGGGAGAGGCTTCAATAGTAGGAGAGTGTAGACTCACTGGGAGAGGCTCAATAGTAGGAGAGTGTAGACTCACAGGGAGAGGCTCAATAGTAGGAGAGTGTAGACTCACTGGGAGAGGCTCAATAGTAGGAGAGTGTAGACTCACAGGGAGAGGCTCAATAGTAGGAGAGTGTAGACTCACTGGGAGAGGCTCAATAGAAGGAGAGTGTAGACTCACTGGGATAGGCTCAATAGTAGGAGAGTGTAGACTCACAGGGAGAGGCTCAATAGTAGGAGAGTGTAGACTCACTGGGAGAGGCTCAATAGTAGGAGAGTGTAGACTCACTGAGGAGAGGCTCAATAGTAGGAGGTGTAGACTCACTGGGAGAGGCTCAATAGTAGGAGAGTGTAGACTCACTGGAGAGGCTCAATAGTAGGAGAGTGTAGACTCACTTGGGAGAGGCTTCAATAGTAGGAGAGTGTAGACTCACTGAGAGAGGCTCACTAGTAGGAGAGTGTAGACTCACTGGGAGAGGCTCAATAGTAGGAGAGTGTAGACTCACTGGGAGAGGCCTCAATAGTAGGAGAGTGTAGACTCACTGGGAAGAGGCTCAATAGTAGGAGAGTGTAGACTCACTGGGAGAGGCTCAATAGTAGGAGAGTGTAGACTCACTGGGAGAGGCTCAATAGTAGGAGAGTGTAGACTCACTGGGAGAGGCTCAATAGTAGGAGAGTGTAGACTCACAGGGAGAGGCTCAATAGTAGGAGAGTGTAGACTCACTGGGATAGGCTCAATAGTAGGAGAGTGTAGACTCACTGAGAGAGGCTCAATAGTAGGAGAGTGTAGACTCATTGGGAGAGGCTCAATAGTAGGAGAGTGTAGACTCACTGGGAGAGGCTCAATAGTAGGAGAGTGTAGACTCGGTGGGAGAGGCTCAATAGTAGGAGAGTGTAGACTCACTGAGAGAGGCTCAATAGTAGGAGAGTGTAGACTCACAGGGAGAGGCTCAATAGTAGGAGAGTGTAGACTCACTGGGAGAGGCTCAATAGTAGGAGAGTGTAAGACTCACTGAGAGAGGCTCAATAGTAGGAGAGTGTAGACTCACTGGGAGAGGCTCAATAGTAGGAGAGTGTAGACTCACCTGGGAGAGGCTCAATAGTAGGAGAGTGTAGACTCACTGAGAGAGGCTCAATAGTAGGAGAGTGTTAGACTCACAGGGAGAGGCTCCAATAGTAGGAGAGTGTAGACTCACAGGGAGAGGCTCAATAGTAGGAGAGTGTAGACCACTGAGGAATAGGCTCAATAGAGGAGAGGGGCTCACTGGGATAGGCTCATAGTAGGAGAGTGTAGACTCACTGAGAGAAGGCTCAATAGTAGGAGAGTGTAGACTCACTGGGAGAGGCTCAATAGTAGGAGAGTGTAGACTCACTGGGAGAGGCTCAATAGTAGGAGAGTGTAGACTCACTGGGAGAGGCTCAATAGTAGGAGAGTGTAGACTCACTGAGGATAGGCTCAATAGTAGGAGAGTGTTAGACTCACTGGGAAGGCTCAATAGTAGGAGAGTGTAGACTCACTGGGAGAGGCTCAATAGTAGGAGAGTGTAGACTCACTGGGAGAGGCTCAATAGTAGGAGAGTGTAGACTCACAGGGAGAGACTCAATAGTAGGAGAGTGTAGACTCACTGGGAGAGGCTCAATAGTAGGACAGTGTAGACTCACAGGGAGAGGCTCAATAGTAGGAGAGTGTAGACTCACTGGGAGAGGCTCAATAGGAGAGTGTAGACTCACTGGGAGAGGCTCAATAGTAGGAGAGTGTAGACTCACTGAGAGAGGCTCAATAGTAGGAGAGTGTAGACTCACTGAGAGAGGCTCAATAGTAGGAGAGTGTAGACTCACTGGGAGAGGCTCAATAGTAGGAGAGTGTAGACTCACACTGGGAGAGGCTCAATAGTAGGAGAGTGTAGACTCACAGGGAGAGGCTCAATAGTAGGAGAGTGTAGACTCACAGGGAGAGGCTCAATAGTAGGAGAGTGTAGACTCACAGGGAGAGGCTCAATAGTAGGAGAGTGTAGACTCACTGGGAGAGGCTCAATAGTAGGAGAGTGTAGACTCACTGGGAGAGGCTCAATAGTAGGAGAGTGTAGACTCACTGAGATAGGCTCAATAGTAGGAGAGTGTAGACTCACTGGGAGAGGCTCAATAGTAGGAGAGTGTAGACTCACAGGGAGAGGCTCAATAGTAGGAGAGTGTAGACTCACTGGGAGAGGCTCAATAGTAGGAGAGTGTAGACTCACTGGGAGAGGCTCAATAGTAGGAGAGTGTAGACTCACTGGGAGAGGCTCAATAGTAGGAGAGTGTAGACTCACTGGGATAGGCTCAATAGTAGGAGAGTGTAGACTCACTGGGAGAGGCTCAATAGTAGGAGAGTGTAGACTCACTGAGAGAGGCTCAATAGTAGGAGAGTGTAGACTCACTGGGAGAGGCTCAATAGTAGGAGAGTGTAGACTCACTAGAGAGGCTCAATAGTAGGAGAGTGTAGACTCACTGGGATAGGCTCAATAGAAGAAGAGTGTAGACTCACTGGGAGAGGCTCAATAGAAGGAGAGTGTAGACTCACTGAGAGAGGCTCAATAGTAGGAGAGTGTAGACTCACTGGGAGAGGCTCAATAGTAGGAGAGTGTAGACTCACTGGGAGAGGCTCAATAGTAGGAGAGTGTAGACTCACTGAGAGAGGCTCAATAGTAGGAGAGTGTAGACTCACTGGGAGAGGCTCAATAGAAGGAGAGTGTAGACTCACTGGGAGAGGCTCAATAGTAGGAGCGTGTAGACTCACTGGGATAGGCTCAATAGTAGGAGAGTGTAGACTCACAGGGAGAGGCTCAATAGTAGGAGAGTGTAGACTCACTGGGAGAGGCTCAATAGTAGGAGAGTGTAGACTCACAGGGAGAGGCTCAATAGTAGGAGAGTGTAGACTCACAGGGAGAGGCTCAATAGTAGGAGAGTGTAGACTCGGTGGGAGAGGCTCAATAGTAGGAGAGTGTAGACTCACTGGGATAGGCTCAATAGTAGGAGAGTGTAGACTCACTGGGAGAGGCTCAATAGTAGGAGAGTGTAGACTCACTGAGAGAGGCTCAATAGTAGGAGAGTGTAGACTCACTGGGAGAGGCTCAATAGTAGGAGAGTGTAGACTCACTGAGAGAGGCTCAATAGTAGGAGAGTGTAGACTCACTGGGATAGGCTCAATAGTAGGAGAGTGTAGACTCACTGGGAGAGGCTCAATAGTAGGAGAGTGTAGACTCACTGGGATAGGCTCAATAGTAGGAGAGTGTAGACTCACTGAGAGAGGCTCAATAGTAGGAGAGTGTAGACTCACTGAGAGAGGCTCAATAGTAGGAGAGTGTAGACTCACTGGGATAGGCTCAATAGTAGGAGAGTGTAGACTCACTGAGAGAGGCTCAATAGTAGGAGAGTGTAGACTCACTGAGAGAGGCTCAATAGTAGGAGAGTGTAGACTCACTGGGAGAGGCTCAATAGTAGGAGAGTGTAGACTCACTGGGAGAGGCTCAATAGTAGGAGAGTGTAGACTCATTGGGAGAGGCTCAATAGTAGGAGAGTGTAGACTCACTGGGATAGGCTCAATAGTAGGAGAGTGTAGACTCACTGGGATAGGCTCAATAGTAGGAGAGTGTAGACTCACTGGGATAGGCTCAATAGTAGGAGAGTGTAGACTCACTGAGAGAGGCTCAATAGTAGGAGAGTGTAGACTCACTGGGAGAGGCTCAATAGTAGGAGAGTGTAGACTCACTGAGAGAGGCTCAATAGTAGGAGAGTGTAGACTCACTGGGAGAATTCATCTCTAATCACTCACTGGGAGAATTCATCTCTACTCACTCACAGGGAGAATTCATCTCTACTCACTCACTGGGAGAATTCAGCTCTACTCACTCACTGGGAGAATTCATCTCTACTCAGTTATTCTTTACATGCATTGATGATGCTTTTCTGTTGCCCAGAAATAAAAGTTTTTATATGGCATCATATAATGGCAGAAGATTCAGCAAATCCTTTTCACAATATACGATCTATTTCCCACTTCAGGCAGGATCTTCAATAAAATAAATCTTCCAAATCAATGAAACATCAAAATGCTCAACCCTCCTTCCCCTTGAACAAGCCGTCTTACCTTCAGGAAGTTCTTTGGTGCTGGTGGGTAAACAATGAAGTGTCGTAGAGTGAACCCGTAGCCCCGCTCAGTGCGGGGGATGTGGACGGTACGGGGGCCGGTGAGCGGGGTAGACTTGCTGCGCGCTAACTTCCAGCCTGGTCCCTAAAACACAGAAAATCATGGTGTAATGTAACCCCACTGAAATAGTGTGTAATGTAACCCTATTGAAGGTCACAATATACTAAATAATTGCCCAATATAATTCAATGTAAAAGCGACAACTTAAAGCGAAAATAAATGCAACATTTTGCACATAGAAACCCCATGACCATACCTTTTCTAAAAGGTTATTCTAAGAGTAATCAATTTAAGCAATAAAAAAATATCATGTTCAAACCAAGAAAGACCTTGACAAAAATCAAATTCAATAGTTTTTTACACCTTAATTTTTCGGCCATTTTCTAGTTGAATGTAACCTTTTTCAGTGCAAATTTTAACATATGTCTCTAACTTTGTCATTTTCAGATATTTAGTAGTGAACGCCTATTCTTTCCCTTTCAATATCTACAAGAGATAAAGCCAGAACAACAGTCTAAAGTGTAAAACATGGCTTCGAGTAAACTATGATGGTTAATTTATTTTATTAAAGACCTTTCTTACTAGATGCAAGTTTTTAAGGCTTCATCTCCAAACCTTAGATACTGACGAGCAGCAAACAGCATAAAACCTAAACAGACTGTGAGTTACTTGCAGGCTGTTCTGGTTTAATGCTGTTTGCACATAGCCATTTTCACTTTGCTTCCAAGTGGTAAGGGTTAAACATGGCTTAGTGCATGTCGGTAAAGTGTAATTCCAGATTAGCCTGTGAATTCCACAAAGACACTTTTTCGGCAGACTGGATTTTCGTTTAAAAAAGACTTCCCTTAAACAAAAAAAAATCCATAAAAGCAGAAAGTGTCATCCCTGACAGAAAGTGTCATCCCTGACAGAAAGTGTCATCCCTGACAGAAAGTGTCATCCCTGATAGAAAGTGTCATCCCTGATAATTAAAGCTTGTGCAGACTGCGCAGGCTTATCTTGGACAACACTTCACGCTTCACATGCATTAAGCCCAGTTTTGCCACTGCACAACTCATATCCATATCCTTATATATTAAATACCAAAGCACTTAAAGATAAACATCTTTTCCATAAGTTGTTCGGAACTTATGCACTTAAAGATAAACATCTATTCCATAAGTTGTTCGGAAATTTTGATTACATCAATTGAATTGATAACAGAAAATTCCACCTTTCAAAGAATCAGACAAAAACATACACATTAAAGTTTCTGAATTCACTGCAAATTACATATAATTATTATTGTATTCCACAACATGTATATATAGACAGTGGCGATAAAGAACTATCCATATAAACATATTCCATGAAAGTTGCGTTTTTGAATAACAGGGCAAACAATGGTATTGTATACATGTCAGGCAAACTGGACAGATTATTTAGACTTATTTTCTTCATAATCTTGAGAATAAGTTTAATTTAATGCTTTCTATAATTGTATAGAGACCAGTGTCAATGAATCTGTGATGCTACATGTACCTGTGTATTTCCAACAGTTCTGTACTAGTATACTCCCAACAGTTTTGCACTAGCACATTTGTATAATCCAAAAAATGACCACAATATCACTAATATCCCTCTAGTTCAAGTACTCCATCTTTAGCCACTATTTCAATAAATCATAATCAAGAATAAGGTAAAATATTAGCATACATAATTATCCCTTTCATTTTCAGGGCATAAGTTGTTTGCTTTTTCAGTTTCACTCAGACAAACAAGTAAATTCCACTCAAAATCAGGTGGACAGGTCCAATTCTTGAAATTGGGCCATTTTTGCACATTGACCAATGAAAACTCTATTATGTATAGTTGGCGTAAGACATCAACCCTGCAATATACTTTGTTTTTCAACAACGATGCACTTTAACCAGTTGTTTTAATTTTGAAAAATTAATGAAAAGTGTGTCTTGCTCTGTGAAAAGGGGGTTTAATGCATGTGCATAAAGTGTACTGGTCCCAGATTAGCCTGTGCAGTCAACACAGGCTAATCAGGGAAAACACTTCCCGCTTTAATGATATTTTTTCATATAAAGAAAGTCTCATTTTAGTAAAAAACTAGTTTAAGTGGAAAGTAATCCCTGATAAGCCTGTGTGGACTGCACAGGCTAACCTTGATAAGCCTGTGTGGACTGCACAGGCTTAAACCTGTGACAACACTTTACGCACATTCATTTTCACAGAGCGACCCTCAAGTATAATTAAAGTAGACAATGCCAAATATACATAATTGTATCTTAAATTGTATTTTCAAAGTCCTATTAAAAAATTTGTATCCAATTGTGTGCATGATCACAGTCAAAATGATACATACCATCACAGTGTTAATGAAACAATTCAAGTGCTAATTAAAAACATATATTTAAAGTATAGACAGAAAATGAAAATAATGCATTCAGAACGTTAAATGAACATTTTTGTAAAAGAAAATCACCAACATAATAAAGAGATTTCAACTCCTGGTTTGATGTCTTATTCCAATTTAATGGAAAACACTGTTATGCGTTTTCTCTCATTGAGTGACAGCTATACTATGTACACCTCATATTGCACTGTAACCTACACCTCATACTGCACTGTGACCTTCACAAGAATGTGCCCCAAGGGGAAAGAGACTTGACTTTAGTTGGATAGAAATCATCGATGTAATAATGATTGTAATAATGATGTCTAGCTAACACAGATTGTGACCTCATTGCGACAATCAACATTAAACATCATGTAGATTAATAATTTTCCTGATCGAGTGATAACAGCAGGCTTTTTTCTTGATTGGGGAAAAGGGCCTGGCCTTTAATTTTGGGGGAAAATTTATCAGCAGGGCTTTTTTGTTGATTGGGGAAAAGGGCCTGGCCTTCAATTTTGGGGTGAAAATTATCCATTAAAATTAAAAAAGGAAGAAAATTTACCAAAGTATAAAGATTAAGATTTGAGAAAAATTGCATCATTTTCATGAAATTCTCTTAGGGTAAGGGGACTTTCTCTTTGGGGAAGGGGCTATTTTAAGGCCCTTGCTAAAGAAGGGGAAAAAGCCCTTGATTACAGTGGTGTGATTTGGTTAAATTTGGGACCAAAATTTCGCCCCATTCCCAACATCAAAAATTATAGCTTTATATCAAATGGGAATTCCCCCCCCCCCCCCCATAAAAAAATTGAAATTTTATGTCAATATCAAATTGAAAGCACTTATTCTCACTGTTGAACAATTTGTTATCAAAAACAAACAACATCAATTCCCCAATTTTAGTAAAAACGACTTGATTTGTTCAAATCCAAAGGACCCTTAAGCTCCATAATCCCACAATGGCAAAAAAACACTGCTGATCAAGCAATTAACTCTGCCTTTGTAAGGTTAAAGTTTCACTGATCAGGGAATATAATATAAGTTGCTTATTTATTTACATGAACAAATAAACTGTCTTTTAATTTATAGCAATCTTCCATCAACTTCATTTTAAACCTGTTCTGGTTAACTCTTCCAGTGCTGGAACGGAATTTGAAGGCTTTTGCAACCAGTTTGGATCCAGATGAGACGCCACAGAACGTGGCGTCTCATCAGGATCCAAACTGTTTGCTATTCTGATAGTATTCTTTGAAAAAAATCAAAGAAAATGCTAATTTTAGAAATTCAGCAGACGACATTTTAGCAGACGCCAAATTTGCCAGCATGCAAAGGGTTAATACTGCAAGTAAGAAGACAACAATTTACTGAAGGAGTGTTTCAGAAAAAGATTGATTGAAATTAATGTTCTTATGGTGTAAATACTGACACAATTGATGTGTTCGATTGATGAATTAAAGGGACCTTTTCATAGATTTTGGCATGTATTTAAGTTTGTCTATGCATTGAATTGATAAATGTAAACATTGGAACTGAAAAGCTCCAGTAAAAAACAAGAATAAATATAAAATATAATCCTCAACTGGGCTCGAACCACTGACCCCTGGAGTAAAAGTCTGAGCTCTCAAACCACTGACCCCTGGAGTAAAAGTCTGAGCTCTCAAACCACTGACCCCTGGAGTAAAAGTCTGAGCTCTCAAACCACTTACCCCTGGAGTAAAAGTCTGAGCTCTCAAACCACTTACCCCTGGAGTAAAAGTCTGAGCTCTCAAACCACTTGGCCATGCGTGCTGATACGTACAGTCAGTGGTGTACTTCATACTTTATATAAGCAATCCTTGTAGTGTCACAAAATATAACAATAACAACAGAACTCTACAAATCATTCAATCGTTTTGCCTTTGTAACGCTTAATAATTTTTTAGCTTTTTAAATTCTCAAAAGGTGCAGATAATAGATATTTAAGTGTATGGTAAATGTTCAGTATCATTTTTTCCTTGCAAATATCATAATTACAATGTACAACAAAATAAAATTTTGCGATTTCTGAAATGATTTTTTATTTCAATTTTGTCACTTTACCAAAATGTGAAAAGGTCCCTTGAAAAGTGTCTAATTCGAACTTTACATAATTCTGTGTTTTAAGCAATCATGCTAAAAAGGGCCAAACTTATTTTTCAAGTACTCTAGAAAATGTTGCGTGTGCGTTTAAATTTTAATAATAAATTTCAGCACACCTTGTAGCGAGTCCTATACAAACTTCTTGTTCTCACTCGGTAATTTCTGATTGATAGAATTTGAGCCTAATCGTTCCTCTGCAAAAACTGGAATTCATGCATGTACGTTCGTTGCAGCCTGCGCAGGCCAGCGATGACACTTTCTGCTTTTAATTGGAAATTTTCATTTAACGGAAATCTCTCCTAACAAAAGTCCAGTCTATGCAGAAATTGTCATCCCTAATTGGCCTGTGCAAACTGCATAGGCTCATCTGGGACTCAACATTTAACCTATTTATGCCTAGCGTCTGTTTGCTTAAAGGAATTTCTGTAAGAAATATTCTAAAAATACAAATAAACATACTAGACATCCCTAATTATGGAAATAAATTGATACATTTTAGAAGGATGAGAGAGTCCACTAGGCATAAAGGGGAAGGATGAGAGAGTCCACTAGGCATAAATGGGTGATGAGAGAGTCCACTAGGCATAAATGGGTGATGAGAGTCAACTAGGCATAAATGGGTGATGAGAGAGTCCACTAGGCATAAATGGGTGATGAGAGTCTGTCCACTAGGCATAAATGGGTGATGAAAGAGTCCACTAGGCATAAATGGGTGACCAAAGATGAATAAAGCCCCATTTTCCCAAAGCAAGGCTTATTTTTACTGTGACTATTACATGTAAGTACCACCAGGATTAGCAATAATTTCCTTTGAGGAAAATTTATGTTTATACAAGTTATGAATATCAGAAAATTGTCAATATTTATTGAATGTCAAACCTTCCTTGTACATGTATGTGATAGTGAATTAATTTAGACTGGTGAACAACCTTTTTAAACAGAACATTTATTTATAAAATGCATCATCATCATCATTATCACCAACACCATAGCTATAATAATGACTAATAACTTCATTTTAATTGTCAATTATCAGATTTTTTTTTGATTTTTTACAAATTAAAATTATTTGTTATTATTTTAATTATTATTATATTATTATTATTATTTTCATTTTTATTTTTATTATTATTATTATTATTATTATGATTATTATTATTAGTATTATTATTATTATTATTATTATTATTATTATTATTATTATTATTATTATTATAACTACTACTACTACTACTTCTACTACTAGTAGTAGTAGTACTAGTAGTAATTAAATACTGCTTTATTGCAACATTGATATTTTATTAGGTCAACATAACATACACTCAACTATAATACTTAGCAGTTTGTCTCTCAAAAGAAATGTAAACAAATCTAAGCTTTAAGTATCAAAAATATGTATTAACCAACATAATTAGGATAAAATACATAAATGTAATCTAATTTACCTGGCTACATTGCACTAATTTGTATTGCCCCTGGCAAGTAACAATTACATGCTGTTTACACCACAATGAATACTGTATGATTTTGTGTTGTAAATATCACCAAAATGATTTCATGGATCACAAAAGAGTTCAGCCAACTATTATCTTTGATTATGCAATAATTACAGCAGCTTGTCTGTGATAATGAAATGCTAGTACACCCTGTAGCATTCTTATGTTGCTTGACAAACCAGCCATAAACAATCTTTAATAGTTAAATTAAAATTCCTGTGTTCTGTGACATGAGTAATGTGAGCTTATATCTTGTAACAAACTGAAGAATTGTAGTACAAAATCAGGTCTAGATTTGTATGACCCTTTACCAATCAAAATGTAGAAATGAGACCCGCTATGAGAAAAGGGGGTTTTCATGCATGTGCATAAATTGTCATGCCTGATTAGCCTGTGCAGTCGGCACAGGCTAATCAGGGACGACACTTTCCGAGTTTATTGTATTTTTTTTAAGTCAGAGTCTCGTTTTGACAAAAATCCAATTTAGGCAGAAAGAGTTGTCCCAGATTAGCCTGAGCGGACTGCACAGGCTAATCTGGGACCACACTTAAGGCACGTGCATTTAGTCCCTGTACAGACTACACAGGCTAATCTGGGACCACACTTTACGCACATGCATTAAACACCCATTTTACAGGGAGCCACTCATATGTATTTTGACACGTTTGTGTTGTTTCCTTCTAAAGTTAAGTTTAAAGACTTTACTAACTAGATTTAAGTTTAAAGGCTTTATTAACTAGATTTAAGTTTAAAGGCTTTATTAACTAGATTTAAGTTTAAAGGCTTTATTAACTAGATTTAAGTTTAAAGGCTTTATTTACTAGATTTAAGTTTAAAGGCTTTATTTACTAGATTTAAGTTTAAAGGCTTTATTTACTAGATTTAAGTTTAAAGGCTTTATTAACTAGATTTAAGTTTAAAGACTTTATTTCCATCCCACAGATTACTGATGAGCAGCAAACAGCATAAAACATGAACAGACTGGAGTTACTCGCGGGCTGTTCTGGCTTTTTAGTGTTTTTTTCTGTTAAAATTTGAGTCTGGTAGGGGATCCATTCCCAATGGAAAAAAGTATATATTTTTCCTAAATGGGACCTAAAATTTCCCAATTTGAGGTTTCCAAAAAAGATTATATTTTTTAATAAATCTAAACATGTCAATTATCTCCAAATCCAGATCTGTAAGTTCAACCTTACTAAATATAATAATAAAATCACTTTTCTTATCAATTTTTAAGAATTTGTAATCATACAATCGACAACATTAATTTCCCAATTTTAGTCAAAAGGATGCATTTTTTCCCAATCCAAAGTGACCTGGCCCCCATTCCAAAAATGGTGAAAAAAAATCACTGCTTTCTGCACATAGCCATTTTCACTTTGGCACGGAGTGGGATTTAAGCAATAATGAACATTCCTTTATGTCTAGAACACTAGTCTTGAGTGTCAATGCTTGTTTGTTGAGTATGTGACTACCCATAATTAAGTCTTATAATTTCAAATTTATCCCCCCCCCTGAACATACATGTATACATGCATCATAACAGATACAAATTAAGCTAAACAACCTGAATGATTTATCAATATCCTTATTTGACTGTTTATAGAACAATTTGGGAATGTATACATTGGACTTCAATAAATAAAATATTGAAAAAAAATTTATCCTCAATTTTAAGTATTTTTTTGCCAAAAATACAACAACAATTTCCCTTTTTGGTCAAAACAATGGTTTCAAAGGGTTCCCACCCCATTCCCCGAATAGTGAAGAAGAACTGTCATAACATGATTACTCAAATTAAAGTGAAAATCAATATTACCTTACGTTCGAATAATCCACTTTTATAATACTTTCATACTTCATAATATCAACGCAGAGGTTTACGCCATAAAAGTCACTGTCTGTCATGTCATCCTCATAATTGCACCAATGAACACGCTATAACAGTTGGGCCTTGCTCTGGGAAAAGGGGGTTTAATGCATTTGTTTAAGGTGTTGTCCCAGATTAGCCTGTGCAGTCCACACAGGCTAATCAGGGAAGACACTTTCTGCCTAAACAGGAATTTTGCTACCAAGAGACTTCAATAAACCAAAACTACCATACAAGTGGAAAGTGTTGTCCCTGATAAGCCTGTGCAGACTGCGCAGGCTTTTCTGGCATGACAATTTACCAACATTCATTAAACCCCCTTTTCACAGAGCGACATCAATCTTGAAATAATCTGTTTGTTCAACCGTGTATTATGTACAGTTTTACCTGTTGTATGTATTAACCCTTTCAGTGCTGGAACCGAATTTTGAAGGCCTTAAATGCAAACAGTTTGTATCCAGATGAGACGCCACAGAACATGGCGTCTCATCAGGATCCAAACTGTTTGCTATTCTGATAGCATTATTGAAAAAAAATCGAAGAAAATGCTAATTTTAGAAATTCAGCATTTTAGCAGACGACAAATTACCCAGCATGCAAAGGGTTAATGTTGACAAACGATAAGTAAATGAGACACTTGTTTATGTAATTACATCTTATAAATCTATTTAACTTAAAAACTAGATATTTAATTGAAATGTGTGTAATGCTATAAAAAATGACACTCACTGGTGTCCATGTGTGCATGATCACATTTTAAAAAAAC
This sequence comes from Dreissena polymorpha, assembly GCF_020536995.1. NCBI lineage: Eukaryota > Metazoa > Mollusca > Bivalvia > Myida > Dreissenidae > Dreissena > Dreissena polymorpha. The sequence goes on along the minus strand of NC_068358.1, from coordinate 27,930,875 downwards.
TGTCAAAAAGTCTAAATAAATACCATCCTTGATAATGAAAAAGTAATGAAAAAGTGCCAACAATATGATACTAAAAGAAAAGAAAGAATATCACAAAAATACATCCAGAACATAAATTGAACACTTATGTTTGAGAAAATCACCAAAATGATGTGCATTCCAAGTTTGATCTCTTACAATTGTACTCCAAACTCACAGTACAGTGTAAGAAATCAAATGCCAGCAAGAACTGTATCAAAGAAGCAAATAAGTACCACATAGAGAAATAAAAGTTTAAGAATAATATGTTTGATCGAAACAACTGCACCAATCTTATATATTGTGACCTATCCCAAATATGGACTGTTTTCCAATGACAACAAATTACGATTTTCCCCAAAAATGTAGTTAAAATTCTCCGAAAAAGACCAATAAACTTAATTGTGAGAACAAACCTTAGACTTGCGCTTTTATGATGATTAAATTGCAGTTCAACCCTGTATTCATTTTGGTAACACTTTTATTCTCAATTTTTACTTATTTGTTAGAACAAACACACCAATTTCCCACCTATAATGATACATTTTTAATAATGTAATATTTTAGTAATATTTTTTACATTTTATTACATTTTACATTTTATTCTTCATGATTTTCTTAGGTTAATCACACTGATTTTTCTAATCCAAAAGGCACAGACTGTAAAATTATATTTTATATGCTCAATTTGCAGTTTCACACAGTATAATAATGATACATTTTTAAATAATGTAACATTTTGATAGTTTTTTTAAATATTTTATTCTTCCCAATATCCTGGGGTTCATCACACTAATTTTTCTATTCCAAATGCCCCAGACTGTAAAAAAGTTTTTAAAAATCAATACCAATAAGTACAATTTATTACATTTTATTCCTCCTGATTTCCTTAGGTTAATCACACTAATTTTTCGTATCAAAAGCCACAGACTGTAAAAAAGTTTTTAAAATTCACTACCAATAAGTCCCAAGGACCTCCACAAGACTGCAGCACATAAACCAGGCCAGTGTAGTGAGTATACTCCACACCCTCCTCTCTATCACTCCACTCACACACGCCACCTGTCTTGATGCCTATCAATCTGTAAGCTAAACATTCATTGATAGCCTTGCACTATCAGAGCCATGAAAGAAACCACTGTAATCTGTCGGATATTTAACCCCACTGACAGACACAGGGCAGCCAGGTACCGGTAGGTTGAGCCAAGTTCCAAGTCCCTGTCTTTAACCCAGCTGCATCCTGAGAATCCATAATGCGACTGTTTACTAACACCCCTAGCCAGTGTTCCACTTTAGCCCATTGGGTAACATGGGTTTTTTCTGCTAAGTAAAAAGGCCGTAAACCGGACCCAAACCGAAAGCAAACGGACCCGATCCCAAACCGAAATTATTTTAAATATTCCAAATTTCCAAAAAAAATAAAAAAAATATTTTGTATAAAGGAGTGTCTTATGACATAGGGTAATAAGAGTTTATATTTCAACGTTTTTTTTTGTAAACAACCTACAAAATATTGAATCATAATTTATATGATTTTTATCCAAAATGGCCAGGGAAAGGCCTGTTGTGTCAATATTTGTTAACAAACAAAAATCCCAATTTGATCCTTTTTGTCGATAAAAAATTCCCAAATTTGCCACTTACATCGATTAAAAAAATCCAAATTTGACCAGGCTCCTTTTCCCAAAATGACTGGAAAAACCCCTGGGTCATATTGACCAGGGCTCAGCCTGAGGGAGACACAGGAGATAACTTCTCCCTGGAAATATCAACTGCTCCCTCTAATAACATGAAGGAGAAGTGACTTCTTCTCCTTTTGATGATTTACTATGAATGCAATTCAGTTAAATACAATAATAAGATTACCACTTCAATTTGTTTGTTCATATGTGTTATTGTTTTCCCCAAAACTGCAAAATGTGAGTTGTTTCTGAATAATCCTTATGGCATCACTTTGGTGTAATGAGGGGAAACAAGAGATGTGTTTGTCTGAAACACAATGCCCCCTATTGCGCCACTTTGAAGCCATATATTTGACCTTTGACCTTGAAGGATGACCTTGACCTTTCACCACTCAAAATGTGCAGCTCCATGAGATACATATGCATGCCAAATATCAAGTTGCTATCTTCAATATTGCAAAAGTTATGAACAAGGTTAAAGTTTTGTGATGCGGCTTTGAAGCCATATATTTGACCTTTGACCTTGAAGGATGACATTGACCATGACCTTTTACCACTCATAATGTGCAGCTCCATTAGATACACATGCATGCCAAATATCAAGCTGCTATCTTCAATATTGCAAAAGTTATTCATTATTGCAAAAGTTTAACCAAGGTTAAAGTTTTCCACAGAATGACAGACAGACAGGCCAAAAACAATATACCCCGATCATTCGATCCGGGGGCATAAAAATTAAGTTTAGATTTTATTTCATGCTGAACAGAAACCACTTCTCCTTTAACTTCTCCCTAATTTACCCTAACATGATAAAGCATGTGTTATATATTTATATTTCATAACAGATGTATGTATATTTGAAAACACTTATTTTTAATGTTGAGTGCATTTTATAGCAAAACAACAACAATACTAATTTCCCAATTTTAGTCAAAACACCATCATTATTTCCAATGCAAAGGGACCTCATGGCCCCATTCCTTCAATGGTGAAAAAAACACTGCTGTCAGTGTTGTTTCCACCATTTCGGGAAAGGGGTCGGCGGCACTTTGAATTGAGAAACATCGCGTTGTTTGGACTATAAGTGGGTAATATGGAGATATGGAGATTAACTTTATGTTGAAATAAAAAACAATTGTTTGAAACCTTGAAAGGGAATTGTTAGGTCCCGTTTGGGAAGACTATATACTTTCCATTTATAATGCTGATTACCAGCCCTGAATTTGAACGAAAAAACACACACACACTGGAACGTGCCCTCACCTTCTCAGCTGGCCTGGTAATCCCCATACAGAACTCACTGAAACCTCTCAGACAAACACTTGACTTTATATCACATAGATTGAATGATTAATAATAGATCCCACCCTTCCTGCTTTCAACTGCATTTATTACAAAAACAAGTTCAGTCTTCCTCTGGGAGAAACAGGGCTTAATGCATGTGTGGTAAGTGTCACCTGTCTTCCTCTGGGAGAAACAGGGCTTAATGCATGTGTGGTAAGTGTCACCTCAGATTAGCCTGTGCAGTCTGCACAAAAGTTGACACAAATGTTTCACCAAGTTGCCGCAAATGTTTCACCAAATTTACACAAACGCTATAACAAGTTGCCACAAATGTTTCACAAAGTTGGCACACATGTTCCACCAAGTTGACACAAGCATTTCACCAAATTGACACAAATGTTACACTAAGCTGACAAAAATATTTCACCAAGTTAACACAAATGTTTCACTAAGTTGACAAAAATGTTTCACCAAGTAAACACAAATGTTTCAACAAGTTGACACAACTGTTTCACCAAGTTGACACAAATATTTCACCAAGTTGACACAAATGTTTCACTAAGTTGACACAAATGTTTCACTAAGTTGACACAAATACTTCACCAAGATGACACAGATGTTTCACCAAATTGACAACAAATGTTTCACCAAGTTGGCACAAATGTTTCACCAATTTGACACAAACATTTCACCAAGTTGACACAATGTTTCACCAAGTAAACACAAATGTTTCAACAAGTTAACACAAATGTTTCACCAAGTTGACACAAATATTTCACCAAGTTGACAAAAATGTTTCACCAAGTTGACACAAATGTTTCACTAAGTTGACACAAATACTTCACCAAGATGACACAGATGTTTAACCAAGTTGATAACAAATGTTTTACCAAGTTAGCACAAATGTTTCACCAATTTGACACAAATGTTTCACCAAGTTGACACAAATGCTTCACAAAGTTGACACAAATTTTTTACACAGTTGACACAAATGTTTCACAAAGTTGACACAAATTTTTCACACAGCTGACACAAATGTTTCACCAAGTTGACACAAATGTTTCACAAAGTTGACACAAATTTTTCACACAGCTGACACAAATGTTTCACCAAGTTGACACAAATGCTTCACAAAGTTGACACACATTTTTCACACAGTTGACACAAATGTTTCACTTAACTGAACACACACAACCAAGCATTTACATTTAATGTGCTCAAGTATTTACTGGTGATAATATCCACACATATCCCTTTCCTACAAAATCTTTGTCACTATTTATTCCAACATTAACTTCCTTACTATATAACTTCCCAGACAAATGTGTGCGTCCATCACCATGAAAACATATTTCTGGTGATGAGTTGATAATATACAACATTCAAACCAAACTCCCAATAATTTTCAGTGGTATTTACTTATGCTTATCATTGTATACCATCTTTTACCGCAAATATGAACTAATCAACACAAAATATGCCAACCCACCAGTTTTACAAACAAATACCCGTATTTAGTTTGTTCACTTTATAAATAAAAAGTGCAATGAATGAAAACCATTTGTACAAATATGACATTCTTTTCTGACTCATTTAACAAAAGGCAAAGGACCGTGAGACACATGAAAGGCACAGCTTACATTTTTGCGGTAATCAAAGACAGAAAGGTACAGTTAACTTGTGGTGGTATTGAGTAAACTTGTCACAGTTTAAACGCTACTAATGAAACAGCAGTTTTGTAGGCCTGAACAATGGCTCCCCTTCAGTGACTTAAATATTTGTTGAGGCAGGTATGGCCATAAAAAAAAGGTCTGTTTCTGGTCTCCTTGGAAAAAAACAGGATGGTCCGTATGGATTTTTTTTTTTTTTGTTCGGGTACTAAAATGCAAGGCTACTAAAGCTTATATTAAGAAATACATGTATATATATAATTATGCTTTGTTTGCTTGATATGACATATTATATGTACTTAAATGAACAAAATTTAAAAAAAAAAAAAAAAAAATTTATGGCGACCCCAATAAAAAGTTGAGGGTCGGCGCCGATTCGGGAGACAAGGTCGGGCGACCGGAAACAGACCTTTTTTTTTGGCCTTTGCTAATAACTCTTCATAACCCTGTGGCTTAGAGTCAGCAGCTGTCAAACACAACACGCAACCAAGTGCACGAAAGTCATAGCACAGAGATTGTTATACAATGCATTTTGCGTGACAAAAGTTGCACTTAATATTAATTGCACTCAAAAGCATTTTATTTTTAATGCATCAAATAGTTGTCATTGTTCGAAACACTCAGCTGCATGTAGTATAAGTACAATGTACACTGAAGAATTCTATTACATTTTTGTATACAGTATTGCCATAGGGAATCTAGCTACAGGTAAATAATTAACACATTAACCCTTCCATTACCAACCTGTTACACTACAAAAACAAATGAATAACAAATATAATCTTGATTAAATTTTTAATAAGATCAGTGGTTTTACACTTCAACATTCCAAGCTGTTTCATGATTAAATTATTTGAAAGTTAAGGTATATACATGTAAAAACCATCTTGACTTTCACTGAAGCAGATTTTTTCCATACCAGGCCCAATATGGCTGTTTAATTAATTGTCCTTTCTACCTATGTCCTCCTCCACCTTTCAAGTGCGGCTATAACCTACCAGTACTCAAGGGTTGCCTACCAATTAATCACTAAAGGTAGAAGGACCTCCTTGTTAATAAACTTAGATCTTAAAGGAGCTAATCAAGCAAAATAGTGAATTATACTATTCATTCAATCTAAAGTCTTGTCTTTCTCGGCTTATAACATTTTGATTGACCAAACCAGACTGCTAGGGGTTTAAATAAACATACCAGACAGCCCAGGGTTTGCATAACCATACCAGACAGCCCAGGATCTGCATTAACATACCAGACCACCCAGGGTTTGCATTACCATACCAGACAGCCCAGGGTTTGCATTACCATACCAGACAGCCCAGAGTTTACATAACAATACCAAACAGCTCAGGGTTTACATTACCATTTCAGACAGCCCAGAGTTTACATAACTATACCAGACAGCTCATGGTTTACATTACCATACCAGACAGACCATGGTTAACATTACCATACTAGTCAGCCTCGGGTTTGCATTACCATACCAGACATCCCATGGTTTGCATTACCATACCAGTAAGCCCAGGGTTTGCATTACCATACCAGTCAGCTCAGGGTTTGCATTACCATACCAGACAGCCCAGGGTTTACATTACCATACCATACAGCCCAGGGTTTACATTACCATACCAGACATTCCATGATTTGCATTACCGTACCATACAGCCCTGGGTTTACATAACCATAACATACAGCCCAGGGTTACATTACCATACCATACAGCCCAGGATATACATTACCATACCATACAGCCCAGGGTTTACATTACCATACCAGACTGCCCAGGGTTTACATTACCATTCCAGACATCCCATGGTTTGCATTACCATACCAGTCAGCCCAGGGTTTGCATTACCATACCAGTCAGCCCAGGGTTTGCATTAACATACCATACAGCCCAGGGTTTACATTACCATACCATACAGCACAGAGTTTACATTACCATACCAGACATCCCATTGTTTGCATTTACCATACCAGTCAGACCAGGGTTTGCATTACCATACCAGACAGCCCAGGGTTTACATTACCATACCAGACAGCCAAGGGTTTACACTACCATACCAGACAGCCCAGGGTTCACATTAGCATACCATAAAGCCCAGGGTAACATTACCATACCGGACCACCCAGGGTTTAAATTACCATACTATACAGCACAGGATCTACATTACCATACCATACAGCCCAGGGTTTACATTACCATACCATACAACCCAGGGTTTGCATTACCATACCATACAGCCCAGGGTTTACATTACCATACCATACAGCCCAGGGTTAACATTACCATACCATACAGCCCAGGGTTTACATTACCATACCATACAGCCCAGGGTTTACATTAGCATACCATACAGCCCAGGGTTACCTTACCATACCAGACCACCCAGGGTTTACATTACCATACCATACAGCCCAGGATCTACATTACCATACCATACGGCCCAGGGTTTACATTACCATACCATACAGCCCAGGGTTTACATTACCATACAAGACATCCCATGGTTTGCATTACCATACCAGTCAGCCCAGGGTTTGCATTACCATACTATACAGCCCAGGGTTTACATTACCATACCATACAGCCCATTGTTTGCATTACCATACCAGACTGCCAAGGGCTTACATTACCATACCAGACTGCCAAGGGTTTACATTACCATACCATACATCCCAGGGTTTACATTAGCATACCATACAGCCCAGGGTTACATTACCATACCAGACAGCCCAGGGTTTACATTACCATACCAGACTGCCAAAGGTTTACATTACCATACCATACAGCCCAGGGTTAACATTACCATACCATACAGCCCAGGGTTAACATAACCATACTATACAGCCAGGGTTTACATTACCATACCAGACCACCCAAGGTTTGCATTACCATACCATACAGCCCAGGGTTACATTACGATACCAGACAGCTAATGGTTTACATTACCATACCAGACAGACCATGGTTTACATTACCATACCATACAGCCCAGGGTTTGCATGAACATTCCAGAAAGCTAAGTGTTTGCATTACCTTACCAGATCGCACATCATAAACGTTTGAATAATCTAAGTCTGACCTTTCTGGTATTTGATTTAGGTAGTTTTGCTCATAAAGGAGGAGGTTTTTACAGACTGTCTTGGAAATATGAAGCAATGATCGCGCTTCAAAGATTCGATTTATATATTTAAACCTGGTTTTACCGATTAAAAAACAATTGCAATCTAAATCAAGCACCGCCATTACCAATTTCCAGAAGTGAACTCCGTACCCAATCACATTTTGCTCTGGCAAAATAAAGTTTTCAAATTTGCAAGCATTAAAAAAGATTCTTTTAAAGGAAGGTCAAATATATATTTTGAAATGAATTAATTTGGTGAATGTTTTGCCAATAAATCAGTTGGAAAAAATAACCTGTCAATAAATGTATGGAAAGACATTTTATAACAAATTTATTATTATTAGTTTCATATGTAATCAATCATTTTATCAATGAATGATTATTCCACTTCGTATCCCTCTATTATTTGTAAAGACAGTTTCAAGGGTGGTGACATAATGGCTTGTAGCAATTTAATGAGCCAAAGTACAGGGTAAGCAGTTTTAAGGGATCTGTTCACGCTTTGGTAAATTGACAAAATTGAAAAAAGTTGTTTCAGATTCGCGAATTTTCGTTTCATTTATGATATATGTGAGAAAACAGTAATACTGAACATTTACCATGGTTTAATATAGCCATTATATGCATCTTTTGACAATTTAAAAACCTGAAAATTATAAAGCGTTGCAACGCGAAACGATTGAATAATTTGGAGAGTTCTGTTGTTGTCGTTTAATTTTGTGAAACTACGAAGATTGCCTTTATAAAGTATAAAATACGTCTCTCATACATACTTGGCAGGATGGCCGAGCTGTGTGATTGGTTTTTACTCCAGGACTTCGGGGGTCAATTGTTCCATCCCTGATGCGGGCTACTTTCTTTCCTTTTTTTTAAATTTTATTCTTGATTTTTTACTGGAGCTTTTTAGATCCAATGTTTACATTTTCAATATAAAGCATTTAATGACAAACTTCAAAACATGCCAAAAAATAGGCCCCTTTAAAATGTGATTGTAGACTTTAATCTGTGGCTATTATTGCATAATATTTTCATAAAATAAGTTTATCTTTTTAAATGTACCGTATACGTGCGCTTATAAGACGCATTTTTGAGACTTAAATTAATAAGTTACAGTTGGGGTCGCCTCAGTATAGCGAGATACTGGTGAAAATAAACACAAAATTTCAAAATATCGAGTTTACTGGGCTTATGCTAGCCAAGTTGGACACTTGTCAGTTGTTTTGAATCATCGCGGCAGCCATTTGCATTTTCTCTAAAGTCTGTATTGGCCTGTACCGTGTATCGGAACGCTATGTTCAGTTACCGATTTATTTGTAATAAAATGTATTGTTACTGATTTTGTTGTCTATTATTTTTAATTTGAATTTTGTTATTTTTGGGGCGTAAGACGTTATATTGTCCGTGATTATTCTTGAAAAGTTTTTATCACCCAATTGTCTGCGCGCGACGTCGTTAAATGCCATATAAATTGGCCATTATAGTATACGTGTGTAAGCGGCTACACGATGCCAACAATATGCTAAAAACAACAGCAAAATCAATTCTCAGTTTGAAACTGTCAATTGTTTAACAAACACGCTGCCGGTTACAAATGCTATTTGACAAGTTTGTATCATCTGATCGTCTTTGTTCCACGTCGTTAATTTTCAATTAAGACATAATTGGCAATTAGGGTATCCTCTGAAATAAGTTACCAGTTTGCAACTGTCAATTGTTAAATAAACATATTTATTCAGACAACCCACTAATGCCGATGACACATTATTTATTAGGGGCCAACAAAGAAGGGAGCAAAGAGCGACCGCATGCAATTATCCGCATATGGCTTTCTTCTTGACACGTGATTTCGATCTGCGCTTCGGAGTCTATCACTCTATCACGCGATTGGCTAATTTTATGAAAGTAGGCGTTACCTATTGTTGATAGACAATGGGCGTAAAATTTGCATAATCTAGGTAATAAAACTAAACGCTTTCAAAATATCTGCCTATTAGATTTCAATACCTGTCAAACAATACAATTACAAACAATACAATTAAGATGACTGACACAATCAATTTTGCTTGTGCATTGATATTACGAACATAATATGTTTGCAATTGTTTGCAATTGTTAGGGCAAATGATTAATACGCAATTGTTAGAAATTTTGTCAATTTGATAATTATTTTTATTGCATGAATAATACTTGAAAATAAATTAAAACCCACTAATATATCATAAAAAAACAAATATTATTTACTTTGTTGTTTGATTGTTTTATTTTTCAGACTTGCGTGAATTACTAATTGTATGCAGCGCGAGTTTGAAAAATTCTCAATGTTTTACTAATTGATGATTTTCTTTAACATTCTGCCATTTTTCGTCCATTTTCCGGCCGATGAATAAGGCACAATTTGACCGCGTCTTACACGCGGGTCAGTCTGAAATCCACCCATAAAAAGTCCGAAGTCGGGGTGCGTCTTATAAGCGAGGGCGTCTTATAAGCGCACGTATACGGTATTTATTGAATTGTTAATCAACACATTTATGGTCACTTTGTACTTCATGTTAGTAAGTTCAGTATAATATTTATTTTAAAGAATTATACAAAGCTATGCAATGCACATTTTTTGCAGGCAAGGTAAAATGTGTATGCCCCAGTAAATAAGCATGTACAAGTGTGGAAAACAATATTTTTTGGCGTTCTAAATGATTTTTTCAACAATTTAATATTAGGGTATATTTAGGGGCAATATTGTTAATTAGCAACTTTAAAGCATTTTTTTTATTTCTTTGAAGTAATAGAATTTTTAGCCATACATTTTTTTTACTTAGTTCAATTGAAACCGGCAATACAACTAATTTATAACTGTCAGAAACTTCTACTATGATAGATCTTATAACATGAAAAATAAAATAACATTTTCTGTTAACAAGTAAACATTCAACTAGGATTTCAGTTGCTTCTTGCAGAAAGCCTTTTGAAATGATCTCATTTTGACTCCTGGAAATAGTCTGCCATGCATTATTATGAGGCAAATGTTGCCTGTTTGCATACATTTAAATTCACTCAAATGTATACAAAACAACATTTTTGAAGTAATTAACAAATATTCTTAAACAAAATATATATATACTTATGTATTTTGAAAACTTCAGATAACAGTATACTAAACAAATTATTCATGTCGGGCTTAACTCTCTAAAAAAAAAATCAAAGTGCACCGATGGAAGATTAAATCAATTCAGGTAAGATTGCTCATGAGAAAAGGCATGGTTTTGGGGGTCTCTATGCGCAAAAAGTTGCATTTAATTTGGCTTAAAGTTGTTGCTGTTACATTAAAATATGTAAGGAAACTATTTAGTATATTGTGACCTTCATTTCAACACTAACAACAGATGTGTTTGTCAGAAACACAATGGCCCCTATTGCGCCGCTTTGAAGCCATATATTTGACCTTTGACCTTGAAGGATGACCTTGACCTTTCCCCACTCAAAATGTGTATAGCTCCATGAGATACACGTGCATGCCAAATATCAAGTTGCTATCTTCAATAATGCAAAAGTTATTGCAAAACTTTAACCAAGGTTAAAGTTTTGGGACACACACAATGAATGAATGACAGACAGACAGACAGGCCAAAAACATATATGCCCCCGATCTTTAGATCCGGGGGCATAAAATGTGACTCGTGGTTTTCATGATCTATTAAAATCTCTTTCTGTTATGAACCTGCAAAGTGTATAATTTTAAAACTTTTCTGTAAACAAACAAACATTGAAGATATGAGTTGTTCTATAGGTCAATATAGACTGAAAATGCTGTAAACAATTGCTGTTGTCTTTGATTACAACAGAACAAGGGAGCTAACCAATTGCTTATGAACATCTACAACTATTATGTAGTTATTACCCATGCTGATCTTTCTCATACATTTAACCCTTTCAGTGCGGGAACCGAATTTTGAAGGCCTTTGCAAACAGTTTGGATCCAGATGAGACGCCACAGAACGTGGCGTCTCATCAGGATCCAAACTGTTTGCTATTCTGATAATATTCTTTGAAAAAAATCGAAGAAAATGCTAATTTTAGGAATTAAGCAGACGACATTTTAGCAGACGACAAATTTCCCAGCATGCATTTCACTTGAAGCAGAATCCTGTTTTTTGATGCAAGCATTTTGAGATGTTCTCACTTTTGACTCCTGCAAATAATGTCCTTTGCATCATTTTGAAGAAAATGTTTCAAAGAAGCTTATTCCAAAATAACAAAATATGCAGAAATTAAATTACTATTGATAAATTTCAGTATTTTTACCCCTGACAACTTTAAATGACCCCTGAAAATACATTTGACCCCTGATCATTTGACTTCTGGTTTTCAAAATATATTTAAACCTTTGTTTTAGTACTCAAATTTTTTGGGTACTAAATTGTAAAACATTTAGTGCTCACGCTGCTTAAAAATTTGCATGGACAATTTCAAAAAGGAAAACTGTTGTATGCAAGTACACCAGAAATTTTGAACAATCAAATATCATTCATAACAATTGCATGGACACCAACTCTTTTGACACGCATTAATAAACAGCATAAGCCAAACCATACCTAGGTGGTGCTAAGGCCCGGATGTTTAAACCCTTACAGTGCTGGAACCGAATTTTGAAGGCCTTTGCAAACAGTTTGGATCCAGATGAGACGCCACAGAACGTAGCGTCTCATCTGGATCCAAACTGTTTGCTATTCTGATAGTATTCTTTGAAAAAAATCGAAGAAAATGCTAATTTTAGAAATTCAGCAGACGACATTTTAGCAGACGACAAATTTCCCAGCATGCAAAGGGTTAAAGTGCACAGGGAAATCTACAGGGTGAGTAGGGTGTACATGACTGTGTATGTTTTTACACATTTTACATTACTTAAAAATTCGGACACTGTTACACGATTTAGCGAAAATAAATTCATGCACAAATATACAGAAACATACATTCACAACCGATTTGAAAATATGAGGATCTTTTTAAGGTGTGTCATGCTGGAGTTTTAACCATTCAAATTTACCAATTAGAAACATATTTTGACACATTTGCAGTCCCTGAGAAAGATAAATTTAATCAAAGACCTTTCTTACTAGGTTCGAATTTTAAAGGGTTCATTTCAAACGCTAAGATACTGGTGAGCAGCAAATAGCATAAAACCTGAACAGACAGTGAGTGGACCCACAGGCTGTTCTGGTTTTATGCTGTTTGCACATAGCCATTTTCTCTTTGCATCTGAATGGGAAAGAGTTAACAAAAACATTAGCTTCTCGCCGATCCAATAGATTTGTACAATAGAGATGGAGCAGATTCAGGTTAGAACTTAGAAGCAAGTATCAAAAAAAATATGCTTGGATATTGTACATGTACATTCTTTTGTTCAACAATTTGAAGATAAGTGTATATTAAGGGTAATATTTTTAATATGCCACTTTAAAGCAGCTTTCTTTACGATTCCTGAACAAAATAAAACACACTTTTTAATTTCTTTAAAATTTAGATAATGTAGTGCAATTCAGTGAAAATTCATTCTTCCACTGCCAATGCACTGTATGAGCAGGATGTGGGCGGCAATCCAAAATAAATTATATGACTGTTAGACCACAATAATATCATCAAATGACTTTAATTTGATAAATAATGTTCCTTTTTCATATGATCTTTTTATTATTCAACAATAATATATAAACCCAAAACTATATATAACATACTCATGTTCAATATAAAAAACAATTAATTAAAATTATGTAAATATATATAATATAGATCCAACTCAGTCAAGAAGTCAGCAACCTGAATAAGTCAGATTGTACAAGAATACCAAAATATGTAAAACTCAATAAAACAAGAGATGTGTTCGTCAGAAACACAATGCCCCCTACTGCGCCGCTTTGAAATTATTTTTTTTTTTACCTTTGACCTTGAAGGATGACCTTGACCTTGAACTTCCACCACTCAAAATGTGCGGCTTAATGAGATACACATGCTAGCCAAATATCAAGTTGCTATCTTCAATATTGCAAAAGTTATGGACTATGTTAAAGTGTTTTTTTCGGACGGACGGACAGACTGACATACTGACGGACAGTTCAACTGCTATATGCCACCCTACTGGGGGCATAAAAATACTAAATATTTCATGTTCCTTTAGTATTATTAATTTATTATCCACAATTGAAGATGTAACTTCTGCATGACAAGATGAGTTTTGTCTCAAATCCAAATGTTTACTTCACTAAAAGGCACAAGTAAATGAATTTTAATTTTTAATTAGGCTAAAATCCATGCATTTTGTATGTTTCTACATCTGGAAAAAGTAGGTTAGGTCAGTCTTTGTTTGTTAACCTTTTTGTTATATTCAAGAAATCTTTGCACATCCCTGGAGTCAACTAAAGAAAACATGAAATTCTCGGTCAAGTTCATAAAAAAAACATGGAAGAAGCAAAAACAGTTACTATACCTGGATGTCCATGTGTGACTGAGGAACAGCTTAACCCATCCTGGCCACAGAGATCTGTAACAGACAATATTGTGTGACTGAGGAACAGCTTAACCCATCCTGGCCACAGAGATCTGTAACAGACAATATTGTGTGACTGAGGAACAGCTTAACCCATCCTGGCCACAGAGACTGTAACAGACAATATTGTGTGACTGAGGAACAGCTTAACCCATCCTGGCCACAGAGACTGTAACAGACAATATTGTTTGACTCAGGAACAGCTTAACCCATCCTGGCCACAGAGATCTGTAACAGACAATATTATGTGACTGAGGAACAGCTTAACCCATCCTGGCCACAGAGATCTGTAACAGACAATATTGTGTGACTGAGGAACAGCTTAACCCATCCTGGCCACAGAGATCTGTAACAGACAATATTGTGTGACTGAGGAACAGCTTAACCCACCCTGGCCACAGAGATCTGTAACAGACAATATTGTTTGACTCAGGAACAGCTTAACCCATCCTGGCCACAGAGATCTGTAACAGACAATATTGTGTGACTCAGGAACAGCTTAACCCACCCTGGCCACAGAGATCTGTAACAGACAATATTGTGTGACTCAGGAACAGCTTAACCCATCCTGGCCACAGAGATCTGTAACAGACAATATTGTTTGACTCAGGAACAGCTTAACCCATCCTGGCCACAGAGATCTGTAACAGACAATATTGTTTGACTCAGGAACAGCTTAACCCACCCTGGCCACAGAGATCTGTAACAGACAATATTGTGTGACTCAGGAACAGCTTAACCCACCCTGGCAACAGAGGTCTAAAACAGTCAATATTGTGTGACTCAGGAACAGCTTAACCCATCCTGGCCACAGAGATCTGTAACAGACAATATTGTGTGACTCAGGAACAGCTTAACCCACCCTGGCCACAGAGATCTGTAACAGACAATATTGTGTGACTCAGGAACAGCTTAACCCATCCTGGCCACAGAGACTGTAACAGACAATATTGTGTGACTGAGGAACAGCTTAACCCATTCTGGCCACAGAGATCTGTAACAGACAATATTGTGTGACTGAGGAACAGCTTAACCAGTCCTGGCCACAGAGATCTGTAACAGACAATATTGTGTGACTGAGGAACAGCTTAACCCATCCTGGCCACAGAGATCTGTAACAGACAATATTGTGTGACTGAGGAACAGCTTAACCCATCCTGGCCACAGAGATCTGTAACAGACAATATTGTGTGACTGAGGAACAGCTTAATCCACCCTGGCCACAGAGATCTGTAACAGACAATATTGTGTGACTGAGGAACAGCTTAACCCATTCTGGCCACAGAGATCTGTAACAGACAATATTGTGTGACTGAGGAACAGCTTAACCCATCCTGGCCACAGAGATCTGTAACAGACAATATTGCGTGACTGAGGAACAGCTTAACCCATCCTGGCCACAGAGATATGTAACAGAGACATTATTGTATGACTGAGCAGGGCTTTTTTTATTGATTTGGGGAAATGCCTGGCCTCCCTGGTCCATTTTGGGAAAAAATATATAACAAGGGCTGTTTGTAAAACATGCATGCCCCCCATATGGGCTCTCCATTGTAGTGACAGCCATTGTGTGAATATGTTTTTTGTAACTGTGACCTTGACCTTTGACCTAGTGACCTGAAAATCGCTAGGGGTCATCTGCCAGTCATGATCAATGTACCTATGAAGTTTCATGATCCTAGCCATAAGCGTTCTTGAGTTACATTTGTTGTATCATCCGGAAACCATTTTACTATTTCGGGTCACTGCAGGGGGTTTTTTTAGAAAAAGGGGAAGACGCTGGACGCTGGGTAAAAGGGGAAAATAGAGCGCGAAAGCGACATATTTGGGGAAAAAATAAAAACTTTTCATTTCAACTCTATAACTCACCTACAGACTTTAGGGGGTTTTTTTTAGAAAAAGAGGCATGTTTCTGACTTTTTTGTTCTATTAAAGTCAAAGTCCTAAATAAAGTTGCGGGGGTAGATCTAATAATGGGAAATGTTTTCAACTGGGGCCGGGGGACGATGTCAATATTGTGAATTCAATTCCATAATGAATGGGTAGATGATTTAGATCTGCTACAGTATTGGAAGAGAAAGGTGCAGCAGCTGCCGATTGTGTACTTTCACTTTCACAATGTTCGATGTTGATTACATGTACCTCCGAATCCTGCTGGGTTTCAACGGTTTTTGATGATTCATTCTTAAAAAATACGTCAACGCAATTAATATTTTCCGAGTCCGAACGTTTTATTTTGTTCGTGTAAGAACGCCAATTGTGAGACTTTTTTCTGTTTTAACGTTTATATCTTGGCTTTCACATAACCCGGATGAAAATTCGACTGGTTTCCGGTAATTAATTGACTAAACACCCTTCTCGCGCAAGACCGGAATCCAGTAAAATAGTCACATGATTAATACGATTAGTTGCCCGGTTTCAATGACGTAATTTAAGAGCTATATTTAGAATCACTGGTATTCCCAGATTTGAGTGTTCGTCGGGAGAGAGAGAGCGAGATCGTTGTACATGGTACAAATTGGATAAGTGTTGACTTCCCAAAAGAAAAAAAACACATTTCTTTGAGGGTAAAATATTATATTTTGGTGAAAAATTATATTTTTGGAGGGGAAATTGTGTTTTTAGGGGAAAAATTCTGGTAGGGGAAGACGCCGAATATCGGCGTCACTTTCTTAGTAAAAAAAAAACCTGCACTGTGACCTTGACCTTTGACCTAGTGACCTGAAAATCAATAAGGGCATCTGCGAGTCATGATCAATCTACCTATTAAGTTTCATGATCCTAGGCCTAAGCGTTCTTGAGTTATCATCCGGAAACCATTTTACTATTTCGGGTCACTGTGACCTTGACCTTTGACCTAGTGACCTGAAAATCGATAGGGGTCATCTGCGAGTCATTATCAATCTACCTATCAAGTTTCATGATCCTAGGCCTAAGCGTTCTTGAGTTATCATCCGGAAACCATTTTACTATTTTGGGTCACCGTGACCTTGACGTTTGACCTAGTGACCTCAAAATCAATAGGGGTCATCTGCGAGTCATGATCAATGTACCTATGAAGTTTCATGATCCTAACCAAAGCGTTCTTGAGTTATCATCCGGAAACCATCTGGTGGACGGACAGACATACGGACCGACATGAGCAAAACAATATAACCCCTCTTCTTCGAAGGGGGGCATAAAAATATTACTTCCCTTGTAAAAAATCATCTGTAGCTGCCAAATGGTATAAAATAGAAATTATCTCCCTTTAAAGCTTGTTACTTCCCTTGGATTTTGTTTTTTTACCTTAGACCTTTTCGGACGGACGGACTTTTCAGGAAGCCTGCTCTTATCACCCATTATTTGCTTTATAAAATGGAAATCGGGCATATATGGGATTATCAAGTAATGGATAAAGATGGGAGAGGTTGCATGTATGCTATTGAGACAGTTGACATGTATGTATCGGGAAATCCAGAGACCCGGGATAATACGATTACTACACTCAGTCATTAGTTCTCCATGGCTTCAAAGTGTTAATTGCATAATCAAACATGCAATTATCACTCCTCCAGGTGCAGTATCCTACACAGTTTTCTTTTTGTACGCAAGGCCCTCAATCCATTTGAGAGGAAGCGGGTCGCTACCCACAGCAGGGGAAATTTTTGCGGCGTTTCCCTTTTTGGAGGATTTTTCACTTACTCTCTAATTATTACATTTGTACATGTTTGCGCTATATTAATTGCTTTTTTCATAAATAAGTATGTTTGGCAAGATTAAATTAAAATAGAATTGAGATATAATAATCATGAGACACATCAATCTATTAAAAAAAAAAAAATCTTTTTAGTTTTTTTAGGGGGAATTTCCCCCCCCAAAAGGGGAAAAAAGTATACTTTTCAGGTGGGGGAATGCGCAAAATTTCGACCGTGAATTTGACAGATTGAGGGCTCTGGACTATGCGGCGTTAAGACAGGAAACCCTGTCATGGGCATGGGTGTGAAATACATTATCATTATCACTCTTAAATGAAAGAGATCAATCCAATACATTTACGTTCTATTATTTTATTTTTAGCGAACACAATAAACAACCAGCAGATATTTTGGGTCCGTTGTGATTCGCAGAGTTGACCTAATGGAAAATGGCCCCCGAAACATTTGATCTGAACATCCATCTCGGGTTTCATATTAACTTTAATAACACAGTGAGGTAGTTCTTCTTGAATGCTCTGAGCTTTTATAAGTACATACGTACAGCTCCTCCTTGTAACCCATTTTTTAATGTCAACAAATTATGTCTCACGTATCTCTATATAATCGAGTTTAATCAACCTAATACATCGTTACAAACACCGGGGGTTGAAGAATCCACTCGACCGCTCGCATATGCGAGTGAAGTTGACGGTCGGGCGAGTAAAATTTGTTAAATACTCGACCGACCGGGCGAGTGCTGTTTTTCAAGTTGAGAAATATAAATTCAGTTTCAGAACTCCTTCCACATCAATACAAATTGCGAACAATTTTTCGAACGAACAAAAAATACGTTAAGTACACAAAGAAACTGCACTTTCGTTTTGACAATGAAAAATGACGTCACGGGCACAGTAATAATAATTCTCGAAATTGGCTGCGCTCTTTTCGTCGTTGTCAGTGCTCTTAGCTAATTGATTAAAAGTGAATAAAACTGTTAAATATATTGGTCATTCCGTGAATTTTAATGTAAATATCAATAAAACAATAATACATCACTGGTTAATTATAATACTTCTTATATTTAATTAAAAGTAAACAGAAAAAATAATTATTAATAAACAGAATAATTCGTAATTTCGTGATCAGAAGCCTTAGGCAAAATTTACCATATTGTAAGGTCTGAAATATTAAAATGGAAAAGGGTTCTATTTTAAAATATCTGCAAGGTGGTGGCGACAGGGAACAGGAGGAATAAGAAAGGTCGTCAAAACGCGAAGCGGAAAGAATTGAGAAAAGGAAAGAGGTGCAGAAAACGTAAGGAAAGCAAATATAATCCATCAGATAATGTAGATAATTTGTTTGCAGTTTAGTGTCACTACATGTATTTTAAGTAAGTTTAGAAGGTTCTGGTTGATCATAACTATAAATATAGATATTTATTTTTTTTAATGCAGGGCGAGTAGATTAAAGTGAAGGGCGAGTGGATTGTCAGGCCTACTCGCCCTGCAGGGCGAGTGGCTCTGGAAAAATTCTTCAACCCCTGAACACAATACCTGTTATTACCGATATCAATTTGCGAGTGAATTGTGGAGAAATACTCAAAACTAAAACTTAATACAAAACCCATTATCAAAACGAAAGCCGAAGTTTTGAATTGACGATTCGTTCTGTCTTACGGATGTTCCTGAGATAGTCCGTATAATACAATTGGTAGATTAGACACCAGGGCTTAACACTACCTTTTTTTTTCAACTAGCCCATTCGGGCTAGTGAATGCAGAACCTACTAGCCCTGACCAATCTTTCATGTGCCCTGACCCATATAGCTTGCCTTACTAATGCTAATAAATTCAATATTCATCTACTTAAGACATCTATTTGTAATCTTCATGACATTTCGGGAGAAATTTCCTTGTTTTTTTTCCCTCATACTTTCTATTACCCTGTACTTTCCTCCTTCCCTTTTCTTTTCTTATCCGAGGAACCCCCATCCCCACCCATAAAGCCAAACTTAAACAACGACATGAATGTTAAAACTAGTTTCACATAGATTGCAGCGGTTGCCGTCTGACGACAAATGGTAAGTGAATCTTAGGTGTCGCAAAATAACGTGTTACGGTAGTCGTAACAATTGTACAGGGTTAAGTCTCTACTAAAAGCAAGGATCAACCATTAATGTTAGTTTTGCTAATTGAATTGCGTTAAAAAGATTGTCAAAACACTTCTAAACGATCAAACAAATTAAAATGATTTAAAATTGGTAAATAACTAATAATTTTATAGTAACTTTGTTTTAATGTCGAGTTTTATACCTTCATTGATCCCGGACAATCCTGGGTGATCCCAGCTTTTAGTTTAAAACGTATTTATATTGAGAAAACACGTCACTTCGAGGAAACCAATCAAAAACCGTATCTAGTGGAATTCTGTTTAAAAATAGGTACTGACGTGTTTTACCTGGAAAACCGCTTGGGATTTTCTGAATTGTCGGCCTCTTTTTGATTGCAATCAGGGGGTTCCATTAATATTTCGAGATACCATCCGGTGTTGTCTCCAACTTCACTCTGGGATTTAATTGTCATCTGATCATACTATATTAAGATTTCTGCATCTTTGAAAAGCTTATTCAAAACACAGTTTATTGATATAAAACACATAATCCTGCCCAAAATACACACGACCGGTCGGGCATGTTCCTGGGACATTGGCTAGCCTGGACCTAGGTACAGGCAGTGAATGTCGTTCGGACGTGCCTTATATAAAGTGTTAAGCCCTGGACACGAGATTCATCTCGCTGAGGATTCCGGAGATGGTCTATAGCGTATTTTCGAATTCGGAATTTAAAAGAACCGTTGATGTGTTTGAAACTTTGGATTAATATCAATATTATGCGAGCATAACATATCAAGTTAGTTGTTTTTATTTGCGCATTTTGGATATATTTACGATCTATTTGTGTTTATTTATGCCAGAAAATAGTTTATGTGGCTAATATTTCGGATAAATCTGCCGCCCGGATTTCGGACGGGGGACTTGACATGGAAAATGCCGTAAGCAGTTGCAACTCCCAGCGACCAGTGGGTCAGTAGCTGGGAGTGGGATTGTGGCAACTACACAGTAAGGCTGCACAATCGGTTCCTCAAATAACATAAAACTTAATAAATTAAATTAAATGAAATTATCTTTTATGTAAAATAATTAGTTTTTAACAGTTAGTACTGTTTATCTCAGTTTGTGGACTTTGGAAGTTTGGTTTGATCAGTTTGTAAATCACAAACATGCACAATTTAGCTTTAAAGATTTCTCAGTGAATTCGGTGTGATATAAATTACTTACAAAAGTAAATATGTGCGGCATCCAAATATGAACTTAATAATGTATTTGTTAAATGTTCTTACCATTTAAGTTCCTTTTAAAATTCACTAATTAATTGTTTACAAATTCGTCAAATATTAAATTACTTCACCAAGGGCGTTCAAAAACCCTGTATGATTGGCTAGAGTTCTAGTTATGAGCCAATGGAAATCAGTGTTATAAATTGTATTCAACCCCACGGGAAAATATATAATATGTACAAGGTTACAATAAACCATTGTTACACTTGTGAACGTTTATTACAAGCTTTATCAAACACCGCTAAGATTATAAACTTTTAACTTGGTTTTAAGTTGTCTTCATTTTTTCAGATCTATACAGTTTTTTTAATATCATATTTTTAAATGAATAATATACACCATACATATGAATTCCCACAACTCTGCGTCGAGATTGATGGATTCCCTGAAAACTTAAGTCAATGTGCCCGTCATTGCGGCTCACAGATTTGAAAACCGACGTGTTTCATTTAGAGCTACAGGCATTCGTTTTAAATGGACACAAACATCGTTAAAAGTACATATATATATTTCTATCTCAATATTTACAAAGACGAGTTAATCGAGTAAGCACATCGCTATAATTGGCAATTCATCAAATTTGCATGCGACGATTTCTCTATATCTTCATTATTCATTAAAGAACTATTGTCGACATACAAGTTAGATATATCTGAAACATATTTTCAGATTTGATGTTCACCTTTTATGAGCGCGTTCACAATAATTGTTCACTCAAATAAAGATAAATATTTAATTACACAATGAACACATGTTGAAAATTTTGCGGAAGCATATCATAAAATATAAAGGATGGATGAAATGTTCACTAGCATTTCTCGCTAGGTTATCGCTTGAATATTGCACATGGCTTACAAAACTCAAGTTTTATTCGATATAATAGGTTTTCACCAGAACCCAAGTTATCATAAGGGGCCGTCCATAAAGTATGTCACGCTTTTTTACCATTTTTAATACCCCCATGTCACAAACTGTCACAAAATATTGGACCCCCCTGAAGTACGTCATAAACTCACATTTTCTAACATATTTTTAAAAATTAATACCTATTTCAAATGTAATCTAAAAAACAATTCACTATCAAAACGTATTAAAATTTCACATAAAAGAACTTTCACATTATTAAAATGACTTTTAATACATTGTACTAGAATAGTTAATTGTCAACAGTTGTCACAGTTTTTCATTGAATAACGTGTTAAATTCAACAAGAAATATCTTTGAAAAAGATATACGGCGTAAATAGTTTAATGAATGAGATCAAGTATAGCGAATGTCTTTTTCTGTGCAGTTCTTAGCTGCATCACACGCAGTACGGGATGTTACGGGGAGTTTTCGCGGCTTATTTTACATTATAACATATTGCTGGTCATAAACCTATAGATACAAAACAGAAAACCAAAAGAAGAATGGAAGTGAAATTTAAACATATGAGTCAACCGGCCACACGAGAACAAACCTGTTTTAGTGGTCTGTCGGGCATTGCTATTTGATTCGATTATTAACAGTATCGAGAATCATCGTGCTCATGTTAAAGTGATATTATGGGCATTTTGCACTGTTGAATTGAGCTGAAAAGAATTAACAGGTCAAAATAGTTAGTTAAAATGTGGTTACTGATCAATTATCTGCAACCCACCTTGCTACCAGTTGTTTATAAAAATATATTTTATATTCGATATTCTTACGTGACCCACCCAGTCCTGTAAGCCGAAATGATCCGTAAAACAATATTTTGTCTTTGTGTCGTATGAACAAATCTGCACTAAAACTAAATTTAGGTTCAACTCGTAAACGCATGATCAGTTGTCAAACGAAAGTACGGTTAATATTCAAATGCATTATTTTTCTCTTTCTGGTATATTGTTTTAGTATGTTGATGCTGCATTAATTACTATAAGTGTATATGAAGTAGAAACATCAAAAATAATCAACGGTTGCGATAGACACCTATAAACTGTTACATGCTCATAATATCACTTTAGTACATTAGGCAATATGGTGGAATAATTATTGTTAAATTTATTAAAAATAATATTTATAATTGTATTGTTGAAAACACATTAAGAATCTATTATTGACATACCATAATTATATTGCTGAATATCTTCTTTTAACATATTTCTGGTCTAAAGAAAATTCCAGGTAACCTAGTTCACGGATAGCGTCTTTATTATATAACGATTATTTTACTGACCGCGAACTCCGGTGATGACCTGTATATAAACTCTGAATGTCCGCGACTTGACCCGAAACCTTGCGGGTTGAAATGCAATTCTTTAAAGTGAGGCCTCGCTTCCACTGCTCTTTATACTTTTACATGTTAACATGTTGACAGGAATATGGAAGTAAGTACTAAATATGAGAACATAGCCTTTTAAGTATAAACGCTTTTGCGCTGGTAATACTCTGAAAATAAAAGGTGTACGCACAAACTGTATTGATGTCGAGAATTGAGTGTAAAACTGTTCTATCTATTAAGCCTTTTCATTAGAGATAAAATTGTTTCATACAGTAAAACAGTGGTACAAAGACGCGGATATGTTTCCAATGTTCTGGTGGTATACTCAAATCAGCCAATGGAATAAATGAAGTGTATTCATTCGTACCTAGCCGCGGGAAATTTTATTTGAATTTTATTGGACACTTACAAAGGTCAAGTCAGGGTGAAAAGCTGGCTTATGCAGCTTACGCCGAAAAATGTTCACTGTGGACATCATCCATGCATGGTCAGGTGAAGTGTTCATCCATAGTTATGACTGGCAACAATATTCATCCATGTGTAAACCTCTAATAAAAAGAAACATATTATTTAGATATTTTTAAACCTTAACTATCTAAACAATGGAACAGTCCAATAAATTATTTCGTCATTTACTAATGAAATCTGCATTGAGGTTATGGCCAAAGGTGTCTATTAAAATTTAAACAACACATTCAGGAGATACGCAAGTCTTCTTATTTTACATAAGACTTATTCAAAGTTTACAAATGTTTTGAAAATTATTAATTTTTCATTCTACTTAAGAAATAATAAATAATTTAGAAATATGTTGTTTTTTAAATAAATGGCACACAGGATCATCATCCTCATCATCATCATCATAATCATCATCATCCCCCACCAGCAGCAGCAGCAGCAGCAGCAGCATAGCAGCAGGCAGCATCAGCAGCAGCAGCAGCCACCAGCAGAGGAAGGCGGCAGCAGCAGCAGCAGAAGCAGCCGGAGCAAGAAATCAGCATGCAGCAGCGCAGCAGCAGCACAAGCATCATCATCATCATCATCATCATCATCATCATCATCATCATCATCATCATCATCATCATCATCATCATCATCATCAGCAGCAATCATCATCATCATCATCATCATCATCATCATCATCATCATCATCAGCATCATCATCATCAGCATCATCATCATCATCATCATCATCATCATCATCACCATCATCAGCATCACCATCATCATCATCATCATCATCATCATCATCATCATCATCATCACCATCATCATCATCATCATCATCATCATCACATCATCATCATCATCATCATCATCATCATCATCATCACCATCATCATCATCACATCATCATCATCAGCATCATCATCATCATCATCACCATCATCATCATCATCATCATCATCATCACCATCATCATCATCATCATCATCATCATCATCATCATCATCACCATCATCATCATCACCACCATCATCATCATCATCATCATCATCATCACCACCACCATCATCATCACCATCATCATCATCATCATCATCATCATCACCATCATCATCATCATCATCATCATCATCATCATCATCATCATCATCATCATCATCATCATCATCATCATCATCATCATCATCATCATCATCATCATCAACATCATCACCATCATCATTCACTTGTTCGGTCTGGCCGTCGGGGGGGATGCGCCTATGAGAGACGCCGACACAGAGATCCTGTGCAAGTTTGTAGGCTGATACGAGTAGCTCATCCATGGAAAGGAACGTCCACTCGTTCACATTTTCCTTCCAGCTTTTCTTCTGACGGTCTCAACGACGACCTCCTTCATGGATTTCCGGAAGCACAGTTTAGGGTTTCTTGTGGGCCAGCAAGTGCTGCTGGCATGTTCCGGACGTACACGTTTATCTTGTGCTCCAGTTAGATCCGGAGCTATCTTTAGAGACACTTGTGTTCAAAGCCTGTACCGGGTATCCTGCGTTTTGGTTCGCGTGAAGTCTCAGTCTAGCAGCTGCACAGTACGATAGATACTACGAGGAACGTATGTCCATCTGTTGGTCTATGTTTATACATTGCTCGTCAACATACTCCTCATTGGCCTCTTTCATATTGTTTTTTCATCTCCCTGTTTGCTTTCTGGTATTCTGTCCTAGACCCATGGCTGGTGTACGTCTCATGCCTCAACTCTGTTCTCTTGTCACAGAGGTCCATGATCTCGGTCGTCGCCCATGGCTTGTTCTGCCTTCTATTTTTCCCAAGAACTTCTTCAGCAGATGACTGCAGGGCTTCCTTGATGTTGTTAGTAATGGTGTCGCAATAATTGTCTACGATGTTCAGGGCTGAAAACTTAACGCGTATCTGTGCTTGAAATGCATCGACTATACAAACTATACAAGTTGTTGCATTCACAAAAATGACTTCTTGACGATCTAATAGATAGTTTAACATTTTTCCCAAAAAAGACGGCACCAATGCAAATAAGGTGGCGGTACGAACACGAGGATGCACACATACATTGTTGGCATTCACGAAGTGACATACTTGTATTTAATGTAACTTTTAACGTATGTTTCCATGCCTTTTATTTATAAGTCGACTGCTTATATTGTCAAACCCATATTGTGTAGCATTGTCTCGTTTATTAATGATTCTCGAACAAGAGGTGGCGCCCGTGATTGATGGGCCTCGAATCTCTAAAAGTTATGGAGGTTTCGGTAAATGACAAGTTCGGTAAATTGGATTTATAAAGTAAATGCCGTGGAGGTTTCGGTAAATTGGTATAAATAGGGATTATCGCATCTTTAGTCGATAAGCGTGTACATAAATTGAGTTGTTTGGCACTAATTAAATTATCAGATTAAAATGAAATGAGTTGATGTTATCAATTTAGAGATGTTTGCAAAGTGTTAATATTAAATATCCAGACTTGCAACCTATTGATATTCTAATCAAGGGAGGTAATTTATATATTAAACGTTTATCTAAATACAATTAGTTTGAAAAAACTTATTCAAAGTGTATCAGATAATAATAATAATAATTTTATCCTATATATATATATGAATAAAATTTTCGCTTCTTTTTACTACAAGCAGGTCAGCACATAAAAAAGGTAGTCTTATTTATATTATGTGGTAAATAAAACGGATTACAAAGTTAATCAGTTAGTTCTTTTTTATTCAACGGATTTGTTCAGGCAAAAAATGAAATCAGTTATTTTGGCCGTAAATCCCATTGTTCCAATACAGTAGCCAGGTTCCTGTGTATTAAGCTGATAAGATAGGGATCACCAGAGCAGGTTGCTAATACACAGTGTATTCATTCGGGTCTGCTAGCGTTATGTCAGATGTCATTTTTTTCAGTTTTTCATTATGTGTAATTTAGTTCGCATCTCTTCGCTTAACTCAACGTTCAATGGCACGCGCACTTAACAAAATTATAAAACATAACGCGTATCATTTTATTTCTTTTTATAAATTACGTACACGTATTATATGTTATATAAAAAAAATCTTGTGTTTTTCTCAACCAGAAAGAAATAATAAAACAGTGTTATATATAAAGCGCACTCGGAATTTGAACTTTAATTTGAAGCAACCCACAATTTATGTAGCGTATTCTGCGCTCGGCCGCTGATGGTGTATTGTGATATGTAGTATGAAATTCAACATTTGGCTCTTACAAGAGGTCGCCTACACGTGGCAAGAGCTGGGCAACATATTCATTATGTTGGCAAACTACCTCATGTATATATATATATTGAGAAGTTAAGTGATTTTAGGTGGTCTAAAATACTATTGCGCTTTATATTTAAACTGAAAACATTTTTAATAAATCATGTCTACAATATTTTACAAGAACCTTTTTTAAAAAGCATTAAACTTAATTGAAGATCTTACATTGATTCCATCGTAAATCATCATTTATGATTACGTTTCTGTTATTTAAATAAAAGCACCAATTATTTAAAAAAAAATAGTATTGGGTTGTTTATATCGTAAATTTACTTTCAATAGAGTTACATTTTAAATTCAATCTATATTTTTGGTTTGGTACCTACAATTTTCTAAAAGAATTCGTTTTAAAAAGTTCAGCTTAAATTAAATGCCCCTTAATTCTTTACCGTAGGCATAGCATTAATTACTCGACTAAAAATTAATCCACAGTTTGCAAATATATGCCCCTGATGTTATTGTTAGCCAATAATAGGTGTCATTAACACCTCAATGTAGGTATACCACCTCTATAAAAACAAATTTAACGAAACCTCCACGGCATTCACTATATAAATCCAATTTACCGAACTTGTCATTTACCGAAACCTCCATCACCCATCTCTAAAGGCCAAGGATTTTCGATGCAATCGAGTAAAGATAAATAGGTTGAAACTGAATAACCCGTTTTATAAGATCATCGTTAAAGGAACCAACTTACCGTATATTCGCTAATGAATGCTCGTACCCCTATATGCCCCAGCCCGAATTTTAATGATAAACCCTAAGTTACACATTTAATTAAAGGCTCTTTAAAGGTGACGATCCGTTATTATTTACCGATTTTTAAATATTTTTTCCATATTTTATTTATAAAGGTTATCAAAAACAATATATATATATATACACACGTATGCTATTGATCATTACTATAAAAATATGAGCAATACAACTTGTTTTGAGCTCAAAATACAGTGTCCTCCAAGTCAATCGTGTTTACAAACAATCAGTTTATTTACATCGCTGTTTACTCGGGAAAGTGAACGTGAAAGTGACTCAGATCACCAAAAATATTTCGTTGATTTTCAACGTTTTTCGGTATCACTGACAAATTAGGTCTCTTTTGAATGGTTTAAACGTTTGTAGTGATCTAATAAGTTACTTTCTGCTGGAAAAAAGTTGTTTAAAATAGAATTAAAATTGTATGTTCTTTCGGCTATTTTAGCATACGTCACCGCTTTGGGGCTACACATCACGTTAGTTGCAAAGTTGTAAACATTTCTTCCAATTATGAAACGTGTATATCTTCCATAATTATTGACAACGTTGCACCAAAATTGTGTTATTAGCATTTCTTATGCAAGAGTAACTGAAATCCGGTAAAAATTAGACCAGTTTATATGCATAATAATTGGATTGTCACCTTTAGGCTTTAATTTGTTTAAAAAAAGTCATTGGAAATACATATTTAAGTTAAATCTTTTACTTTCATTAAAACGCATGCATAATGAGCTTTACATTCGAATTTATTTGTTTTCCGAGAGTTGTATATTTGACAAAAGAATGCAATTGCTTAGAACTCTTAGGACCCACATTCGAAACATGTAAGACCCCGGGTGCGTGTATGAGGTAAGGCATAGTATATTTGAGTCGCGTTCTTGGAAAACAGGGCTTAATGCATGTGCGTAAAGTGTCGTCATAGATAAGCAAGTGCAGTCTTCACATGCCTATCTATGGCGCACCAAAGGGGTAAAAACTTTAACTTCTGCTCGAGCAGAAAAAAATGCTCGAGCAGCATTTATTTTTAGAATAAGCCATTGAACCCGTCAGCCAATCAAATTTGAGCTTACAAACGAACGACATTAGCTATCTCTACGGAAACGAAATAGACCGGTGTAGCGTCAATATTGTCAAATCGTGAGATCTGACGATTTTCACAGTACCCCCGTGATATTGCTCCGATCAGTCGCCGTGAAAAATGTCAGATTTATGAAAAATAATATTTAACGCATTGTTGTTTCAATTCAACTTAATTTCGCGTTTTAACAGCTTGCAGTTATTTTCGGACATCTTTTTTTCGGACGTTGAACCTAAACACATTGTTCACAACAAAGATATCAAAACAGTAGTTCTAACACCATGCAAACATTTGATTTTTAAAACGATTTTCGTTGTAAAGAAATATGGTAATGCCTAATTCACAGTCACGAGTGTTGCAATTTTTTTAATACAAAGATATAACATTGATTTAAGAAAATATTTTCAGATTATATATATATATATATATATATATATATATATATTATTTCAGCTTAAAAAGTTAAAAACTGATTATGAACCAAATTCAGTTCCAGAAATGTATAATCCCAATCGGTATTTTTATCATTATTTTAGCTAACTCACATGTACACTAATTCAGGAAAACTATTGTATTATATTTCACACAATCATAGTTACCACTTTTATCATTTATTTAATATGTCAATAAGCTCGATTGGTAATTGTCGGTTCAGCTCGGGTAATGCTTTAAAGTACCCTGTGTACTCTTAAGTAAACTTTAATGTACCCCGGGTACGCTAAATATACTTAAACGTACCGTTGGTCTGTCTTTCAGTGCAGTCACTCACAAACTTTTCAGTGCTTTATCTCAGAAACTCAATATAAGTTTTCAACATGAAACTTTATGGGTGTATAAATATAGCTGAGGAGAGGTGCCATGCACAAGAACCATAACCCGTCACTTTCTGATATAAGAGTTATTGCGCTTTGTTGTTTTTGTATGATGTAACTAGGGCTATATCTCAGATACTATATAAGATTTTAACATGAAACTTAATGGGTGTATAATTATCAATGCACGAGAACCATAACCGTATACTTTCTTACATAACGGTTATTGCCCTTACTTATTATTGTTATTTTATGATGTAACTTTTCAGGGCTATATCTCATTTATAGAACCATGCATAAGAACCACAACCCTTCACTTTCTTAAATAAGAGTTATTGCCCTTTGTTGTTTTTGTATGATGTAACTTTTCAGGGCTTTATCTCAGAAACTATAAATACAAGATTTCAACATGAAATTTCATGGGTGTATAATTGTCAATGAGAATAAGTGCCATGCACAAGAAACATAACCCTAGTACATATGTACATGTCTGATGTTACTTTACAGGACTCTATCACAGATACAATACACGATTTAAAGATGAAATTTAATGGATGTTAAGATATCAATGAGGAGAGGTGTCATGCACAAAATCTATAACCCTACACTTTCTTAAATAAGAGTTATTGCCAATTGTTTTTTTATGTTGTTGCTTTTAAATAAGTGAGATAAGGGTACAACCCTTCAAATAAACTTTTCTGTTAGTTCTGCACCCATCAATAATCAAAATTTATTTGGCGGGGGATATCAATTTAACGAATTTGCTTATTATTAGTCTAAACGTTGAAATAGACTTAATATTTTAAGTAGCAATGAGAATATAAGACACAACAGACTCTTCAGTCATCAGTATTATGTTAGCATATCTTTAGTCGGTTACTGAACTAGGGCAAATAAAGTTGAAGTTTATCAGGTGGTCTAAAAGTCCTCACCGCCTAGCAGATAAGTCTACAAAGTATTTTAAAACCGGTTCGTGAACATGAAATGATAAGTCATTTACGCCATCGGGATTATTTATTTTAAGTCAATATGTTTTTGGCACAGAAGGATTTTATTAATATTTTGTTGAGTTCTCAGATTAATCGAGCCCAAAGCACTTCCTGCTACAAAAACATATTTTCGAGAAACAACACATATTGATAATTTCCATTTTAATGTCGTGCGGGTCTTTACAGTGAAGTGATCGAGTCGCACAGATATGTTTGCCGCACTCCATGAATCAGAAGTCTGCATCTCAGGACTAGTCTCGATAAACTGAATCATGGGCCTGTCGCAACATTGTGGGATGCTTTTTCATGACCAAACATTTGGCAGTCTGGAAATAAAGTAAAAGTCATTCATACTTAACTTAAACAACAACATTTGTTTGCAATAAGAAAAGCATATATTCACTAGATTAAGTGTTCACAAAAAATACTATTTCTGAAAATAAAATTGCAAGAACGATAGTTTGACAGTGAAAAGTATTCATGTTTTATGCATCATAAATATACAATCACATTAAGACACTGAAAAACAACTTTTCATACAAAGTTATATAATGGAGCAAAGAGAATGCTTTTTTTTCATTATATGACACATTCATAAATTAAAATATGAGTAATCTTCTTGTTTAACCTTTTTTCAGGGTTATTTGACAAAAGTGGGACTCTATAACACAGTTTGATCCTCAGGTTATGATATTACATATGAAATATCATGTCCTTTATAAATTAAAAGAAAATGCAAGGCTCTAAAAACCAATGCACCAACAGAAAGGTACGATGATTATATTCTACATTTTCCCATTATTTTGTTGAATAAAAGTTAATGCAGATCTTTACTAAGCAAACTAGAGCTTTGTCACAGACGTGACAAATACCCCCACGTGCCGCATTGACACAGACTATTTTGCATGCTGTCTTCACAAAACAAGAGAATCAAATTTATGGCGATTTTTAAGAATGATAATGCCATTATCATTTATGGCAATTTCCACCTTTGAACTCTTGAATTCTTTAGCATGACATGCAGTCCAAATTTATGGCCATTTTTTTACTTTTGAACTCCAAGTGTGACCTAGACCTTGGAGTTATCCACATAATTCTTTTGCATGACACATCGTCCAATGACTGTGAACAAATGTACCATGTATTTTTAAAATCTCACAATAAATGACATAGTTATGGCCCGGACAAGATCATTTATGGCCAATTTTGACCTTTGAACTCACAGTGTGACCTTGACGTTGCAGATATAGACGTAATTCTTTTGCGCGACACACCGTCCAATAATGGTGAACAAATGTGCCAAATGATTTTAAAATCTCACAATGAACAACATAGTTATGGCCTGGACAAGCTCATTTATGGCCTTTTTTTACCTTTGAACTCAAAGTGTGACCTTGAACTTGGAGTTATCGACGTAATTCTTTTGCGCGACACACCGTCCAATGATGGTGAACAAATGTGCCAAATGATTTTAAAATCTGACAATGAACGACTTAGTTATGGCCCGGACAAGCTTGTTCCGCCCGCCCGCCAGCCCGCCTGCATTCGCCAATCTTATAACCAGTTTTTTCCTTCGGAAAACCTGGTTAATAACAGAAATATGCTATTATCAGGTATGCTAATAAGTGGAATCCAGAAATTATCCTTCAGTCTGACAGAATTTTGTAGCCTGTCAGGCCAAACATCTGACAGATTATTTTACATTTTGCGGTGTCTGACTTGGCTTCTCACTTTTGAGTCCATGATGCTAAATGTTTAAGATTCAACACTAGTTTCCTCAACCTCACGACACCAGAGCTCCTGTGATACAAATATACTTAAGTGGTATAAAGAGATATTTGTTTCCCTGCAAATTGCGTTTAGTTCCTCACTTCTGGTTAAAAACAAACCTGTTACCCTCCGATTGACTGTCAATTTAAACAGCAAACTCCAATACATATTCCTGTTTGTATTCTTGTATGAAAATGTCCACAACATATGGGCGTAGTTATATGGGTACTGAATATTCAAATACATGTAGGTTAAGAAGTACAGTAAATGACATGACAAAATGCTGTTAGGACATATCATCATCCTTAAAGTAACATTACTATTCAAAATCAACGAAAATTTCGTACAATTGTTCGTAAAATAAACTTAACCAATTAAAAATCAGTGTTCCTTATGGCAATTGCCGAAATTTCAATGTCAGATGTGGTCTGGTAAAATAGATGTTTGTAGATACAAAATGCTCGTTTTTATTATTGTTTTGCATATCTATTCATACGACACATGAACACATAAATGGTGTTCGTGTGTCGTATGAATAGATATATTTCGCGGGAATTAATTGTGGCCACAAATAAATAAAAACGAGCATTTTGTATCTACAAAAATCTATGTAATCATACCACATCTAGCGTTGAAATTTTGGCTATTGCTATATGGAACACTGATTGTTCAGGTGTTGCCTTTATTTTACAAAATACTTAACGAAATTTTCGTTGATTTTGAGCGCTATAGAGACTTTAATTCTAAACCAGCTATACATGACATTATTCTTAAGAGGGGCATTTCAGAATAAAGATAAAAAGATACAAACGCTTCGCAGTGGAAAAATTATTTCCTGCAAATATTTTTTATCGAAATTATTGCTGTCAAGACATGTTGTAAAATAGCATGCCATGGTTAAAATGAGTGTGTAATACAATGCCTAAACTCTTTCTTCAAAGTTTGGGAAGTCTGCTTTAGGGACATTTAAATGGAAGGACAGATGAAAGGTAACTCATTATAGTGCCACCAATGTAATTATTATGCAATTTTGCAGTTCAGAGCTGAAAATAACATCCCAGAACTTAATTATGCACTGCCAAGTTATTCAATAAATAGTAAATTGTAAACATTTCAATCATGAAAAATTAAACAACTTGTAATTCAGACACAACTCACATTTTACCTGTTGTTAGCTTTGAACAAGCTAATTGGCCTCGGTGAAAAATAATTTACATTGAAATTGAGAAAAGTCCTCGAGAACTCAGTGCCCCAGATAATTATTTGGGAAATAGGGTTTTCAACCATTGATTTTGAAAAATAGGGCGATTCCATTCTTCA
Source organism: Dreissena polymorpha (assembly GCF_020536995.1). Classification (NCBI taxonomy): domain Eukaryota; kingdom Metazoa; phylum Mollusca; class Bivalvia; order Myida; family Dreissenidae; genus Dreissena; species Dreissena polymorpha. The sequence continues at coordinate 27,896,771 of NC_068358.1, read as the reverse complement.
TATAGAGTGAAATGAGTAATAAAAATGCATACCTTAAAATAATTGCTGATTTACTTCCGTTGACGCTGCACACTTGTATTGATTCAATAGAACTGTAAACTATCATCATAAATTTTAATAAACTGATGTTTCGTAATATCTTTAATCCTTGAAACTGTCCATGATATAAACTTTAAAAAATGTTGACAATTTCTAACCAATGACATGCCTTTTTATACTTTTGACAGGTTTGTTAAGTCACAGACTTTCCATCATGTTTTTTGGATGTCAACTCAACTGCTGTATACACAGTTTCTAACAAAATCGATAACACGAATGATTCGGCACTTATTGGCTCTTGCTTTCTCGATTCGAAAAAGTTTGAGATCGGCTGTTATTTTGGGCGTAACAATCTCGAACGTCTTTCGACCTCTCTCTGCTATTTTTATTTTGCATCGTAATAGAAACTGAAAGTACAGACGCTTTACAAAAACATGCACAATGAGCGACGAATTAGGTCAGATTGAAAACGCATAGCGTTTGAATAACTATGACCGTTTGCTGGGCTTGCTGAATGTAAGCGTCACCTCGTTACGATAATAATTCCAAAGAGAAAATACCTTAAACGAGCAAAGCATTTTTAATCGAAGTTTTGTATCGTTAATTTGACGAATTTGCGTAAAAGTCAAATTCATTGCGTTTTCAATACTCATGATATTGTATTTCTTTGCATTTTTAAACATTTTAATAGGGTGAAAGACGCAGATACACAGCTTATCTGGGACACTGAGAACTGGTTAACAGACATGATATTTTGCCTTTTGGGATAATTGTAAAAGTTAGAACAGCAGATATACATGTATGGAGAGAACGAGAAACGTAAACAATGTTAACCAGAAAGGCACAATCACAGGCAATCGGCACCTGTGTCGGAAGCAATTATTAAGAATCATTAAGAAAGTAAATCGATAGAAACAGAGAACCTACACTTGCGCACCCTTTGAGCCATTCTTATCAGTCATCGTCGTGATTTTCGCAAAAGTTTTAACAGCCGTTAGACATTTATGATCGATTTTCTTATTAAGCGAATGGCAACAATTTTTTGATCGACTAGTTTGCAGCCAAAATATAAAGCACTTACCGCGTGTCAATGTTAAAATTTAAACAGGTCGTCACATAAACTTGCACAAGATGTGAAAAAGGCATTATCATGGCGGCAGCCATTTTTTCCAAACAAACCAGTTTCGCACCAAACGTCAAATATAACAAGAGTTCTGATTGGCTAATGCCATAATCTAAAAATAAATGCTGGTCGAGCAGGATTTTTCTGCTCGAGCAGAAAAATTGCTGGTCGAGCAGTAAATTTGCTGCTCGAGCAGCATTTTGCTGGTCGAGCAGCATTTAAATGCTGCTCGAGCAGCATTTTTTTCTGCTCGAGCAGAAGTTTAAGTTTCGACCCCTTTGGTATCCCATACCTATCAGGGACAACACTTTTCCGCCTTAGCTGGATTAAGGCTAAAAGTAGACTTCATGTCAATGAAACATACCATCAAAGCGGATATCGTTGTCCCTGATTAGCCTGTGCGGATTGCACATACTAATCTGGGACGACACTTTGAGCACATACAATAAACCCTGTTTTCATAGAGTTCATTTAATGGGAATCTGATAACAGAAATCTACATAGATGACATATACATTATTTTGAACAGATATATCAGATTGGTTGATGACGATAATTGAACACGAATCATTTTGATTTTGCACTTCAATGACGTGACTTTCAAAACTGCTCAAGATTACCGGTCATTATAAATCAGAACTGTTTGAAAATCGATCCGCGTTATGTTTGTTTCAATTTGGATTATATAAATTTTAAGATATATCGGCGATCCTCATGCAAGAATTAAGTTTGACCTTCTTTTAAAGGGACCTTTTCACGTTTTGGTGAATTGACAAAATTGAAAAATATTGTTTCATATGTGCAAATTTTTGTTGTTGTTTTGATATTTGCTAGGAAACATTAATACTGAATACTTACAATGCTCTAAAATACCCATTATATGCATCTTATTTCGATTACCCCCCCCCCCCCCCACACACACACACACACAGATGCACCAATATGTTTATTGATAGGTCTTTGAAAATAACCCACTAAATTATAAACCGTTACAAACGGGAAACGCTTGAATAATTCGGAGAGTTCTGTTGTTATCCTTATATTGTGTTACATTACGAGGATTGCTTATATAAAGTAAAAATAAGCCTGATATTATCAGGACAAGAACGGTCGAGTGGTTTGTGTGCAAGACTTTTAATCCATGGTTCTGTGGTTGCAGCCCAGTTAAGGTTTCCTTTTTTCTTTCCTTAATTTGTATCCTTGTTTTTTTACTGGATGTATTTAGTTCAAATGTTTTCATTTATCAATTTAAAGCATTCAATGAAAAACTTCAATTATGACAAAATCGGTAAAAAGGTCCCTTTAATATGACCTTTTGCATCAGGTAACCATCGCGTAAGTGCGCATTATTAACGAACAATGCTATATTTTTTTGTTTTGCTCCATTTTTAGGAATTAAGAAGATCTATTATATTTCCTTTCCTAATAGGGAGTTAATGAAGCAAAAACATATCTTTAGACATTTATACGAGTGAGAGAATGGAATTTCTTGTCTTTAGTATTATACAATAATATACAACCGGCTGCAGTTGTAGTTTTTCTTTTTAAAAGGGGCATAACTCTTATCAACTCTAATCTACGTCGTCCTGAAGTTATTCCCCCTATCTGACATGTTAATTATCATTTGCGTCCGTCAAGCTCCAGCGGGAAGGAGGGGTTGTAAGAAAGTGTGAGGGTTTGTGACAGGTGGCAGGGGGTTCAGACCATATGGGACGTCACGCAATTATTTATCTAATTATTTATTAGAATTTAATAGCTTTAAGAAATATATACAATTGTTAAACATTAGACTTACAATGCCAGTTTAACTATGGATGGGCAATTTACTTCACCATAGATGGATGATGTCCAGTGAACTTGTGCGGTGCGTTTAACATCAGGCCCGTAGCCAGGGTTTTGAAAAGGGGGTGCGAATTTTTGCCATCGACGATTGTTATTGGGCAACGAGGTGGCGAAGGGGGTATGTGCGGGAGGGGATGCCCCCCCCCCCCTCCTGCAATCGGTGGCTTTGGATGTCCTCCTCCTAGAAAATTTTGAAAATGAAACGTAAACTACTGCATTCTGGTCACTTTTAACTGTATTTAGAGAGTAAAGTTACAGAGCATTGTTTATATAAAATTTCACTTCCATTGACCATACTCAGTGACTGGTCGACATGAATATGATATACATGTAACATACATGTATTCCCCACCACGTTTTTCAATAACCACCTTTTTTGATCAGTCACGGATATACATCATTTTATACGGTGTTTAATCCGACACTAGTATGCGCGCACACACTTTGTTTACATATGCATCAACAAATTTATAGAATGTTAAATCAAACAATAAGAACGGTATAAAATATCATTATTTCTTGAATCTTGATAAAATTGGTGTGTTTCACCATTCCAACATTCTACCATTCATAAATCGAGCAAATTAAATGGAAGTACTTGACTTTTTTATTCGAAACATTTGTTTGTCTGCTACTATGGATAGTACCAGAGGATTAGCATTGCTCTAAACGTGCTATAATAGTGTATTGTACAACAAACACTGATCAACAAAATTGGGTCTTCTCTAATCTGCATCGATACTAAAAATAAATCAAAATTGTATGACTGGTTACTTTATTAGTTTTTTAAACTATTTTCCACAAATAAGTAATCTTTTTCTAAACGAATTTCAGAACAATATAGCACTTAAGGCTTCATTAGGACCCTATAAACACAAACTACTACTGGCCCTATGGTCTCAAAGTCATTAACAATGTATGCCAGCACTTCGAAAAAAAAGATGTAATTATTTGCCCATTATATGCTCACGATCCGTCAAAGTTGATGAACATTTAACGTTAACGTCCACCTGATCATATGTTTTAACGTTTTAAATTCATTATAACAACTGTTTGAGTGTAGAACATTCCTAGTGTCAAGTTTGACATAATTAAAACATTGTGGAAAGTTATGTATGTAGAGCAGAACAGATGCCATTAGGGGTTGGTAAACTATAAAAAAAGCTACATTGCTTTACAGAAATGTTTTGTTTTCTTGTCATTTAACAACAAAATGAGCCTGTCTTGAGCATAGCTGATATTTTTGTTGCTGGAAAATCATTTAGGGGATCCGAAAATGGTTGTACGGAGATATAACAAAAAGACAACGCAGTCTGTCGAAAATGATGTGCAAAATGTGTAATTGTTATAAGTCATGGCTTCATCATTTTGTTATGATATCTAATACAATTATGGCTTTAACAGACATTAATTACGATGACAAAAGTTACAAAACAATCATTAAGTATCAAATATTTATAAATAAGTATCAATTTTATACGGATAAGAGTGCCAGGTTAATAATTATGCATTTTACAGAAAACAAACATCCTTTTATAACAAAGATCCCCAATTACATTTTGCAGGGACCGGCTTCCTAGATCTTCTCAAATTTTGCAGTCAAAATCTCTGTTGATTTCAACAATTCTGCGGTTATAAATTGTAAATAAAAATCACGCGCTATCTTGGGAATGACTTAATCGAGGAATTAATTATATGGTGACCTGTCGGTTGCATATTGAATGGGTACCTGGAAAAAATAAATAACCGTTTCTGCGTCAAATAAAGTTGTTTGCAACTTAAAGTACATTTTTTTACTCGTAATAATAAATATGGACGGCCCCATTCAATGTTCTCATGAAATTAAAAATAAGTTCATTATAATATTATATGTTTTTTCATCGAAAACAAACCTGAAATTTCAAGGCACACGCCTTTTCTTGTTTCATGGCCAGCAATTCTTACCATGAGCTAAGTAGCTTATATATAAGGTGTCAACAAGTTGTTTGTTTCAACCAATCTCCACGCAGAGTTGTCGTTCCGTGCTATCACATATGTACAATCTTTGCAATCAGACCGTGCTATCACATATGTACAATCTCTGCAATCAGAAACAACTCCTTTCAGATCTGGAAGGATTTTATTATTTTGGTTTAAGTATTATATGTGGAAAAGAAGTATAATTTTATTTTATATTTTTAAAACAGTTTATAAGTTTAGGTTCATAATACAAAAATATAATTACCTAAATGTAAAATAAAAAAGCAAAAATAACAACGGGACAATTAGTGTGCCACGTGGCTCGGATATCATCACGTGATTGATTAAAACGGCAGGGATTCGATCGAGCTGTGCTGATTCCAGTTGAATCTCTTCGCATAGGTTGTGTTTCCACCGGCCTACCGACCCTTATTTTCCTGCCGATCCAAAAACTCCATTGGGGTTATTCTACGTCAAGTTTTCGTTAAACTGTGCTGAAGTAACTTAAAATTTACAAAAAATATTGAATAGTGATATAGGGCATTTCTGCATATTCTTGTAAGTGGAAAATCAACTTATTCTAATTATTGTGGCGACGTGGGTTCGCACAAAAGACATTTTCTGTATTGTCTTATACGACTGTACGTGCTAATCTAGTATGTCACTTTACGCACATGAAATACGCCTAGTTGCTGGACCAGAACTCGAACCTCGGATAAATCAACCTCCGTGCAGAGATTTGACTGGAGCAAGCAGCGCTGGATCAAATCCCTGCCTTCATAACCGACCAGGTGACGATAGCCGAGCCACGCGGTACATTAATTTTACCGTTGTTATTTTTACTTTTTTTCTATTTAAGTAATTTGTTTCTTATTATGAACATAAACGTATTTACTATTGTCAAAATGCAAAGAAAATGATACTTCTTTTCATAATATATGGGAGCAAGGAACGACAACTCTGCGTGGAGATTGGGGATATATTTCTACCAACTGAGAAAGCCAGCCCAACAACCTTGGTTGGATCAAACGCCGCTTGCATTTCAGGTCACGTTAATAATAATTAAGCACCACCCCGGCCCGCGCTTCGTGGGTTAAATATGTCAACATGCTTATAAAGCACAATACTAACATGTTGATGCGTACCGGGAAGAAACCCCACCAGTGCGGATTGGTGACCACAAACATGGCTCACATGCGCATTTCAATCTCCGCACACAGTTGTCGTTCCTTGCTCTCGCATACAATCTCTGCCATCACAAAAAAATCCTACCCGATTCGGTAGGATAATATTTTTGGTTGTATTAAGTATTATATGATGAAAAGTAGTATCAGTTTCTTTTAAATTTTGAATATCGTGTATAAGTTTAGGTTCATTATAAAAATAAATTACCCAAATTAAATAAAAAGTGAAAATAACAACGGAAAAGTTATTGTACCACGTGGCTAAGATATAAACACGTGGTTGATTATTTAGGCAGGGATTTGATCCAGCTATGTTGGTTCCCGTCAAATATCTGCGCGGAGGTTGATGTGCCATGTGAACCCGTGTTGAGAAGCGCGCATTTCAACCCCTGTGCAAACGCCTACCTACACTGTTCTAGCGCAAAGTGGGAAAGTCAACTGAATGTAACGGTATCGTCCGCACAGACTGATAAGGGACAACAATACCCGCTTTTATGGAATTTCCCGTTTAAAAGAAGTTTCTACTTAACGGAAATCTCATTGAGGCGGAAAATGTCGTCTCTGGTAAGCCTGTACGTATTGCACAAGCTAATACTTAGTAAAGGACGACACGTATCACACATGCATTAAATGTTCTCCATAAAATTTGAGCAACAGTTATATTATTAAAGTAGCCGACGATTAAGCAATAAAACGGGTGTATCTGCACCATTTCAATTTATATTTTGGGGAAAGTAGCGGCATCTAGACTGAATGTAACTGGTGAAATGGCTGGCTGGGGGGAAAGTAGCGGCATCTAGACTGAATGTAACTGGTGAAATGGCTGGCTGGGGGGAAAGTAGCGGCATCTAGACTGAATGTAACTGGTGAAATGGCTGGCTGAGTAGCGGCATCTAGACTGAATGTAACTGGTGAAATGGCTGGCATGGGGGAAAGTAGCGGCATCTAGACTGAATGTAACTGGTGAAATGGCTGGCTGGGGGGAAAGTAGCGGCATCTAGACTGAATGTAACTGGTGAAATGGCTGGCTGGGGGAAAGTAGCGGCATCTAGACTGAATGAAACTGGTGAAATGGCTGGCTGGGGGGAAAGTAGCGGCATCTAGACTGAATGTAACTGGTGAAATGGCTGGCTGGAGGAAAGTAGCGGCATCTAGACTGAATGTAACTGGTGAAATGGCTGGCTGGGGGGAAAGTAGCGGCATCTAGAGTGAATGTAACTGGTGAAATGGCTGGCTAAGGGGAAAGTAGCGGCATCTAGACTGAATGTAACTGGTGAAATGGCTGGCTGGAGGAAAGTAGCGGCATCTAGACTGAATGTAACTGGTGGATGGCTGGCTGCCGGTGCTGGAGGAAAGTAGCGGCATCTAGACTGAATGTAACTGGTGAAATGGCTGGCTTCCGGTGCTGGAGGAAAGTAGCGGCATCTAGACTGAATGTAACTGGTGAAATGGCTGGCTTCCGGTGCTGGAGGAAAGTAGCGGCATCTAGACTGAATGTAACTGGTGAAATGGCTGGCTGCCGGTGATGCTGGGAAACACTGATATAATTTATGTCCAGTGTTCCCAGAACGGGGCTAAATACTTTTTGGCTCATATGGGGTAATTATATCGTTTGAACATTATCCAAGATAAGAACTGATGCAAAGCATCAAAGGGCGTCGGGAATTTAAGTGTAAAAGGCACTCAATGAAGTTACATGGAAAGATTTTTTTTCTACTGCAAATATTAATATATTGGCCGATTATTTTAATCAAAATAGAAAAAGATAGTGGTATTACCGTTATCTATGATTTTGTGTTATAACCCCCAAATAACCATTATCTATGATGTTGTGTTGTAACCACCAAATATTTCATAGTTCATTTTATTTACATTGGTTTCCTTTTTTTTACTGGCATCCGTGTGCAGTTTTCATTAATGGAACTGAACTGTGTAGGTTTTAAAAAATCTGCTTAATCTTGTAAGCGTAATTTCATATTTTTCTCAAGTTCAAGGGGAGATGATTCTGAACTTATTCTTACGTTGCTCATTTACGATAGGCGTTGAGTACTCATTGATATGAAAACACTGTAAACGTTTCAATGTGTTTACGAACCCCCCCCCCCACCCCACCCCACCCTCTCACACATATATTTCATGGGCATAATAAAAACAAAAAATGGTTAAAACAAAACAGAATATTTATTTAAACTAAAATGTCTACATCAAAACAAAAAGTTAACATAGAACACAAATAAAATAATTGTATTCTACTGGGGCTCGAACCTTGGGCCTCTCACATGTGAAGCGTGCGTGTAACCACTACCCTACGGAACCGCTTGAAAAATCACCTTCTAACTAAGATATTAATAAGTGACTGTATTGTAACGGTTTTCAATAAAGTAATTAACCGTGTAATCGCTGTCGTCTTGTAAAATTAAAGAAAATACACGTTAACCAAAACTCGAACAGCAAAAGTCTGCGCTATTGTTTGAAAAACCACAAAATAAATATATTTTGATTATGTTTTGTTGTCATACAAAACCAGAAAGTTTCACCGGTTCGCGTATTTGCCCAGTGCCTGTGATCTTTTATTATTGCCCAATCCCTGTGATCAGTTATTAATTAAAAGAATTAGCTTTTTCATTATTGGCAACAAATGTTGTAGTAAATGTAATATGCATAAATGCAGTACTTATTTACACTAATTTACACAAAACCACCACTATGCAAGATATTCTTAAAACAAAAATATATACATTGATCCGTAAAATAACTTCTCCTCCCATAAGCGAAAAAAAGTATCACATACTCGTCGCCGCACTTCAGTGCGACGCCATTAAGGAATAAACCATAACACCGTAATTCATGAAATTACATTTAAGCCTCTCCCTGTGAAAACGGCTTATGGTAATACATGTGCATAAAGTGACGAGACTTATGGTAATACATGTGCATAAAGTGACGAGACTTATGGTAATACATGTGCATAAAGTGACGAGACTTAATACATGTGCATAAAGTAACGAGACTTATGGTAATACATGTGCATAAAGTGACGAGACTTATGGTAATACATGTGCATAAAGTGACGAGACTTATGGTAATACATGTGCATAAAGTGACGAGACTTATGGTAATACATGTGCATAAAGTGACGAGACTTATGGTTATACATGTGCATAAAGTGACGAGACTTATGGTAATACATGTGCATAAAGTGACGAGACTTAATACATGTGCATAAAGTGACGAGACTTATGGTAATACATGTGCATAAAGTGACGTGGGACTTATGGTAATACATGTGCATAAAGTGACGTGGGACTTATGGTAATACATGTGCATAAAGTGACGAGACTTATGGTAATACATGTGCATAAAGTGACGAGACTTATGGTAATACATGTGCATAAAGTGACGTGGGACTTATGGTAATACATGTGCATAAAGTGACGAGACTTATGGTAATACATGTGCATAAAGTGACGTGGGACTTATGGTAATACATGTGCATAAAGTGACGAGACTTATGGTTATACATGTGCATAAAGTGACGAGACTTATGGTAATACATGTGCATAAAGTGACGAGACTTATGGTAATACATGTGCATAAAGTGACGAGACTTATGGTAATACATGTGCATAAAGTGACGAAACTTATGGTAATACATGTGCATAAAGTGACGAGACTTATGGTAATACATGTGCATAAAGTGACGCGGGACTTATGGTAATACATGTGCATAAAGTCACGAGACTTATGGTAATACATGTGCATAAAGTGACGAGACTTATGGTAATACATGTGCATAAAGTGACGAGACTTAATACATGTGCATAAAGTAACGAGACTTATGGTAATACATGTGCATAAAGTGACGAGACTTATGGTAATACATGTGCATAAAGTGACGAGACTTATGGTAATACATGTGCATAAAGTGACGAGACTTATGGTAATACATGTGCATAAAGTGACGAGACTTATGGTTATACATGTGCATAAAGTGACGAGACTTATGGTAATACATGTGCATAAAGTGACGTGGGACTTATGGTAATACATGTGCATAAAGTGACGTGGGACTTATGGTAATACATGTGCATAAAGTGACGAGACTTATGGTAATACATGTGCATAAAGTGACGAGACTTATGGTAATACATGTGCATAAAGTGACGAGACTTAATACATGTGCATAAAGTGACGAGACTTATGGTAATACATGTGCATAAAGTGACGAGACTTATGGTAATACATGTGCATAAAGTGACGAGACTTAATACATGTGCATAAAGTGACGAGACTTATGGTAATACATGTGCATAAAGTGACGAGACTTATGGTAATACATGTGCATAAAGTGACGAAACGTATGGTAATACATGTGCATAAAGTGACGAGACTTATGGTAATACATGTGCATAAAGTGACGAGACTTATGGTAATACATGTGCATAAAGTGACGAGACTTATGGTAATACATGTGCATAAAGTGACGAGACTTATGGTAATACATGTGCATAAAGTGACGTCTAAGATTAGCCTGTTTATTCCGCACAGGCTGATCAGACAAGCCATTTTCCGCATTCGTGGTATTTATCTTACAAATTAAGTCTCTTCTTCGCGAAAAGCCAGTTTAGAGGGAAAATATCATCCCCGATTAGCCTGTGTGCAATGTAATGCATTAAGCCCAGTTTTCCCAGAACGAAGTTAAATTTTCTATTTGCCATTATAAATGCAATTAAAAAACATTCATTCATAAAAAAAACATTAAAAATGATTTATCCGAGATGTTCTAACGATACTTATGTCGTAATATGTCATTAATAGTACTACAAAGTGATGTATGTTGTCTTATAAACAAAGCAGATGCGAAATAACCATGACATTTGCTACCTAATCTAATTTATTAAATGTCAACTAAGCTAAACTTAGAACCTTTAATTAATGATCCATTCGCTATAAACATAAGGTTTACGTAGACTTAATTAATTGTTACTGGTTTTGCTGTATTTTCGTGACACGATGTTCCTTTTCAGTCTGTGGTAATGCCACAGATTGGCGTATACCATATACTGTTATATCATGAATATTCGCGGGGCATTTATTATCGTGGGTTGACATATTAACAAGTCTAACACAAATACATCGGACAGTTACCGACGTAAATTCCTCATGTTTTCCCCAAATCAGAAATACACAAAATCCACTCATAGTTTTTTATTTATCCACGAAAATTTATGACGAATATAAATGGGCCGTGCTCTGTAAAAAATGGGTTAAATGCATGTGGGTAGAGGTCGTCCAAGATTAGCCTGTGCAGTTCGCACAGGCTAATCATGGACGACACTTTCCGCATAAAAAGGATTTTTTTGTTAAGAAGAGACTTTCTGTAAACAAGAACACCACACAAGCGGAAAGTGCCGTCCCTGATTAGCCTGTGCGGACTGCACATGCTAATCTAAAATGACACTTTGCGCACATGCATTAAACCCCTTTTTCACAGAGCACGGCCCAAATGATTTTGCAAAACATGAATCCCGATTTGTAAACGTGGATAAATAATTTGTTGTCAGACGAAAACATTTAAGTTCAAATATGACTTCAATCTTTTGACGGTGTTAATGGAATGTGTGATTTAAATAAATATAAACAAGTTAAACTCAATATGACAAGACGACTTTTTCAGAGGTTTCATGAGACGAAATTGAAAAGAATCAAGGGTTAGAAGAAAAGGAAAAGGAAAAGACAGTCGAACGAAAAGAACACGAAATACTATAAAACATATATCCACCGTATATCAAACATACACAAACATAAACATTATCAACATAAATAAAACATTATCAACATATATAAACATTATCAACATGAATAAAACATTATCAACATATATAAACATTATCAACATACATAAAACATTATCCACATATATCAAACATTATCAATATAAATAAAACATTACCAACATAAATAAACATTATCAAGATATAAAAAAAATATCAAAATATATCAAACATTATCAACCTATATCAAACATAATCAACATATATCAAACCTAATCAACATATATCAAACATTATCAACATCTATCAAACATTACCAACATATAAAATATTATCAACATATATAAAATTATCAATATATATCAAGCACAGGCTAATCATGGACGACACTTTCCGCCTAATCTGGATTTTCGTCAAAAGCAGTCGTTCTGTAAAGGAAAAATACAATAAAAGCGGAAAGTGTCGTCCCTGCTGAACCTATTCGGGCTGCATAGGCTTATCTGGGACGACACTTAACGCACATGCATTACAAGGGCGACTCATATATTGGTTTTACAAAGATATATAACTCGAAAGTGTTGCATCTAGTATGCCACTGATTGCTGTACCAATCACATCTAGTGAGATTGTATGCCACTGATTGCTGTACCAATCATTGAGATTGTCTAGTATGCCACAGATTGCTGTACCAATCATTGAGATTGTATGCCACAGATTGCTGTACCAATCATTGAGATTGTCTAGTATGCCACAGATTGCTGTACCAATTATTGCCACAGATTGCTGTACCAATCATTGAGATTGTTAACATTGTTCGATACCAGGTAAGCTATATATTAATTATTTTCAAACAGGAAAGGGACCGAGGGTGTTTCCGATTATAGATTGGCTAGCGGTGTGTTCGAATTTAAATAAAGTAAATAAGTACAAACTTATAAACACAACATGTTAAAGTAATTTTAAATTAATACAAACACGAACGCTTTCTTACCAATCCGTGTGTGATACAAATGTATATACATGTACACATCACAGGTGGTAAGCGTGTGGCTATGATAATTATTGGCGGCGACTAGTATGTAATGCGTTTTTTCGCTTATGGGAGGAGAAGTTATTTTACAGTTCAAATGTATATATTTTTGTTGTCAGAATGTCTTGCATATCGGTAAATTAGTGTAAATAAGTACTGCATTTGTGCCTATTACATTGACTACAACATTTATTGCCAATAATGCAAAGCTAATTGTTTTAATTGATAACTGATCACAGTAGAAAGATCACAGGGACTGAGCAAATACGCGAACCGGTGAAACTTTCTGGTTTTGTATAAAAACAAAACTTCTTTGTTCCACTATCCTAGTAACCACCTAGTTACTTATAAAGGCGCTATACAGCGCGAAGCGCGACACGTATTATTAATTGTAATAATGAGTCTTGATAAAGGAAGCAGCCGCTTATCAATGAGGAGCACCATCACAGCACCCCAGTCTCATTATTATCATGTCCTCCTACAGGGTTTTTTTAAGAACCACATATTAAAGGCCGCAGGCCTGACCCGTATCTTGCCAGTGGTATGGACCCTTTGGTATGGACCTTTAACCCCGCTCACTATCCAGCGTTTAAACTTCCGGGTTTACATTTAAACCGACTATTAATAGCTTATTAATATCTTTGTTAAAAGGTGATTTTTCAGGCGGTTCCGTAGTGTAGTGGTTACACGCTCGCTTCACATGTGAGAGGTCCAAGGTTCGAGCTCCAGTAGAATCAAATTATTTTATTTGTGTTCTATGTTTACTTTTTGTTTTGATTTACACATTTTAGTTTAAATAAATATGCTGTTTTATTGTAACTGTTTTTTGTTTTTATTATGCCCATTAAATATATGTGTGAGAGGGTGGGTGGGTGATTCGTAAACATATTATAGAGCCCTATCTTTCCACCGCGCAGGTGCCCATCTTCCCGCCTTTTCTTATCAACACAATATTATAGCCAATAGGGTATACGGACGATACGGACCATGTACCATACGGCCCAGACTCTTCGCCAATAGAATCAAAGGGATATTGTCACGTGATGTTCTTCACAAAATCTAAGTGCGGCATTTTTCTTACAACGAGACTTAACACATATTTCTCAAAATGGTAAGGGGCTTTTAAGCAAATAATTATGCACCATGGGTGTCCTATTTTTGCACCATTTAATGGCATGCAATGTACTGCTATGGCTTTAGATTCTCTTCTGTGTTTTTTTCCAATTTTGTAATCGGTCGTATTCGCCACAAGACATCGATCATATTTTGCTTGAAGGAAATAGACTTTATTCGGAAATATGTAATGGAAAAGGGGAAATCAGATATCTTGGTCATGCAGACTTGCCAAACGAAGTAGTTTTCGAACACAATTCTTTTCAGGTACAATATATTCGAGACGTTTATTTTGGCGTGATTAATAGAAATGTGGGCAAACATGTTTTTACGAAGCAATTGCTCAAACTAGACTTTGGCACCCCATCATATGCTGACAATAAACCAATTGACAATTTCAGTATTTGCTTCTCCACAGAAAAAAGAGTATTTTATTTTTGATTCCCATGAGCGTGATATAAACGGGCGATATAGAGAAAATGAGGCTGTCGTGCTAATAAGATTTGGTTCTTTTGATGACCTGGTCCACTTCCTTTTTACAGACTATTCGGGTTCTCATTTTGAACTGACTCCTGTTTTTATAGATATAAAAATTCAAGGAAATTCTAATAATTTGATTAATCATAGTTGTCCAAATTCATTTGAATATATACCAGACAATGCAGGCCAGTCAACAATTGAGTTGATTTCCTCTCCGGTTCAAATTTAGAAACGATGACCTTTGCAGCATGTAACTCTTAAGATATTGTGCCATTGTCAAGGACAAGAAAGAAACAAAAAACAAAAGTGTCTGATTTGTTTGAAGGTCCGGTGAAAAACTCTAACTCTGCAATGAGCAATCATTCATACACAATGCCATCGTGGAAGAGAAAAAAGTTCAGACCTAAAGATTCTGTTACGTTTGCAGATATGCTTTATACTTCTCATCATAATTCCAGTGAGTCTGCAAGCACATTCTCTATGTTAAATGTTGCTCATGTATGCGAGGTTTCAACTGTCAATTTAGCATTTGTTGATTACCTCAAGCAACCAAATCACATTTTTAGTAATGAAAAGTATATTCGATTGCAACCTAAATTTTATTGTGCATCCTGTTGCAGATTTTTGTTTGAAGATCAGGTAATATATTTTAGAAAAAACAACTCAATACTGACTGATCTTGGGATAACGCCACCGTGTGTTGTTTGTAACAACTGTTATTACAGTCTAAACAAAGGTGATTAACCAAGTACAGCCTATTATAAAAATAAGTTGGATCCTGGAATTGTACCAGAATGTTTGCAGTGTTTGAGCAAATTAGAAAGAAGGCTTATTGCTAAAATCAATATTTTCACGACTGTTGTAATATTACCTGGTGGACAATATGCTAAGAGAGGTTTGGTTCTAGATTTAACTTCAAACACACTCGAACTAATAGCTAAATTGCCCTCAGCTGCAGCAGACTTTCCATATGTTGTAGTAAACTTTGAATCTGGCTCAACAGAACCTAAAGAGGTACAGAGTGAAGGAGTATATGTGAGACGCATACAGCAAGCCCTGCTTTTGATGAAAAATAACAAATTGTACCATGACTTATTGTTAGAATGTGCTGATAGCTTTTTAATTGAAAAAGATTGTTCCAGTGATTCCTTTCAATTGACTGAAGTAGATGAGGATGTTCTTATACCAGTAAATCCATCAAGTCTGTATTTTATAAAGGGAATTCCTGAAAAAAGTATAAATAAAGCTGTTCATATTCATGACATTGAAGGTGGTAAAGAAATGGCGTATCCTTGGTTATTTCCCTTAGGTTGTAATGGATATAAACAGGTACGAACTTTGAAACTTCTGCCCAAGATGTATTTTAAGAGTCGCTTATATAACCATGAAGGCCGTTTTAGAAAAAATGCAACATTCCTGTTGCATAGTGCTGAATCCTACAACATTTTATGTTTAAAAACGGCTGTAAATATTAAAATGAAAATTTGTCGATCTGTGAATGGCAATAATATACCAGCTTCTGTAAGCTGTTTACGCAACATACGTATGAACACATATTTGTTGGAGAATTCTTACATGTTTATGAAAAATATAAAGGGAACAGTTGCGTATTTCAAGAAATGCTATATGACTTGCTGGATGTTTAGGGCCTCCCACTTTATTCATGACTTTATCTGCAGATGACATCCACTGGCCAGAGTTGGGCATGACTTTGGAAAACACGAGTTTCTAGGATGCATTTGATAAATCGTTTTACAATTCCATGCGAAGTGACCCATTACTTGTTTTGAAAGAAGGTTCCGTTCTCTGTTAAAAAATATGATAATTAAAGGAAGTCAGCCACTTGGAAAAGTGTTGGATTATTTTGCAAGAGTAGAATTTCAAAACAGAGGTAGTCCTCATATACACATGTTTTTTTTGCATTGATGGTGTACCTAAAATTATCAATAATGATACTTCTGATGCAGCAATACATTATATTGACAAGACTATATCTTGCAATATACCTGACCTTAATGAAGAGGCAGAGTTGCATGCACTTGTAAACTGACTTCAAATACATCACCACAGTCCATACTGCATGAAAAATAAGCAACCATGTCGTTTTGGATTTCCAAAGCAGACAGCAAAAAATACCAGACTGCTTTCAAATGTGTTTGTGCAGAAGAAAAATAAAGGTCGATTTTATGTGATGGCAAGAAACTCCGAGAGCAGATATATAAATGATTATAACGCAGTTATTCTTAGACACTGGCGAGCAAATATGGATATTGATTTACATTATTTACAAAACGCTGAAGGGGCAGCATATTATGTTTGTTCATATCTTTGCAAGTCTGAACCTGATGACTTGAAGAATGCATTAGCAAATTTAATTCATAAAAGACAATCCATCAATTCCTAGAAATATAAGATAATTAAAGATTGGCCTTTGTACTTTGAAACACAGAAGAATGAGTGTGCAAGAGGCTTCATATCGTATGGGTAATATGCAGCTTCTACATGCTTCAAGGCAATTTGTATACTTAAATACTTGACCATTAGAGAAACGTCTCAAAATTCTGCGACCTCCGGCTGAACTTGACAATTTGACATTTAATACTACAGACGTTTTTCAGCAAAGCATGCTTGATTATTATCGAGATAGGCCTATAAGTTTAGAGCATTGTAGTTTGCTTTATTTTGTCTCTTGGTTTGTTAAAATTCCTCAA
Source organism: Dreissena polymorpha (assembly GCF_020536995.1). Taxonomy (NCBI): domain Eukaryota; kingdom Metazoa; phylum Mollusca; class Bivalvia; order Myida; family Dreissenidae; genus Dreissena; species Dreissena polymorpha. The sequence goes on along the minus strand of NC_068358.1, from coordinate 27,879,516 downwards.
CTTTCTAAAAGGGAAAACAAGATTTATTGAAGAAAATATAATGCATGGTTTAGGTAAAAAAGGTTTATTTAGTGTTGTCAAATACCCCAAATTTGCATTTGGTACAGATGGTTATTTTTATAGCATGGTTTTGCCTCATCGAAATTAACGTGAAATCTTAGGTGATTTTTCAACTGCACGTGAGGCCTTTGAAAACAGAAAAGATTTGTTTGATGAAGGTGTTAAGTTCATGTTCATAGCAATTGCTAATGAAATAGAAAATGCAATCAGGAGAATTCGTCATGTGGACAAGAGGTAGTCGGTACAAATAATAATATATTGCCTGAATCCGAATTATGTGACACTTCTAGTGATATTCTTCCATTATATCGTACCTCTATACCTTTACTAGAAAATGCAGATGTTAGAAGTCAACATGAAGAGGAGAATGAAATTCATGATGTTGATGCCCAATTACACTTGCATAACTTGCTGTGTTGTAATATGTCTGAAGTGGAATTTTATGAAAAACTGTCATTACTTTCTTCATGTCAGTTAAATGCATTAAATAAGATTAAATTTCATTTTCTTGCATCTGGTCAATGTTTAGAGCCTTTCCATTATTTTATAACTGGATGAGCTGGTACAGGAAAATCATTTATTTTAAACATGCTTGTTGCCTACTTGCAAATATATACTTCTTCTCAGACTGGTGTTTGTCCAGTTGTTGTATGTGCACCTACAGGAACAGCAGCAAGAAATATCAGGGGTTTCACAATTCTTAGTTTACTTAAAATTCCTATCAAACAATTTTTGGAATATGAACCACTTTCAAATTATCGGTTGTCAATACTACAACGACAGTTTCAAACAATATCTACTATTATTGTAGATGAAATCATCATGGTTAGTGCTCCAATGCTTACTTACATCAGCAGAAGACTTTCAGAAATAAAAAAAATGATGACCGACCATTTGGAGGAATAAATGTTATTCTTGTTAATTTTATATTACGTGACTGATAAGAACAAACTGGGGCCCTTCACACGGACAGCGGATGTGTTAATCGTTCCCTTTGATACAATTCAAGAACTTTAATTAGACGATGCAAATATACGGCCTTTACCTTGCAAAAAGACTAGACTAAAAGCATACATTTGCGCCTTTCGTCTCATTGCTGATTTACTATGAAGACGCACTGAGCAGTGACGCGGAAACTGCGCAATTACTTGTCCTGCGTGTACAGTAAGAGAATACATCTTATATCCTTAGAATGTAATTATAAGTAAACAGACATTTTGCATTTTTTTATTTTTTCAATAAATACAAGAACCGGGATTTTCGTTGTATATCAAAAAATGTTTTAAAGAGATGAACGCAAATATAGGATTGAAATTACGGATACAGACAAAATAATTCTTAGCACTTGCTATTCTTACACGGTTTCTCGCGTATGTCTTAGATCCTAAAACATTGTCAACATGTCGTGAAAATCTCTGCAAAAAAGAGGATTTCCAAACAGCTCATACCCCTCACATTATACTGCAAAAAAATATCTTCAAGCAGCCTTTAAATTCATCACGGATGCTTGTTAAAGAAATAATCAAGCGTTTTCTGTTCTGCTCATGTTACGTTTTTTTAACACAGTCGTATCATTCAGCGAAACTATTTTATTTTATCCTGTTACATGCCTAATCACCAGGTAACCTAAAAACCCAAAGGATATTAGGCTAGTTGACCACGTGACCTCGAATATCGGTCTGTCGCTCTCCGCGCTTGCGCATGCCTTTACTATTTTCTATTTATAAAATATACTTTTTTATATTTATAAAATACCAAATAGATGTAAAGTAATGTTTGTTTAAACATTATTATTTAAACAGCATAATTTCGTCTTTGTGTATTGAATTATTAACGAGTAACTCGATTTGTGTTGTTAAACAAGATGGAAGCGAGCCTAAGCGCTTTGCATGACGTGACGTCGCAATACTTTTGTTCGCGCGTGGTGTTTCCCATATTAAATATTTAAACACAAACTACTCGAAAACTGGATATTTTAGAAACATTTCAACGAATGTTGTAAATGTGACATGATAAATAGAATAATAGGTTGGTGTCGTGGATGGAGAATGGTTATCTAGCTCGTCGAAGGATCTTATTGGGTTTGCCTTCGGCTCACCCGATACATTTTTCCGACTTGCCATATAACCTTTCTCCATCCACGTCATCAACCTATTATTCTCGATATTGTTCCCAGATCGTCTGGACAGATCTTTACTCAAAAGTTTGAGATGATCTAACGGGGAATGCCACTTATTAAGCTACTGTGGGTTTTTTTACTGACAAATGACACTGCGACAGTCCATTGTACGTGTGTATTAATATGAAGGAAAGCGCAATCCAGGTGTTACCTTTTAAAAACGTTCAGGTATTACTGACATTAATAAGCACAAGAAATGATAAGTAATTATTATAAACGCGACCATTCACGGCGACGTCGCGCCAAAATCAAAACATTCTCCCGGCCCCGAAAAAATAGAAAATAAATATGCAGTAATATTAACTTACGACACATACCACAATTAAAGTAAATAAAATATTATTATTGCAGTATAATTAACAAGAGTGCCAAACTTTCACAAACTTCGCCCGTTTGAGGGTTGGGAATACTTTGGTGAAGATTGGATGAAAACTACTTGAATTAGAAAGCGGACACAATGCTGAATGTATGAAACGCACTTAATGACCCCATGTCCTTGTTTTTGACCCTACATGACCGATTTTCAAACTTGGCCGATACATCATCTAGAAACATCTTCTGACCACGTTTGGTGAAGATCGAATGAAAACTACTTGAATACAAGCGAGCACCATGCTAAAAGCTTGACATGCACTAAGTGACCTCGTGACCTAGTTTTTGACCCGGCATTACCCATATTTCAACTTGACCTAGATAAAATTTAGACACAACTTCTTACCAAATTTGGTGAAGATCGGATGAAAACTATTTCAATTAGAGAGCGGACGCCATGCTTAATCCTTGAAATGCACTAAGTAATCCCGTGACCTTATTTTTGACCCGGCATGATCCATATTCGAATTTGACCTAGATATTGTCTAAATACAACTTCTGACCAAGTTTGGTGAAGATCGGATGACAACTAGAGCGGACACTGCTGTGGACGCCGCCCGCCCGCTGCCTGCCAAGGGTGATCTTATAATACGTCCCGTTTTCAACGGGTGAATAAAAATCTAGTCAGCAGACTTACTAGGTTCATTTCAATTGGATACACTTTAGTGATCATTAGTGCAGGTTTGAAGTCCCGTTTGCAAAATTGGGTTGAGAGATTTTCTCATTTGATGTGAGTTAATTAGTCCTTATACATGATAAATCATAGAGGTGCCTGTCCGTCACACTGCCAGGAGCCTCAAAATACCAAAATCCAATATGGCCGCCGACGGCCATGTTGAAAAGAAAATAATATTGTCTTTTGGAGTAATAATCAAATGAGTTACCTCATAATTATGTATTTTTGGTAAGATCTCATTTATGAAAGGTCATGTTAAATATTGACGGTAATTGATCCGGAAATGTCAAGTACTAGGTCATATGATACATCAACGACCTTCAGTAGACCTTGGACAGTAAAAGCCAGTGTATAAACTTTAATGTGACAAATTTTGACGTAATTAATTCAATTACAATATTGTTGTTCACGTTTTACGTAATAATGGAACATTCAGATAATTTACGCATGTTGTACTTACAGACAAGTGACTAGTAATCTAAAAATTTTCACATTCGGTGGAAAAATACTGCAGTTAGCGGGACTCAAACCCAAATGCAGATGGTATGAAAATGTGATAATCGACCAAACATCTAACCAAGCAAACCCGTGATATTTGTTCAACGTTGGCTCAAAGTCAAACCGACGTAACATCTATTTGATGTCGGGAAGACTTTGAGCCAATGTCATGTGTTGGTTGGGTAATCACTGAATCATCCCCAGTCCTAGGGACAGGCTAAGTTGGCCAACGGGCTTACACATTATTCCATATGGCATTATAGCAAAACGCACACAACTTATCATTCTCATTTTAAAGGCTCTATAAAGGTGACAATCCGTAATTTTTTACCGATTTTTAAATATTTTTTTCATATTCTATTTATAAAGGTTATCAAAAAACAATATATATATATATATATATATATATATATATATATATATATATATATATATATATATATATGCTATTGGACATAACCATAAAAAATGAGCAATACAACTTGTTTTAAGCTCAAAATACAGTGTCCTCCAAGTCATTTGTGTTTACAAACAATCAGTTTATTTACATCGCTGTTTACTTGGGAAGGTGAAAGTGAAAGTGACTCAGGTCACCAAAAATATATCGTTGATTTTCATCGTTTTCCGGTATCACTCACAAAGTAGGTCTCTTCAAAATGGTTAAAATGTTTGTAGTGATCTAATAAGTTACTTTCTGCTGGTAAAAAGTTGTTTAAAATAGAATAAAAATTGAATTGTCTTCGGCTATTTTAAGCATACGTCGCCGCCTTGAGGCTACACATCACGTTAGTTACAAAGTTGTAAACATTTCTTCCAATTATGAAACGGGTATATCTTCCATAATTCTTCACAACGTTGCACCTTAGCTGTGTTATAATCATTTTTTATGCAAGAGTAACTGAAATCCGGTAAAAGTTATACTAGTTTATATGCATAATAATTGGATTTGCCACCTTTATAGGGCTTTTAAATGGTTTAAAATTACGTTGTTTCACATAGATTACATACAGTTCCGAAGTTAGGCATTTCAAGTCAGGTTTCCACAAGAATAATTGTCCACTTTACCATGACAAAATGTGAAACAAAGCACCCCAGCAGCACGGCACGGACAACGTCGAGTATCGCACTTTCCTGTACACTTGCACAATATCAGCAAGCTCCGTGGTAAAGGCTTCAGGCACTCCTCCCATCCACCATGTATAACTGGCGCCAGCCGTGTCTCGGGACCATCAATATTTATAAGCAGTTTAAATGCCCTATGTATTAGAAAGGCTCCTCTAAGAATATGTCCTTTGATTACACTGCTTGTAGGAGGTAGGCAATCAAGTCCAACACTCGCACTGTTATAGTTCTCTAGTCGGAGATGGTCAAATGTTTCCGCAGTTGTCGTCGATCTGGCCCCTGCCCAGACGCGTGCCAGATAATTTTTTGCTTATGCTTCATCCTGCTCTGACACGGTATCTGTCTCTCCAAAATTCATTAAAAACTGTACCCGGTCAAAGGTCACAGCTGTGTGCTTGGTTCTCATTTTTCTCATGAAGTTGTCGCCTGTCAATATGTGAGCCTTTATCGTTGTCCTTGCCAGCGGTGTCCCAAGCCGAAAAATTCGACGCTTCTCACCAGTACCATACTGATGCCATATTTATTTCATACCGAGTGTCTGAAAATATGGAGTAAAGTGAAGCAATAACGCAAAGCTGTCGGTGTCGTTGGACATCACAACAACTCTTTAACACAGTTTGATACGAGCAGCCCACTCAACATGAGCCACTACCCTGGCATCGGCCGTCTCAATCCAGTTCAACAGTTCAGGAATGACTTCATTACCAAACTTAATTGCTAGAAGAGTTTCATTTTCAGAGAAAACTAAACTTGCAATGATAGGGTTGGCACAGACGTTATTGCATACTATATCCCTCACCAATAGTTGAAAATAAGGCTTATTTTCCTCGGATGCCCAGAATTTATTAAGTTGTTGTGGGATTGGTGTGTCTCTGCTAATGTCAATAATTGCAATACCTGTTGCTTCGTCTCCGCGCCGCAACCGTTCACCTTCCTTTAAAGACATTTCAACGTATGAGACTAGTACAAGATGAATGTATTCTGGCCCCTATGCTTGACGCTGAGTTGCTGACAGTATTGATTTTACCACCCAGAGTAGAAAATTATGCAAGTGGCATCTGTCGCATCTTAGACATGAAGTCCACGATGACATGAGTGGGAAGAAGAGATTCCCGACTCCATTTACTGATGTCCAGTCTAGATCCAATCTCCCCAATAAGTTTTGACTTATTAACATGGGCTGGGACGTCACCATCAAATAATGGAGATGAAGAAATCAAATCATGGGATAATTTCTGTTTGAGGGGCATGCCTCGTTCCTTTGCAATGTCCATGCTCCTCTGTGCATCTGCCATATCGTTGGATGACGGGGCTTTCCGTTCCTTAAGAATAGCTTTTGAAGTCAATAATGACTGTTTAAGATGGTCAGTGAACCTGGGAAGCTTTTTCTTTGAAATGGTGGAACTGATGTTTTTGGCTTTCTCAACTATTCTCTTCTGCCTGTATGCGCGGTAAACACGTTTATCATTTTCAATACATTTGAAAAGCCGTACAGCAACCTCTTTGTCAACAGCCAGTTTTGTCAGTAAATTGTGTAGTGGAACGGGAACATTGACCGTCACTGTGTATGGGTTCTGACCTTCGAGCACATAGTTCAACAACATTTCTTCATTGTGGTTGAACGAGTTACGACGAGTGGCGCTCAGCGAATGCTGAAGATGACATTCTGTGTGATCCATCGGATTTTTGGTGGTTAGAAGATTTAGGAGGCTGGTAATGGACCCTATCTCATGGAACAAAAGCTCAAATTCTGCTAATGCACCAGCATTGCGTGTCTCTCCTACAACATAGTGACCTCCTGGACCCTTTGATACTCTCTGAATAGTCTGCTCAACCTTTAGATCACCTGCAACACTGCAAAACCATCCTTGGCGGTCAAAAAGAGATACTGTATTGACATTTTCTCTGATAAACAGAGATCGTTGAAATGTAAACATTTAATACTAGAATCAAAGCAACAAAGCCAATTAATTAAGCATCATTTTACATGAGAACATACTAAATAAACCAAAGTTTATCAAAATAGCAGCCAGCATGCTGTGGTAAACAGACTCGCATTTCGCAATACTATACCATGACTTTTCCCGCTTTTGTAAATAAAATGATCGGATCAATCTAAGCAATCAAAATGCACTAATAAGCATAAAAATTAAATGACTATCTATTAAGAGGAATGGTTTATTGCATATTTTTATTGATTTTAATACAAAAACCATATGCAAATAAACATTTGACAATTTAAAACTGCATAAATAAGTATTACATTTTAGTAAAATTGAAGCTGTCAATTCAGCAAATCAACGAATCAAAGGACTGAGCGGTATAAATGACAAAATGACCTTGTAAATGCCGTTTTAAGGTCATTCTGACTTTGAAAAGATACATTGATTACATAATTTTATCCTGCACACCATATTTAGTCAGTATATATATTTATTATATATGTATATTGTTGTTACGGTAGATAAAAGTACAAATTGTATTATGTCAATGGCGGCCATCTTTGAATCGATAATTGCAAAAACGTGGCATGATGCCAGACAAGCACCTAGGTTTTTTTGAACGTCTACAAACCCATAAACTCAATTCCACTGAGAAACGCCCTCAACTCCATTTTGCAAACGGGTCCACATACCAAGTACAGGACTACATTTAGCATTATTGTTCTTAGTGGAAATGGTTTTTAATCACTCTGAGGACGATTATCAGCCCTTACACCGATGTTGAAATAATGTCCTCCAAGCACGTGTTAAGCAACCGAGCTTGTTCCATTTCGACACTTTCGTCAATGCTTTCACAGTCTGGGTCTACTTGGAAGTCGCTTAGTTTTTCAGCGTTCTTCATATTCGGACTAGACTCTAATTGGCTGCTGATATCCGAATTGAACAACATGTCGAGTCGACGCATTCGCTCTCCCTTTCTGTCAAAGTCGCTGTCCATAATAAGTTCATGAATGATAAAATATTGTCTGCAATAAATGCACGGTTGTCATTACCTTCAAGATCCTCGAAAGTAACAACCTCTATTGATAGTGTACGTATAGCGTGTACAAGTTATAAATTGTATGATAGAAAAATAAAATGAGTTTTACGTATATTTACTTAACGCCAGTATATTTTCGTTGCGCGAAGCAAATGCTCGTGCTATGGTCCCTGTTAGCACGTGCGCGTAGCTATTAAGTTTCGTTACATAAAATATTTAGCGAACATTTCAACTCCAGATAACAATAAGTTTGAAATAAATGCCAAATATCATAATACACTAATTTAAATTGTGATGATTATCTAGAATATGGGCCACCATGTTAATCATTTGAGGTTAAAAAATGTATCATTCACCATTGAATTATAAGCCAACCAACTAAAATCTTCATTGACATTTAACCACTGATAAATTAATGTTGTAAAGCTGCGATTGTATAATAAAACATGTAATATATTGATAGATTTCAAATTTATGTTAATATTTGTATGTAGGCCCGAGATGGAATATACTTATACCCATGTAAAATCCACTAACCCTTTTATTACTTAGATACGTATTGTGCCGCATGTGTTGTCCCATAGAAAGTTACATTTAATTAAATACCTTTCTTACTGAATTCTAGTTAAAGGCTTCCTTTTCAAGCCTGAGATACTGATGAGAAGCCAATAGCATACAACCTGCACAGAATGCGACTTACTCTCAGGCTGGTTTTAACCCTTTGCATGCTGGGAAATTTGTCGTCTGCTAAAATGTCGTCTGCAGAATTTCTAAAATTAGCATTTTCTTCGATTTTTTTCAAAGAATACTATCAGAATAGCAACAGTTTGGATCCTGATGAGACGCCACGTTCTGTGGCGTCTCATCTGGATCCAAACTGTTTGCAAAGGCCTTTAAAATTCAGCTCCAGCGCTTTAAGGGTTAAGCTGGTTGCAAAAGCCATATGCACTTTGCTTTTAATGGCGAAAGTGTTAAAAGGGCCTTTCCACGTTTTGGTAAATTGACAACATTAAAAAAGTTGTTTCAGATACGCAAATGTTCGTTTTAGTTATAATATTTGTGAGGAAACAGTAATACTTAACATAAACCATTCTCTAAATTATCCGTTAGATTTAAAAACCTGAATATTATAAATCGTTGCAACGCGAAACGATTGAATAATTTGGAAAGTTATGTTGTTGTCGTTATATTTTGTGAAACTACGATTGTTTATGTTGTATAAAATGCATACTTTATTCTATGAGCACGGATGGCCGAATGGTCTAAATGTTAAACTTTTACCACCGGGACTCCAGGGGCCAATTGTTCGAGCCCTGTTGAGTTTTTTTTTTTTTTTTTTTTTACATTTTATTTTTGATTTTTTTACTGGAGCTTTTTAGATCCAATTTTTACATTTATCATTATAAAGCATTAAATGACAAACTTCAATAATGCAAAAATCTGTGAAAAGGCCCATTTAAAGTAAACAACGTTTACAGTTACTTATACAAGGGTGATCATCCAAGTGTTACCTTTCCTATCTAAAGAGAGTGGCAAAAGACGTTGGTTGTTTCCTTTGAAGGTATCTGGGCTGTTACCCATGTCACACATACATTTCCTATCACACCGGTGTTTGCTGAAATACATCCAGAACAATAAATAAGAATGTAGCCTAAAAGGCATGTATTTTCAAATTGTTAATGATGAGTTACTTTTAAATATAAATTGCCTCTTTTCACAGTGACACTTTGCTTAAACTGACTGATATTGTTACTTTGTTCATCATGTTTGTAATGGAACGGTTTGTGTGTGTGTGTTTTTATTTTATTTTTTATTTTTTTTTGGGGGGGGGGGGGCACACATTTCTTGTTACAATTGTGTTTTGTGTACAGATGTGGTTTATGTCATTGTTGCATTTTAATTGATCAATTCAGGGTCATAGGATATTAGTATTCAAATCAGTAGGTCTTTACAGTTCTTAATAGCTCATTTGACAATAAGTTTATATCACTCAGAACAAGAGTGCAAATGTTTTACAATTCGTATATCTTCGCAATCAAGTACCAATCCCGCATTTCATTAAAATCATGTATAACACAAAGAGCTATAATTATATTATCATTTACTTCGATGATCAACATGCATGCAGTTTAATTAGAATATCGATTAAACAACAAAATGTGCTCCTCTGTTTCTCTGACGTTTTACCTTATTATTTCGTATAAAATAAAAGAGTTGTTGAACTTATAGGGAAAAAATAACTCAACAGAAAGACGCAGCAAGTATCGCAGCTTCTACCTAATTTAATGACCATTATGTATTCCACGTTGGCATGTTGACGCGTCTTATAACATTAAACTGATTCAGGAATCACACTCCACCATTCCGTACTATTTGCTCATATGTTCACATTAGTTTTAATGAATGGATGTAAATAATCGAACAATATCTGGTGATAAATAAAAACTTCGAGCCAAACCTCGGCACTGTCTTTAGAAACATCCGGGTCAAGCTACGAAGAATACATACTTCTGCGTATTTCCATTATTGTCAATGAATTGAACATAAGACGTGAGTTCCATTCGTTCACTTTAAAGTTCAAGTTTTATTAGCATGACACACTTCGGATTCATTAATTTGTAGGTTATTGGAAGGCTACTTCGAATGGTGACTAGTCAACTTCGTCACTCAATACATATAGTTTGAAACCTAAAAAGAAAATAGCATACTCAATGGTTCACATTGCTGGCTATACACATACGTTGTTCTTTCATAAATACATTGCGGCGTGTATGTTCAACCGCTCAACGTGGTTGCTTCCTTCTGTTTTATGGTTCAGTTTATTCGCACATTACCTATAGTTACTAATGTAAAATTTCGCAGGTAGGTTAGAAGTGTGTTAGTCCGGGACTCGAACACGGGACCTCCCGCTAACAAGGCGAGTGCTCTATCGACTTTAGCTAACCGAGCCACTACACCTATCACGCTTAAGTTCAATACCGTGACATGCTCCCCTACCAAGTTGATATTCATCCTTGAATATTAGTTACAAAGAACGGTGTACAACTGAACTTGATGAACCCACAGGCACATGCTATTGAGAACTATCATAGTCCCACGATGGACATATTGTTGCCTGGTGGAGAAAGTGTGCAACCAGACAGGTACTCGAACCCGGGACATCCCGCAATCAAGTGTTCTACCGAGTAGGCTTGTCTGAACCCCTGACACAGCTTATAAACCATCCCGATTAAATTCGATACCTTCACAGGTAGAAAAATGCTCGTAGTTATGGTATAAACATGTGCACTTAAGATGTAAAGCTTTTTAATTTTGAATTGCGGCCTAGTTCAAGTTCTAAACTATCTCGGTAAACATATTAATCGCATACACCGTTAATATTAAGATTCTTTGTAAACATGTTTATCTCGTGCACTTCATGAAACTTAAAAGATGATTAAGTGAGAATGCTTGGCTCCCAACTTCTTACCCACAATTGATCAATACTATCACACAGCGAAGGTTTACTCTCATATATACTATGAAATAGCGTAGGTTTACTCTCATATATACTATGAAATAGCGTAGGTTTACTCTCATATATACTATGAAATAGCGTAGGTTTACTCTCATATATACTATGAAATAGCGTAGGTTTACTCTCATATATACTATGAAATAGCGTAGGTTTACTCTCATATAAACTATGACATAGCGTAGGTTTACTCGCATATATGCTATGACATAGCGTAGTTTACTCTCATATATACTATGAAATAGCGTAGGTTTACTCGCATATATACTATGACATAGCGTAGGTTTACTCTCATATATACTATGACATAGCGTAGGTTTACTCGCATATATACTATGACATAGCGTAGGTTTACTCTCATATATACTATGACATAGCGTAGGTTTACTCGCATATATACTATGACATAGCGTAGGTTTACTCTCATATCCACATCGTACAAAACTGCATACACTATCCTCACTCATTCACATTGAACATGGAGAAACAGATGACTTCGGGCGTTAGATGAACACATGTCGTTTTATTAGCATGGTAATTACATTCAGCAAATAATATGAAATTACGATAACGCATGCATTGTGGCTGTACAAGGCGAAGTCAGATTGCATTGCATCATAACGATAAAGCTGTAGATTAGCGAGTCAATTTTACAGTAGTGAAGACGATCATTATGAGGCACATACTAGTTACTAGTTACGATATGAAGTTGATATATCGTCACACTATTCTATTATTTATAAAATAAACTCATATAATATATAGAGAATAACAGGTTACTGTCTGATCTTTTTGTATTATTTAAGGCAAGGCTTATAATATAAAGGCGAGGCTTGCCGAGCCTTTATTTTATTCGTGCCGAGCCTGATATATTACAAAAAGATCAGGCAGTAACTTGTTTTTCTGTTTATTATACCTTGACGTTCCCGGATTTCGTTAACAAAATGAAAAAAATCGCTAAAAAAATCTTCATTTTTAGCGGGAAATAATATGATTGTTGTCGTTTGACGTGTTTATAATGACATCATGATCACTTGCGCTTAATATTAGTAAAACAAGTTTTTTTTCTGTTTCTCTTGAATTTTGTGTTCAAAATATTTTACATTGGTATCAAATTAATTGTTTTGTTAAATCTTATTCGAATTTACTAAAAATGATTACTTTATAGTTGATTCTGAGTAATATGACCTACCTCCTATCATCGACTGATATAAGAACTTCCTTTTAAACTGATATAAAGAGAATAACGTTTTGTAATATATCAGGTGAGGCTTAGAATGATATACCGGCGAGGCTGATATATTACAAAAAGATCAGGCAGTAACCTGTTGTTTTTTTCAGTCACTATTATATCAAGCATATAAATGCAGCGGTATGATAAAAAGTGACATTTGGTTAAAATGTGGTAACATTTTGTTTGTATGAGTAATTCATGGATATTGTGTAAAGAACTGAATGACTTATTTTACATGTTACGTTGTGAACTCAGTTGTAAAAGTACCAATAACAATCATATTAAATTCTAATGGTAAAGAACTAAAATGAACGTTAGTTTACTATTTTGTTGCAATGTCGTATTTGAGCGTTTCTGTTAAATTTGCCACATTTAAGCAAGCCTTTTCACCGATTTTGGCAGATATTGAAGATTGTCATGAAATTCTTTATATCGATAAATGTAAACAATAAATCTAAAAAGCTCCTGTAAAAAAAGAATAAAATAAATAAAGAAAATAAGTAACCATCAACTGGGCTCGAATCTCTGACCCTTGGAGTAAAAGTCAAACTCGTACACCACTCGGCAAAACGAGCTCATACAATGAGTAATGTATTTTATACTTAATAAAAGCAATCCTCGTAGTGTCGATAAATAAAACGACAACAGCAAAACTCTCCCAATGATTCAATCGTTTCGCGTTGCAACGCTTTTACATTTTCATGCTTTTTAAACCGTCAAAAGATGCATATACATGTAAAGGATATTTAAGAGCAAAGTAAATGGTCAGTATTACTGTACACGCAATTATCATAACTGCAACGACCAATCTGAAAGATTTTGTTTTATTTTGTAAATTTACCAAAACGTAAAAAGGCCCCTTTAATATGTGAACTGGTAAATGTTCTGAATTTTAAACTTTTATCACGTGTATGTGTGTACATGCGAGTGTATTGCTCGACTGTCAGTGTAATAGTTGTGTCTGTGTTAAGCAAGTTTAACAAAATGACAACGAAAATTAATTTAACAACCCCGAATGGCATAGAACTTGAGTATTGCTTTGCAAAGGGGATATATTTTAGGTAAGTAATGCTTTGCAGAGGTTACATCGTTATTAATTACATCCATTGGATGCAAGAGCGCAAGACATGTCCGTACGAACGATATAAATGGCGATTAACATTTTACTTTTCGTACCTGGTTCTTGCTTGTCGTTCTGGAGATTGCAAACATTATAAAACACTGTGCGATTTTTAGTTACCAACAACTCCAAACTGTAAATTGACAGCCTTTTAGTGATTTTCTTTCTTTTGCGTTCTATTTTGTGTTGTTTTAATGTGCAGGTATGTTTTTCATCCACTATTTTGTCTTTTGTTAGAACCTATGCAAGTAAACAGCTGTGTTACAAATATTTTTTTTTAATTATACAATTATATTTTGAATATTTTGTTGTACTCGTTAAAATCTATAAATAATTGTCTATAAGGATATTCTGATTTTTTAGTTAATATTTCTGTACAGTCATTTACTCAGTGTTATTTGTATATGCTGCGACGTCTTCGCAGTGACACCCTCTGTACTTAGTTCACATTTTCAGAGCCTCAACGCTAGAGCACCTGACCGATGGTGACCTGTCCAAACAAGTTGAAAACGTGCAAAACCTTCCGATTCGTGATGACGACGTCTACCTTGTTACGTTTCCAAAGTCAGGTATCTATGCTTTAATGCGGCCAACTTGATTGAAATTGTCATATGCGTTATTTATAACATTATAGTCGCATATAATTTTGTTCAAATTATCCATTCCATTAAGATTAACACTATATATGTTTAGCTGAAGCTCAATTTTCTGGCATTTTTTGTTCTGTCCTGAAATTTAGTTTGTGTAATTTGTTATGTTGCCTATGCATGCTTGAAAATCAATTGCGTTTTATACTTGCATGTTCGTTGTCAAGGAACTCACTGGCTCTGGGAAATCGTCTGCATGCTACGAAAGGGCAAATCTGAGTACGAAAAGGACGTAAAGGAAGTGGCATTCCTTGACTTCAAGTCCACAGAACAAATCGAGGCACTTCCGTCTCCTCGTGTCATCAACTGTCACTATCCCGTTCATCTTACTCCGCGAGAGATATTCACGAAAGGCATCAAGATTATCCACGTACAAAGGAATCCAAAGGATATAGCCGTTTCGTACTTCAATCATATTTTTAAGTTTAGCAAAAAGCCTTCACCGTTGAAAACGTTCAGCGACTTCCTGCCTTTAATGCTCGGGTCGTACGGCATAGGTTTGTACAATAGTAACACATTTCTTGAAAATTACATATAAGTTTTATCCTAGTATTAAATTATGAAAAGTAAGTAGCAGAACAAGCAGTATTTTGCGCAGTGAGAGCAAATCTTTTAATTTTTGATTTTTTTAGTAGGAATTTTTATTCTGATAATACCAATCAAGTTGTACGTGTAAGTTACGCAGAATAATTGCAAACGTACAGCCATTTCCGTTCGTATCAGTATTCGGTCAAACACTTCTGAGTTTTATTTGCTCGGTTCTACATAGCACATTCTTCGTGTAGATTTGTTGATTTTTTTGTTTACAGTTTTTAGCTCACCTGATTGCTCAGGTGAGGTTTTGGGATCGGTTTTGTCCGTCTGTCCGTCCGTCCACATTTGGTTGTAAACACTCTAGAGGCCACATTTCTTGTGCGATCTTCATGAAACTTGGTCAGAAGATTAGTCCCAATTATACCTCGATCAAGTTAGAAACTGGTTATGCTGGGTCAAAAACTAGTTCACTAGGTCAAAAAAATAAAAACCTTGTAAACACTGTAGAAGTCACATTTCATGCCTGATCTTCATGTAACTGTGTCAAAATGTTTGTCTTAATGATATGTTGGTTTCGTTCAAAAGTGGTTCCGGTCCGTTGAAAACATGGCCGCCAGTGGGTGGGGCAGTTTTCTTTATCTGGCTATAGAGAAACCTTGTACACACTCTAGTAGTCACAATGTTTGCCCAATCATCATGAAACTTTGTCAAAACATCGGTTTTATTGATATCTCGGACGAGTTCGAAAATGGTCCAGATCGGAGAAAAAAACATGGCCACGAAGGGGCGGGGCAATATTCGCTATATGTATATAGTGAAAACATGTGAACACTCTAGAAGTCACATTTTTGGCCCAATTGCATTTTTATGAAATTTGGTCAGAACATTTGTTTTCTAGATACGAGAGTTGAGTTCGAAAAACATGGCGGCTGGGGGGGGGGCATTTTTCTTATATTTATATATTTAAAAAAACTTTGTCAACACTCTAGAAGTCACATTTTTCCCCAATCATTATGAAACTTGGTGAAAAGATTGGATTTATTTATATCTGAGATAAGTTTGAAAATGGTCTCGATCGGTATAAAAACATGGCCGCCAGGGGGGGGGCAGTTTTCCTCATATGACTATAGAGAAGCCTTGTGAACACTCTAGAAGTCACATTGTTTGCCTTATCATCGTGAAACTTAGTCAATATATTGGTTTTATTAATATCTCGGACAAGTTGGAAAATGGCTCAAATCGGTGAAAAAAAACACACTTTTTAGCTTAGTGAGGTTTTAGGATTAGTCTTTGTCGACTGCCGTTGTAAACAGTCTATCATTCGCATTTCTCAAGCCCTTTTTATCAAAGTTGCTAGAAGCTATATGGCCACAAGATCCGAGTCAAGTTTAGTAACGAGCAAAATCACATAATAAATGCCATAATTATTGCCCTTAGATTGTCAAAATTTTCATTATATTATACACAATCCTTGTAAACACTCTAGAGGTTACAATTTTGTTTCCGATTTTATGAATCTTGGTCATAATAATTATTTTTGTCAGAAAAGTTTGATGTTTGTCACGAGGGGTCAAAATATAGGTCACCAGGTCAAATCTTACAAAAAAATCTCGTAAACACTCCATACGTCAGAGTTTTGGTTCAATAATGATAAAACTTGACCAGAATGTTTGTCTGGACAATATCTAGGTCGAGTTTGACGTTTGGTAAAGATTGAATGAATCGACCCCTCAGGTGAGCGAACTAGGGCCTTCTTGGCACTCTTGTTTAACGTATTCTCGAACATTAAGTGCTACAGTAAACAATGGTATTTGAATTATATTCCAGATCTATATTACCCTTGGTGCAAATATGTAAAGGAGTGGGAAAAGTTTTCCAGAAAACATCCTGATCAAATTCTTAACATGAACTTTGAAGACGTAAAAGAGGTGAGTTTCAAGAACACTAATAGTAATTCTTTTTCCGGACATTTGTTTACATATTTTTATCGCATTTATAAAAGAAGTTTAAAGTTAGTAATTTTTGTGTAACGTAGGAAGTGGGTTTTACGATAGAAATTATAACTATCTATACTGTACACGCATTTGGTTTGTTGTATACTCTGCAACAATTTTGTTAGTTACAGCTTCTTATTGACCCCGTTCGGTGTTATTCAGGTTCAGTAATTTAAAATGGGGCTTGATCTACTCTATCGCCTAGTATACACTTATTACCGTGTATCATACTATGTGGGGAGAGTGAAAAGCCATATAAAACCGCGTAAAGAATGTTAATGTTACCGAGTACTATTTCTTCTCAAGCATTAACGTAATAACATGATATAATATCGCTAGACTGAATATTACATGACGTCTTCTTATTTACTACCGTGACATTTAAAGTTATTAATCATATATGCAAAGCTCCAGGCCTAGTATTAAAAATGCACGGTCAGCACGTGATTTGGCCAGCACATAAAAAACGATTATTTTGTAAAGATAAGATAAAATAAGATAGGCAAGATAAATAGAAATACATTTTTTAGCAAATCTCATTAACTTTATCTAGTTTCACTAATCGTTTGATGTAGTTTTCACGATATTCAAGTTTCAAATCACATCTGTCACAGAACCCGATTCGGGAGATTCGCAAAGTCAACGAGTTTCTTGGAACAAAGTGCAGCGACGAGCTTATAGCCGATATATCTGAGGCTTGCGAGTTTGAAAATCTGAAGAAAGCGGACGCTGAAGTGAAAGACAAAAAGGCGTTTTTCAATCATGAAGGACCTTCCCCAATGTATCGTAAAGGTAAAATGAATTATTTTCTTTACATATACGAGCATATTAAATAGCAAGGCTTCTTATCGACCCCGCACGGTGTGATCTCTCATCTCCTAAACAAATGACCTAGTAGAATACGAATGGCTTAGAGAGGTCAAGTGCGCGGCCTGTTCTTTCCTTACACATATCAACGTCAAATAAATGGCGTCTGTTTTAAAAAAATGACAAATTAAACACTGACATAAACATGGTATTCTTTTTATCCTACAGCATGTAAATAAACAACGTTTAATTGTTAAAAACAAGATAAGTATTGACTCAAAGCATCAAAGGGCGTCGGGAATTTCTGTGTAAAAGGCACTCAATGAAGTAACATGGAACGATTTTTTTCTACTGTAAATATTAATATAGTGGCCGATTATTTTAAGCAAAATAGAAAGATACCGGTATAACCATTATCTATGATTTCGTGTTATAATCCCAAATAACCATTATCTATGATGTTGTGTTATAACCGCCAAATAACCATTATCTATGATTTTGTGTTGTAACCCCCAAATATTTCATAGTTCATTTTACTACATTGGTTTTCGTTTTTTACTGGCATCCGTGTGCATTTTTCATTAATGGAACAGAACTGTGTAGGTTTTAAAAAATCTGCTTCATCTTGTAAGCGTAATTTTATATTTTTCTCAACTTCAAGGGGAGATTATTCTGAACTTATTCTTACGTTGCTCATTAACGATAGGGGTTGAGTACTCATTGATATGGAAACACTGTAAAAGTTTCAATGTGTTTACGATCCCCCCCCCCCCACACCACCCTCTCACACATGTATTTCATGGGCATAATAAAAACAAAAAAATGGTTACAACAAAACAGCATATTTATTAAATCTCAAATGTCTACATCAAAACAAAAAGTTAACATAGAACACAAATAAAATATTTTGATTATACTGGGGCTCGAACCTTGGACCTCTCACATGTGGAGCGAGTTTGTAACCACTACACTACGGAAACGCTTGAAAAATCACCTTCTAACTAGGATATTAAGGTAGTAGTAGCCTAATGGGTTCTTTTCCAGAAACACTCGTTGTTATTATTTCCACATAGTTAATTGTATATCACAACTAATTGCAAAATTTTAAAACATTTTAACTTTTTATACTAGGTTGAATACACCTACCTCTTGACTCGGTTGGTCGTTTTCTATGGATTTACCCTATATCCAAAATATATAGTTATTTGTAATGGGATATATATATATATATTGACAATTAACTTAATAAACGTACTCGACTGGATTATGTTAGTAGAAACAGAATTTAAAAAGTGTCATTGAAAGAGAATTGTGCCTTTGATATCCAATAATATATGCACTTATCTGGATAAAATGGCAAAAACGACAACAAATGGTTCAGTGACAAGAAACTTTAATTACGTTTTATTTCACTTGTAGGGTGATGAAATGCATATATTGTACATATTTATTTAACACAACATATTTTCTACACACTGAATGAAATTCAGGAAGTTTTACCGTTCCTATCTTAAGAAATTTTACTTTGAGTATGCCTACCTCAATTCATTTTTACGCAATGAATGTAAGTATAAATTTGTATATCACTTCTTTTGGGGGTTTTCTAGTTGCTAATTAAAAGCTACAGTTATAAACCATGCCATGTGAAGAAATTTAGCTAACTTTGATTTAATATTGATATAATAATACATTAACAAGAGCACCGAATAACGGGTGCCACGCTCGGCAAGCGTAAGCTTGTCAGAATTAATCTATTTTAGAGGTCACAGTGACCTTGACCTTTGGCCTAGTGACCCAAAATTGGTGTGGCGAGAACTCATCAAGGTGCATCTACATACATGTATGAAGTTTCAAAGTTGAAGGTGGAAGTACTGTGATGTTAGAGGCAAAGTTAAAGTTTTATATTAGAGGTCACAGTGACCTTGACCTTTGACCTAGTGATCAAAAAATGGGTGTGGCGTGTAGAACTCATCAATGTGCATGTACATATGAAGTTTCAAAGTTGTAGGTGGAAGCACTTTAATTTTAGAGCAAATGTAAAGGTTTTAGCACGACGCGGACGTTGGACGGCGGACGACGAAGAGGCTATGACAATACCTCGGAGTTTTCTCCAAAAACAGCCGGGCCTATAATACAATCTTAAGATCATCTAAAGTCAAAAGGCAACATATGAATACAGGCGCAGTTCACCGAAAAATGTCAAAGTTGTCCTTAATATTACGTAGCATAAAGATGTATGAGTTATCATGTTTCTTTAAACATGTAGCACAATAATATACAACTTATATTTTAATAAAAACAGCCAGATTAATGACAACTAGATGTACATTATTTAGTATCAATATAAAGCCATTACGTGATTGTGATTGGCCGCGTGTCATTTGAAAGCCATATTATCTAGTTCCGTCACTCTTCGTCACTGAAAAACTGACCGATTTTAGGGACCACTTCAGATAAAATATTTTTTTGCGTTTGTGACTTTTGGTAGTCCCTCATTATTTTTAGCAATGAAAGTATCCCTAAAGTCATCCTCTCCGGAACTGGAAAATATGGCTTTCAAATGACACAAGGCCAGTCCATATCCCGCAATGTTTTCAGTTGTTGGTCGCTTTAGAGTTCCTCTATGCAACAGCACCTCTAATAATCTAATGTTCTTTGCCTTTAAGGCTTTTCATGACTTAAACAAACTGAATTATGGTTTGCAAAAACAGTAAAGATGTAGGCAATATTGTCAGTAATTTTACATTTTTAAGCAAAGATCCCAGTGCTTACACATCATCAGGGGCACTGTGGGCGTTGCAGGTTGCCTGGAGAACACGTTCACTAGATCTTCCTGTTTGTGTGACTGTCCAGGATACGATTTTTGAAAACCGGCATAGAGTCAACAAAACTGCTTACATAATTACAAAACGTTTCAAAACAGTGTGTGTTCAGCAATAGACTAACCAAAACCGGAAAATCAAACCTGCGCCCATTATGAGCAACACAAATGGCTCTGGGAAATTTTGCAAGCCACATCATGCAATCATGCAGAGAAGTTTTAATTGATACACCTTCAACACTTCCAACATCCATTTACACGCATTATGCTATGATCATCAACATAGATGCCAATCACTTTCTGAGATTCGGAAGAAATTGGCACTGTTGTCTTCACATATGTCGAGAACTTAAAACCCGTCTTCAAATGCACAGCAGCATTCTGAGTTATATAAGGCAATACTGTACCTCGATATGAAATACAAAATTAAATTCACACAATGCTGATTTCATGAACTTTATCATTCCCCTTTAAGTTAAATTCTGAGGCCTTATATGATCGTTAGTCGTTAGACTCAAATTATCGCTTGTGAAAAGAATTCACCATTTATATGAATAGCTCAGAATTTTAATATACCTATGCTCCTTAATAAGATTTAGTACTCAAAGTAGTGAAATTATTTTAAAAAAGAACTGTGTTCGTGAAACACAATGCCCCCTACTGATCCGCTTTGAAGCCATATATTTGACCTTTGACTTTGAAGGATGACCTTGACATTTCACATTTCAAATACGCAGCTCCATGAGATACACATGTATGCCATATATCGAGTTACTATCTTCACTAATGCAAAATTTGAACTTTGACCTTGAAGGATTACCTTGACCTTTCACCACTCAAAATGTGCAGCTCCATGAGATACGCATGCATGCCAAAAATCGAGTTGCTATCTTCAATATTGCAAAATTTTACATTTGACCTTGACATTGAAGGATGACCTTGACCTTTCACCACTCAAATGATGCAGCTCCATGAGATGCACATGCATGCCAAATATCGAGTTTTTGGACGCACAGACGCCATATATTTGACATTCGACCTTGAAGGATGACCTTGACATTCATCTTTCACCATTCAAAATGTTCAGCTCCATGAGACACACATGCATGCCAAATATCCAGTTGCTATCTTCAATATTTCAAAATTTGACCTTTGACCTTGAACGTGAAGGATGACCTTGATCTTCACTTTCACCACTCAAAAAATGTGCAGATCCATGAGATGCACATGCATGCCAAATATCAAGTTACTATCTTCAATATTGAAAAAGTTATGGCAAATGTTAAAGTTTTCGGACGGACAGACGCCATATATTTGACATTTGACCTTGAAGGATGGCCTTGACCTTAAACGTTCACCCTTCAAAATGCAAAATGTTTAGCTCCATGAGATATACATGCATGCCAAATATCAAGTTGCTATTTTCAATTTAGAAAAATTTGACCTTTGACCTTGACCTTGAAGGATGACCTTGACCTTCACCTTTCACCACTCAAAATGTTCAGCTCCATGAGATACACATGCATGCCAAATATCAAGTTGCTATCTTCAATATTGAAAAAATTTATGGCCAATGTTAAAGTTTTCGGACGGACAGACGTCATAATAATCACTTTAGAAAACCACAAAATAAATATATTTTGATTATGTTTTGTTTTTAAACAAAACCAGAAAGTTTCGCGTATTTGCCCAGTCCCTGTGATATATCCCCTGTGATCAGTTGTGGATCAGTTATTAATTAAAACAATTAGCTTTGCATTTTTGGCAATAAATGTTGTAATAAATGTTAAAAGGCATAAATGCAGTACTTATTTACACTAATTTACACAAAAAATCACCAATAAGCAAGATATTCTTAAAACATATATATAAAAAATACATATTGATCCGTAAAATAACTTCTCCCATAAGCGAAAAAAAAAACGCATTACATACTAGTCGACGCACTCCAGTGCGACGCCAACAATAGCAAAATACAGATCAAATTAAATGAATCTGATATTTCGCAGTAATATCAAAGTTATTTTTAGGATTTTAGCACTCAAATGAACTTTTTGCATTATCGCCTAATTTCGGACATATCCATCGTGGGACTCGCAAGTTACATAAAATATGGCCGTCACTGTACGCGTCAGGTTGAGAGTGTATATCCCATAAACCATCAATCACAAACTATGGAACGCCATAGCGACCTTAACATGAAAACGTATATTTTATGACTATATATATAATTATATGATGTTGAATATATATTATGTGATGTTACTTTGGCATTAAACGTTGTAAATTAACGATAGTTTGCGGATAGTTTAACATTATATGATCCTCACGGTCCATTATATTATTCTTATTGTCCATTTTATGCTGCCTATTGTCCATTATGTGATGCCCATAGTCCATTATATGATGCTCACTCTCCATTATATGTTGCTCACTCTCCATCAATTGATGCCCATGTTCCATTATATGCTGCTCACTCTCAATTATATGATGCTCACTCTCCATTATATGCTGCTCACTCTCAATTATATGCTGCTCACTCTCAATTATATGATGCTCACTCTCCATTATATGATGCTCACTCTAAATTGTATGATGCTCACTTTCAATTATATGATGCTCACTCTCAATTATATGATGCTCACTCTCAATTATATGATGCTCACTCTCAAATATATTCATGATGCTCGCTCTCAAATATATTCATGATGCTCACTCTCAATTTTACGATGCTCACTCTCAATTATACGATGCACATCATCCATTATATGATGCTCACTCCCCATTATATGATGCTCACTCTCCATTATATGATGCTCATTGTTCATTATACGATGTTCACAGTCAATTATATTATGCCGGTTGTCCATTATATGAATATCATTGCCCATTATATGATGCTCACTGCCCATAATCTTTGTTCAATGTATGATTTATTATGTTGCCTGGTCCGTTTGCTATATTCTGGTGCTAGTTCTTTATTATAGGCTCATTATTTATCATTATGCAATGCTCAGATTCTATTTTAGGATGACCAATATTCAAAAATGATTGGTGGGCTGGAGGTTATTATTTCCCTGATGATGAATTGTTAGTGTTAAGGCTAAATTGTTCGTGGCGATGTGAAAATTTTAATCAATGAGACAGATACATGTGGCTGACCGAGTTCATTGTCTGATAAGTGTGCCAACGATTCCAACTCGATTCCCTGGCCAACAAAAAAATGCTAAGAGTGCATGGAGGTCAATTTCTTGCAACACTTTTTCGACCGTTTTGCGGACGGCCATGCTTCTTAAGTTAGCTAACAACAAAGGGAGGCAACCGTGCAGATATGCACATGCTCATTAGACGGCTAATATAAACATGATGCCGTGAAATGAAATCTTAGACCAATGCAGCTGAAGCGTTTCGACCGTCATGCCGGCTATTAAATTAAAATTAGATCAATAATTTTAATTTTAATTAATGTATCAAAAACTGTGACGGAGAAAGCTACTGTGGTTCGTCTGAGCCTAGCTTGAGGCACAAGAAAAATCAACAACAATGTGACTAAAATATATTTATTCTTTAAAATTATTCATCACTCATACTTAAGCAATAATGCAACAATACAAACAATTCATATAGAAATACAGTTCATAAACTTTCAAAAGTTAATCATAGTTAAAACAAGGTTTCAAAAACAATTATACACTTTCATGTCAACAGTTTGTGTTCAGTATGAGGCAAATGCCTGTATAAAACACTAGGATAAACAAACACCCGTGATCACTTTAATTGAATTCACTCACAAACTTCACTTTCACTAATCAAATAATTCAGAGCTCACATCCATTGTATTATTCACTAAAGTAAGACACTTAAATAAAACAAACAGTTTAAATCAATTTCTTCGGCTTGAATTAATCACTTATAACTTGCATTAATCACAACACATTAAGTCACTTTGGTAAAATGACTAGCTGAGATTTGTCATTTAATAAATTCACTATATGTTCACTTATCACTAATTAAAAACACTAACTTGTTGTTGCACAAAATCACTAAGTCCTGTTCTTTATTGAACCACTAACTCAAATTTCCACTTAGAGAAAAAAATACTAAGTCCCTTTGCCTTAGTAATAACTAAGTTAATAATTCTCACTTAGTTAAAAGAACTAAACTAACTTCACTAACTGAACATTCCCAGTTAGGAAAACACAGTAAAATACTAATTCAATATTTTCATTTCAAGAAAAATAAGACTAAATCACTTTTATTTAGTGAAATATATACTTAGAACTTTAAACTCACCTCCATGATAAATTTTTACTAACAGATGCCTATCTCTCTAAACAGCTTGTTTCTCTAAACTGTTCTGGCAGGTTAGTAATTCACTAACCCCAAACTTTCAATTAGTGGACTAACTCTTTCAACTTAGAGCCAGGGGGGTCTGACATTAGTCTTTAACTTGTATGCTCAGATGTTTCGAGTGAGTAGTTCTTTTGGGAAAGGCCAACAATGTGCCAGTCCCCTGATTCTGAGGTGTAGCTGGCATATATCTAGGCAAACATCCAATCAAATGAGAGCACTGCTATCCTTAGTATCCAGGTAAAGATAAGCACTTGCCAGCAGCACTGACCACTGATGTAAACTATCTGCATCAACACTTACAGAGAGTTTAGACTTTAATTCATTAATGATGGATCAGGTATATTTTCATTGTATGATAATTCTGAAGAAATGAGATACATGCTTTAAAGTTTTAAGCATGTATCTCATTTCTTCAGAATTATCATACAATGAAAATATACCTGATCAATCATTAATGAATTTATCAGTTATTAAAAAATGTAATTTAAAAAATCATTATTGTAAGAATAAATACAAAGTAAAAACAATTACAAGGCAGGCGTTACACAACATTTATATTGGTGTTTATAAATAGTTAAAAATACGTTTCGACCATCTATTCTACATAGAATCCTCCCCTTATATATTCATTATATTATATTATGTGATTATTATTAGTATTATATATGTGAGAGAACTGAGAGGCTTGATAAAGAGCATGTGCTTTCTCGCGCTACTAGTACAGTAAATGAATTGCTTTGTCGAGAAATACACTTGTGCCACGCTCGACGATCGTATAATGAAATTTGCACATAATATAATGAACAATGTGGATCAGATAAAGGGAGTGAGCATCACATAATGATGTACAATGAGCATAATATAATTGAAAGCGAGCATCATATAATTGAGAGTGAGCAACATATAATGGAGAGTGAGCATTATATAATGTACAATGAGCATCAAATAATGTAAAATGAGCATAATATATTTCAGAGTAAGCATCATATAATGGAGAGTGAGCATCATATAAAGTACAATGAACATCATATAATTGAGAGTGAGCATATCATGTACAATGAGCAGCATATAATGTACAATGAGCAGCATATAATTGAGAGTGAGCTTATCATGTACAATGAGCAGCATATAATGTACAATGAGCAGCATATAATGTACAATGAGCAGCATATAATTGAGAGTGAGCATCATATAATGGAGAGTGATCATCATATAATGTACAATGAACATCATATAATGTAGAGTGAGCATCATTTAATGTAGAGTGAGCATCATATAATTGAGAGAAAGCATCATATAATGTACTTTTTTCTATTTTTTATTCAATAAAAGACATACAATGTATACATGTATATGATCATAAAACAAAGTGATGCCATTTAGCAGCAGTAATGTTCAAACATGTTATACAAGATATGCTAATATATACTTTTTGTTCTTGTGGTTTGCTTTTGATTAAAATAAAGGTAATATGTATTATTTTCTTTTTGGTTGTTTGTAAAAATAAACAGAATAGTTATGCATATGGATGAGTTGCATAAAGTGTGTAGGAAACATACTGGACTTGTTTATGAAAGTTTAATAATTGATAAAACAGTTCAGATAAATATCATTTAATGTACAATGAGTATCATATAATAGACACTTATCTTTATATAATGTACAGTGAGCATCATATAATGAACAATGAGCATTATATAATGGACCGTTAGCATCATATCATGGTGATTTGTCATCATACTATCATTCATTATTGGCGTATAATGCCAAAGTAACCTCATATAATGTAAAATCAACATCATATACTGATACAGATAGCCATGTAATATACTTTGTCATGTTAAGGCAGTTATGGCGTTTCATAACAAACAGTCTCAATAAGAATAAGTGTTCAACAAATAAATGTTTATGCGTGTCCAGTATAAAATTAGTACTCTGTATCAAATTGCGGGGAGAGGGTTAGTTAGTAGCCGTGTACAAAATTTATCTTCCTAGATACCACTCCTGTCTTTATAAACATCGTTATAACGGGGAAAAAATATATATATACTGCATTTAATAATAATGTTTACGTTACTTTTATGACGTTATTTGACTTTTAGAACTTCAATGACGTATACAGGCAAATGTGGAGGAAAAAATCACGGTCAGAGAGTGACCTATCTTAGCCAATAAAAGAACGATTATTTTGTACGACGTGAGATATCTTTGAATATTTCTTAGCGGTTGCAGCAACCTTTGACTAATACAGTTGTTGTATCACACATTGAAATCATACATACACATGTCGTATGACTATGCATTACCTTTCTCATTGCATATACTGCTAGGCATTTTAATCTTTCTTAAGGTGTAACAAACGTTGTAAATGAAATAAATTAACTTAGTATGATAAAGCAATAACTACATAATGTGTAAGTATCTTTACATTAAATATACAGTTGTATCAGAAAGTTGTCAGGAAGTGACGTAAATCCGCACCATCAAAAGAAGTACAAATTATAACAATACGATAGTGACACGAGTAGATGTACCACAGAAGCATATAACAATACGATAGTGACACGAGTAGATGTACCACAGAAGCAGCGCTACACATAAATACGATGTGTATTAAATTTAGATAAGAAATGGGACTTTTTAGTTTGAACCTCTTTACGCTTTACTCGATTCTATTAAAACTTCAGGTTTATTTGGATACTCCATAATTTATTTCAAGTGTCAGTCGTGGACGAAGCAACAACAGTACTTCATTAAATGTCGTATTCCTATTTCTCCTGACCGTTGGTTAATGCTTTATGCCAAATACATATAGGTAATCTTACTTAATCAATTAAGTATACTCACTTTGAAATACATGCCAGTTATTCAGCATTTCACAGGCGGAAATCCGTTTTCGTATTCAACGGTTAAAAAACGGATTTTGTAATGACGTTTTTAAAGCCACACACCTTGAAATGAGATGCATGTGAGTCAATACATTAAGATGCAATTTGAAAGTGTGCACAATTTTCTTTTAATCTATAGCCTAGTCTAGCAAGTATTTTTTTTTATTGTTAAACCGAAAGTATGATTTCTATACGTATACGTATATTTCGACAAACGCGATTATTCTTAAGTTTAAAAGCGCAAAATAGACGGATTTCTACCTTGTAACCACAAGATATATTCTTATTGGCATAGCTAAAATTAAATCTATAGCCTAGTTAGCAAGTAATTTGTTATTTTTCAAACGGTACCGCTTTTAAAACCGAAAGCAGGATTTCTAGACGTATAGGTCCATTTCGACAAACGAGATTAGTTTTAAGTTTTAAAGTGCAAAAAACGGATTTCTACATCGTAACCACCAGATATATTCTAATTGGCATAGCTACAATATGTTTCTTTTTTATACTTAAATTTACTATGCCATGTAGTTCATTTCAAGGTGTGTGGCTTTAATGGACATACATAGTAATGTCATTATAACATGAACATATTAGTGTTGTTGAATAGAAAGCAGGTGTAATAATCAAATGGTTAAATAAGTTTTGCATTGGTGGCGTTTTGATGTTGTTTGTATTGTACTAGGTATTAAATAACAGGGAACTGTTATGGATGTGGTTTTGTGCTGGGTCGAACACACCGTTCAATCGCCTCCAGCGACGACTATGGATCATGCAACTACTGAGGTACTGTATAATTAGTCACGACCGTCACCATTAGGCTTTTTTCAAAACCCACTCGAGTTTAATAATTGATAAAAATGTTGTTTGTTCACGTGGGTTGTTGTTATTTGGAAAACACGAAAGAAAAAGATTTCAATAAAATGTTTTTTCATATTTATCTTTGGTCTAAATCCTGTGAAATTGGAGTTTGACTGAAATAGTGGTGAATTTTGTTAGATTATTTTAACCACATTCTAACGGATTTCTTGAGAAGTTAGCAACTAGAAAAGTAGGGATTACGTTCTCAAAGTACTTCCTACTTGGGCTCTAAACGAACACACTCAAACCTGCTCAATCCAATACGAAAAATACAAAAAATAGGGAAATACTTACAATCTGCTTTCCACCGACATGTATACAGTATCGCAGGTGTCACAGTTGTCGCTGGAGGCGATTAAACGGTGTGGTAATCCTGCTCGTCTAATACAATGTCTCACAATAATCTCATGCGATTCACTCATCAAAACACCTTCGTCAGGCTATGCTCCCTGTTTCTTATTCTCATATGATCGTTTTTTACAGGCGAAGTTGGCGATTGGAAGAACTGGTTCACAGTGAGTGAAAGCAAGCAGATGGACCGATGGCTCAGTGACAATTTAACCGACACCGACTTGAAGTTCAGATATGAATTATAACGACGAAATCGATTTGCAATGGATTAAAGGCACACACCTTGAAATGAAATACATGGCATAGTAAATTAAAGTATAAATAAGAAACATTTTATCTATGCCAATTAGCATATATCTGGTGGTAACAAGGTAGAAATCCGTCTTTTTTGCGCTTTACAACTTAAAAATAATCGCGTTTGTCGAAATGGACGTATACGTCTAGATATCCTACTTTCGGTTTTAAAAGCGGTACCGTTTGAAAAATAATATATTATATGCTAACTAGGCAACATATTAAATTTTATCTATGCCAATTAGAATATAACTGGTGGTAACAAGGTACAAATCCGTCTTTTTGCGCTTTAAAACTTAAAATTAATCGCGTTTGTTGAAATGGACGAATACGTATAGAAATGATACTTTCGGTTTTAAATTAAAAAAATAAATAAATTACTTGCTAACTAAGCTATAGATTTAATCACAATTTTGCACACTTTCAAATTGCATCTATATGTATAGATTAACATGTATTTCATTTCAAGGTGTATGGCTTTAAGCCTCGTGAAATATTATTGTTTTGGCACAGCATTGAAAGTCAATTGACACTAGAGTTCATGTATCTCTTCACTCTTGCTTGGATAAACATTGATTAATTATTGAAGATACGTTGAAAATATTTATTCACAAACCTTTTTATTTCAACGATTGACGAATTTAAATTTGTAAATAGTTATTTTGTCCGGTATTTCAAAAATCATATATTGGATTACCTTAGACATGGAAAAGATAAATATCAATCGTTATCTACGCATAGGTGCTGTACCAGTTTTGAAGTGTAGATAAATCCAGATTTTCGATAAAATTGATTACATTATTCTGTGAAATTAAATGCAGTTAATCTGCATCGATGACTTCGTGTAGGCACATGAGTAGGGATTTACGCATATCTTTATGAACTATTGTGGGTATTTTTGTATTTCGGGTTTTTGCGAAGGTTAAGAAGCAATCTTTCGGCGGATCAAAGACAATAAACGCAATTAAATGATGACGATGTTCTTGTCAACACCTTATTAAAATAATCCCTGCGCCTTAATTACCGAAAAAAACTACATATGGATGTGTAATTGTTTGGTTATTGTAAACTACATTTACTAGCAAATAGCTTAAGTGTGTATAAGTGGTTGGAATCGGTTCCCCAAAACCGAGGTGATTAATCGGAGACCATACTCCGTGATTAATCGATTATTCAGCATTTTATACAAAAAATGAACTTTTTAATATTTTTACCGCTTTTTTTGTTGATATAAACATTATATTGCTATATTTTACAAAAAAAGAACTTTATCATGAATATTCCTTATGTGTTTTGTGATTTAATAATTAATAAATGCTAAAAAATCTTGCTTCATGTTCGAATTAGTGAAAAATCTTGTGGCTGCAATGTTGTGCACAATTTAGTGAATTTACCCATATCATTCACTTAAAAAAAGTTCTCTTGAGAGAATGTAACAATAGAACCAGACTATTGCCAATCAATATACGTCCCCACCAGCTCCACCATTGTCAGAAATATTTTTGTTATATGTTGCCATAGCAACCAGAATTCTTGACGTATGAACAACATAAAATGACGTGCATAATGTCCTTATTGCCCATCTATCCATGTTTCAAGTTTCATGAAAAAAAAAACTTTTAAAGTTATCGCAGGATCCAGAAAAGTGTGACTGACAGACGCACAGAGCGCAAACCATAAGTCCCCTCCGGTGAAGCCGGTAGGTAACAATAACCAAAACATAATGAGTGCAGATTTGTATAGTTAAGAAATGAATTAGGACATATATGATTCAGGATTTCTTCCAAATGAACTTGGACAATTTACAAAATAAACAATGTAACATCGTATGTTTGCATGGTTTTATTTTTAGAGTAAACATACCATGGTTCGTGTACTGATTACTGCAGTAATTATAGAACACATATGTCATATCAAGGTTTCCGTCCTTTGCTGGTTTAGTAGGATTGGTTCCAAACAACAGATTTTTTCTTAGATTTTTTTAGAAAGGGAACAAATTCTTCTCTGATAGACATCTTGAATGAATTGCCTATACACATCCGTATTACGATCGCTGATTGGTATAAAGGGATTGTTTTACCCAATAAAAAATTCGTTTCAGTTGATCGGTAAACAGAAATGGTCTAGTTAAAAAGTTATCGAATGATCGGTACGGTAAAAAATTTATCAACTTTTCGGCGACTCGAATTTTTCATCGTCACGACGCGTCGACGATCTGATTAATCAACTCACCACTAGTGGGTATACATTTAATGTTGTTAAATTCATCGACATATTAGAGTATATACATATGATTTTCTGTCCAGATTTTTAAACTAGAGATTTTAAAACATATTTAGTGTATACGATGTTAATTGCTTTAACAGGCATTGAACTGGTTGCAATGAAACCTGCTTTCAGGCACCGCACATGTACCCATTGGCAGACTGTAGTTAAAATGAGGTATTATTTACGAAGCAATGCGCTTGAAGCTGAATGAAACACAAAGCAAAAATATTTGCTCGCAGTAATATTTACCCATTATGTTGGAAAATTCTCTAAATGCCCTGATAAATGTAAGATACTAGGCTAAGATTGTAACTGAATAAAGCTAATTGGAAATTGTCTTCATCGCTATAACACTCGTTTACAGCCATTCAGTTGAGTAAATATGCATGCAGAAACAACAACAGCATTTATAAGCTTTTAGCAAAAGTAAATTTTTTTTGTCAAATGCAACATACACATGTGAAATGACATGGACTATGAGATTTATGGTACTTACTTAACATTAGAAGTTTATTTATTTGTCATATAATATGTATGACTCAAAATTTAAAATGACTGTTGTTCATTAAATACGTTAACAATGTTTTGATATAATACTGATATGTTTATTATTTTGAGTTCTCATTAAGATATCAAACTTATTTAACGTTGGAGATACTAAAAAAATGACTTTAAATAGGGTTTTCTAATATTTATAGGTTATTAGACGTTTCACTGTACAATACGGAGATATATTTGGACGTGCACACAGTTTGACGTCATATTGGACGAGCCTTTAGGCGAGTCTAATATGACCTTCAATGAGTGCGAGTCCAAATATATCACGTATTGTACAGTTTAAACGTCTAATAAGCTTTTTATTCTATAACCCTTTCTTCAGCTCTTTGTTTCACTTTAATTTTGATTTGAAAATGCTTTAATTGCATCTATGCTATTTTCAAGACAAGCACCCGTGTGAGTCGATTATAGTACATTCGGATACTTTTTCTCGGTAATGGCTTTTATCGTTATAAAACAATTGCTTAGTGCGCTAGTACTCAACTGACCAATATGGAAAAAAATACAGACTTTTGGATCCAATACCGGAATATATTGGACGGTCACGTGGTACATATGAAGAATGCCGATTGGATGAATTTTTTGGACATATAATAACTTCGTGTATTGAAAGAGTCCCGAGCAATATTGTGGTATTGACCTTGTTCTAATTTTAATCTAGGTGATTGGAATGGGCAGAATTGAGTAAGTGCTGTTTTGAATTGTTTCGTTGTAATGATATCCAAATAATTTGTGATACTAAAATATCTTTGATGCGGTTATATGTATTAGGTCGAGATGAATTATTGATCTAAGTGTTTTATGCAATACAAATGGCAAGTTACTGGTCACCTCATAACCCTGGGCTAGTTTATAGGCATGTGATTATTAGTGTCTTGTTCTGAGAAAACTGGACATAATGCGTGCGCTTAAAGTGTCGTCCCTGATCAGCCTGTGCAGTCCGCATAGGCTAATCAGGGACGACACTCTCCGCTCTAATGGTATTGTTCGTTTAAAGAAAGTCACTTTTTTGAAAATCTAGTTTAAGCGGAAAGGGTCGTCCCTGATTAGCCTGTGCGGACTGCACAGGCTGATCAGGGACGACACTTTACGCGCATGCATTATGCCCAGTTTTATCAGAACAAGGCTCATTATATAAGGCTCTTCAAGTGACTCCCAAGGGGGACCCTCTCTCTTGAACGCAGACAGGTGGTACAAACATCTCGGAAAATGACCGATGCAAGTTAAAGAAAGTCATTATTTTGAAAAAAGAACATCATTTTATGATGACAAAAATAAACGGTTCACAGTACCCTCGTATTCAGATTAGCGTGTGTGGATGGATATTAAAACGATCGCTTTTTGAACGCTACTGTTGTAATTGTGTTGTACTTACATGTTAAGTTAGTGTTTTGTTTATTTAAGACATGTTCTGACTTGTATAGCCTTATAACTCTTTCCAGTTCACACAAGCATGCAATCAAGCATACTCCTTACGAATGTTTGTCACAACCTCCGTAAGGTCCAATCATAATGATGTATTTACATTCGATTAATGTTGACAGAGTTATGCATATTGCATAAAATAATGCTTTAAATTATTAAGCTACATGTACATGTAATGGGCCAATACTGAACTTATATTGGCAAAATGGTTTATGCTTTTAAAGCTTTTATTACAACTTTTGGTATATCGCAGTAAAGAAAATATGTATTTCAGTTAAATTTATTTATTGCAGTTTTTACCTAGACCAGTTCAATTATAGTAAAATGTGTCGAGATTTATAAGAATAAATGATTGTTGTGGCGTTTGTTTTTATAAAATAAAATGAAAATATAACACTTTTCTACACCAAATGGTCAATTATAAAACCGACTACGTCCCTGCAAGTTCTCATTCATATTTCAAAGTTTGAGCCGACCTGACGTACATTTGTACTCAAGAAAGAATTCTACCAAATTGGCAGTGCGGCTAAAGGCTGCGCAATTAAAAAAACAACACAAATCAATATTTCAACTTAAAAACGTCAATAACCAGCTCCAAGATTGTCCATGTTTCAACTTCATATCACAAATGAAAAAATTTGAAACAACGACCTCTATTTATATGCAAATTGTCTGAACGTATTGCATTTATGGTTTGAACGTTGTAACTGCATTGAACGAGAAAAACGTACTTGGAACCGACTGCGACCTCCTTAAAACGAGTACAACGTACTAAGAACTTACTGAGAACTTATAGAACGTGTTGCAAACGTTGTAAGAACTTATCTTTTAGTTTCTATTTATATACACGAAACAAGATCGTACTTAAAACGTAGTGCGGACGGGGTCGGTTTTTTTGAGAACGGATTGGACGGACTAGAAACGAACTCGATCGGCGATGCATCGTACAGCTAATTTTGGTCCAATCGCACAACGTTCTGGCACGTTCCAAACCCGACCTTAGTACGACCTATCTGTTCTTAGTACGTCCATTCCGTTTCCATTACGTTGTTACTACGTTTAATTGTAGAACGGGATGATCGGAAGAAAATTTGAGTAGGCTCAAAGTTCTGAAACACCTGTGCCGTTCAACCCCGTTCCAGGCCGTCAACAAAGTTCGAAGACAGTTCGTAACACGTTGCTACTACGATCACTCCGTTCTCAAACAGTTCGAGAACGTTTAGTCAAAATGTTTAGAACGTATTTCGAACGGAGTCGATGTATCGGGGGTATAAACCAATCTCTGGTTTAATGGTCGCCATCTTTTGAACTATTTTCAATCTTGCCGGGTCGTGTGCATCGAAATGCTACTTTTTAAATGTCAGGGAAAAAATATAAAGCATGAGGACGCCAGAAATAGCAACAGTGGAAGGCGATATTAATTGCGAAAAGTTGGGAATTTTAGCACATGTTGCACGGTTCTGTATATGTATAGTGTTATTATCAACTGTATTCGAGGATATTGAACTGGTAGCTGAATTGTTGGTGGAAATGGAATTTCGAAATATGTTATTATATTATATCGTGTAGAATTATTATCAGCATCATTTATGTGGAACATTGCAATATTAAAAATACTAGTGTTTCATAGTTACTGTGCTCTTAACATAGTTCACTGACCATCAACATTGAAACGATTCCTGTACACAGGTAAATTAAATATTTGAATTTGTGCAGAATTTTTATTTTTACAAATAATTATTTATTTTTACCAATGTATCTTAGATAGATTGCACTGAAAGTATAAAGCTTACTAAGACACTCAAGCTGTTTCCTGGGTAGCAACAATATTTGTTCACAATATAGCAGGATCATGCGGCCTCGGGTATTTTTGGCCTCGGCTTTTAGCCTGGGTCGATTTTTCTCCAGTTTTATAAGCCCATAAATCAACTCGGCCCTATCTTTACTAATTCATATTATTTACAGATTTTGAGAACCCTCACTCAGTGTTAGTGGGGATCAAGCAGGGACCTTCTTATAGCTAAATGGAAACGATATCCAGTATGACTGCAACACTTTTTGTATATCATTAAATATCATCATTGATGATCCTGTTATTCTAACTTCATTACCAATTAACTGAAACAATGTTAAACTCATTTTTGCTACTGTCCTCTGCACAAAACATGATATATCTGCATGTACATCCAACCAAACCAGTAAAACTAACTGTCACTTAATTAAATTAATTACAGTAACTTTTGTGCATGTGAGCTTTTCAACATTAACAGCTCTTGAAAAAATATACTTCACATCATATTTCATATTGTTTTATTTAAGTATAGGCTTTTAATTGTATTATTCCAACACTCATGTATGTGGCTATACAACAATACAACGATGTGTCACATTATTTATGAAAAATGCCAATACATCGCCATATCATCTGTGATTTAAGGCACGTAATCTAGTGATGTTATCTGATAAATAATGAAAATATAATAAATGCAAAGTGAAACAAATCAGTTGAATAATGCGACCAACTAAGATTTTCTAAAAGAGCAATACATATCGTGAATTAATTTAAATAAAAGCAAGTGGAAACTTTGTCTCTGGGATGATGGGATCACAGTTAAGACTTATTTGTAAAATCTGCAAATTTGCCTTTGGCCATATAGAATTTGGGAATAATAACCCTCAATTCACATAAAAAGGAACAGGGTGTAGCACGCTGCTGTTTAACTCTTGATCTTGTTGATGAATTGTACGGGTAATTTTCATACAACAAAAAAGAATTGGCAGATACATTTTTTCTAAGCAGAACACATGATTCATACAAATGATATCATATTGTGTAATGAGCTAGCATATGAGCAAACATTATATCTCATATTAGTGGTGCACATGTCATGTATGTTGCACATTAAAAAATCATATGTCAAGATAATTTCTGTATCACTAAAGCATTTCATAACAAGAAGACCTGCATTTAATGCCAATTACATGTAACAGTATTCTGTATTTCATGCGCATTTAATACACTTGAAAATACAGATAAGATACACATTTAACAGAAACAAATGTATTTATTCTGCATATTTCCAGAATTAATACTCTTCAATGTCTTAAAGTGTATTTTTTATCTTCACAAATGATTCATACATATGATATCATATGGTTTATGAAAAATCATTTGAGCACACTTTGTATCTCATATTAGTGGTGTAAATGTAATACTAATGTAAGTGTCACATTTCGAGGGAAACATTTATATAAAAGGGTTTTATTAATCTTTAAAGACGTTATGACAAGATACTGTCTGTATCACTAACGCATTTAATTACAAATAGTGCATTTTATGCCCATTACATAAAACAGTCTTGGCGTTTCTCGTTTTTATGCATTTAATGTGCGTGTACTACACTTGAAAATGCAGCCAAGACAGGCATTACACAGAATAAAATTATCTGTTCTGCATTTTTACAGCATAAATACTCTAAAACGTATTAAAATATATTTGTTATCTTCACAAATACACTCTTCCAGGAGATCATTATGTTGAAGTACCTTTTAGTAAGTTTTAATGATATTTTCAAATGCATTTGTACACTCTTTTGCAAAGAAAAAACGTCGTACAAGTCAGAAATAATATGCAAGTATAGTTATAATAAAAGTTATTTATGTTCATAAAAAACAGTGGCATATGCATATCAGTGCCTATGTAGTAGCTGTAGGCCTTATTAAGTCTACTTGTGTTGGACATCATGCATTTTGTATACTAATACATATGTTGCTTTAAAAATATAGCTTCCCATACAGCTCAATACAATGTTCAATAGACCAGACTATGTAGAGTTGGAAAAAACATCACTTTTGGAATAATCTTTGCAATAATGTATAATATGCTGATTTGATTTATAAGTGAAATAGACACTTGCTTATAAAACCTGATTTTACGTCAGCACTAAATGTTTAGTTTGAGATTTTTATTACTCAAAAAATAAAACCGTGTCCATGAACACAGTTTATGAATGAAGTCAGAATCATAAAATATGCCATAACTTTTCACAAGAAAGTCATGGAAAACTGCTTCTTGTATTAAAAGAATAGAATGAATATTACAACAAGACTTTCTGAACGTGAAATAAACTGTTTTGTCTCGGAAAATAACCAAAATGATGTCCATTCAAAGTTTTATATCTTAGTTCAAATTCAGATATATCATTGTTAAAACACTACTTCAATTCCTTTCACACAATACTGTAATAATTTCACAGTTTATGATTGTTATTGACTCTTTGTTAACTTAATTAGTTATCATTATAATATTGATGCATCATCAATTTAATTATAAACATGTTACATCACTGTTTTAACACTAATACTTTAAAGAATAAGGCTGGCTTAGTAGCATAATAATTCCTGAATTCTAAAGTACTTTCACACAATAAAGGAATACTGCTGTGATAGTAATTTAGCTCATGTGATATTAATTTGGCTCCAATAGAGATAACCCAAATCAAAGTATAGATCTATTAGTAAAACTAACATTGATTGACATTGATAAAACGATATTGAAAAACATGTATTTGTAAAACTATTGATACAAATATGAATTGTTTTATTACATCATTTAGGATTATTTTGTTAAGCCCCGAAGACTATCACATTGTAACAGTCAATATACGGAAAATCAACATTAGCATTTTTTTCCTCGTTCATCAATGTCATAATTGATAAAAATGTATATTAAAATGGTATTATTTTTATATTAAATGGTAAGATCTGCTTTGTCAGCTAGATTGTCACAATCCAGTGGGGTTTTATACTGAAGTTTTCTCAATGAATGTGGGGTTGTCCTGAGAATCAATCACACATGGTATCATTGGGGAGATGCACTGTTAAGTTAATGATCATATCAGCCACACATGGTATCATTGGGGAGATGCACTGTTAAGTTGATGATCATATCAGCCACACATGGTATCACTGGGGAGATGCACTGTTAAGTTGATGATCATATCAGCCACACATGGTATCATTGGGGAGATGCACTGTTAGGTTGATGATCATATCAGCCACACATGGTATCATTTGGGAGATGCACTGTTAAGTTGATGATCATATCAGCCACCCATGGTATCATTGGGGAGATGCACTGTTAAGTTGATGATCATATCAGCCACACATGGTATCATTGGGGAGATGCACTGTTAAGTTGATGATCATATCAGCCACACATGGTATCATTGGGGAGATGCACTGTTAAGTTGATGATCATATCAGCCACACATGGTATCATTGGGGAGATGCACTGTTAAGTTGATGATCATATCAGCCACACATGGTATCATTGGGGAGATGCACTGTTAAGTTGATGATCATATCAGCCACACATGGTATCATTGGGGAGATGCACTGTTAAGTTGATGATCATATCAGCCACACATGGTATCATTGGGGAGATGCACTGTTAAGTTGATGATCATATCAGCCACATATGGTATCATTGGGGAGATGCACTGTTAAGTTGATGATCATATCAGCCACACATGGTATCATTGGGGAGATGCACTGTTAAGTTGATGATCATATCAGCCACACATGGTATCATTGGGGGAGATGCACTGTTAAGTTGATGATCATATCAGCCACCCATGGTATCATTTGGGAGATGAATTGTTAAGTTGATGATCATATCAGCCACACATGGTATCACTGGGGAGATGCACTGTTAAGTTGATGATCATATCAGCCACCCATGGTATCATTTGGGAGATGAATTGTTAAGTTGATGATCATTAGTCCTTTATAATCCAGTATACATGTAAAAAGCGAACTTACAACTAATAATCAAGGACAGGATGTTATCACTTATGCATGTAGAGGGATACACAGATTGTCTAAGTCTGTTTACAGCCTTGTAAGAATAGATTGTCTAAGTCTGTTTATAGCCTTGTAAGAATAGATTGTCTAAGTCTGTTTACAGCCTTGTAAGAATATATTGTCTAAGTCTGTTTATAGCCTTGTAAGAATAGATTGCCTAAGTCTGTTTACAGCCTTGTAAGAATAGATTGTCTAAGTCTGTTTATAGCCTTGTAAGAATAGATTGTCTAAGTCTGTTTACAGCCTTGTAAGAATAGATTGTCTAAGTCTGTTTATAGCCTTGTAAGAATAGATTGTCTAAGTCTGTTTACAGCCTTGTAAGAATAGATTGTCTTAGTATGTTTATAGCCTTGTAAGAATAGATTGTCTAAGTCTGTTTACAGCCTTGTAAGAATAGATTGTCTTAGTCTGTTTATAGCCTTGTAAGAATAGATTGTCTAAGTCTGTTTACAGCCTTGTAAGAATAGATTGTCTAAGTCTGTTTATAGCCTTGTAAGAATAGATTGTCTAAGTCTGTTTATAGCCTTGTAAGAATAGATTGTCTAAGTCTGTTTACAGCCTTGTAAGAATAGATTGTCTTAGTCTGTTTATAGCCTTGTAAGAATAGATTGTCTAAGTCTGTTTACAGCCTTGTAAGAATAGATTGTCTAAGTCTGTTTATAGCCTTGTAAGAATAGATTGTCTAAGTCTGTTTACAGCCTTGTAAGAATAGATTGTCTAAGTCTGTTTATAGCCTTGTAAGAATAGATTGTCTAAGTCTGTTTATAGCCTTGTAAGAATAGATTGTCTTAGTCTGTTTATAGCCTTGTAAGAATAGATTGTCTAAGTCTGTTTATAGCCTTGTAAGAATAGATTGTCTAAGTCTGTTTACAGCCTTGTAAGAATAGATTGTCTTAGTCTGTTTATAGCCTTGTAAGAATAGATTGTCTTAGTCTGTTTATAGCCTTGTAAGAATAGATTGTCTAAGTCTGTTTACAGCCTTGTAAGAATAGATTGTCTAAGTCTGTTTATAGCCTTGTAAGAATAGATTGTCTTAGTCTGTTTATAGCCTTGTAAGAATAGATTGTCTAAGTCTGTTTACAGCCTTGTAAGAATAGATTGTCTTAGTCTGTTTATAGCCTTGTAAGAATAGATTGTCTTAGTCTGTTTATAGCCTTGTAAGAATAGATTGTCTTAGTCTGTTTATAGCCTTGTAAGAATAGATTGTCTTAGTCTGTTTATAGCCTTGTAAGAATAGATTGTCTAAGTCTGTTTACAGCCTTGTAAGAATAGATTGTCTAAGTCTGTTTATAGCCTTGTAAGAATAGATTGTCTTAGTCTGTTTATAGCCTTGTAAGAATAGATTGTCTTAGTCTGTTTATGGCCTTGTAAGAATAGATTGTCTTAGTCTGTTTACAGCCTTGTAAGAATAGATTGTCTAAGTCTATTCAGAGCCATTGTCTTTATTTGGCGTCTGTGATGTATGACCAGATCGAAAGTATACATGTCGAAAGTTTACTGTTCTTATTATATTTTCAATTATTTATCGAATACCCGAGTATAACCTAACATGTCATTCATCTTTATTGCAAGGCAATTTAAATACAATTCGTGCATATTTATACCAGGTTCATATAGACAGTTGTAGGATTGCATTCTCAAGATTAAGAATGTCTGCACATAATTTAAAAATTGAAGCTGGTAGATGGAAAAAAACAATACCTACTCCACGCGAAAATAGAACATGTTGTATATGCCATAAGTTAGAAGACGAATTCCTTTTTTTACTTGAATGCCTACTTTACGCTGAATTAAGAAAAAAATACATTAATAAATATTACTATGTAAGACTAAACGTACCGAAATTAATCGAACTTCTTCAGTGCAATAATAGTAAAATAAATAGAAACCTGGCAATTTTGTTAAGAAAGCTTTCAAATTGAGAAATACATATCAAACATATTATGAATAATTTAAGCAGTTTCATAGTGCATACCTCTCACACGCTCACCTAACACATAACATGATAAAATATCTTCCTCGGTACATTTATTATTCTGTATAACGTATTATATTACAAATGATGGATTGTAAAACATTTCATGTGTTTATATGTCTGTGCATGTGTTAAGGTTCATGGGAGGAATAAAATTCATTAAAACTTTGATTTGGTTTTTCTTCATTCAATGTGGTACAATATGGTCAAACTATATATCATTTTAAAGGTAAAGACGGATAGAATAACACAAACACATTTTTGGAATTCAATTTTTTGGCTTTATTCATATATTTTTTTAACCAATACATTTTTACACTAATTTACAAAATCTCAATCTATAGTTAGGAAAGATATGCACTACCGTAATTTGAATAAATACAAAGCTATATACATATACAAGGTCAAGTTAGCAACATTTCACAGAAAATTATTGTCAGAAAACAACAAATGGGTTATTATTCAACTGCATTTTTTGGATAATTTTCCTAAACAAAGTGCTAAAAATAACTTAACTGAACTACTTTTTAAAAATCCAGGTATGGTGGATAATAAGATTCACCATTCTATTTCAAGGACTTAACAATTTTGCAATAACCAAATTGAAAATTTTAAACCATCTCAAATTGAAAGTAATTGCAGACGGCATATAAAATTGTAAATAAATATAAAGAAATAGGTTTGACTGGGAAGAAATCATTGTGATAAAAGGAGATATTGCTCATCAATAACAAGATGTTCTGAGTTTTGTGCAGACGACTCTAGAAATCTCAGTTTTACATAGAAATACACAGCTAGGTATCATGTTTTTTTCTTTCTTCCTTTCTGAACAACTGCTGTGCTTGTACCGTTTTGAATAATGTGTTCCTTTTGGCAAACCGAATCTTTTTATACATTTGTATATTGATTCCTTCTACCCATTTTGAAAGCGTGGCACTCGCTGTGCTCCGTAGAAAGAAACGTGCATTACAAATCGGTCGAAATCACGTGAAGTAGTAAGAAAACCTGGTATGTGTATACACATACCTGAGAAAACACATAATTATTTTGACAGTTGGGTCGCGACTAGTAAAACAATTGTTAACATTAATCAGGAAGAGATCGCGCTTAATAACAGAAATGATCACACAGAGATATAATCACTTACTCCAATTCAAATATTTCCCAGCTGAAAATTTTCCCCCACACGTCTTTTTTTAGTTTATTTGCATTGTTTTTCTGGAGCCGAAGTGCAACTCACATAATATCCATCCGACTTTCGTTGTTTTCACTTTCGTTATTAAAAACTCTGTTTAAAAGAATTATTTTTAACTTTAGGTTGTTGAAGCGAATTATTATTATATATTATCAATAAAATAGTATACCGTGATGAATTGAACGGAGTTTCGTATCGATCTGTCTGTCAGTCTGTAAGCGTTCTATTTTGTGCGCAATAATACAAGTACATGTGATTCGACAACAATTGTAAACATTGGTGAAATGCTTCTTACAAAGTTATTTTTTTGGAGTGTTTATGAGGTCTGATCATGCAGTTTGCACACATCAATGGAAAGATTACAATCCAATGCCTTTTTTAATCGTCAGCCGTTTGGAATGTCAATTAGGCGATTAGTGAGTTTTTAGCATGTTTCTTTCAATTTTATTAATCTAAAAATGGCTGCCCCCATCGTCATGCAATGACATGTGTTCGAGTTTTGATATTTCTAGATATGTAAAAAAATACAAGTATAGCGTAACTTGCCCTCATCAATGTCGATATTATTAACTAGTTATATAATTTTCCGCCGAAATACGTTGAATAAACACCATTCAGATTTTTGAAAATAGGGTCTATTTTTGTGTTAAAATCGCTTTGAATTTTGATTGATTTTGTCGATGGTATGAGATTTTGCTGCACAAAATTGGTAGCAGTTTGAAGGAAAACCATCCTTTCAAGCAAATATGTAAACATTTTCAATGTGGTACTCTTCGTTTAGTCAAATTTGAGTTCAATGCTAGGGGTCCCACATTGTTAAAACTGAAGCCTCTACATGAACCTTTAAGAGAATATATTGTTCTTCATAACAGCGTGTAACAATCTGCATGTTTAATTATAACATTGGCATCGATGTGTGCAGAACATATTTTTGTATATTTTTGTGTACTCATTGGCATTTCTGCCCCGATGTATATGAAAATAAATCCTAAAAATCCATAAAAGCATTAAATCAAAGATTGATTTTGTTGTATCATATTTATTTCTTACTCAAGTATTGCTGTACAAATATATATTTAATGTTTTCTTGAATGTATATACTATTCAAGTAATAAACACATAAACATAGATTTCTCAAAAAGTGCAATTTTTGCCACTGAAATGTCGTTCCTTTCTTGGTTTCTTGGTAATAAGTAAATCGATAACCATTACAATTACTGGGGGCAAAGGTGGAGTATATGGTCTGCTAGACATCTTCCTCGGCCTTACACCTTTTGCCGCGGATCAGCAAGTCCCATCACGTTACAGTCTTCCAGTCTAAAACGCGCAAATCTAATTAATGAGTTGTTGTCAACGACTATACATGTTCACTTAATGAATTTCAGATTATGGGACTGCTTTCTACCGTACTATTCCGTCAGCAGAAAACCAATACGCAATGTATCCAGCGCCAAGTTGTTACGTACAGTTTGCCGTTTGATAAATGTTAAAGGGATCTTTTCACGGTTTGGTAAATTGACAAAATTGAAAAAAGTTGTTTCATATTCGCAAGTTTTCGTTTTAGTTATGATATTTGTGAGGAAACAGTATTACTCAACATTTACCATAGTCCAATATAGCCATTATATGTATATTTGACGATTTGAAAACCTAAAAATTATAAAGCGTTGCAGGGCGAAACGATTGAATACTTTGGAGAGTTCTGTTGTTGTCGTTTAAATTTACGAAACTTCGAAGATTGCTTATATAATGTATTAAATACTTAAATTGTGTATATCCGGCGGAATAGCCGAG
Organism: Dreissena polymorpha; assembly: GCF_020536995.1. Taxonomy (NCBI): domain Eukaryota; kingdom Metazoa; phylum Mollusca; class Bivalvia; order Myida; family Dreissenidae; genus Dreissena; species Dreissena polymorpha. The sequence goes on along the minus strand of NC_068358.1, from coordinate 27,835,132 downwards.
AGGGCTTATGCGGTTTTAGTTCAGACACACTCCAAGACTCCGGGGGTCACTGGTTCGAGCCCTGGTACCGGCTACTTTTTTTTCCTTTTTTAAATTTTATTCTTGATTTTTGACTGGAGCTTTTAAGATCCAATGTTTACATTTATCAATATAAAGCATTTAATGACAAACTTCAAAATATGCCAAAATCTGTGAAAAGGCCCCTTTAACTCGGTTAAATCATTGTTTATGTACATACACGCCAGGTATTATATGCAAAGTTTTTAAATGTTCCTCTCTGAATTTCATGCGATTGGTATTGTTCGTAAACAATTGAACATGGATGTCGGTCAGATCAATTGAACATGGATGTCGGTCAGATCAATTGAACATGGATGTCGGTCAGATTAATTGAACATGGATGTCGGTCAGATTTAAAAATGCCAAATTCCAAAACTGACTAAATCGTTTAGCTATTTGCATAAAATAGTAAATTGACGTTAACATAAAACTATTAGCTAATAATGGGCAAGAACATTAAAATAAATTATTCCTCTTCCTTCTTTTTGTTTTAATTGTGAGTGAATCAACACATTATAATAGTTGAACAAGTTTAACAAACCCTTCTATTTAAACATCTTAGATTTTCGGATATAAAATTGAATAACTGCATCACTTTTATGTACAACAATATGAAATTAAGTTTGAAGAACATACATATAACATGATTTTCCTATTCAATTAATTGCACGGACGGATTTTGTTGTTGCGAGTGCCAGTGATGTTCAATACAGTCAAAGGTATAACATTAAGATGAAATGCCGTCTTTGTACATAGAAAGGATCTCGTGTAAAGCAAATATCGTTTAAAGCTATGTAAAAATATTGTATTGTAGAAATATTTGTATGTATGCAAACAAGGTTGCAGTAACAATTTGAATGTAAAGGTTCATGTTCAACAGTGTGTAATTAAAACAGTATTTCTATCGTATCTTCCGTTATTAATGTCTAAGGCCGGGTTTCCATGCATCCGTGTCCGCGCTCCGCGTCCGCGTACCGTGTTCGCGTTCCGTTTACGGACGCGGAGTATCGTTTCCACGCATCCGCTTATTATCTAAGCCTTTCCGTGTAAAAAGCTCATTCCAAACGTGGTGGTACTTGGATAAGGATGTCGTTATTAGAAGAGCACACATTTTTTAGGATGACTGCTGCGGCAGCACTGTATGTTAGTAGACGGAAAAGCAGACAAAGGTGCTGGACACGTGCCATCATAAGAAATCGTCAAATTTACGGTACATATACTACCATCTTGTAAGAGAATTAGAGCTGAACGATGAAGAGTTCAGGAGCTTGGTAAGTTAAAGAAAGAAAGAAAAAACCATGATACCTTGGTAAGTTATTAATACTTATTAACAAAATATTTTAATATTGTTATAACCAAAGGTATAAAAAAAGTCCTAATTATCTCCTTGTTCCATACCGCTATCAGCTAATTTCTCCAACACCACAGTACAGAAAGCCGAAACTAGCTGATAAGCCACTCTGGACAGGCTGAATTAATGACAATTAGCAAAGTTATATTGATACACATTACTGATTATTCGTTTTACAGACTTTAAAACTTGTATGTGAGCCCTCGATTTTTCACGGACGCAATACGCGGACGAAAAATGCGGACGCGGAACGCGGATACATGGAAACGCTCCAACAGATTTTAACCAGTTTGTTTATTCGCGGACACGGACACGGAACGCGGACGTGGGGACATGGAAACTCGGCCTTATCAGTGTATGTTTTGCTGTCTTGATTTTATGTCTTGGCACTTGCATTTGAACGAACAATAGAGCACTGAAAAATAGTATATTCATTTCAAGCCGAGCACACCCCCTACCACAGATTTATTGCCGAAAGTACATGGCGGGAAAAAAAATAGCATTCATGTCATAATGAGCATGGCTTTTAACACTTTGTTTCCATTGACTATTTAATAACCAAACAGCATCCATTCCTCTTATTCCATTCCCAATATCTGATTCACTTCTAGCGGAGACATAAACATTATTTTACTACCTCGAATTGTTGATTACTACAGTTTGTCTGAAAAGAACGTCGGTACTTATTTATGTTTGCATTTTACATATTTACATTGTACATATGTATCACCCTAAGTAAAACTTATATATACTAGTGTATATTAAAACAAACATTAATATTCGATGTACATTACGTATATACGTATTGTCACAAAGAGTTGTATTGTATTATTTTCAATACGTTTTCCTAATATCCATGCTATCTGCAATCCATGAACCTTCCAATATGAAAACAATTAAGATTGCTATCATATAAACCTGTTTGTTTAAAGAACATTCGTGGATGAATATTTCAGGTCATAGAAAGACGTCAGCCGTTAAAGCTTGTCTACGCATACGTACACAATTGTAACAATATATGTATTGGGAGAACATGTATTCAGAGCTCCAGATAAGGATTTAGTTTAAAGGGTATTTCACCCCTGATATTATTGTTAAAGCGTATTTTACTCCTTTGTTTCAGCCATAAAGGGTATTTGGGAATATTTAGAGTATTTTCCATTTCCATTGACACTTGACAAAGTAAATAGCTTGTTTACTCTAGAAACATTTTTTTTATATTATAAAATGCAAACAGAATGAATTGAAAATGACGATATAAACAGACTTTCTTTAAAAATATTTCCGCACGAGCCGCTGGTCGCTTAAAAATCCCGTTTGTTGATCCACAAGCAGGCTTATTTTGATTTACTTACTTTTGATTCAAAGGTTAACTTACACTAAAAACTCAACTTTATATTTGGTTAAACACTTTAATTGATTTAAAATACGTACCAAGATTTTTATTGCGTTTTGTTACGTACTGGGCCGATTTTAATGCGTTTTTTTTTCTATTTTCAATGCGTAAATACGCAGATACGCCTCTTATCTGGAGCTCTGCATGTAATTTCGTTGTGCGTTACGAGTAAGAATATCAGTTCGTCTAAGACCACAAATAAAATAGCCCATGCATTAACAAACGCAGAGACATTTACTTGTAAGCGTCGCACTGAAGTGCGAGGACTAGTTTGTAATACGTGTTTTTTCGCTTATGGGAGGAGAAGTTATTTTACGGAGCAATGTATATATTTTGTTGTCAGAATATCTTGCATAGTGGTGATTTTTTGTGTTAATTAGTGTAAATAAGTACTACATTTGTGCCTATTACATTTACTACAACATTTATTGCCAATAATGCAAAGCTAATTGTTTTAATTAATAACTGATCACAGGGGAAAGATCACAGGGACTGGGCAAATACGCGAACCGGTGAAACTCTCTGGTTTTGTATAAAAACAAAACTTCTTTGTTTCACTAGCCTAGCAACCACCTAGTTACTAATAAAAGCGCTTTAAAGCGCGAAGCGCGACACGTATTATTATTTGTAATAATGAGTCTTGATAAAGGGAGCAGCCGCTTATCAATGAGGAGCACCATCACAGCACCCCAGTCGCATTACTATTAAGTTCTCCTTCAGATTTTTTTAAGAGCCACATATAGATGGCCGCAGGCCTGACCCGTATCTTGCCAGTGGTATGGACCCTTTGGTATGGACCTTTAACCCCGCTCACTATCCAGCGTTTAAACTTCCGGGTTCACATTTAAACCGACTCTTAATAGCCAATTAATATCTTAGTTAGAAGGTGATTTTTCAAGCGGTTCCGTAGTGTATTGGATACACGCTCGCTTCACATGTGAGAGGCCCAAGGTTCGAGCCCCAGTAGAATCAAATTATTTTATTTGTGTTCTATGTTAGCTTTTTTTTATGAAGACATTTAGTTTAAATAAATATGTTGTTTTACTGTAACCATCTTTTGTTTTTATTATGCCCTATGTGTGAAAGGTTGGGGGGGGGGGGTTCGTAAACACATTAAAACTTTTACAGTGTTTTCATATCAATGAGTGCTCAAGCCCTATCGTAAATGAGCAACGTAAGAATAAGTTCAGAATCATCTCCCCTTTAAGTTGAGAAAAATATGAAATTACGCTTACAAGATAGGGCAGATTTTTTTTAAACCCACACAGTTCTGATCCATTAATGAATACTGCACACGGATGCCAGTAAAAAAGCAAACCAATGTAAATAAAATGAACTATGAAATAGTTAGGGGTTACAACACGAAATCATAGATAATGGTTATTTGGGCGTTATAACACAACATCATAGATAATGGTTATTTGGGGATACACCACAAAATCATATTAAATGGTAATACCAGTATCTTTTTCAATTTTGTTTAAAATAATCGGCCAATATATTAATATTTACAGTAGAAAAAATCGTTCCATGTTACTTCATTGAGTGCCTTTTACACTGAAATTCCCGACGCACTTTGATGCTTTGCATCAATACTTATCTTGTTAAAACAAGATATCGTTAAAAAAGATATACGGCGTTGATTGTGGTTGCATTTTATGAAAGGTAAAGAGTTCAATGAATGAGTTTAAGGATAGCGAATGTCTTTTTCTGTGCAGTTCTTAGCTGCATCACACGCAGTACGGGATGTAACGCGGAGTTTTTGCGGCTTATTTTACATTATTACATATTGCTGGTCAAAAACCTATAGATACAAAACAGAAAACCAACAGAAGCATGGAAGGGAAATTAAAACATATGAGTCAACCGGCCACACTCGAAGTATCCGTACATATTTTAAATATTTATACGCCCGTTCTTCGAACAAACCTGTTTAGTGGTTTGTCGGGCATTGATATTTGATTCGATTATTAACAGTATCGAAAATCATCGCGCTCAAGCCTAATACATTAGTCAATATGGTGGAATAATTCTTGTTAAAAATAATTAAAAATAATATTTATCATGGTATTGTTGAAAACACATTAAGAATCTATTATTGACATACCATAATTCTATCGCTGGATATCTTCATTTAACATCTTTCTGTTCTAAAGAAAATTCCAGTTCACCTAGCTCACGCTATAGCGTCTTTATTATATAACGATTATTTTACTGGCCGCGAACTCCGGTCAGCACATAAGGTAGTCGTGAAGACGCAGCGATGACCTGTATCTGACCCTGATACCTCGCGGGTTGAAATGAAATTCATTACAGTAAGGCCTCGCTTCCACTGCTCTTTATACTGCTACATGTTAACATGTTGACAGGAATATGGAAAATGGTTCTAAATATGAGAACATAGCCTTTAAGTACAAACGTTCTCGCGCTGGCAATCCTCTGAAAATAAAAGGTGCACGCACACACTGTATTGATGTCGAGATTGAGTTTAAAACTGTTCTATCTATTAAGCCTTGTTATAAGAGATAAAATTGTTTGCTGAACACACAGTAGAACAGTGTTACAAAACGCGGGCATGTTTCCAATGTTCTAGTCGTATGCTTAAATCAGCTTATGTGATAAATGAAGTGCATTCATTCTGACCTAGCCGCGGGAAACTTTATTTGAATTTTATTGGACAGTTACAAAGGTCAGGTAAGGTGAAAAGCTGGCGTATACAGCTACGCCGAAAAACCATCATTTTAAATTAAAAGTATCAAACAATAAGGAAAAATCAACTTCTCCGAAAAAAAACTATTCACTATCAAAAATATAATATAAATAAAGAAAGTGAAAAAAAATTCAAACAAGTTGATTTTTCGTTATAATTTGATTATTTTTTATTCAAAATGTTGTTGTTTTTTTCTAATTATTATCATAGACACACGCTAACCACCTTTGGTACACATGTACTATCCAAAACAATTGAAATGAACCTCGTTCTGGAAAAAAATAGCTTAATGCATTTGCATCAAGTGTCATCCCATATTAGATTTTTCAGCCCGAACAATCTTACCAGGGAAGACACTGCCCGAACAATCTTACCAGGGAAGACACTGCCCGAACAATCTTACCAGGGAAGACACTGCCCGAACAATCTTACCAGGGAAGACACTGCCCGAACAATCTAACCAGGGAAGACACTGCCCGAACAATCTTACCAGGGAAGACACTGCCCGAACAATCTTACCAGGGAAGACACTGCCCGAACAATCTTACCAGGGAAGACACTGCCCGAACAATCTTACCAGGGAAGACACTGCCCGAACAATCTTACCAGGGAAGACACTTTCAGCTTTTATGGAATTTTATGTTTAAAGAAGTTATCTTTTAGACGAATATTTAGTTTAGGCGGAATTTACGCATATGCATTGAGCCCGATCTCCATGAACGAGCCTCGGATAATGTTGTTTACTGAAAACTGTCAAAAGAAAACAGACAAAAAAACTGTTGGCGTATTCATCAACACCAATCATAACAACACTATCTTTCATGTCAATGTAACATCAACGCCGACATGCATACATAGCACGCAGATGTCATAAGCGCCCGACGTACCTGTCAGCATGTACTGCACACCGGACAGAGCGGTGACTGTTTTCGCAGATACAATATGCGATTACTGCAGGTTGCGTTGACGATCGACCAACGGGCACTATAGAATCGTTTAACATCATAATATGGTTGCGCAATATTTCAGTAACAAAGAGTTGGATATTGCATCTATAAATTTTAATTAATTTCATGAGTCCACACATAATGCAGCTTCTGGCTCGGAAAGGACCTCATAATTTTCGAAATACACACACGCACGAAAGCACACATGCGTTGTTGCGTACAACTTTGAAGAACAACACACCATTAATAAGTCAATCCAATCAGAAGTACTGAATTTGAGGTATGAATTGCACACGACTTTTTCATATAAACAAGTCATTTAAAATGCCAACTTACAACGGGCAAACTTCAAGTTTCGACAGACACATTAATTTGCATTCATATAAATAAAAAAACAACATAGATACGGTGATTATGTTAATGGAGTTTTGTTGTTGATAAACACAAACGTCGTTAAATTCAAAGTGATATGACTAATGTCGCGGATGTTGTTTTAAAACGCATTTCCTCCACTTATATTTAAATGAGAAAGAACGTGGTTTAAAATCAGAGACCCTACATCGAGAATTTAAAAGCCAAAAGAAAACTAGTAATTCTGAAAATTGAGATAAAACAAAACTGGAGACAAAAAAAGTAGTACCGGTTGGTTTCGTTGTAAAATTGTATAGGGAACAAGCGAATTGTGCGGCGAGACTGATTACATACTTACGTCAGAACAATGGCTTTATTTCACTGACAAACAGTGCTAATTATTCATAATGTTCGCTTTTATTTTTCGCTAATTGAAAAAGTGAATTACCAGTTTAAATCACTGCCGAAGGACATACAATTAAATACCATAAGGTATTTCCTTTAATAAAACGACAGCTTCATCATTCGTTGTTTTAAAACTTCAAACACTTTTTTACTTGAAAAGAGTACCGATAAACAAGAGTACCGGTACACAAGAGTACCGGTATACAAGAGGACCTGTAAACAAGAGTACCGGTATACAAGAGTATCGGCATACAGTATACAAGAGTATCGGCATACAAGAGTACCGGCATACAAGAGTGCCGGTATACAAGAGTACAGGTACACAAGAGGACCTGTTAACAAGAGAACCGGTATACAAAAGTACCGGTATACAAGATTACCGTCAGACATGAGTACCGATATACAAGTGTTCCGGTACACAAGAATGCCGGTTGACAAGAGTGCCGGTACACCAGAGTATCGTTAAACAAGAGTACCGGTATACAAGAATGTCGGTATACAATTGTACCGTTATACAAGGGTATCGGTATACAAAAGTATCTATACAAATGTACCGGTATACAAGAGTACCGGTATACCAGATTATCGTTAAACAAGAGAACCGATATACAATAGTTTCGGTTTACAAAAGAACCGGTTTACAAAAGTATCGGTATACAAGAGTACCGGTATACAAAAGTACCGGTATACAAGAGTGCCGGTATACAAAAGTACCGGTATACAAGAGTATCGTTAAACAAGAGTAACGGTATACAATAGTTTCGGTACACAAAAGTACCGGTATACAAAAGTACCGGTATACAAAAGTAACGGTATACAAGAGTACCGGTATAAAAAAAAGTACCGGTATATAAGAGTATCGGTATACAGGAGTACCGGTATACAAGAGAACCGGCATACACAAGTACCGGTATACAAGAGAACCGGTATACACAAGTACCGGTATACAAGAGTACAGGTATACAAGAGTAACGGCATACAAGAGTACCTGTATACAAAAGTACCGGTAAGCTAGAGTACCGGTATACAAGAACACCGGCATACAAGAGTACCGTTTACAAGAGTATCGGTCAACAAGAGTACCGGTTTAAACTATTGGTATACAAAAGTACCGGTAAACAAGAGAACCGGTATACAAGAGAATCGGTATACAAAAGTACCGGTAAACACGAGTACTGGTATACAAGAGAATCGGTAAACAAAAGTACCGGTTAACAAGAGTACCGGTATACAAGAGTATCGGTATACAATAGTACCGGTAAACAAGAGTACCGGTATTCAAGAGTACCGGTATGCATGAGTACCGGTAAACAAGAGTAACGGTATACAAGAGTATCGGTATACAAAAGAATCGGTATGCAAAAGTACCGGTGAACAAGAGTACCGGTTAACAAAAGTATCGGAATACAAAAGTACCGGTTAACAATAGTACCGGTATACAAGAGTACCTGTAAACAACAGTACCGGTATACAATAGTATATTTATACAAAAGTACCGGTAAACAAGAGTACCGGTATACAATAGTATCGGTATACAAAAGTACCGGTATACAAGAGTACCGGTAAACAAGAGTACCGGTATACAAGAGTACCGGTAAACAAGAGTATCGGTCAACAAGAGTACCGGTTTACACAAGTATTGGTACCCACGATATTTCATAAAATGATCCCATTCAAGTTTACTAATATAGCAAATCTTTTAAAAAAAACTGATCGACGGCGAAAGAGGCGCTTCGCTTTTGACAATAACAAGTTTCAATACAATATCAATTTATTTCACAGTTAATTTTGGATATTAAAAATGAATGCCACTAAGTTTTAGCAAGTAAATATTATTAACATTGACACTATTTGCCAAAAATTTGATGTTATGATATGCGAGAGAAAAACAGCTCGTTAATAATAGCAACTTAAAAATCAACATTAATTTAAAAACAGGCGTAATATTTTGTATAAACCGGCATAACTCTCAATGCCACAATAAAGGTACGAACTCACGCAAATTAAGACTTCACAAATGCGTCAATTTGTCACTAAATTATATGGCTTCTTGACGTCAGTTCTGTACAACAATCTCTTTGCAGAACGTCCGAATAAATAATTGTGTAAACGTTGTCTTGACGTGAACCGATGACATTCAATGAACAAGTGTGATTACAATGTGCGTGAGATTTCGTCCATCGTTATAGGAAACTATCAAAATGACAAAAAGGTGACATGAACGATGTTATGATGGATGTCATCTGTGGCAAAATTGAGGTAATCGGTGTGCAGGACCACGTGACTTTAGGGGGTCCCACCTTTTAACTTTAAAGATTTAAAAACTTGAAAATAACTTGAGATATTTGCAAAAATTAAGTTCTTAGCGGTGTGATTACATGCTGTCCAGCCTGCGTGTAAACCCCGTTGATTCTGCACCCTGGTAATCTGTGGAGGGAACGCTCGTTTGGTGCACGAAAAGGTAGAGGCGTCACTGGTTCTGTTGGTGTCTTCGAAATTCCGATGTAAGTGAACTACCGGTGATCACTATGTACACTGCACTCTGTGTAATGTCTTTACATAGATAGGAATAAACATAATCAAACCCCAGTAATAATTTTGGAAACAATATATTGTTACCGTCCGCAAGTCTTATATTTAAGTCTCGGTCGCTATCCGGTTATATTTAAGTCTCGGGTCGCTATCCGGTTATATTTAAGTCTCGGATAGCTATCCGGTTATATTTAAGTCTCGGATCGCTATCCGGTTATATTTAAGTCTCGGGTCGCTATCCGGTTTTATTCAAGTCTCGGGTCGCTATCCGGTTCGTGCAGCGGTTGATACTCAGGCTTCCCACCTAAGTGACCCGAGTTCAATCCCCACTTTCGATGCAGGCATACAGACAGACAGACAGACACTGTCAGACAGATAAAACAGTTTATTAATGTCTCACTTTGTACATAACAACACAATAAAGCGTACACAATTATTTTATATATATAGTAATTTCATCGGAATAGTTTCCATACTTTATGTCCATGCAATAAAACTGCATAGCTTGTTTTAAACATATGCGAAATTCTGAATTTCTTTTTGCATAGATCTAGTTTCCAGCATGTTCTTTCAAATAATTAATTTGCTTGTGCAAGAACAATCTGATAAGCGCCAAAAGAAATGACACACAGATATATATTTATGAGTTGTGCTCTATGAAAAAGGGGTTAAATGCATGTGCGTAAAATGTCGTTTTAGATTAGCCGGTGCATTTCTCACAAGCTTATCAGAGACGACACTTTCCGCCTAAACTTGATTTTTGCTAAGAAGTGACTTTGAATTGACTCTTGTGGCTATAGTCCATGGATCGGGTTAGGCAGACAGGGAACATGTAAATTTTTATATGTATGTTTTATATCTTAATTACCTAAACGTATATTTATCCTGGTTACTTATTTACTGAGGTTTGAGTTAGTCGCAATGATTGTAGATACGTTTGTACTATATTTAGTAAGTAATTCTTGAAATGAAACATATCATAAAAAGGGAAAGTGTCTTCCCTGATTAGCCTTTGCGGACTGCACAGGCTGATCGCGACGGCACTTAGCGGACATGCATTAACCCCTTTTTCATAGAGCACAACCCAAATATTTCATATTTGACATAAACTTAAGGAATTCATCTGCCGGTATATCTCCAAACACCGTACGAAACCTCCGGTAATTATCGTTAATTATTGGGCTAGATTGCACTTTACCGGTTCGCAGTTGTTTACCACTATCAACAAAGCGGGGGTTTGGGGGCGGTAGCCCCCGATACTAGGATATATATAAGATTAAAATAATTATTAGGTGTTGCGTTCAAGGTGTTAGGTGTTGCGGATTAGGGTAAGGGTTAGGGTTCGCTTTTCCGTTATTTACGTACCGGTAAAGTGCAATTGGCCCAATTATTGCTGTACACAAGGTCTCAACACGCTTCCCTAAACAGCATCGTTCGAGGAAAGCTTGTTTAAATGCATGCGGGTAAAGTGTGATCAGAGATGAGGCTTATCTGGGTTGATACTTAACGCACTTGCGCCAAGCCCAGCTTTCCAAATGTATCTCGGAAATTCGTCGTATCATGCACACAAATCTTACGGCGTTTTCCGGAGATAGTCGGCGTATTCCGGAGATAGTCGGCGGCTTCCAGAGATAGTCGGCGTTTCATGATTAATGATTGCCACCGCATGAGGCCATCTATTAATATCACCGAATTAATTGTCGGCTTCACGAAAAACGCATTTGTATCAAATATGAACTATCTATTGTGCCGCAGCGCCGCGAGCTGTCACGTTACGCTCAGCGTTTGACAGGTCGTGCTCGACTGACGTTACGGCGACGTATTTATGTCTGACGGTACGTCAGCTAGAGAGAGCTCCTCAGTTGGGATCTTGCGTTCACAGGATGAAGACGACGATTGCCATACTCCTGCTTGGTTTATGCTCGCAGCATGGTAAGTGGGATCTATTTGGAGGCTTCACAAATAATTTAGCCTTGCTCTGCGAAAAGGGGGTTTAATGCATACGCGTAAAGTGTCGTCCCAGATAAATCAGGCTATTCAGGGGCGTAACTAACCGTCTAAACTCAATTTTTGCTAAGAAGACACTTTCTTTAAACGTTAAATATCATACAAGAATGAAGTGTCGTCCCTGATTAGCCTGTTCAGACTGAACATGCTATTATGCGACGGCATTTTTACGCACATGCATTGAACCAACTTTTCACAGAGCAAGGCCAAATGAGAATATATTGTTAAATTATAATTATTGTTCAGGGACATTCTTTTTCGCCTATTTGAGCGGTTTAGAAATGCGCGAATATTAATTATTTACAATATTCTCATTCTTTTTTTGTAATAAGCGCTAAAATTTAAGCCGCCAAATAATATTTTTTCATAACAAATGACACTTGAGAATACTGTTAAATCATTCATATTCGTCGCCTGTAAATTTCGTGTTTTTTATGAAAAAAAATATACTTTTTCGTTGACACGTTAATTCGTGGAATTCCGAATTTAGAAACATGAGGTGTTTCGTCGGTCACTTACCGATGTGTTTGTGGAAAATGCTTGATTCGGTCCAATCAGTAAATGAAGGAATATTAATGGTCGAATAATCATGGCTTCTTTCTTACATATCATTTTTCAAAATTATAAACCATGCGACTTTTATATTCCATGGACTTTTTGTACGATAACTTACGATAATGTTTATCTTACGACTTAAATTTAAGCAATTAAAACACACGATAAATGTTCTCCTGTGATTATTAAAAAAAAATAGAATTACTGAAAATAACTAATTGTTCATGTTTTGTACGTATCAATTTTATTTTCTTGCCTCGTAATAACTCGTATTTTTTAAGTTTGTCTCACGGTTTTAGATAATTAAAACTCAATGTATGTATTCAAATATGTGTTGTCTTAAACGCACGAATTTAGTTTAACTCTTACACAACACACTGTATAATTATCTATCGACAGTGCGTTGATGAACAAGGCGAGCGGAATACGGAGCGGAATATCGTAAAATAAAGCTCTCATTGCAAGTGCAAAATTATGGGCCGCGTTCTGTGAAAACTGGACAGAATGCATATGCGTAAAGTGTCGTCCCAGATTAGCATGTGCAGTCCGCACAGGCTAATCAGGGCCGACACTTTCCGCTTTTATGAAATTTTTCGTTTAAATGAAGTCTCTTCTTAGCAAAAGTCCAATTTAGGCGTAAAGTGTCGTCCCTGATTAGCCTGTGCGGACTGCACAGGCTAATCTGGGACGACTCTTTACGCACATGCATTATGCCCAATTTTCTCAGAACGCGGCTCATATATGCGCAGATAACGCAAGAATCAATATTTTTCAATCAACTTCGTTTGTTTATCAGCCGTTAAACATCTCTGTGTGACATTCTAATATTTGATCAACGTATTGTTTGTAAGGAGCAACCTTCGAGAAAACATGGCTCGATGCACTGCGAAATTGTCGCTCCAGATTAGCCTATGTTGTCCGCACAGGCTAATACAGGACGACACTTTCTGCTTTCAATTAATTTGTGTCTAAAGGATGTCTCTTCTCAAAGGAAATCCAGTAAACGTGAAATGTGTTGTCCACGTTCAGCCTGTGCGGACAGCACAGACTGCAGAGGCTAATGTAGAACGACACTTACACACATGCAATAATGTCAGTTTTCCCAGGACCTGACTCATTCAATCTCTTTTATAAACTTTTCATAGTTTTAGGGCCGATTTAAGCCAAGGGTTAGGGTCAAAGCAGTTTGGTACAATGAGCGGGTTGAAAGAGCTAAGCCTCGCTCTGTGAAAAGGGGGTTTAATACATGTCCGTAAGATGTCGTCCCAGATTTATCAGGGACTACACTTTTCGCTTTTATGATTTTTTTTTCGTTCAAAGAAAGAATCTTCTTAGAAAAAATCCAGTTTAGGCGGAAAGTGTCGTCCCTTATTAGTCCGTGTGGACTGCACAGGTTAATCTGGGACGACACTTTATGCATAAGCAGTGAGCCCCCTTTTCACAGAGCGAGACTCAGCCCTTTCAATCGGCTCATTGTTCATATTTCTTTTACCCTTTACATTGAACTTACTAGGCCCTACAACTATTAAAATTGTATAGAAGTGACTCATATACGTGAATGAACAGTGAAAATTATCGATAATTTAACTGTTTACTGTGAATTGACGCCATTTTTGGACTAAAAACGTCATTATCCAAGCGAAATTCTTAAACTCTTGACAATGTATATAAACTGAGAAAAAAGCATAAAATAAAAAGAAAATTTGTTGGATTCTGTGGAATATCAGTTTTAATTCACTCGTGATCATAGAAAATATATATTTCCACTCGTGACTGCGCCACTCGAGAAAATACTATTTTCTATGATCACTCGTGAAATAAAATCGATAATGCATCGAATCCAACGAATATCCTCTATATATTGTGTGACATTACGAGGATTGTTTATGCATTGTATCAAATAAACCAATCACTGCATTAGCACGGTTGGCCTGTATGAAATAAACCAATCACTGCATTAGCACGGTTGGCCTGTATAAAATAAACCAATCACTGCATTAGCACGGTTGGCCGATTGGTTTTAGTGTTAGACTGACCCCAAGGTATAAAATAAACCAATCACTGCATTAGCACGGTTAATAAACCAATCACTGCTTTAGCACGGTTGGCCTGTGTAAAATAAACCAATCACTGCGTTAGCACGGTTGGCCTGTATAAAATAAACCGATCACTGCAATAGCACGGTTGGCCTGTATAAAATAAACCAATCACTGCATAAGCACGGTTGGCCGATTGGTTTTAGTGTTAGACTCACTCCAAGGGAGTATAAAATAAACCAATCACTGCATTAGCACGGTTGGCCGATTGGTTTTAGTGTTACACTGACTCCAAGGGTCAGTTTTTCGAGACCAGTTGTGTTTTTTCTCTTTCCTTAACTTTATTCCAGTGTTTTTACTGTAGCTATTAAGTTCCAATATTTGCATTAATAACCATTAAAGGATCCCTTTAAATGTTAACAAATATGAAATAGCATTACACAAATTAATGATGGTACACGCGGGAACTCGTTGAATTTATTTTATTTTTACTGACAGTGACAAAATGACGGCAATTTATTACCAAAATGCGACAAAAACGAACCGGAATATGCATCATAAAATGATAAAATGATAAATGACTCAGCCCTCCAGAGCGACACACAAAGATAGCATTATGCAGATAATCACATGTATCGACGTTAATGAAGACGTTAATATCTGCGTTAACACAATGGAGCGCTTTGTTTTGCAATGACAGGCGAAAAGACAGAAACTGTCGTCATGACATCTGTAATTGACAGCTTGCTACACGCAAATCAACGCTTTTCGTGTACGCGGTGTACATAATATACTAAATAGTTTTCCCATATAATGTAAAAGCGACAACTTAAAGCGAAAATACATGCAACATTTTGCACATAGAGATTCCCATAACCATACCTTTCCTTCCAGGCCATTTTAAGCTGAATCGATTTAAGCAATAAAAAGATATGTCATGTATAAACCAAGAAAGAACTCGAATGTTTCAGCAACTTCTTTTGCGGCCGTTTTCTCGTGGAGTGTAACCTTTTTTTCAATGTGCACAATGTTTAACTGTTGTCTCTAAGTTAATCATAGTTCAGGGATTTAGTAGTGTACACCTCTTCATGTCCGACCACTATCTCCAAAAGATAAAACCCGAACAACAGTTTAAAGTGTAAAACATGCTTTCGAGTCAACTATGATATTTTTTAGAGAGTACAGCCCTACATGACACGATTATTTAGCCTTCACGACACGATTATTTAGTATACTGTAATCTCGAGATTGGAAATTGCATAGACATATTTCAAAACAATTTATTTTCCGTTTTTTACTGAGCCATAACTGCTTACTTGTTTTTTCTCTCCAGATTACATGTGTAACTAGTGGTATGTGTTCTCTCCAAATTATATGTGTAACTAGTGGTATGTGTTCCCTCCAGATTGCATGTGTAACTAGTGGTATGTGTTCAGCGCGAAAGCAAACACATTTTCTTGCAAAAAAAGCTGCATTTGTTTTCAGCGACGGAGCATTAATATTTGTTTAATAATGACATCTCACTTTGTTTTTGAGCTTATTGATGGAAGACATTATATTTGTTCCTGAACGAAATCAAACCGTTTTCCTGTGCAGTGTGCGACAATATTTGTTCGTTAACGTAATTTCGTTTGTTTTCAGTGGCGAAAGCGACCATAATTGTTAATAATAAATCAAATCAACCCATTTATGCCTAGTGGACTCTCCAATCCTTCTAAATTGGATCAATTTATTTCCAAAATTAGGGATGTCCAGAATGTTTATTTCTATATTAAGAATATTTCTAATAGAAATTCCTTTAAGCAAACAGCGCTGACCCTGATGAGACGCCGCATAACGCGGCGTCTCATATGAGTCTTCTCTGTATGCCAATGCCTTTTTAAGACGCTAGGCATACATGGGTTAATATATAAATATAATTAAGTTTCAAGCGCTACGAGCAACAACAGTGGTTTATAACCGATAATTCACTTTTTCTTTTGCTTGAAAGGCGATCATGTTTTGTCTATGAACAAATCTCACTTTGTTTTCAGAAGTGGAAGCTAAACTATTGTTTCTCTGTTTACGAAGTTTCACGTAGTTTTCATCGACGAAAGTCACCAGATGGGTGTATAACCGAGACATCGATTTGTTTTTAGGCGCTCACGCGAACGTGTTGTTAATTTAGGAATGATCACTTTGTTTTCTGCCCCGGAATATACCATTCTGTTCATTAATTAATTAAGCCTCGACCTGGGAATACTGTGCTTAATGCACGCGCGTACAGTCTCGTCACATATTAGCCTATGCAGTCAACAAAGTGTTATCAGGGACAACACCATGCGCTTTTACGGAATTGTTCGTTTAAAGCAAGTCTCTTCTTAGCGAAAATTCGGTTTCGGCGGAAAATGTCGTCCTTGATTAGGCTGTTCGGACTTCACATACTAATCTGGGGCAACATTTTGCGCATATGCATTTAACAAATATAACACAGAACAAGGCTCATTATATATCAAAGAAATCCCGATCTGTATTTTAGCCCTGAAAAGTACCAATTTGATTTAAAAACACTTCTCACTTTGTTTTCATCGCTTTCATATCATTTAAATTAAAAAATGACTTCTCACATTGTTTTCAGCGCTTTAATATATATCATTTTGATTAAAAAGGACTACTCAAATTGTTTTCAGCGCTTTAATATTATCATTTTGATTACAAAGGACTTCTCACTTTGTTTTCAGCGCTGGGACAGATGAACCCAGCGATGCTATCGCTGCTGGGTAGAGGCGGTGCTGGCAGCATGGGCTTGGGTATGGGAGGCATGGCTGCTCTTGGAATGGGAGGAATGGAAATGCAGGATTTAATGACAATGCAGGTACGTATGTCGTCCGTGTGTCTTCGATAACATGTCGTCCGTGTGTACCCGGTTACATGTCGTCCGTGTGTACCCGGTTACATGTCGTCCGTGTGTACCCGGTAACATGTCGTCCGTGTGTACCCGGTTACATGTCGTCCGTGTGTACCCGGTCACATGCGTCTGTGTGTACCCGGTTGCATGTCGTCCGTGTGTACCCGGTAACATGTCGTCCGTGTGTGCCCGGTAACATGTCGTCCGTGTGTACCCGGTTACATGTCGTCCGTGTGTACCCGGTTACATGTCGTCCGTGTGTACCCGGTAACATGTCGTCCGTGTGTACCCGGTTACATGTCGTCCGTGTGTACCCGGTCACATGCGTCTGTGTGTACCCGGTAACATGTCGTCCGTGTGTACCAGATAGACGTTTTTCCGTAAGTTTATTTGAACTATTTTGAACATCATTTCAGTCATTTGACACGTAAAAAGCCCATATGACCTTGACCTTTAACCTCAAAATCGATAGGCGTGTTTATTTCTTTAAAGCAACCATCACATTAATTAGGATGATGGTAGGTTTCAGCGTTCTTAGGACATTATAAGGAAAGACATTGTTTTGGTCCGACCATCCGACCGACCTACCGACTGTCTGCGGACTGCACAGGCTCATCTGGGTCGACTTTAAACACGCATGCAGTAAGCCCCACAGGCTCATCTGGGTCGACCTTTAACACGCATGTAGTAAGCCCCACAGGCTCATCTGGGTCGACTTTAAACACGCATGCAGTAAGCCCCACAGGCTCATCTGGGTCGACCTTTAACACGCATGCAGTAAGCCCCACAGGCTCATCTGGGTCGACTTTAAACACGCATGCAGTAAGCCCCACAGACTCATCTGGGTCGACTTTTAACACACATGCAGTAAGCCCCACAGACTCATCTGTGTCGACTTTAAACACGCATGCAGTAAGCCCCACAGACTCATCTGGGTCGACTTTAAACACGCATGCAGTAAGCCCCACAGACTCATCTGGGTCGACTTTAAACACGCATGCAGTAAGCCCCACAGACTCAACTGTGTCGACTTTAAACACGCATGCAGTAAGCCCCACAGGCTCATCTGGGTCGACCTTTAACACGCATGCAGTAAGCCCCACAGGCTCATCTGTGTCGACTTTAAACACGCATGCAGTAAGCCCATTGTCCACAGAGTGGAGCTCAGATAATTTTATACCCGTTAAGCTTTACCAAGTGAGTTATTCTTGTCTCCACCAGATGATGAACCAGATGTCTGGCGGAGGAGCTGCAGGCGGCGGTGCCGGCGGCATGGATCCCACCACGATGTTAATGCTCAGCGGGGCCGGCGGTGGCGGAATGATGGGTATGGATATGACCCCAAATTGTGATGTTGATCTGCCTCCAAAATTGTAATGTTGATATGACTCCAAAATTGTAATGTTGATATGCCCCCAAAATTGTAATGTTGATATGACTGCCAAATTGTAAGGTTGATATGATCCCCAACTTGTAATGTTGATATGACCCCAAAATCGTAATGTTGATATGACACCCATATTGCAATGTGTATTTGACCCCCAAATTGTAATGTTGACATGACACCCAAATTGTAATGTTTATATGACTCCCAATTTGTAATTTTGATATGATCCACAAATTGTAATGTTGATATGATCGCCAAATTATAGTGTTGATATGATCCCCTTAATTTCAATTTTAATACGATAATGTTTATATGGCCATGCCATCAAATTGTACTGTTGATATGATCCCAAAATTGTACTGTTGATATGACCCCCACATTGTACTGTTGATATGACCCCACATTGTACTGTTGATATGACCCCCACATTGTACTGTTGATGTGACCCCCATATTGTAATGTTGATATGACACCCACATTGTTATGTTGATATGAACCCCACATTGTAATGTTGATATGACCCCCACATTGTACTGTTGATATGACCCCCACATTGTACTGTTGATATGACCCCCACATTGTACTGTTGATGTGACCCCCATATTGTAATGTTGATATGACACCCACATTGTAATGTTGATATGACCCCCACATTGTACTGTTGATATGACCCCAATAGGCAACGATATGCTTACCAACATGATGATGATGAACATGCTCAGCGACAACCAAGGTCAGGGTCAGGGTCAAGGTCAGGGTCAAGGACAAGGTCAAACCCAAACGCAAGGGGGAAACACCATGGCAACTCGAATCGCAGAAATGCTCGGAGACATGGGCACAGGTAGGTTTGTATATAAATCGGCTACGCAAATTGTATAATGGTTTGATTTTAAAGGTCAATCTTTCCTTCTCTAATTATAGCAATTCAACGATAACGTCTGTCAACTTCTAAGCAAATAAATAACCATCGAATACAGACAACGGTAGAAAACAGTGTTTTGAAAGCATTATTTCGAAAAAAAGCCAAAAACAACAAAACCCACCACAAAAGTTCGTTTTAGTCACCCATCAACCAATGTGATTTGAATTCCTCAAAATAATAAAATATTAGAAATAACCGCGGAAGACATGTCTGTTAAAGATTGTTAAATGGCTTTTGTTCAAGAAGAGAAAAGGAACTCTTTAGAACAGGCCCTTCGTTTAGAATACAGAGGGATACTAGTACTCAATTATTTAGTTGGATGTAACATCTATTCTACAGGCATCACGCCAGCCCAACAAGAACAGATCTGGATGTACCTCACCATGAATCGTTTACAGCCTAAGATCATGGAAGCAGTGGCCAGTCCTCTCGACCGAGTCCAGCTCGAGAGAGACGGTGTCATGGTAAGTTATGCCCCGCTTATATTGCCCCCGCTGTCACGGTATCATGATAGGTCATTACCCGCTCATATTGCCCGCGTCGCGACGGTTGCATGGAAGGTTATGCCCCGCGTATATTGCCCGCACTGTCACGGTATCATGAAAGGTCATTCCCCGCTCATATTGTCCGCACAGCGACGGTTGCATGGAAGGTTATGCCCCGCTCATATTGCCCGCACTATCACGGTGCCATGGTAGGCCCGTCCCGCTCGTATTGTCCGCACCGCGACGGTTGCATGGAAGGTTATGCCCCGCCTATATTGCCCCCACTGTTACGGTTACATGATAGGTCTTTACCCGCTCATATTGCTCGCACCGCGACGGTTGCATGGAAGGTTATGCCCCGCGTATATTGCCCGCACTATCACGGTGCCATGGTAGGTCCCGTCCCGCTCGTATAGTCCGCACCGGCAGATTACATGTTTTTTACATAAAAACTTTGCGGTTCTTATATAACTACAGGTTGTTCAACTGAGTACCTGGCGGTTCTTTTGACTATAGGCTTTTTTACTAAATGCTTGACTTTTCTTATTATTCTTTGTACATGTTTGTTTAGCGGGAGATGCGGTTCTTATAACCATATATGTTAGTGCAGCGAGTGATGTGCGGTTCTTATACATGTTTTTGTCACTTTCAGGGTATCACTGAGCCCCAAATGATGTTCATGCTCAACTCCATGTGTCCCGCCCCCACCGGCTGCAGGTAAGCTCGAATTTATTTTCCACCATGGTTCTGAACAGCCTCTTCTTGGACATATACTGGGAAACTGGGTTTAATGCACTAATATAAATAGTTGACCCAGATTTTTCTCTGCAGTCAACACAGAATAATCAGGGACGACGCTTTCCGCTTTTATGGAATTTCCGTTTAAAGGAAGTCTTTTTTTTTAAACAAAAATCCGCGTTATGTTATTCATGATTAGCTTGTGCAGACTGCAAATGATAATCTGGGACGACAGTTTTACACTCATGTATTAGGCCCAGTTTTCAAAGAACGAGGCCCTTATAATACTTTGATAAGCATATCATCTTTAAATATGATGTATAAAAGTATATACTTTGTCGTTTCATTCCTTAAAGAACGTAATCTCATCTTGTATACCCCTACGACCGAGGTTAGATAGTGTGAGATATAAATCACTGTGTCGGTCGGTCGGTCGGTTTGTCGGTCAGTCAGGGTGTCCGAATGAAATGTTATGTGGAGAGGAATAAGTTTCTATATCGAAAATTGAAACAAGGCATCACCATACAGCGTTGTATGAGCAAAACCCTTCCTTTATTCTAAGCGTTCCAGAGATTTACAATCGGACATGGTTGACAAAACGGTCCGAGAGTGATAGTCACGTTTGTGGCGTATTTCCGATTCCGGTTATGACAAAGTTTGGCGTTTTTCCGGTTCCGGTTGTGACAAAATTCTAGCTTGATTTTTTTTCCGGTTCCGTTGCAGGTTCCCGATGTGCGAGGCCACAGAGATCCCGTTCAGCCCCGAGAGCTTCTACGTGTGCCGCGGCTGCCCTCGCTGCAGGCTCGACAGCAGCCAGCAGTCACTGTTCAACCTTTTTCAATCTCGAAGGTAAGGACTTGTATCGAAGTAAGACTCTGGGAAAATGGTGATGAATGCGAGAGCGTAATGTGTCCTCCCAGAATAGCTAGTACAGTCCGCACAGAGCGTAATGTGTCCCCCCAGAATAGCTAGTACAGTCCGCACAGAGCGTAATGTGTCCTCCCAGAATAGCTAGTACAGTCCGCACAGAGTGTAATGTGTCCTTCCTGAATAGCTAGTGCAGTCTGCACAGAGTGTAATGTGTCCTCCCAGAAAAGCTAGTACAGTCCGCACAGAGTGTAATGTGTCCTTCCTGAATAGCTAGTACAGTCCGCACAGAGCGTAATGTGTCCTCCCAGAATAGCTAGTACAGTCCGCACAGAGTGTAATGTGTCCTCCCAGAATAGCTAGTACAGTCCGCACAGAGTGTAATGTGTCCTCCCAGAATAGCTAGTACAGTCCGCACAGAGTGTAATGTGTCCTCCCAGAATAGCTTGTACAGTCCGCACAGAGTGTAATGTGTCCTCCCAGAATAGCTAGTACAGTCCGCACAGAGCGTAATGTGTCCACCCAGAATAGCTAGTACAGTCCGCACAGAGTGTAATGTGTCCTTCCTGAATAGCTAGTACAGTCCGCACAGAGTGTAATGTGTCCTCCCAGAATAGCTAGTACAGTCCGCACAGAGCGTAATGTGTCCTCCCAGAATAGCTAGTACAGTCCCCACAGAGCGTAATGTGTCCTCCCAGAATAGCTAGTACAGTCCGCACAGAGTGTTTAGACTATTAGGGGAATCCAATTTTTTTTCTAACATTTCCTAAAATATGAGAAGTTAAGAACGTTTGCTGACTCCAAGTTAAAAGTATTATGAAACACTCCATTCTGTGGAAAGTTTAGTCCATTCGAGAGTACAACTAATTCAAAATCGCACCGCTGTGGGGAGTTTAGTTTAATTAAGAGACCTACTTGTTTCAATACAACCTTCACTGTTGATAGTTGAGCGCATTCTAGATACCACTAAAGCAACCAACAATTTTAGAAATGTAACCATATTATAAACACCACTCATTTGCATGGTACTTTGGTTTCAGGATTGCATGGTCTCTTAGTGGAATCGGTCTCATACCGCTTTTGCTCTGCCATTTACCGCTGCCATTTTTTCGATCGCGTTTAGCATTTACTGCATTTGCAATCACTAACCTATCATGTAACAATGTACATCATCGCATGCAAGCGCTCCGCTGTATTTCAAAATCCAACGCAAGTACCAACAACAATTTGTTTCAAGAGAACAGGAAATATTAATGTTATGAGATAACTACGCCATAATAATATTATCAAGTTTTAAATAACCACGTTTGTATCTGTGAATAAATACGACGACGACTGGCACACATGTGTGTGTGTGTGTGTGTTGATTGTTTATAATGTGTAATATACGGGGCTTTGGAACATTGACTCTAGGATTTTCTGCGATATACATTTTGACTCGATTTTACAATGTTAAAGTCAAAATGTACATAGACAAAATCAGATCGACTCTCATAAATGTGGACACGAGTCAGTTATGACTTAAGACTTTTCGAATCTAATACCGTAAAGGCATCATGGTTCTTGGGTTTGTTTTCGTTGATTTCGTGGGTAAAATATGAGATACTAACGGAAACTTGTGTCCAATGTTTACATGTTTTAATACTACATTAACATATGGCATAAAACACATGAATATCAAACGTAATTCATGCACACATCCTGCGTTTGTTTCGCAATCCATATACATCAAACAGAAACGAAGAGAAGTACACTACACTGTGTACTTAGCCGACACTTGACATTTCTTCAATACAGTACCTATATATAACTTGCGTTGGGTTACACACCACTAACTCAGCGCATGCTTTCTTTGTCAACAGGGGCCGCACCGGCGGAAACAGCGCAACAGGCAACGACATGGCCCAGCAGCTCGCTATGATGAGAATGATGCAAGGAGGTGGCGGAAGTAGCAATCTCCAAACTCTTGCGCTTCTCAACTCCCTCCAACAGCCGCAGACGCCGCCAGCCCAACCCCCTCAGCCTGTGACCTCGGCGCCCCAGTCCCCGGCCGCTCAATTGACCTCTGCCCAGCTCCCGGCCGGAGCTCCTCCATCACCCGAGTTCATCGCTTTCATAAAGCAGCGACGAGAGCAGATGCGCACGCAGAACCAAGCGGCTAGACCGCTTATGTAACCATGGCAACAGAAACATAGCGAACGAATTCATTAGTTTTTCATCATTGAGTTTTTAGTTGTACAGAGCAAACAGAAAAGCGATGAAAACTGCATTCACCACGCTGGACATTATTGCAACCGTGTTTAAATTTGCGCTACGAATGTGTTACAAACGTTTCAGTCAACCAACGTGCATCGTTCTTTAAAAGTCACGCATTTAATCTGAGCGTTACCCTAAAACCTTTCTTCAGCAATGGTGGTGTGGCGAATTGTCTGCCTTTAAGCATTTTATTGCGCTTTGAGTGCGAGCCTGGGACATTTGCAGCCATTACAGTGGCCGATCGAAACGGACAAGCTAGCTGGCATTCTCCGGCAGTGCTTTTCGCCTTAAACGATCATCACTGATATATTATTTTTTCTTGAAAGCCTGTTCAACTTTGATATATATATATATATAATTGAAAGAATGTTGTTTTTTTGTTTTGTGACAGTTGTGGTTCTTTTAGTAAGATATTGTTCTTGTATAATGTGGACTATGATGGTGCTGATGATGTTTGTTTGCAGACGCGGCCAGAGCAGCCTAGCGGGAATGGCCTTCTAGAAGTGAGTCACGTGATCTCTCGCCCAGCGATTCGCATCATTCACATAACATGTGTACCAACTATTTACTTAGAACATAATCGCCGAGGCATTGCTTTAAATAAATTTATAATATAAATGTTTT
The DNA here is from genome assembly GCF_020536995.1 of Dreissena polymorpha. Lineage (NCBI taxonomy): Eukaryota > Metazoa > Mollusca > Bivalvia > Myida > Dreissenidae > Dreissena > Dreissena polymorpha. Next base: position 27,810,616 of record NC_068358.1, on the reverse strand, counting down.
GTGTTTATTCGTCTTTTTTGTAAATTACGCATAGTTCGACGGAATCGTGGTGGTTTCAGGTTTGTTTAGATGTCTTAATCACGTCATTTACAAATTTATGCCATTTAGAAAAGTACTAATATAATTTCACTTTGTAATATTTTAATACATTTTTGTTATCGCACAGTGGACTTGTTAGATACATTGAAACCGCTTATTCACGACAGTGGACTAGTTAAATACATTAAGACTGATTATACGGGACAGTGGACTAGTTAGATACATTAAGACTGCTTATACGGGACAGTGGACTAGTTAGATACATTAAGACTGATTATACGGGACAGTGGACTAGTAAGATACATTGAGACTGATTAACTACAGTAGTGGTCTAGTCATATACATGTAGACAGCTCAACAACAATAGTGGACTAGTTATTTACATTTAGACAACTTAACTACAGCAGTGGACTAGTCATATACATTTAGAAAGCTTAACTACAGTAGTGGACTAGTTATGTACATTTAGACAGCTTAACTACAGAAGAAGACTAGTTATTTAAATTTAGACAGCTTAACTACAGCAGTGGACTAGAAATATACATTTAGACAGCCTAACTACAAATGAAGACTAGTTTTTTACATTTTGACAACTTAACTACAGCAGTGGACTAGTAATATACATTAAGACAACTTAACTTCAGTAGAAGATTAGTTATATACATTAAGACAGCTTAACTACAGAAGAAGACTATTTATTTACATTTTGACAGCTTAACTACATCAGTGGACTAGCTATATACATTTAGACAGCTTAACTACAGTAATAAAGTAGTTATATACATTAAGACAGCTTAACTACATTAGTGGACTAGTTATTTACAATTAGACAGCTTAACTACAGTAGTGGTCTAGTCATAAACATTTAGACAGCTTAACTACAGTAGTGGACTAGTTATATACATTTAGACAGCTAAACTACAGAAGAAGACTAGTTATTTACATTTAGACAGCTTAACTACAACAGTGGACTAGTCATATACATTTAGACAGCTTAAAAACAGAATAAGACTATTTATTTACATTTAGAGAGCTTAGCTACTGCAGTGGACTAGTCGTACACATTTAGACAGCTTTACTACAGTAATGGAGTAGTCATATACATTAAGACAGCTTAACTACTGCAGTGAAATAGTTGTTTTGATACTTCAAGCATTTTTAATCACGGCGATGAACTGGTTTCGATACTTTAAGCCTTCTTCATTACGGTAGTGAACTGATTCGGTTTTTAGACAGCCTAATCACGACATTGGATTGCCTAGATACATTAAAGATTGATCGATAATATCAGTGGATTGATTGATAAAAGGCATTTAATCAAGTCGACCACGGTAATTTAATACCCGTTCTTCAAACATGGAGCGTCATATGTTTGACGACTGACATCTTTTTTTTTTATTGAAGCATTGTTTAAGACAATGCATGGGTACTATTGATGAGAAAGAACGTGCATAATTCGATCATTGTAGTTGTGACTTCATTCTTAATGACGATTCACATATTGTGTCTTGTTAATTCGGCGTAAAATTGACCATTGGAGACACGAAACCCAAATTGTCTTTCAGTAGCGATATTACGCATTATTATTTTAACACATGCGTGCTTGTTGGTGTATAATGCTGATCAGTGACGCAGTGATGAAATGTTACGAATCAAAATGAATACGATCAACCAGTTATTTTTCCAAGAGAGTATTTAACACGATACGCTTTGAAATACTATAAAATGCTGTAAGATATATGTTTGCAATTAATCTGATCCGGCGTGACTCAAGACGAGCAAGAGGTAAATTAATCAAAGTAACACACTGAACATTTAAATACCATCATTCGGACACAAACATGTCATACAAACGATACACAATAACAACATAAATACGTTTAGACTTTACAGTATTAATTGCAAACTACAACATTTATATTCGTGTCCATAGAGCGACTTCGAAGTCCTGTACCGCGCATGTGCGAATTTGTATATTTACTTCCGTTTTCCTGTTGCTGTGAACGCGTCCGCTGGGACAGATTCTGCAACAAAAAGTGATAGTTAAAACGCAAAATGAAACGTAAAGCAATCTTTTGTTATTTTACTTTAGCTTTCTGGTAATTATTTTTCGGAAAATCATTTATATCGCAGGTATTAAATATCGTGGTTTAAAGGAGACTTTTCTTGGACACGTTAATTCGCTTATGTCTGACTTTGAGAAAAACAAGAGACGTGTTTGTCAGAAACACAATGCCCCTTATTGCGCCGCTTTTAAAGAAAATTTCAATATATCATTGGGCAGGTTAAGAAATTTTCTCCCTTTTAAATCTTATTACTTCCCTTGGATTGTATTTTTTTACCTTTGACCTTGAATGATGACCTTGACCTTTCACCACTCAAAATGTGCAGCTCCATGAGATACATGCATGCCAATTATCAAGTTGCTATCTTCAATATTGCAAAAGTTATGGCCAATGTTAAAGTTTTCGGACAGACAGACGGACGGACAGTCAGTTCAAATGCTATATGCCACCCTACAGAGGGCATAAAAAGAGAACAAATTGAAATCAAATTTTCCGATGGATCGGTCAACCCAGAAAATAACCGAAAAAAAAGGATTTTACAGTAACCGCCACAAAACGTAATCAATAGGAGGCCATAACACTTTGCTTCTTCCGACGTAGCCTTTAAATTATAAACAGGTTTGACACGATTTGTTACTCTCATTGCATAAGTAATCTTGCATATCAAAATACACTTTCCGCCTAAACTGAATGTTCGCAAAGGTGAGTCTTTAAATGAACAATTGAACGGTCGGGGTCATGTGAGTCACATGCCCCCCCCCCCCAAACAAGGCTTTAGGGGTCATCTATTGTTCAAGGTCAATGCACATGTGAAATATCGTGCCAATCGTTCAATTCGTCGTTGACAGGTTATTGATCGGATACAATTTTCACACTTATTGTGACAGTGACCTTGACCTTTGACCTAGTGACTCAAATTTCAATAGGGTTCATCTACTGTCCAAGGCCAATGCACATGTGAATTATCAAGCCAATCGGTCAATTTGTCGACGAGTTTTTAATCGGAAACGATTTTCACACTTATTATGACAATGACAATGACCTTGACCTTTGACCAAGTGACCCTCATTTCAATAGGGATAGTATGCTGTCAAAGTTCAATGCACATGTGAATCATCAAGCCAATCTGTCAATTCTTTCATGAGTTATTGATCGGAAACGATTTTCACACTTATAATGAAAGTGACATTTGACCTATTGACCCAATTTCAATAGGGGTCATCTACTGCCTAAGGCAAATGCACATGTGAAGTATAAAGCAAATCAGTCAATTCGTTGACGAGTTATTGATCGGAAACGAAGTGGTATACCGAAAGACCGACAGACAGACCGACCTACAGCCAGCAAAACATTATACTCCCTCTTCTTCGAAAGGGGGGGGGGGGAGGGGGCATGATACAAGCAGAAAGTGTCGTCCATGATTAGCCTGTGCGGTATACGCGGGATAATCTGGATTAAAACGTTACGCTCAGTCAATAAGCCCGTATTTTCCAGAACGCGGCTTATCAATAGTGTACCATCATTATCGAGTTTGGGATGCATTTACACAATTTCAACATGCACTCTGGATTTTATTTTACAAAATCTCTTTTGCGTACCGATATAATTTTCATTTAAAGACCTGTTGATATGGTATGTGATTTTGAAGATTTTTAAAGGGGTGAGATTGAATTTGAACCTCATAATAGTGGGGGGTGGAGGCTCCAAAATTTTTGGAGTAAACATGTAAGCCTCACTCTGGGAAAACCGGGCTTAATGCATGTGCGTAAAGTACCGTCCCAGATCAGCGTAAAGTACCGTCCCAGATCAGGGTGAAGTACCGTCCCAGATCAGCGTAAAGTACCGTCCCAGATCAGCGTAAAGTACCGTCCCAAATCAGCGTAAAGTACCGTCCCAGATCAGCGTAAAGTACCGTCCCAGATCAGCGTAAAGTACCTTCCCAGATCAGCGTAAAGTACCGTCCCAGATCAGCGTAAAGTACCGTCCCAGATCAGCGTAAAGTACCGTCCCAAATCAGCGTAAAGTACCGTCCCAGATCAGCGAAAAGTACCGTCCAAGATCAGCGTAAAGTACCTTCCCAGATCAGCGTAAAGTACCGTCTCAGATCAGCGTCAAGTTCCGTCCCAGATCAGCGTAAAGTACCGTCCAAGATCAGCGTAAAGTACCGTCCCAGATCAGCGTAAAGTACCGTCCCAGATCAGCGTAAAGTACCGTCCCAGATCAGCGTAAAGTACCTTCCCAGATCAGCGTAAAGTACCGTCCCAGATCAGCGTAAAGTACCGTCCCAGATCAGCGTAAAGTACCTTCCCAAATCAGCGTAAAGTACCGTCCCAGATCAGCGAAAAGTACCGTCCAAGATCAGCGTTAAGTACCTCCCCAGATCAGCGTAAAGTACCGTCTCAGATCAGCGTCAAGTTCCGTCCCAGATCAGCGTAAAGTACCGTCCCAGATCAGCGTAAAGTACCGTCCCAGATCAGCGTAAAGTACCGTCCCAGATCAGCGTAAAGTACCGTCCCAGACCAGCGTAAAGTACCGTCCAAGATCAGCGTAAAGTACCGTCCCAGATCAGCGTAAAGTACCTTCCCAGATCAGCGTAAAGTACCGTCCAAGATCAGCGTAAAGTACCGTCCCAGATCAGCGTAAAGTACCGTCCAAGATCAGCGTAAAGTACCGTCCCAGATCAGCGTAAAGTACCGTCCCAGATCAGCGTAAAGTACCGTCCAAGATCAGCGTAAAGTACCGTCTCAGATCAGCGTAAAGTACCTTCCCAGATCAGCGTAAAGTACCGTCCAAGATCAGCGTAAAGTACCGTCCAAGATCAGCGTAAAGTTCCGTCCCAGATCAGCGTAAAGTACCGTCCCAGATCAGCGTAAAGTACCGTCCCAAATCAGCGTAAAGTACCGTCCCAGATCAGCGAAAAGTACCGTCCAAGATCAGCGTAAAGTACCTTCCCAGATCAGCGTAAAGTACCGTCCCAGATCAGCGTAAAGTACCGTCCCAGATCAGCGTAAAGTACCGTCCCAGATCAGCGTAAAGTACCGTCCCAGATGAGCCTGTGCAGTCTGAACATGCTTATCAGAGACGTCACTTTCCGCGTTTACTGATCATTAGTTTAAAGGGAGTCTCTTCATAATAAAGAATTCAATCAAGATTGAAAGTAGATTCAAAGTGCATATGCATTTAGCACGTTTTTCAAAGCGTTGTTCCTTTTTGATTTGCATCAAGGTTTTTTTCAATATGTAGAGCAAAGTCATGGCGCTACAATCTGGGGGATAATACATTGAACAAGAGATGTGTTTGTCGGAAACAAAATGCCCCCTAATGCACCGCTTTGAATTTTCGTTTGACCTTTGACCTTGAAGGATGACCTTGAAATTGACCTTTCAACACTCAAAATGTGCATGCCTCCATGAGATACATATGCATGCCAAATATCAAGTTGCTCTCTTCAATATAGCAAAAGTTATGACCAAGGTAAAAGTTTTGAGACAGACACACAGAAACACAGACACACAGACACACTAACAGACAGGCCAAAAACAATATACCCCGGATCATTCGAGGGCATAAAAAACAAATTGGAAAAGATTATCTTGACAAATCCCGGGGAATAAAATCGTTTTTAATTATCTTGGTGAGGGTCTATATAAGACCCCTGCTAAAGATGACCGTCAAATCACATGTAGCGCGTGACATACCACGTGACTCCGCGCATGCGCGACACCTGCACGCGGACATGACGGGAACAAGGGCGGTGGTCGGTCGCTTATTTATCCCCTCACCACAAAGCACGTTCACCACGCTGTAGCGGTCCACGTCTCCCGTGCAACACCTGAAATATACAATACGACCCAATTGCAACACTTGAGATAGACTATACGACGCAAGTGCTACACTTGATATAGACTATACGACGCAAGTGCTACACTTGAGATAGACTATACGACGCAAGTGCTTCACTTGATATAGACTATACGACGCAAGTGTTACACTTGATATAGACTATACGACGCAAGTGTTTCACTTAAGATAGACTATACGACGCTATCGTTCACGAGAAGCTATACTTACACATAGCTTATGGAAAAAGGTGTAAGGCCTAGACTTGTATCCACCAAACAATTCTTAGATTTAAGTATAAGAGCGATGAATATTCTTTAAATTGGCATATTCGTTAATTACAGTCTTTTGCTTAGAAGGGACAACTTGTCAACGAAAAATACCATCAAAGCGGAAATTGTCGTTTATGATTAGCCTGTCAGGAATGCACAGGTTAATTTGAACGGACACTACTCACATGCATTAGGCCCGGTTTTCCCAGAACGCGACTCATTTACAGACGGTGCAACTAGTGGTATTTTGTATCAACGTATAAAATACCAACATGTACACCGAAAACAATAATGTTTTTTTAAGTTTATGGTTTTGCAAACTTGACATTTTCTGGAGGTTTTTGTAACATTTCCTGTCATAAAGGCGCACACCATTAACAGTGACGACCAGGATCTGTCGTGAGAGACAGCATACATTTATGACAAAAACGGGATGTTACAGTTCTCATCGCAATTTGTATCGGTACAGAATTTAAGTGCAGTAGTGTCAAAAGTGTGGGCAAAACTATCCGGAGATAATCTATTATTGCACAAAGAAATATGGTCCAACTTAAGAAGACATCAAACTATCAAGTTAGCGTTGCATCTTGAGAATATTGCCAAACAAACTTGGTGCAAGAAAGATCGTTAATATCTTTTACTCACATCACACGCAGTATCTGCACTGCTTTAACCCATTTATGCCTAGTGGACTCTCCCATCCTTCTCAACTGGATCAATTTATTTCCAACATTAGGGATGTGTAGTATATTTATTTCTATATTTAGAATATTTCTTACAGAAATTCCTTTAAGCAAACAGCGCAGACCCTGATGAGACGCCGCATAATGCGGCGTCTTATTTGGGTCTACGCTGTTTGCAAAGGCCTTTTTTCTAGACGCTAGGCAAAAATGGGTTAATGCTCAGTAGACACTATTGAAGACATTCAGCCGTATTTCTATAATCGAGCTCAGTGAAAACGGTGTTTAATGCACGTGCGTCAAGTGGCACCCGTGATGTGCTCGTGCAGTACACACAGGCTGATCAGGGACGTAACCTCCCGCTTGTATAATACTTGATTTTTAAAGGAAATCGGTTCTTGGGGAATATTCAGAAAAGGCGGAAAGAGTCGTCCTTGATGCAGTCCGCACAGAGACTTTACCTCCCGCTTGTGTTATATATTATTTTTTAAAGGAAGTAGGTTCTTGGGGAAAATGCAGTTAAGGCGGAAAGAGTCGTCCCTGATGCAGTCCGCACAGGCTAATCGGGGACGTAACCTTCCGCTTGTATAATATTTTATTTTTAAAGGAAGTCAGTTCTTGGGGAATATTCAGTTGAGGCGGAAAGTCTAGTCCCTTGATACAGTTTGCACAGGCTGATCCGACACTTCACGCACATGCATTAAGCCCCGTTGACACAGTGGGAGGCTCATATAATATGCGTTGAACTGATCGACTCGCCACTGTACTGACTGAATGTGCGAAAACGCTACTGTTCTGACTGATCGACTCGCTACTTTACTGACTGATCGATTCGCTACTGTACTGACTGATCGACTCGCTACTGTACTGACTGATCGACTCGCTACTGTACTGACTGATCGACTCACTACTGTACTGACTGATCGACTCGCTACTGTACTGACTGATCGAATCGCTACTGTACTGACTGATCGACCCGCTACTGTACTGACTGATCGACTCACTACTGTACTGACTGATCGACTCGCTACTGTACTGACTGATTGACTCGCTACTGTACTGACTGATGGACTTGCTACTGTACTGACTGATCGAATCGCTACTGTACTGACTGATCGACTCGCTACTGTACTGACTGATCGACTCGCTACTGTACTGACTGATGGACTTGCTACTGTACTGACTGATCGACTCGCTACTGTACTGACTGATCGACTCACTACTGTACTGACTGATCGACTCGCTACTGCACTGACTGATCGACTCGCTACTGTACTGACTGATGGACTCGCTACTGTACTGACTGATCGACTCGCCACTGTACTGACTGATCGACTCGCTACTGTACTGACTGATCGACTCGCTACTGTACTGACTGATCGACTCGCTACTGTACTGACTGATCGACTCGCTACTGTACTGACTGATCGGCTCACTACTGTACTGACTGATCGACTCGCTACTGTACTGACTGATCGACTCGCTACTGTACTAACTGAATGACTCGCTACTGTACTGACTGATCGACTCGCTACTGTACTGACTGATCTACTCGCCACTGTACTGACTGATCGACTCGCTTCTGTACTGACTGATCGACTCGCTACTGTACTGACTGATCGACTCGCTACTGTACTGACTGATCGACTCGCTACTGTACTGACTGAATGTGCGTAAACACAAATCAGTTTATGTGCAATATGTCGTAGTAAATCATAGCCGCGAGTAATGCTTGACAAAAACGTGATTGCGAGTAAATGTCATAATTAGTGGTCCATATTTTCATAAGTAACGCAACAAACGTCAACAAACAGATCTGAAGAACCAGTCCGCACCGGTTTGATTTAAAGTAGACCTGGTCGTTTCTATTAACACTATAGAGTTTTATTATTACTGTTGAATCATTGATAGTTGTCGGAATGAAATTTTGTGGGTTTTTTTTTCAAAAAAAAAAGAAGAAGAAATGTTCGCTTATTTTTGGACTTCTGATTTTTGGGAGCGGCCAAAATCTTCACTCAGTCACTGAGGAAGTAATAGTTTAAACCTAAATTTTAGATAGATTGCATCGACAGCCGAAGGCTAATGGAAACGATCTTGAGTCCATTACTTGATGTCGATGGGGGGAGGACGCTCAAAATGGAGCCTGTGCCCGTGACTTCTCGGTCATTAAGTGGTATTCAATTCGCCATGGCAACAAGTAAATAGTCAAGCATTATTTCTTGGACCACTGTACCAGAACCGGTTAAAAACTTCCAGCAGTATCTTAGCGATGTAAATGGTATAAGTCAACAGCAAAGAAGGAAATAATACGGACCTGCAACTGACGTCCAGGGTATATCCGGTGTGAAGCAACAGTTGGGGTGAGGCGGTGCTGTTTCCACACGAGCCCGTGCAGAATGTGAACTCAACCTTGTCCACTGAGCGACACGTGCGGCCGGCGTCGTACAGGAAGTCGAGGCGCCTCTGCAGTTGACACGTGTCTACGAGAGAGCAAACAGGTGGGTTGAACTTAACTTTAACAGCTTGATCAGGTATTCACCAAACATTTATAATACTTTCGAATAATTATACAAAGTATTCTTTACATTGATATGTTCAAGAATTGCTTAAATTTTAAGTCAAACTTGGCATTTACAACCTTTAATGACGTATTTCTTTTAAGGACATTTCATGTCACCAAAGGCACCCCTGGAATCATGTACAATTTCAAAATCAGACGTGCTTTTTCTTTGTTCTAAGTCTATTCTTTATTCTGAATGGGTTGGTGATTTTTAATTTTGGACCAATCCGTTTTTGGCATACTAGTTTACCTGATTGTTTGACACACCGCGGGCAGCACGGATCTGTGACGTCATAACTGAGCGTCTCGTCCTGAAATCACAACAGCCAATCATAAACGACTCCAATATTTAATAGAAAAGGAATTTTGCTTCATGCCCATATATACACGATGACATTAACACAATCGGAAAAGTAACTTGTATTTTTAAACAGCAAAAGCGTTCAGTATTTTGTGTATTTTGATGACGTCATTTGACGTTTTTAAAGCGTATGTGTTTTACCTCTTTACAGACCGGTATCTCACAGCGAGGGGAACACATGACGTCTCCGTTCACACATTCACAATGGACACATTTGTTGTCAGTTGGTGCCCAAGTTTCACCGGGCTGAAATAGAAGCAAATACATTGATTCATGCTTATCAATATAGTTTAAATCTCTCCAGAGGTTTTGTTAAAAGATTTATATGCGCATAATAATGTTAATAGCATTTGTAAATCATTAACTAAAATACCTTTCCTCCTATTCGTTTACGACATAAATTAACCCAAATTTTTCTCCTCAATTTACGACATTAATTAACTCACATGTTTCTCCACTGCGTTTACGACATTTATTAACCCACACTTTTCTCCACTCCGTTTAAGACATTCATTAACCAACCTTTGTCTTCACTCCGTTTACGACATTAATAAACCCACCTTTGTCACCACTCCGTTTACGACATCAATAAGCCCACATTTGTTTTCACTCCGTTTACGACATTGATAAACCCACCTTTTTCTCCTCTCCGTTTACGACACAGACCTCACACTGATTGCCCGTGACGCACTGACCCTTCTGGTTTCTATAGTAACCGCGCGCGCATAAACAGCCCGTCCGGTTACATACAGCATAGGGCCCTGACGTCAGCCTGGCAAATTGAACATGAGTAAGATGTTAAAAACTATATGAGCCTCGCTTTGGAAATTCGGGCTTTAAGAATAAGCGTTATAAGTCGTCCCAGATGAGCCTGTGCAGCCCTCACAGGCTAATCAGGGACGACACATTCCGCTGTTATTTTATTGTTTCATTGTTTCAAGTATCGTCCGAACAAAAATCTAGTTAAGGCGGATAGTGTCGTACATGATTAGCAGGTGCGGACTGCACAGGCTAATATGGGACGACACTTGGCGGACTGCACAGGCTAATATGGGACGACACTTGACTGCACAGGCTAATATGGGACGACACTTGACTGCACAGGCTAATATGGGACGACACTTGACTGCACAGGCTAATATGGGACGACACTTGACTGCACAGGCTAATATGGGACGACACTTGACTGCACAGGCTAATATGGGACGACACTTGACTGCACAGGCTAATATGGGACGACACTTGACTGCACAGGCTAATATGGGATGACACTTGACTGCACAGGCTAATATGGGACGACACTTGACTGCACAGGCTAATATGGGACGACACTTGACTGCACAGGCTAATATGGGACGACACTTGACTGCACAGGCTAATATGGGACGACACTTGACTGCACAGGCTAATATGGGACGATACTTGACTGCACAGGCTAATATGGGACGACACTTGACGTTCATACTTTAAGCCCCGTTTTCCCAGAGCATGGCTAGAATATACTACATTGGAATTCAAACAAAAGTGGTTAACACAAACTACACATACCTGAATATTTGTGCCTACACTAAATTGTTTTTTCATTTTTTGAATCAGGTTTTGTCACATTCGAATTACTTTTTACAAAATAAATATGGATAACATTTGGAAAATTTCTGATAATTTATATTCTTATTAAGGTAAAAAAGGATAATATAAAACATGATGCTAAAATCAATAAACACATGCTCCCATCGGAAGCCATGTAAGTATCGATGCTAGGACCCATTTAACCCTTTCAGTGCGGGAGCCGAATTTTGAAGGCCTTTGCAAACAGTTTGGATCCAGATGAGACGCCACAGAACGTGGCGTCTCATCAGGATCCAAACTGTTTGCTATTCTGATCATATTATTTCGAAACAATCGAAGAAAATGCTAATTTTAGAAATTCAGCAGACGACATTTTAGCAGACGACAAATTTCCCAGCATGCAAAGGGTTAAATAAGTGTCAATCCTAAACTAGATGGACGTCAATGTCAAAACGAGGTCAGATGATGTGGGTGTGTTGTTTGTGTACATAGATACTGTCTGTGCAAGTACCAAAGCTCTTTTGCGAGCGGTATTTTTAATAAGATGAAACCTGTCATTTTGGGTTAACTAACAATTGGGACCTTAAATAAGTCAACGTGCAAAAAACAGGTGAATGTAAACGCTGGGAGTATAAACAAGTTTGAGCAAACTACTTTCCGAATTTGGTTTCAGATTTTGTTGGAAACTGAGTGTTAGGGTTTGGAGGCGTATGGCTGTTTCAAACACCAATGTATTTTAGCATTTTTTTCCAAGGCAGTGACACAATATTTTTTTCATATATAATGTCTTAGTCTGCTAACAGTATTCCAAGTATCGAGGATAGGTGTGATGTTTGGCGCGTATAAAACTATAACTAAAGGATAGATATGAGGTTTGGCGATAAATTTAAACCGGTTTGCATACGATACTTGTGAGGCTTGGTGCTTATAAAACCGGTTTACATATGATACGTGTGAGGTTTGGCTCTTATAAAACCGGTTTACAACCTCACGAGAATATAGGAGAGGTCTTGTACTTATAAAACCGGAGTTAAGCCTTACTAGTATGTTTCTCACTGTGATATGTAAATAAAGTAAATAAACACGTAATTTTCTCCATCGTACCTATTGGCGCATGTGTCCTCACAAGTCGTACAGTTGGTGTAATACTCATTGGTTCCGCAATCTGAAAGCACGGTGTAGACAATAATGTACACATGTTATATCATTCATATACATGTAATGTATGTTAAATTTATTTCTGAGGGTGAAATATCCATATTTAACAGCTAATATCAACATTCATTACTAACGTCGACACAGGTGTTGTTTTTTGTTGTTGTTTTTTTGCTTGAGGATTTGTGAACATCTATCATTAGTTGCGATGACATATTTCAAGTTTCAATTCAATCACGGAAGAAATATGATCAAACCTCCAGTCAGGGCCAACTCAAATAGCGACTGCCATATAATAATAATCAAACATTGTTTACGGGCCTAACAACTACTTACTGCAAGCGCCTGCATAGCAGACGGCGTCATCGATCAAAGTGGGACAGTCGTAGGTGGTTATTCCTAACACACGTCTGCTGCGCTCCCTACGACCCGTACCACACCGTACCGAACATGCCGACCATTCCGACCAGGCACTCACGTTGCACCGCACTGAAAGATGTAATTGATCCACGTTCTGGATAAAGTGGGTTTAATGCATGTGCGTAAACTGTCATCTCAAATTAGCCTGCGCAGTCCGCACAGCACATAATAATCTGGGACGTTAATGTCCTCACATGCATTAAGCCCAGTTTTCCCATAAGGCGGCTTAATTATTTTTTTGGTTTAAACCAATTTGTTGTTGGAGATCAAAAGACAAACGATCACAAATGATTTAAACAAATTACATTTAATGTTTATACAATTTTCACTTGGCAAGGACTCTCCATAATTATAGAAAATGTAATAGATGTGTACATTTTAAAGTCGTAGGCGTGAAGTTCTGTGGTTTTTCAAAACATTTACTATTTTCGTTGACACGCTTATTCCTGGAGTTTTTTTATTTTGAAAAACAAAACACACACACACACACACACACACAAAGATTTGGGTCGGTAATATGCCAATGTGTTTGTGGAATTTGTGAAACAATCAACCCACGATATCAACAAAAATTAATGCCCCAGGATCAATAATGATATGACTATGTATTCTCTTACTAATGCCCCAGGCTCAATAATGATATGACTATGTATTCTCTTACTATGATCAATAATGATATGACTATGTATTCTCTTACTATGATCAATAATGATATGACTATGTATTCTCTTACTATGATCAATAATGATATGACTATGTATTCTCTTACTATGGTCAATAATGATATGACTATGTATTCTCTTACTATGGTCAATAATGATATGACTATGTATTCTCTTACTATGGTCAATAATGATATGACTATGTATTCTCTTACTATGGTCAATAATGATATGACTATGTATTCTCTTACTATGGTCAATAATGATATGACTATGTATTCTCTTACTATGATATGACTATGTATTCTCTTACTATGGTCAATAATGATATGACTATGTATTCTCTTACTATGATATGACTATGTATTCTCTTACTATGGTCAATAATGATATGACTATGTATTCTCTTACTATGGTCAATAATGATATGACTATGTATTCTCTTACTATGGTCAATAATGATATGACTATGTATTCTCTTACTATGATATGACTATGTATTCTCTATGATATGACTATGTATTCTCTTACTATGATATGACTATGTATTCTCTATGATATGACTATGTATTCTCTTACTATGATATGACTATGTATTCTCTTACTATGGTCAATAATGATATGACTATGTATTCTCTTACTATGATATGACTATGTATTCTCTATGATATGACTATGTATTCTCTATGATATGACTATGTATTCTCTATGATATGACTATGTATTCTCTATGATATGACTATGTATTCTCTATGATATGACTATGTATTCTCTTACTATTGCACGGTCTCTCCAGACAGACTCCAGTCTCCAGCAGCGTCACGTGACATCGTGTCCAGTCCAGGGGGTTCGTGTACTGACGGCGCCGCTCGCGCGTCCCCGAGTCGCAGGTGGCGCTACACTCGCTCCACGCCGTCCAGCCGCTCACCTCACAACCTGCGACATAATACTGACTCCTATTATACCCAGAGAAATTTTTGTTGTAAGGCAGGATTTGAAAACTCCTTTCTACCCTAAGCCATAGCAGCACTATGAACCCCATATCATCAGTGTGACTCCTATCATACTCAGAGAAATTGTTGTTACAATCCATACTTTGAAACTCTTTCTGAAGCAACGTGAGCCACTTAAGTTGAATCCGTACGACGCAAGTGACCCCCTTAGACGCAAAATGACCTAATACGACGCAACGTGACCTCATACGACGCAAGGTGACCCCATACGACGCAGGGTGACGCCATACGACGCAAGGTGACCCCCTTAGACGCAAGATGACCTAATACGACTCAACGTGACCTCATACGACGCAAGGTGACCCCATACGACGCAGTGTGACGTCATACGGCGCAGGGTGACCCCATACGACGCAGGGTGACCCCATACGACGCAGGGTGACGCCATACGACGCAAGGTGACCCCCTTAGACGCAAGATGATCTCATACGACGCAACGTGACCTCATACGACGCAACGTGACCTCATACGACGCAAGTTGACCTCATACGACGCAACGTGACCTTATACGACGCAACGTGACCTCATACGACGCAAGTTGACCTCATACGACGCAAGTTGACCACATACGTCACAACGTGACCCTTAAGACGCAAGATTACACCATATAGCAAGATTTAAAAAACTATTTCTATTTCAATTAATTTGGATCATACTGACACGGTACATCGTTGTTGGCTTTGTGACAATTGTGAGTAAAACTGCTGTATCTGTAGAACATTCGACACAGTTGTTTTACACCAAATCATCTGTAGAACATCCGACATAGTTGTTTTACACCAAATCATCTGTAGAACATCCGACATAGTTGTTTTACACCAAATCATTGGTTCAACGATCCCCGATGGAGTGTTGTAAAGTCATGTTGCCGTTAACTTTCCCATTCATACATGTGGCATCATCATAACATTAACACGTGTGAGATTGTTTTGTTCAGGACATGTACTTGTAAAAGTCTATATGGCAAGACCCCAGAGTACAAGAGATGGGTGACAGAGCACAATCTTTATTATATTTCTATTTTCAGCTCAAGAAATTTCCGTCTTTCTCATATCTAGCATAGATGACGACGCAAGGCGTTTGTTAATTATTATCGCTGAAAGCATCTGCGAACAACAGCGGTGTTGTTGGGGAGGGAAACATTAGTTTAAGTAACTTTGATCATCATCACAGGTTCACAAATTTATATTTCAAGAACCTTCCCTCAGACTCACGGAATCGCCATTGCGAAGTGGATATGGCAACCGCCTTGAGATCTTGAGGCCATGGCTTCAATAACTATTATGCGAGCGTTCTTTAAATCTCCCGAAAAGACACTTAGAACTGTTTCTACGCAATCGTGCTAAAATAAATAGGTTTTAAAATTTGAATTTTAAACTCACATGTGACGTTGTTGTTACATGGCAAAGTCTGCGAGTTTTCCCCGGCGCATGGCGACCCGCCGCAGTTCTGCAAGGGGAGGTTACACATCCGGAACCTGTTGGTCAGTCCGCCTGCGCATGTCCGGCTGCAGCCACTCCAGGATGTCCACTGACCCCACGAGCCGTGAACTGACCACAAAACAACAAAGGTCAGAAAATACATAAACACGTCTATATACACTGATAATTTTAGCTTACAAAATGTGTCGCCATCTTGCCGATCACGTGATTACATCCTCTGGAATAGCACAGACAAATGTTCGAGAAGTAACTCAATTATACAATAACTATTATTATACCTCACTTTTATTCACAATGCTTAACTCCCATAGGCCATCGTGACATAGAAATACTGTAAGACCCAGCGGGAAAAAAATTACTGGCCAAAAAATACTGTCGCCCGCTACCTTAGCAATCACGTGCGGAATGGTAAAAAATTAAACTGTCCCATTCGCGCATGCGCAGTACGCAGTTTTGCATTCCGTTGTAAACAGAGGACCAAATATAAAAATTGTTCATGGTTCATATAAATTGTTCATGTTTGAATAGTTTTTATGGTATAATCATGTCTGACAGGGTGGCAGTAAATTTGTGAACTTTCGGAAAAATACTGTCAACCTAGGCTTCGCCTCGGTTAACAGTATTTCCTCAAGTTGACAAATTAACTGTCACCCTGTCAGACATGTACTATTTTTATACTGTCCGCCTCACCTATAGCGTTCTTGTCCCTCTCGCACCACCGTCCGCCGGTCGTACAGCGGCAGATGAGACACGGCGGTGATCCCGGTATGACGTCACCAACGTTATACGAGAGCCCCTCATAGACGCAGTCCGCCGGACAGGGGCGGTAAGGGCAGATTTGAGTCTCGAACTTCTGACCGCAGTGCACGGGGCTTCCGTGCAACAGTGATCTAGAACACGGACAGATGCAATCACTGAGTGTGGTGTGTATAAACGGACGAGATACTTTATTCAGGGATTTGAACGATTTAAGACAAAAATGAGTGAAAATACTATTCACTTGTACTTTCCAAGGGGCATTTATTTTTTAAATTTTCGAAAATTAATAATTAGAAAGTAATTTTGTTTCTGCGCATTTGTCTTATGATTTGATTGTGCTTTGTTCACATTAACTACTTACACCAGCAAAATATACTAGTCTCTCTCTGGGAGAACGGTACATAATGCATTTGCAAAAGTGTCGTCTTTGATAAGCCTGTGTAATCCGCATAGGCTAATCAGAAGCGACACTTTCCGCCTAAATTAGTATTTCATTTAGAAAAGACTTCCTTTAAACGGAAAGTGTCGTTCAATAAAAGGCTCTGCGGACTGCACATGATTATCTGTGACGGCACTTTACTTACATGCATTAAACCCCGTTTTCCCAGGGCGCGGCTTATATATACTTCAGATTTCAATCTGGAACGAAACTTTACGCAAACGCATGAAGCCTCGCTTTGCCAGAGCGTGGCTCATATATACTTTCCACTTTAATCTGGGACGACACTTAGCGCACATCCATTAAACCCCGTTTTCCCAGAGCGCGGCTCATTTATAGTTTCCACTTAAATCTGGGACGACACTTAGCGCACATCCATTAAACCCCGTTTTCCCAGAGCGCGGCTCATATATACTTTCCACTTTAATCTGGGACGACACTTAGCGCTCATGCATTAGGCCCTGTTCTCCAATACCTAGTCTACCCTTGTACCCTGTCTACTAACCTGTATCGGTTGCGAGTGGCTCGTCCACACGTGTCGCTACACTGTCCCCACGTGCCCCATGCGTCCCACGTGCAACCTTAACACAATATTGACAATATGTATTTGTTAATTATATATTAAAGAAATTCCGAACTAAGAATTGGGGAAATTTCAATATCGAATACAAAAGACCAGATTAAACTACTGCATGTCACAAATACGTCAAAACTATGCAACAAGTATATCAGAATTTATTTTCTGAATTTATAAACTGAATATCATTCAGAAATTTAAATTTGTCGACACGAAATGTCGTTTTTTTTAAGAAAAATAGAAATGATTGTCGGCCATTTTCGATCTGTTTGTGAGGATCAGCCAACCCATGTCCCTTGAATAACGATTCAATAAGTAACGATTGTTCAGTATTTTAATATCTTCTTGACTGTATGTGTCATCGATTTGTTCCGTTTCAATCTACACTGAAACAGTTTAATGTTTAGCAAATCAGTAATCTTTTTGCGGCGGTTTCCTGCACTGTTTTTTTTATATCGTAACAAGGTTATTATCATGATTGGAATTGTATTTATTTTGCCAAACAAATATACTTATGTGCCGCTTTTGGAAGGCCGGGCTTAATGCATATGCTTTAACCCTTTGCATGCTAGGAAATTTGTCGTCTGCTAAAATGTCTTCTGCTGAATTTCTAAAATTAGCATTTTCTTCATTTTTTTTTCAAAGAATACTATCAGAATAGCAAACAGTTTGGATCCTGATGAGACGCCACGTTTTGTGGCGTCTCATCTGGATCCAAACTGTTTGCAAAGGCCTTCAAAATTCGGTTCCAGCACTGAAAGGGTTAAAGTGGTGTCTTTCAGGCTAATCAGAGAATACACTTTTTGCTTTTATGGATTTTTTCGTTTGGAGGAAGTATGTTCTAAAGGTTAATCAAATATAGGCGGAAAGGTCTGCCATGATAAGCTTGGGCGGATTGCATGAGCTTATCTGAGAAGACACTTTATGCGTAAAGCCCCGTTTTCCCAAAGCGCATCTTAAATGACAACACACGTATGTAAACTTACACTCTGGGTCCTTGTTGCACTCAAGGGTACCATTTCGGCACACGCTGTAAAATAGATCAACGATTTTAGAGCTTCACATGTATAAAGAGCATAATACTTTCAAAGATGTAAACAACTTTAAAATATAAATTAACAACATTTTTGCAGCTTTTTAAATTTGAAATATTATATAAGATAACGATTTTACGAATATTTTGTGTGTAAGTAATTTCGGCCCATAATGGGTCATAGTGAAAATACGGACTGTCACTCCAAGCATTTCCTGACATATCTAAAGATATAGAGGATATTTGTTCATGTCAGTGTAAGATCGTTTGTTATATAACACAAAACAAGGGGCCCATGAGGGCCTGAATCGCTCTATGCTATAAACTCTGTGAAAGTTTGGAAAGAATAAGATTGCAACTGTGTACTTAATCGCGCAAACAAGGAGAATTTTCTAAAATTCAAGGGGAGATTATTGTGTACTTATTTCTCCGATACTGCTCATATTCAATAGGGTTCAAGTCCTCATTGATATAAAGATACTGTGCAAATTTCGAAATAATTGGATGAAAACTGTGGAATTAATTGCGTAAACAAGCGGGATTTCAAGATTTTCTCCTATTCAAAGGGGAAGTCATTCTGGACTTATTGCTTTGTTATTGCTCTTTTTAAACAAGGGATGTTTGTAAAACATGCCCCGTATGGGCTGTCAGTTGTAGTGGCAGCGTTGTGTGAATACGTTTATTGTCACTGTGACCTTGACCTTTGACCTAGTGACCTGAAAATCAATAGGGGTCATCTGCCATTCATGATCAATGTACCTATAAAGTTTCATGATCCTAGGCCTAAGCATTCTTGAGTTATCATCTGGAAACCATTTTACTATTTCGAGTAACTGTGACCTTGACCTTTGACCCAGTGACATGAAAATCAATAGGGTTCGAGTCCTCATTAATATTAAGACACTGAACAAGTTTGACAAGAATCGGATGAAAACTGTGGACTTTATCGGATAAACAAGAAAAAGTAACCATTTTACTATTTCGAGCCACTATGACCTTGACCTTTGACCTAGTGACCTGAAAATCAATAGGGGTCATCAGCCAGTCATGATCAATGTACCTTTGAAGTTTCATGACGCTAGGCCTTAGCATTCTTGAGTTAACATCTGGAAACAATTTTACTATTTCGAGTCACTGTGACCTTGACCTTTGACCCAGTGACCTGAAAATCAATAGGATATGAGTCCTCATTAATATAAAGACACTGAACAAGTTTGAAAAGAATCGGATGAAAATTGTGGACTTTATCGAATAAACAAGAAAAAGTAACCATTTTACTATTTCGAGTCATTGTGACCTTGACCTTTGACCTAGTGACCTGAAAATGCAAAGAGGTCATCAGCTAACCATGGTCAATGTACCTATTAAGTTTCATGATCCTAGGCCTAAGCATTCTTGAGTTATCATCCGGAAACCATTTTACTATTTCGAGTCACTGTGACCTTGACCTTTGACCCAGTGACCTGAAAATCAATAGGGTTTGAGTCCTCATTAATATAAAGACACTGAACAAGTTTGAAAAGAATCGGATGAAAACTGTGGACTTTATCGGATAAACAAAAAAGTATAACGCACGCAAACACAACACACACGCACGCACGCACGCACGCACGCACGCACGCACGCACGCACGCACGCACACACACACACACACACACACACACACACACACACACACAGACACCATGCCATCCCATAAGCTCTTCTGCCTTTGGTAGTAGAGCTAATGACGTCATTAGTGTGACGAAATGACGTAATTATACCAGCGAAATTTTCCAGTTAAACTCTTTTACAATGTAAATAAACGGTGAAAAAGCATAACATAAAAAGAAAATGTGTTGGAATCGGCGGAATGTCGATTTTAATTCACTCGTGATCATAGAGTATATATGTTTTATGATAATCTAAAAATAGAAAAAGGAGTTCCGAAAATTTGTTCTTTTCACCGATGAAAATAATAATTTGTTCTTTACACTGAGCACTGTCCTTGCACTGCAGAGATGTTGAATATTTTATCATAAGGTATAAAAGAAACGAGGCCACTTGCCATGTCTCGCAGGGCCCTCTATTTATCTCCATAGTATGTAGGACCACGCTGCCGTCGGTGTCGTAGCAGGGGCAGTTGTTGACGGGAACACACATGCTGTTGTATAGCATCATACCGTCAGCACACGTGCAACCTGTAAATCAAATATAAATAAGTCTTCCTCAGCGAAAATGGAGCTTAATCCATGTGCGTAAAGTTTAGTTCCACATTAGCTCTCTTTGGAAAAAACTTTCTGTGTGGACTGCACAGGCTTTTAGAACGACGCTTTACCCACATGCATTAAGTCCGGATTTCCAAGAGCGAGGCTGATATAAAGATATCATCTGAAAACACATAATATACGACACTTAGACCGTTACCTATGACATTCAATGCCATTGGCGTCTTTTTCGTCCTAATAAACCCCCATACCAATTTGCATGGTCTAAGCTCACAGCATGATCTTCGCATTGCGCGGAGACTTTTGTTTTCCAACCAACCAATCCACCATCAGAAAGACAGTTATTTGCTTACCAATATTACCCCATGGCCCAATATTACGAACTTTCTCAATATTTGAGCTCAACTCAGACGCTGAGATTTGAGTTTTAATGTAGTTCAGAATTGAATATATCGGTCATCTAACAAACATGTTCAAATATCAGCTTTAACCCATTGATGCCTAGCGTCCTGAAAAAAGGACATTGCAAACAGCGTAGACCCAGATGAGACGCCGCATAATGCGGCGTCTCATCTGGGTCTGCGCTGTTTGCTTAAATGAATTTCTTTATGAAATATTCTAAATATAGAAATAAATATACTTGACACCCCTAATTTGGAAATAAATCGATCCAATTTAGAATTAGGCATAAATGGGTTAAGAATATGCATATATTCCTCCTCTAACATAGGGCTGGGTCAGACGCAAAGCTCAAATAACTTCTGTGAACAACACATTAGGTATGCTGACTTAACTCATATTACAATTTGAAGCAAGATGTGTTTGTGAAACACTATGTCCCCCTCCCATATATTTGACCTTTTATCTTAAAGGATGGCCTTGACCTTGATCTTTCCCCACTCAAAATGTGCAGCTCCATGAGATACACATGCATGCCAAATATCAAGTTGCTATCTTCAATATTGCAAAAGTTATGGCCAATTTTAAAGTTTGACGCAAACAAACAAACCAACAAACAGACAGGGCAAAAACAATATGTCCCCCTGTATAGACTGGGGGGGACATAAAAAACAAACACCAAAGTTGTGTCAGAATATTGACTTTTCAATGAGCATTCCTGAGACCAAGGTCTCTGCATGAGTGTTAGGCAAAAAAAGGAAATAGGTCTGTTACTGGTCTCCTTGGGAAAAAAACAGGGTCGGTAGGTAGGGATTATATATGTTTTAGATATTACATCTTATATGAACGAAAATGGACGATTTTTTTTGGCGACCCTAATAAAAAGTTGTGGGTCGGCGCCGATTCGAGAGGCACAGTCGGGCGACCGGAAACGGACCTAATTTTGTTTTGCCTTAACCCGCACAGCATCACAAATCCACACCCACCTGGTACACACATGTCATCATCCTCGGTGCAGGTGTTGAGGCGCAGGTCAAAGCAGGTGTGGGGGCACCTGTTGGCGCAGGTGCTCCAAACTAAGCCTGGAGGACACTTGGAAGGGACTGAAATGTTAGAAAGCACAATACTGTAAATTTTATTATTTGCGGGACATTTGTTTTCGTTCATTTCGCGGTGTGACCGACCCATATATTAAAGATAACAACGCAGAATTGCGCCCATGTTTAACTTGTAAGACCAAAATACGGTGCGCATAAAATACATTACTTGAGCCTTGTTCTGAGAAAACTGGGCTTAATGCATGTGCGTAAAGTGTCATCCCAGAATAGCCTGTGCAGTCCGCACAGGCTAATCAGGGACGACACTTTCCGCTTTAATTTGATTTTTTGTAAGGAGGGACATCCTTGAAACTCAAAATACCATAAAAGCGGAAAGGTTCGTCCCTGATTAGCCTGTGCGGACTGCACTGGCTCATCTGGGACGACACTTTACGCACATGCATTAAGACCAGTTTTCTCAGAACGCGGCTAAATTTTAAACGTAATCTGCTCACACATCCTGTGTTTTTCCTGCAATCCAGATAAAGTAAAATGCAGCAAGAGCATCGTCACAAACAGGACTCATACAGCTTCACCGTTTGTTACAAACATGTCAGCTATGAACAATGCTGTGATTCTTTGTAAAATGTTATCCGTTCAGAAACATAACCTATGCTCACTCTCATTGCAGGTATTTTCGCAGTGGCGAGTCTCCATCGCATCTCCTAGGCAACCAAACAGGTGGTTGCAGGCTCGGGTCCGCAGCTGGGTACCAGCCAGGCAGGGGATACCGGGGGTACAGGCACTCCAAGGGGACCAGGGATTCCAACTGGGCGGTAGAGCAGCTGTTAGGAGGAAAAACATTATATAGACGATATTTGCTGGTAAATACAAGATCAGAGCTTGGTACCAGCCAGGCAGGGGATACCGGGGGAACAGGCGCTCCATTATATAGACGATATTTGCTGATTAACAACAAGATCAGAGCTTGGTAAAAGCTGTAGAGGGATTCCATATATTCCAGCCAGGGTGGGTAGAGTGGGTGTGTGGGTTGGGCATGGGTAATAGGGGTTTTAGAGGTAACGGATAGGATGGATGGGTGGAAAATTGTGGTAGTGTTGGTGGGCCATGATGGGTCGGTGGGGTTTGGGGGTTTGCTGATGGAGAAAATAGATGGACGCGATGGGTTTAGGGGAGTTCTGGTTCGGTTGACTGGATTTAGCAGAGCAGCTGTTAAGAGCAAATGCATTAATATACTTTTTGCATTTTAAAATAAGATCATAGGTACTGAATTTAGCCGATACAAGGGCTTCCAACTTACGGACATAGAGGCTGTAACATGGAATGCCATCTACAATTTAATTATTAATATTTTTGACTTTAGTGTGTAGAACAGGAGATTTATAAAATGAGTCGCGTTCTGAGAAAACTGGGCATAATGCATGTGTGTAAAATGTCGTCCCAGATTAGCCTGTGCAGTCCGCACAGGCTAATCAGGGACGACACTTTCCGCTTTTATGACAGTTAAATGAAGTCTCTTCGTAGCAAAAATCCAATTTAGGCGAAAAGTGTCGTCCCTGATTAGCCTGTAAGATTTGCACAGGCTAATCTGGGACGACACTTTACGCACATGCAGAATGCCCAGTTTTCTCAGAACGCGACTAAAATACACATAAAGATACAAGCAGACACTCACTTGGGCAGGGCTCCACACTGCAATCCTCCCTCTCAGTCAGCTCGGGTTTACATTTGGCCGCCTGGGGACCGCCGCTGACGCGCAGGCGCCGCGTCCGCCACTTTTGGCCGACGTCACAGGATTTAGAGCACAGGGACCAAGGGCCCCAGGGCCAGTAGGAACACTCTGTTAGAAGATGTTAGGAGTGGTAATTTGTTAAATACGTTCACATATGAGCCTCGCTCTGGGAATCCCGTGCTTAACGCATGCGCGAAAGTGTCATCCCAGAGTGGCCTTCGCAGTCCTCAAAATGTAATCAGGGACGACATTTCCGCCATTATTGAATTTTTCTTTAAAAGTGACGAAAATTAATTTAAGGCGGAAAGTTTCTTCCCTGATTAGCCTGTGCGGACTTCGCAGGCTAATCCGTTACGACATTTCACGGCCATGCATGAAGCCCTTTTTTTCAAGAACGCGGCTGATGTTATTTTCATTATAAAATCAACTCACTGCATTTTTAAATAAACGCTTTTCCACCATTTCTTTACATATATAAAGTGATAAACTGGGGAATCTCTTGTGAATACTAATATTTAGATATCCAAATAAAGACGTAATCGATACAGTGACAGTTACAACTCGTTTTTGACGATGCTGCGTCAGCATCGCCTAAGTGATCATACCATGGAAAAATTCCTCTCAATGGTGAGCTATGTAAAAGACCGAGATTGAGATAGTGTCGATATTTTAATCGGCATAATTATCTCGCTCATGGTTACAATATACTAAATACTCGTTTCATGTAGGGCTGTACTCTCTAAAAAAATATCATAGTTGACCCGAAGGCATGTTTTACATCTTAAACTATTGTTCGGGTTTTATCTTTCGGAGATAATGGTAGGGCATAAATAGGTGTTCACGACCGAATCCCTGAAATATGATAAACTTGGAGACTTTAGTAAAGCATTGCACTGAAAAAGGTTACATTCCACTAAGAAACGGCCGAAAAAAAAGTTTCAAAAACAGTCGATTTTGATTAGCGTCAAGTTCTTTTTTGGTTTGAACATGACATATCTTTTTTATTGCATAAATCGATTCCGCTTAGAATGGCCTTTAAGAAAAGGTATGGTTATGGGGGTCTCTATGTGCAAAATGTTGCATTTATTTTCGCTCAAAGTTGTCGCTTTTACATTGAATTATATAGGGAAACTATTTAGTATATTGTGACCTCATTAGCATTGATAACATCTCCAGCAGAGTTGTCGTTCATGCCTCAACATAGGGTACGACTAAAATGCGTATATGACTGATATCGGCGGATAAGACTGAAAAGTGCGGATATGAACAAATAATGGCTTTTTTAATGTATTTTACTTTATTTTTGTCATATGAAAATCGTTATGTGACAAAAATACACGTCGCTAATGTGTAATGTTACAATCGAATGAATTTAAAAGCGTTTTTCATTGGCATTTTAATTTTAGTAACTCCAAATTAATATCCGCGAATATGAACGACCAGTCAGACCACCGCTTTTATTAAATTGCTCTATTTTGAGGCAGTCTTAACATATTTAACACATATTGTGAATTTTTCATTCGACAGTGATTTGTTCATAACAAAACTGCAAAACAAACGCATAAATATTGCCTATATTCGTTCATATTTGCACTTTTCGTTCATATCCGCGGATATGAGTCATATACACGTTTTAGACGGACCGCTCAAGGTCATACAACAATGGCCGCGCCCATGAATGTTCACACTCGTGTCAAAACTTTCTTAGAACATACATCGGCTTGTTTGGCTATTTAGAAACTGTCATTTAGGATATATGAGTTATTTATTAACTAAATCTCCGCTAATGTCAACAATGGATTGAATTCGAAGGATACATTCGATGTGAATGTAAACCTTTATTGACCTTGACCATAGGCGCTCGATGTCAATGCCAATGTTTTATTTATTTATTTGTTTTTTAGTTACCCGTTGTTTATTATAATGCATACACATACTAAATAAATAGAAATCTTCCGACAAAACGTCTTCTTAAAAAAAGATAGTTTGACTATGTACATAGATATTGACAAGGTAAATCACTCGCCATTTTCTAAAGTAACGGAAGTGCGTCATTATGCATTATTAAATCGCTGTCAACCCGCTCGCTTATTGAAATGCGCGCGCAGGCCGGGAACCTCGCTCTTAAAACACAATAACATAAGGTAGCAGTACACGGTAGGAAGCAGAAATATGCGAATTGGCCCCGGTCAAAAAGTGAAATATTGGGAAAGGGTAGGTTTCCATGTCAAATTTGAGGGTGATAGGTCTTATTGTATCCCCAAATTGCATTAAATCCTGAGAATATGACCATTTTCAAATGCGAAACTGTGGGGTCATGACCTCTTGTTGTTGTTGTGTTCTTTGTTACTCAGGAAGGAAAACTGCGGTAGGCATATTGTATTTTGGGTTCTTTTTAAGCTGGAATCGCTAGTAGGGTCACGCTGTGAATTATTGCGCGAAAACCACCTGGATACCTGGTATTTATTCATGGTTTGATGGGTTGTGCTATGTTTTGCGTGTAAAAATATCATTCCAAAAGCAGGCTATCATTACGTTTCATTCGTCCCCAGCCACTTTCGTACATGGTAAAAAGTTGATTTTGAAGCCCCTTTTTGCGGCCTTGTCATTCTTTCACTTTTGTCAATAGTAT
This sequence comes from Dreissena polymorpha, assembly GCF_020536995.1. NCBI lineage: Eukaryota > Metazoa > Mollusca > Bivalvia > Myida > Dreissenidae > Dreissena > Dreissena polymorpha. The sequence goes on along the minus strand of NC_068358.1, from coordinate 27,783,701 downwards.
CACCTGTACAGGTTCCATATGCTCTTTTTTTATCTTAAATGTAAGTTTCAGACTACTTGTGTGCAGTGAATGTGTTTTTATGATTGCAGGTTCATTGTTTTCTGAATTGAGCGTGGTGGAGATCAAGAAGGCGTCCGCGGCTCCGAGAGAGTGTGTGTCTACCGTGGTCTGCTACCATAACATCCACAAAACACAATGGGCGTCAAATTTGATTATTGACGTGCTGATTTTTTTTCCTGGAAATCACCATGGCCGACGAAATCAAGTTAAACAATTGGTATGGAATGATTCATGTGTATGCAATTTACAATATCTTTTGTTGATTGCCCCATTACTTGAGTGAAACAATAGTTACAAGGATTTATCACATCGTCTGTGGTTGTTTCTGTTGAAACTGAAAGTAAATAGAGAAAGAGCGAGGTTCCCGGTGTGCGCGTGCAGTCGCTTGAAAGCTGTTTGCTTAAAAGCGGTTTTCTGACAATAACAAATAGTTTAATTGGATACTGATTAGACTGTCTTTTCCCTGTGACCTGGCTTAAATAGTTTTTTTTTCGTACCCAAATTGTTTTCGTACCCAATTTTTCTTTCGTACCCATTTTTTTTCGTACTCTAATTTTTTTCGTAACCAAATTTTTTTGTTTGGCATAATTTTTTCGTTCCCAAAATTGTTGTACCAATTTTTTTTTCGTACCCACATACACAATTGTGATGATGTAGATCAACTTAAATTGATGCTTTTATATATCCATCGTCTTCAAAAGCATCGTCACACCAGTACTGTCAGTACTTTGATATTGTTACGTAAACGCTGGATTATGATTGGATAATCCGCTCACGTGCCCCGGTTGTCATTATCCGTTGAACCCACTTGGAGCGTCCATTAAACATGCATATCCATTACGTCTTAAAAAACAAGACGTGGACAGAAGTCATGTGCTTAATGTGTCGTCCCAGATAAGTCTGTGCAGTCGGCACAAGATAATCAGGGACGTATCTTTCCGCCTGAACTGAATTTTTACTAAGAAGATAAATATTTTTAACGAAAAATACAATAAAAGCGACACAGAACTAGGCTTAAGTTATTGTTTCAACAACCTTAACAAGGTTGAATATCAGTCCTCAAAAGCAAAATGACGTCATAATTTAGCGCGAACGTCAACGATATAGCGTTCGAAAAAACATATAAAAACAACTGAGAATCAATATTCAAACGCCCGGATAATCCGTTTTAAATCAGTGTGTTTTTTCACAAAAAAAAAATAAAACACAGAAAAGCATACAACAAACATTGTCCCGTCATTTCGTATTCACATGAGCCGCGTTCTAAGAAAACGGGGCTTAATGCATATGCGTAGAGTCTCCAAAAATAGCCTGTGCAGTTCGCACCGGCTCATCAGGAAAATACTTTTTGCTTAGCTTAAATGGTCGTTAAAAAGAAATTTCCTTTTCACAAAAAATCCATAAAAGCGGAAAGTGTCGTCCCCGATCAATCTGGGACGATACTTTACGAAAATGCATTAAGCCCCGTTTTCCCAGAGCAACCTACAATATGTACATGTCCTGATACGATCTGCTGTACATACCTTCACACTGTCCTATTGTACACTGGAGCAGTCCGTTCATACACGTGCTGAAACGAATAATTTGAGTTTGGTTATTTGGATTGTTAACGTTTTCAACAGTATTTGGGATGGTTATTTATACAGGTTCTGAAAAGAATAGTGCGTGTTTGGTTATTTGGATTGTTAACGTTGTCAACATGTTTTCATTCACATAAAGGCGGTAAGTTAGCATATAAACGTTTTCCTGTGTAAGCGATTCTCCCTGTAAAATTTGCGCTCGATTGGTCAGTGTCGGTGTATGGTTGCTACTTAAATGTACACCGGGTACTCTTAGGTATACTTAAATGTACTTTGGGTACGGAAAAGTTACTTAAACGAACCCTGGAATTCTAATGCTGAATTGGTCGTTGTCGGCTAGGTTTTATAAGTTAATTATATTTATATTTATGTCAATATTTTGTAAAACAACAACTATATTATCGGAACTCGTACTCAAAAAAGAATGTTCAGGTAGGTTTGTTCAAAGAGAATTTTGTTTCGAATTTCGTAGCGAGTTTTAATAGATCGGATTTTGGGCGGGAATAACACTCGAGTATGTAGTATAAATTTACCGGGTACGTTTTAGTACATCTTCCGTTCCCGGGGTAAATTTAAGTAAAATTAAGAGTACTCGGGATACATTTAAGTAGTACCCAGCCGACAACGACAAATCTATCACTATTTGCATGAACACCAAGGAAATTGGAGATTCACACAGAAATCAACTCTTTTAGACCTACTGTAAAGTTATTTATATTCGTCTGTTTGTGTCGTTTGTTTTTAAATAAGCTCCATCATGGACACGTACACACATGGATTTCTGTTTTTTTACATATAAAAAGAGGAATTTGCGTCGGTCATTTTCCGATACATTTTGTATACAATTCGTGGACCCGTCTACCCACGATATCAGCGACCATTAATGTCCCGTGAATAATGATTGTACAATTGATGCGAGTTTAATGTAGAGGAGACGGACTGTATCAGTCTACCTTAGCTTTGGTAAAGAAAATCTAGACATCAAAATGTGATACGGGTGTTAAATTAAAACAAGAGCACCACATAACGGGTACATACGCTCGGCTGCGGATGAAGTTTTGAATAAATGAAAGCTTGTCAGAATTTTTTTTTAAAGGTCACCTTGAAGTGACTTTGACATTTGACCTAATGACCCAAATAGGTGTGGCATGGAGAGCTAATCAAGGTGCAGCTACATATACAGTTTCAAAGTTGTAGGTAGAAGCATTTTGATTTAAGAGCCAATGTTCAAAAATTTAACAAAATGTCAAGGTTTTAGCACGACGCCGGCGGACGACGAGCTGGTTATGACAATATCTCGGGTTTTCTCCGAAAACAGCCGAGCTAAAAATAAGCAAATTGAAAGTTTTCAAATGAGCACTGTTCTTAGAAATCTGGGCTTAATGAATGTGATTCATGTGTCATCCCAGATAAGCCTGTGTAGTTCAGGTTTATAATGGAACATACTTTTCGCCTTAACTGTTTTTTGCTCAGAAGAACAAACCTACTATATCAGCAGCAAGTGTGGCCCCTGATCAGCCTTTGCAGTCCACATCAGGGATAACACTTTCCGCATTAATTGGATTTCCACGAAAAAAGAAGCGTCCGTTAAAGCGGAAAATGTCGTCACTGATTAGCCAGTGTGGCCTGCACAGGCTCTCAGGGGCGACGCTTTACGCAATGCATTAAACCCATCTTTCACAGAACGCTGTTCAAATTCTCAAGTTCATGTTTAGAATTAGAATTAGGAGCAATGCTTTGAAATGAGTCGCGTTTTAAGAAAACTGGGCATAGTGCATGTTCGTAAAGTGTCGTCCCAGATAAGCGTGTGCAGTCCGCACAGGCTAATCAGGGACGACACTTTACGCCTTAATTGGATTTTTGCTAAGAAGAGATTTCATTTAAACAAAAAATGTCATAAAAGCGGAAAGTGTCGTCCCTGATTAGCCTTTGCGGACTGCACAGGCTTACCTGGGACGACACTTTACGCACATGCATTATGCCCAGTTTTCTCAGAACGCGACTAAAATAATAAATAATTTAAACTGAAATTTTCAAATTGAAAACCGCCTCTCACCAGTTGCTGCAGTCAACATGTACAATGACGCCGACGTCAACTTTGTCTCCTATGTAGACGTCTTCATCGGGCGACGTTGGCCCGTACTTGCCGTCAGATTCAACATAACCTGAGAAATTCGGAATCAAACGAATCAGCATGAAGTAAATAGTATGAACAATGGCTCTCGACTCAGCGAGCAGTAAATAGTATGAACAATGACTATTAAATGACTATTAAATCAGCGAGCAGTCCATGGTATGACTAATTACTACAATTACCATCGAAACAGCGAGCAGTCAATAGTATGAACAGTGAGTATCGAAACAGCGAGCAGTCAATAGTATGAACAGTTACTGAGCAGCTAATAATATGAATAGTTACTATCGAAACAGCAAGCAGTCAATAGTATGAACAGTTACTATCGAAACAGCGAGCAGTCAATAGTATGAACAATTACTATCGAAACAGCGAGCAGCCTATTATATGAACACTTACCATCGAAACAGCGAGCAGCCAATTATATGAACAGTTACTATCGAAACAGCGAGCAGCCAATAGTATGAACAGTTACCATCGAATCAGCGAGCAGTCAAAATTACGAAAAGTTACTATCGAAACAGCGAGCAGTCAATAGTATGAACAGCTACTATCGAAACAGCGAGCAGCCAATTATATGAACAGTTACTATCGAAACAGCGAGCAGCAAATAGTATGAACAGTTAGTATCGAAACAGCGAGCAGTCAACATTAGAACAGTTAGTATCGAAACAGCGAGCAGTAAAAAAGAATGAACAGTTACTATCGACACAGCGATCAGCCAATAGTATGAACAGTTACTATCGAAACAGCGAGCAGTCAATAGTATGAACAGTTAGTATCGAAACAGCGAGCAGTCAATAGTATGAACAGTTAGTATCGAAACAGCGAGCAGTCAATAGTATGAACAGTTAGTATCGAAACAGCGAGCAGTCAATAGTATGAACAGTTACCATCGAAACAGCGAGCAGTCAAAAGTACGAACAGTTACTATCGAAACAGCGAGCAGTCAATAGTATGAACAGCTACTATCGAAACAGCGAGCAGCCAATTATATGAACAGTTACTATCGAAACAGCGAGCAGCCAATAGTATGAACAGTTAGTATCGAAACAGCGAGCAGTCAACATTAGAACAGTTAGTATCGAAACAGCGAGCAGTAAAAAAGAATGAACAGTTACTATCGACACAGCGATCAGCCAATAGTATGAACAGTTACTATCGAAACAGCGAGCAGTCAATAGTATGAACAGTTAGTATCGAAACAGCGAGCAGTCAATAGTATGAACAGTTAGTATCGAAACAGCGAGCAGTCAATAGTATGAACAGTTAGTATCGAAACAGCGAGCAGTCAATAGTATGAACAGTTACCATCGAAACAGCGAGCAGTCAAAAGTACGAACAGTTACTATCGAAACAGCGAGCAGTCAATAGTATGAACAGCTACTATCGAAACAGCGAGCAGCCAATTATATGAACAGTTACTATCGAAACAGCGAGCAGCCAATAGTATGAACAGTTAGTATCGAAACAGCGAGCAGTCAACATTAGAACAGTTAGTATCGAAACAGCGAGCAGTAAAAAAGAATGAACAGTTACTATCGACACAGCGATCAGCCAATAGTATGAACAGTTACTATCGAAACAGCGAGCAGTCAATAGTATGAACAGTTAGTATCGAAATAGCGAGCAGTCAATAGTATGAACAGTTAGTATCGAAACAGCGAGCAGTCAATAGTATGAACAGTTAGTATCGAAACAGCGAGCAGTCAATAGTATGAACAGTTAGTATCGAAACAGCGAGCAGTTAATAGTATGAACAGTTAGTATCGAAACAGCGAGCAGTCAATAGTATGAACAGTTAGTATCGAAACAGCGAGCAGTCAATAGTATGAACAGTTAGTATCGAAACAGCGAGCAGTCAATAGTATGAACAGTTAGTATCGAAACAGCGAGCAGTTAATAGTATGAACAGTTAGTATCGAAACAGCGAGCAGTTAATAGTATGAACAGTTAGTATCGAAACAGCGAGCAGTCAATAGTATGAACAGTTAGTATCGAAACAGCGAGCAGTCAATAGTATGAACAGTTAGTATCGAAACAGCGAGCAGTCAATAGTATGAACAGTTAGTATCGAAACAGCGAGCAGTCAATAGTATGAACAGTTAGTATCGAAACAGCGAGCAGTCAATAGTATGAACAGTTAGTATCGAAACAGCGAGCAGTTAATAGTATGAACAGTTAGTACCGAAACAGCGAGCAGTTAATAGTATGAACAGTTAGTATCGAAACAGCGAGCAGTTAATAGTATGAACAATAACTATTATACGTATTCTGAATTTCAGATAATTATTATTCAAACTTCATAAATGCAGTCGGATTCAACCCGACCTGGGGAATTTAAAAACGAATCAGCGATCAGTCAATTGTATGAACAATTACTATTCTAAGTTTAAGAGAATAATTATTTAAACTCTACTCTTGACGTCATATTCAAAACAACTCAAAAAAACTATCAAGGAACCAGCAAGCAGTCCATTTGAGAAAATTGGATTTAATGCATGTGCGTAAAGTGTCGTTCCAGATTAGCCTCATCAATTCTCACAGACTTTATATATATATATCACTCACTCAGGGATGACATGACACTTTATGCATATGCTTTAAGCACAGTTTTACTAACACGCGACTCTGTGTAATACCGGAAATACCGGAATAAACATGACATACCAATCTGCTCAGCCGGCTCGTAGCCAAACGCGTTCCGGAAGGTGATCATGTCAAACGTGCACATGCAGGGTCGCTCCATACACAGCAGCGTCTGAGTGGCGTTACCTTGACAACCAGTGTCCCCTGGCCCTGGGGCGGGGCTGTCACATGCTCTAGAGAAATCGGAAACGTAAAATTCTGAGTACAAAAGAGAAATGTTTCCTATTCAGTGTCCCCAAGGTCTGTGTGAATGTAAGGTACACACACTAGAAGCGGAAATGGCCAAGAAATATATTCATTTGAGCCTCGTTCTGGCAAAACGGGGCTTAATGCATGTGCCGGCGCATTCCACACAGTCTAATCGGGGACGACACTTTCCGCATCTATGCAATTGTTTGTGTAAATGCAGTCTCTTCTAAACGAACATCCGGTCAATCCAATTTTCCCAGAAGGCAACTTAAAAAATTAGTGAATTTTAACCCATTCATGCCTAGCGTTCTGAAAAAAAAACATTGCAAACAGCGTAGACCCAGATGAGACGCCGCATGATGCGGCGTCTCATCTGGGTCTGCGCTGTTTGCTTCAAGGAATTTCAGAAAGTAATATTCGAAATATAGAAATAAATATACTAGACATCCCTAATTTTGGAAAATAAATTGATCCAATTAAGAAGGATGGGAGAGTCCACAAGGCATAAATGGGTTAATAAAAGCCGATCTTGTCCATGTATGTGCCGAATATTTCCAAAGCATTGTTTTCATCTCAAAAATAGATTTCACTCCATAAGTGTGATAAAGCGGAGAAAAAAGTATACAATATCTCAGTGTTTATTAAAAACCAGAAAACATACTGTAGAACAATATCTTTGTTATAGAGAAGAACGCGTTATATTAGCCTCGCTCTGGGAAAACCGGGCTTAATGCACGCGCGTTATGTGTTGTCCCAAATAAGCATGTGCAGTCCACACAGTTTAATCAGGGACGACACTTTCCGCTGTTATTGAATTTTGTGTTTTAAGGTTGAAAAAAAAATCAAGTGTCGGTGGAAAGCGTCTTCCCTGATAAGCCTGCGCACACATTAAGCCCAGTTATTCCGGGACGGGACCCATAATACTGTTACTCTGTACAGCCTCTCAAAGTTCCGTTCAACTATGTCAACTTGTGCAAGATTTACTTCAATAATTTTAAATTAATGCTCGCTCTATAATATTTAGTTTAGTTAAAACCTATTTATTTTTGCTCAATTGCAACGAAAGCCTTGGGCATATTGAAACGCTCTCGATAGTACGTTTCCTGTGCCTAGAACCAGTACTTTGTGTCTTGTGGGAGATCTAAAGAACGCTCCCACAGGGGAATCGAACCTGTGACCACCCGGTTTCTAGGCGGACACCATATCAATTACACCACGTCAACCTTAATATCTTAATCACTTTTAATAATCTGTTCAATAATTATACATCTATTACCTATACATAAGAATTAAAACGAAGGGCAATAACATTGTAAATACTTAATTAAGAGTAGTGTACTTGGCATGTCTGTTAAGGCTATCTAGTATTAAATAAAGATTAATTTGAATATATTTATATTCGTTCGTAGTTGTGATCTATACAAGAAACGAACAATTTAAAATATCTTCAAATGGCAAAAACTCCACAAGTACTGTCAACAGAGATTTATTTATTTTACTCTGCACTTACGTCCGATATTGTATATCAATATACAAAGATTTATTTAAATGCTTTCACTACAAAGTTATTTCTAAGTGTAAGTTATGGTTCATGTCAGGGGCGGATTTTTGCAGGCTGTCAAGTGACCTTTTTTCAAAAAGTAGGAAAAAATAGGAACTACTTTTGCAAGAAAAGTAGGAAAAAAGTAGGAAAAAGTAGGAACTTTTCCCTCAAAAGTAGGAATACATAATACTAATTTTTAGACACAGGTCCATGAAACATAGCTTGATACAGAGCAGGAGTGCCATCACATGTTCTGTATGGATACCCACTTGAAGCTACCTTAAGGGCCCAGAGGATTTCAGCCTTTTGTATCTGTTCCTTGTGTGATGGTTGTACTTGCATACAGATAGATTTATCCCCACCACCCTGAGAGCTGCTTGGCTTTGGGGCACTTCCACGCTTTTGTGAATTATCATGCATGTATTTCATGTTTTCCTTGTGTTTTTATCCATCTGCATGACTTATCAGTTGATTAGCACCAGAATTACAACAAGATGGGCTTCATTCAGACAGTACAATATCTTGCAAACTAATTGCCGGTATCTCTCTTGCACCATGATCCAAGTGTTTTTCCACTGTTGTCCAACTTCTCCATCCATGAAGGGTTAAACTTTGTTTTCCCACTAGGCATTTTAGCACTTATAGTGCATCTATGATAATTAAGTTTCAAGCAAAGCTACCCTGTTAAAGAAGTATAAGTAGATGCTGTTCACTTTGGTGTATCATCCAATAAGTGGTTAGAGGTCTTCTGTGTATCGATATAAAAATGGTAATATATTGTGCAATAAAAATGGTAATATAGTGTGCATGTTATATCCTTAAGCAGAAGACCAAATTTATTTAGTGATACACCAACTTGTTGTACAAGATTAATACTAGTATATAAAGCAGTGTCAATGCTCTGCTACAGCTACATTGTGAAACCTTTAAATTGACAATAGGGTGCAGTTATAATAACTTAAGTTACATTCAAACTCACTGGTCATTGCAGAGCAGATTATGCAACTGGAGATAGGACCTTATCACCTGACATCTTTTATGACATCATTGATTGGGCAATGAAACAGTTGCACTACATTGTTTATTCCAGTTTCAAATAATGGTTTTTTCATTACGGTATTGATTACTTCGCCGGAGTGTAATAATGCCGTTATATAATTTTAATACTACGCTGTAACACCTTGAAGTTACCTCACTAACTATGGCATAATTAGACAAGAACTGTGTTTGTCAGAAACACAATGCCCACTATTGCGCCGCTTTGAAATAAAATTTCAATATATATTATTTGGCAGGTTTAGAAAATATCTCCCTTTTAAAGCGTATTACTTCCCTTGGATTGTACTTTTTTACTTTTGACCTTGAAGGATGACCTTCACCTTTCACCACTCAAAATGTTCAGCTCCATGCATGCCAAATATCAAGTTGCTATCTTCAATATTGCAAAAGTTATGGCCCATATTAAAGTTTGCTGACAGACACACTGACAGACAGACAGACAGACAGACAGACAAACGGACTGACAGTACAACTGCTATATGCCACCCTACCGGGAGCATAAAAATGTATCGGGACATTTAGGCTCTGTGCATTTATTTTTAATTACTAAACATGATGTGCCTATGATATCAATAGAACATCATATCTGTTGTCCTGTAATACAGAATTTATTACATTATATTTTTAAATGATGAAAACTCAGCAAAGCATCAGTTTTATCCTTTTCCAATAACTTGTGTAATAAATTCCATATTTCATAACCACTCACACAATACATGGTATCTCTATATCTCTACATTCCAAACAGCAATATCATGTAAATATGCATAAGGTTTGGTCAAATTTTTGTCAATAGAGACAAAATAAAACTGGAATAAACAATGGGTGCCCTCAGCTCTTGCATCACTGGGAACTGTGTAAGGTATGTGAAGTCTGCAGTGTACAAATGCTAAGGAAGTAAACAAGGCACTATTGTTACTTAAAAAAAAAGTTGTCAACATTTTCAAAAGTTACAAAAGAAATAAATATTTATGCTTCCTGAAGAGGTGCTAGAAGACAGTCAGCATGGGTTAATTGTCAGGTCTCATCTAGATGAATGCACATTACCAGGGATACAGTCATGCCATTGATTCATTCATCCTGCAAGTTTACTAAATAAACTCTTTAAAAAAAAATATTCTGAATTGAAAATGAAAAAGTAGGAATAGCAGGAAGATTTGGTAAAAAAATAGGAAAAAGTAGGATCCTGATGAAAAAGTAGGAAATAGTAGGAAAAAGTAGGAAAAAGTATGACCGCTTGACAGCCTGATTTTTGGTAACGGGGGGAGGGGGGGGGGATATTGAAAGATTTGCTGGGGGTTCAGGGGCCGCTAGGGCCCCTGGTTGGTGCAGGGAAAAGTCCATGTTGACGAAGCCCACCGGAAGCTTCACGATTTTAGTGATTTTGAAGGCTTTGACAACCACTTCTTTGAGCATACATCATTGTTGACATAAAAATGCAACGAAAAGAGAATCAATGTGCAAAAGAGGGATACATCAAAATCGCAAAGTTTGATTTGAAAAACCAAGCGACAGAGAGTCTAAAGTTAAATAATTAGCGATTGTCTATGATAAGTGGAAAGTGTTGTGTACGAAAACGAAGAAAAATGAGTTTAAATAGATGATTTAGATTAAGTGTGAAACTTAAATGAATTGACTTTACTTTAGCGATTTTATGGGGGCGTCGGGTCCGCGACCCCCATTGGATCCGCCTATGCATGTAATATGCACTTCCCCTCGAAATCATCTGTCATGACATGATTCAAGTGACATTTAAATTCCTTCGATAGAAGATTGATTTTAATTCCTTTTATAATCCCGAGTTATACTCCGCACGAGAGGTGAGGCAGACGGACTGACGGACGGACAGATTTAATGATGAAAGTCGGACGAAACAATTATTATATCCCTCCCTTTGAGCGCTAAAAGTACTTTTCTTTCATGTTTTTATGATACGCTCAATCAATCCAAAATTGGCACATGTACTCTTTACCGGAATATTTTATAACACAAACTACGAGTGCGCATGCGTAACACATCTCTTTTAAAAAGGAAATAAACTTCGAACGAAATAGGCTGTCCAGTTAGCGTAATGCACATGAATTAAGCCCTCTTAAGTCCTGCTCATACTGACCATATAAATGATGACCGGCAAGTATTCACAAACAACATTTTGTACTTCCGCACACCTAATTTTCGTATGAACAAACAACATTTTATACTTCAGTTTACCTGGTTCTCGTTTTCACAAAAAAACAAAACATTTTGTACTTCCGTTGAACTGGTTCTCGTATTCACATACAAATGTTGCACTTCCGTTCACCTGGTTCTCGTTTTCACAGACATCATTGTGTACCTCCATTCGCCTTGTTTTCGTATTCACATACAACATTTTGTACTTCCGCACACCTGGTTCTTGTATTCACAAAAAACGACATTTTTTTACTTCCGCTCACCTGGTTCTCGCGCGTTTTCCCGTGCCGCACGTGACGTCACAGTCGCCCCAGGCCGACCACGGGGACCAGTTAGGCAGGCCTGAAAATGTACGGGACAGTGTAATGAAAACATCTTAGCCGGGTACGATATATTTCTTCACACATGGTGAATTATCAACCAATTGCCTCAAGAGAAAGTCGTTTGGTCGACGTTGATATGATACACTATGTGACTTTTAACCAATATATTGGTGCCCGATTGAATCAAATGCCTTTCGAGGTACCCTCAAGTCGATTTCTTGGGTAGAACCAGTAGTTGGTGTCGTTGTGGAAGACTTTTATCCAATATTTTACAGAGTTCTCTCAACTATTTTACAGAGTTCTACACCCTACCTTTTTACCGAGATCTATCTTATATTTTACAGAGTTCTCTGCCCTATTTTATTAACTTTTCTCCCCATGTTTACACTGCAAAATAGGGGAGATTAAGCTGTAAAATTGGAGAATAACTCCGTAAAATAGGGGCGATAAATATTAGGACCCCAAATTCAAACCCCACTGCAACCCATCATAACAGTAAAAAAATATGTCTAAGAATAAAGCGAAATAACGGGACGTTATGCATGTGCGTAGGATGCCGTCCCAGGTAAGACTGTGCTTGTATGGTATGTTCGTTATAAGGAAGGCTCTTCTTAGCGAATATCCAGTAAAGATGGAAAGTGACGTCCCTGATAAGCTGTGCGAACTAAATTGCTTATCTGAGGCGGCACTTCACGCACATGCATTAAACTCCGTTTTCCCAGCAAGGCACATTTAATGAAGTCAATGCCATACAAAACCACTGGCACATACATTTAATTGAGCCGCCGTCCTTACCATAGGCACAGTCTGCGAGTCTGCAAGGTCGGGAACCAGTGGCGTCACCGGCACACATGGCGCCGCCGGGACCCGGTGGTGGCTGGTTGCACAACCGGTACCGTGTCTCCTCCCCGGGGCCGCACGACCGTGTACAGCGCGACCAGGGCGACCATGTTCCCCATCCGCCTAGAATCAACCCCCCGAAAACATATGAAACAATTATTTTTACTATAAAAACTGATACTGTAAAATCATTTGTATTCGTGTGACGTTAGTTTTGGTTGAATTCGTTGTTTTACCGTTCCACGAACTAAACACAAACACATCGGAATATTAAAACAACGGAAATTCAACATTTTACCAAAATCAGATATCCACTCTTAAATCTGTTCACGAAAAGTCATTTCTAAAAAAAAAGGAAGATCATGCTGACCAAAATACATGATTTTAGTTAGTTTAAACCTATTTATTTTAGCTCGGTTGCATCGAAAGCGTCAAGCTTATTGTAACGCTCTCGAGTCCGATTCCTGGGCCTAGAACCAGTACTTGGTGTCTTTTATTGAGATCTAAACAACTCATCCACAGTGGAGATGGAACCGGCGACCACCCGGTCGTTAGGCGGACACCATATCCGTAACACCACGGCGACCTTAAATGATTTTAATGTAAAAAGCAGTGAGTTTTATAATGAAGACCACACAAACCATCATCAAAATCCCTAGATGGGTCATACTAATAATAAGAATATATTTTCACATTGTATTGAATGATTTTGCGGAGTTAGCGTGATCACAACAACCATCTCTTGTTTACAATATTTATAAGACGCGTTCTGAGAAAACGGGGCTAAATGCATGTGCGGAAAGTGTCATCTCAGATTAGCCTGTACAGTCCGCACAGGCTAATCAGGGACGACACTTTCCGCTTTTCTGGTATTTTTGCGTTTAAAGGAAGTTTCTTCTACACGAAAATCCAGTTAAGGCGGAAAGTGTCGTTCCTGCGGACTGCACAGGCAAATCTGGGATGACACTTAACGCACATGCATTAAGCCCAGTGTTCTCAGAACGAAACTCATATAGGCATCGCTCTGGGAAATTGGGTCTTAATGCAAATGCGTAAAATGTCGTCCCATATACAGATAAGCCTATCCGCAAGGCTAATCAGGGACTATACTTTTCGCATTTATGGAATTGTAAAGAAATCTCTTGTAAAATGTCGTCCCACTAGAGAAGCCAGTCCGCAAAGCTAATCAGGGACCATACTTTTCCCATTTAAAGAATTTAAAAGAAGGCTCGTCTGAACGATACTGAAATCAGACACTTTACGCACTTGCCTAAAGCTCGTCTGAACGATACTCAAATCAGACACTTTACGCACTTGCATTAAGCTCAGTATTTTTCAGGACAAGACTCAATTATTGTTCAGGGCTCGACTACCGGTAATGCAATTTCGCGTGTTGACATCAAGGGTCTCTGCTAAGAATAGGAATTTATTTATTATAAGCAATGCGACATGAATGTGTAAGTCACTCTCGACACACTGTACCGTACCGTTCTGTGCCGGCGTGGTTGTCTCAAACTTGGTGGTGGTGGTGGTCTCCTCTAAAACAAGACGAAGGTCGTCAGTTTTATATTCTATCAATACGAGGGCTGTTAATTGTATACTCTATTAAAAGCCAGGGCTGTCAATTTTATATTCTTTCAATAACGAGGGCTAGCAATTTTATATTCTATCAATAACGAGGGCTAGCAATTTTATATTCTATCAATACGAGGGCTGTCAATTGTATATTCTATCAATTTATTTATGTATTAACTTGAAATGTGAATTATATTTGAGTACAGTTATAGTTGGGTAGTTTAATACTGGCTATTTGTGCCGCCCTCTGGAAAACGGGGCTTAGTGCATGTGCGTAAAATATCGTCTCAGATGAGCCTGTGCATGCGCTTAGGCTAATCGGTGGCGACACTTCCCGCTTTTAAGGTATGTTCATTTAAAAGAAGACACATGCAAGCGAAAATCCAGTTAAGACGGAAAGGGTCGTCTTTAATTAGTCTGTGTTGACTGTACAGGCCGCGTGAGACGACACTTAACGCACATGAATTTTCCCAGAGCGCGGTGGAATTGTGTCCTTTAGAATGATCATATGTTACCATGTCACATGAGAATCTAGAATAATTACCCGTCAATTCCCCTGGGCTTTTATTGACGGACTGCACATGCTAATCTGGGACGACACTTTGTGCATATGAATAAAGCTCCGTTTTCCCAGTGATGTACTCACCGTTAGCGCGACAACATGGCCCAAAGTCCGCACCCGGGAAGTATGTGCAGCGGTCACTCGGCCTCGGACACGTTGCGCCCGCGGCCCCTCCGCATATGACCTGTTGACCTCCCTGCACTACCGGCTCGTACCCGAAACCGCCGCACACTGCGGGCAGAACAAGGCACATATTACACGACAGGTTAATACAATATTGATGACTACTTTAAATAGGGGATATTTTTTGGATTTTGTGGAATATCGATTTTAATTCTCAAATTGTCATAGAAAATATTATTTTTTTCTATTAACACGAGTGAATTAATATCGATATTCGACCAAATCCAACAAATTTTCTTTTTATTGAATGTTTACAAATTATATATTTTTTATTTTTGCTCAAATAATGATGTCGAAACGCCATGAAAATGACGGCATTTCACAGTATAAAAGTAAATTGTATCGATAATTTTTAATGTTAATTTTCCAAACAAAATATAGTCAATGGTTTTTATATTTCCAATACTCAACTTTACATGCTTTGAACGAAAAACAAAACAACATATAAATAAACATCAACAGTTGAGTAAAACAACCCACTAAAATAACCAAACTGTGTTTTAGTCTTTAGTTTAAACCAATTTATTGAAACGCTCTCGAGTCTGTTTCCTGGAACTATAACCAATACTTGGTGTCTGTGGTATCGATGGAACGCTCCCTCGAACCCGTGACCTCCAGTTTGATAGGCGGACACCATATCCGCTACGCCACGGTTTAAATCTTTGTGCGTGCTTAACAGTGATGTTTTTCGCTTCATAACAAAGTGTGCCTTTTGATTGGGTAAAAAAACGTGACAAACCATAAATTTAAAAAATAAACAGATTAATATTATATAAACATTATACCAATTGTTAATAAGTGCATGATCAGCTGCTTTATAAAATGTATATGATCAACTGCTAGGGAATTTAATTGCTGTATAATTAACTGAACAAACCATATTTAGTTTATTGGAAAAGATTGGCATATATTTGTGGGAAATGTTGGTCAGATGTTTGGGAAAAAAATATTACCTTTTGCCATTTGGAAACAGCCTTTTTAAAAAACTTTTTTGCAATTGGGAAACAGCATGTAAGAGGCTATAATTTTGGTAAAAAAAATGAGTCGCGTTCTGAGAAAACTGGGCATACTGCATGTGCGTAAAGTGTCGTTCCAGATTAGCCTGTACAGTCCGCACAGGCTAATCAGGGACGACACCTTCCGCTTTTATGACATTTTTCCTTTATATGAAGTCTCTTCTTAGCGAAAATCCAATTTAGGCGGAAAGTGTCGTCCTTGATTAGCCTGTGCGGACTGCACATTCTAATCTGGGACGACACTTTACGCACATGCATTATGCCCAGTTTTCTAAGAACGCGACTCAAATATTCCCTTCTTACCATCAGCAGGTGTGGTGGTGGTGCAGTTTTCTTCGTCCCGGCAGTCATAACAGTTGCATTTCCCATCACACAACTAAAAACAGAAGATATTGAAATCAGATTTATATCATTTTCGTCTCGATTTTGCAAACACGTGCTAAAAACCTGTGCGTAAGTAGTCGTTCCAAATTAGCCTATGCAGTCTGCGAAGGTTAAGCAAGGACGACGCTTTCCGCTTTTATGGTATTTTTTCATTTTTGGGAATCGTCCTTGGAACAAAAATCGGCGCAATGCGGAAAGTGTTATCTCTGATTTAACTCTGCGGACTGCACAGGCTAATCTGGGACGAAACTTCACGCACATTCATTAAGCTCAGTCATCCAGAACGATGCTCATACAATCTCGTCTGCATTGTAAAAATACGTCTTTTAACATTTATAACAACGCTACATGACCACATTTTCTATTAGGCAAATGTGCGCAGTAAATACTAATTCTTATAGCAATCCATGATCTTTTGAATCGCACGGAGCACCGTTATCCTTTATGCTGGCTTGGATCAATGTCCTTACAACGGAAGCTCATGGGGCCGAATAGACGGCTAGTCACAAATCTTGCTCAAGTTCACTACAATAACATACCACAGACAAAAATATAGCAAATATATAAACATTGCGTTAAAAATTGTAATACAAAGGCATTGATACACCAACCTCTTCAGCGTGCACACAAGTACTTCCAGCATCGCACGAGAAATAGCACGTGATCGGTTCCGGTGTCGTCGTCAATGGTGTGGGGGCGATTGTTGTCGCCACTGGAACATCATGAAACATGGATAAATGGTGAATTACTAACCGTGGGGCAACCCATATGGCACTAACAAAACAAAAGCCTCGTCCTGGAAAAACTGGGCTTTATGTACGCGCGAAGTGTTGTCCCAGATTAGCCTGTGCAGTTTCGCACAGCTACTCAGTGAGGGCACTCATCGCTAAACTGAATTTTCGTTTTGAAGTGACTAATTTCGGACTGTAAAAAAGAATATGTCAAGAAATATTACGCACATGCATTAAGACCAGGTTTTCCAGAACGAGGCTTTAATAACCGTGAGTTTGATGATTAAAAAACACTCCTCCCAATTTGTAAAATAGCTTCTTCAAAGCTTATGAAAAGTTGTTTATATAAATTGATATGCATTCGACGATAGACTATCACCATCAAACTTCGCCAGTGATATCCATTTTGACACCACTGGAAATAACGTATGACTCATCAAATACATCCCTTATGACGTCATCGATAAATATCGCCTATGACATCATCATTGTTCATCACCTTTGGCATCAGCAGTGTGCATCACTCATTACATCATCGATGCATATCGCCTATGGCATCATGATACAACATCAGTGAAATCACATATGACATCATCTATGACATCATTAGTTTGACATCATCTTTGACATCACCATGTCCTAATTGACTTATATCGTAAGTGACAACATCTATTACCAAATGATTGAAATAATCCGTGTGTTCATCTTACAAGCATAATCTATGACATCATCAATGACACGATCATACGTACCCTCTGGTGTGTAGCAGGCGTGTATCTCAAGGTCAGACACCTGTGACTGCGTGTTCTTGGTTGGACTCACGTAAATGTAGACCTTGTCACCGGTCTGCCCGTAAAAGTTGTACGTGATACGCTTATGATGGACGGGCGTGTTGCACTTGATCTTCTACAAAAACAAGCAACGTGCTTTGCGTAATTAAGCCTAGCACTGGGAAAACTGGGCCTTATGCATGTGCATAGAGCGTCGTCCCAGATAAGCCTGTACCGTCCGCACAGGCCGATCATGGAATACACTTTATGAAATTTTGTGTTTACAAGTAGTCTTTTCTAAACTAAAATCCATTTAGGGCGGAAAGTGTCGACCCTGATAAGCTTGTGAAACTGAAAGTGCTAATCTTGGACGACACTTATTACACTTGCTTGACGCCAAGTTTTGCTAGAAAGAAAGCTCAATTTATTTATTGCATGGTGTATGGGCAGATGGAATAATCACGTGATAGCCAAGATGGCGATCTCCATGCCGAGACAGGCTTTTTTCGTTGATTTCAGTTATTTTTTTAAGCGTATAAACTGCACACAAAAAAATCTGCCTCGGCATGGACGTCGCTATCGTGTTTGTCCCGTGTTAATCCCCTCTGGTACTGGAGTATAAATCTTAATCTTCTGCAACAAGACAAACGCATTACGTTGCAAAGAAAAGTAACGTCACGTTATGCGAACATTTACGTTTACGTTAATAATATTTTAAATGAAAAAGTCAGGATTGCTCTGCGTAATAAATCGAACACACAAACAGTTCTATATTAGAATCAGATTTTTTTACCAAAACCGTCAACCATCATCGTCACTTTCATCATTAGCCGTATAATCATCATCGTCGTCGTCGTCATACTCCTTTCATCATCATCACCACCATCAATATACTCGTCATCATCAATGTAATAATTTTTAGCTTTTTAATCATCAGTATCTAAAGCATCATTATGAGTATTATCTATTGAAGCGTAAATCACTAAGTTAGCTGTACTGGTCTCAGTAAAGTTTAAAGCCACATACCTTGAAATGAAATACATGGCATAGTAAATTTAAGTATAAATAAGAAACATATTTTATCTATGCCAATTAGAATATATATGGTGGTTACAGGGTAGAAATCCGTCTCTTTTGCGCTTTAAGACTTAAAAATAATCGCGTTTGTCGAAATGGACATATACGTCTAGAAATTCTACTTTCGGTTTTACCGTTTGAAAAAAAATAAATTACTTGCTAATTTGGCTACATATTCAATTTTATCTATCTCAATTAGAATATACCTGGTTGTTACATGGTAGAAATCCGTCCTTTTTGCGCTTAAAACTAAAAAATAATCGCGTTTGTCGAAATGTACGTACACGTATAGAAATCCTACTTTCGGTTTTAAAATTTAAAAAAATTAAAAATTACTTGTTAACTAGGCTAAAGATTTAATGACAATTGTGCACACTTGAAATTGCATCTATATGTATTGATTAACGTGTACTTCATTTTAAGGTGTGTGGCTTTAACACTTGACTAATACTACAATCAATCATGCCTTTTCCCGTGCACGGTAGGTCATGAAGGTCCAATCACGTACGTCGAACGATATACATGTGTCATTCGAGACATTTCATTGAATAAATAAGATCGTTGCTATTTATATTAGTTCACATATAGGACACATAACATAATGTATATGTGCCTTACTTAATATACAACAGTAGATAGGGGCCCAGATATTTCACTGAGAAGATGCATAATGCACAGCATGTTTCCACTGAGCCTGTTTTCAGCTCAGCTCTGCTTTTGTGTTCGTCTTTTGTCCGACGTCTGTCCTGCGTCGTCCGTCATAAACATTTCGTTTAAACCTTTTCATTTTTGACTAATTGCTTATAAAGCCTTAGGCTTATTTGAAAAGCTTTCGAGTCCCTTTCCTGGTACTAGAAGCAGTACTTGTTGTCTCTGGATCTAAAGAACGCTCCCACGGTGGGGATCGAACCCTTGACCTCACGATCGATAGGCGGACACCATATCCACTACGCCATGACCTTTGCCTTGTAAACATTCAAGCAGTCAGTGCCAGGTTAATATTGGTGAGCTAATAGTATGGATGTTTCAATGCATGTAACAAGATGGATCCCACACAGTATGCAACACTTATCTCGCTCGTGCCCACTTTGGTTCGTTGACATCACCAGTAATATCACCATGACATCATAATTGACGTCATATATTACGTCATAAGTGATTATGTTAGACCATTATTACCTCGCTCGTGTCCACGTTCTGATTGTTGACATCATCAGTTATATCACTATGACATCATAATTGACGTCATATATTAAGTCATAAGTGATTAGGTTAGACCATGCTTACCTCGCTAGTGTCCACGTTCTGATCGTTGACATCCTCAGTAGTAACACCATTACATCATAATTGACGTCATATATTACGTCATTAGTGGTTATGCCAGACAATGCTTACCTCGCTCGTGTCCACGTTCTGGTCGTTCCTGTTGAAAAGACTAAGCACGACAAACTTAGAGAACCTCAGGGTGAATGTCACCTTGTATACAACAGCGTGGCCCTCACGTGCATTGATCTGAAAAACATGTGAACCGCACTCTGGGAAAACCGGGCTTAATGCATGTGCGTACACTGTCATCCCAGATTAGCCTGAGCATTTTCCCCAGGATAATCAGGGACGAAACAATCAGCAAAGACTTGCTTTCGTTAAGAAAATTTTTCGTAAAATCAAAAGAGTCCTTAGAAGCGGAAAGTGCGTACTCCACAAGCTAATTTGGGACGACCACAGTTACTTGTCATCTCAGATTAGCGTAAGCAGTTCGCACAGGCTTGTCAGGGACGAAACTTTCGGCAAAGACTGGATTTTTAGTAAGATACATTTTCTGGCATACATAAAAGTCCTAAGAAGCAAAAAGTGAGGACTGCACAGGCTAGTTTGAAACTACCACAGTTTACCCACATGTATTAAGTGCCGTATTTCCAGATAGAGCAAGTCTAACCTCAAGAGATATTTTAGTACTTTTTTCTAAACAATATTGGCTTATAAACACACGTTTGATTGTTTCTGTGTAGACAATTCTAATTTTGTTAAAAATTCATAAAAATATCATCGAATAAGCCGGGTGTTTGGAAACATTGGTTTTAAACATGTGCGTAAAGTGTCGTCCCAGATTAGAAATTACAGTCCGCACAGGATAATCAGGGAAGACACTTTCCGCTTAATGGTATTTTTCAACTAAGGAAGTCTCTTCTAAGCAAACTCCAGTTAAGGCGGAAAGTGTCGTTACATATAAGCCTGTGCGAAATGCACAGACCAATCTAGGACGAAACTTTACAAACATGAATTAAGCACAGTTTTCCCGGAACGATGCTTAAAATATTGAGTACAAACCCCCGGTTTGACAAAACAACCAAACATCAACTCATTAAATAACCCAAACATAATTTATCTTAAGAAATAACGCTAAAAAATATTTCTTTACAGTACATATGAGCAACGTTATGGAATAATGACTTATTGCATGTGCGTGAACACATGTGCACTCCGTACATGCTAATCAGGGACGACACTTTCCGCTTTTATGGAATGTTCCAAAACGAAATTCCAAATAAGCAGAAAACCTCATCCCTGATTAGCATTTGTGGACTTCTCAGGCCATTTGGGGATGATATTTTACGCACATGCATTTAGCCCCGTTTTCCCAAAGCGAGACTTATATACAGTACGTGTCATAATTTGAGTCGAGTTCTGAGAAAACTGGGCATAATGCATGTGCGTAAAGTGTCGTCCCAGATTAGCATGTGCAGTCCGCACAGGCTAATCAGGGACGACACTTTCCGCCTAAACTAGATTTTATGCTAAGAAGAAACTTTTTTTAAACAGAAAATAGCATAAAGGCGGAAAGTGTCGTCCATGATTAGCCTGTGCGTACTGAACAGGCTAATCTGGGACGACACTTAACGCACACGCATTATGCCCAGTTTTCTCAAAATGCGGCTCATTGTATCACCTGAAAGAACAGGTAGGGGTACGTCTCCACATCGTCCGTCGTCGGCGACCAGAATCCATTGGACCCCTTTAAAGCCTGCACGGCCTTGGCCCCTGACATCTGGGAGGAGGCCCCTGCTAGGCCGTCCACGCGTGAGAAGTTGATGACCTTGACCTCGCACTCGGGGGGCGACGTGTAGGAGTTGGACGAGTAGGCGGGTGTGGTAACTGAAAAAGAGAACAGGATGACGTGAGCCTTGTTACGCTGAAACTGAGCTAAATGCATGTGTGTGAAGTGTCGTCGCAGATAAGCCTGTGAAGTCTGCACTGGTTATTCAGGGTCGACGCTCTTTGCCTTAACTGGACTTTCGTAAGAACAAACTACGTTTACACAAACAATGCCATAACAGCGGACAGTGTCATCCTTGATTAGCCTATGCGGGCTGCACACTTTACATGCATTAAGCCCGGTGTTCTCAAAGAAAGAGGCAGATTGCTTATTGAGTTTAAAGTTCCTACGGGTAGGCGCGCATTGGTTGTCAAAGATCGATAAATCAATAATCGTAACCACAGACCCACAGGGGTTATGTGAAGTAGGCCACGGAGTATAATGGAATGGAAAATGAAATGAAGAAAAGTGCAGCATCATCGTTCAAACTCTCATACATACCAACATTCAAGCAGGCCCAGATATAAAGGTTGATACATACCAAGATCGAAGCAGGTCCAGATATTTAGGGTGATAATACCAACATCGAAGCAGGCCCAGATATTGAGGGTGATACATACCAACATCAAAGCAGGCCCTTATAATGAGGGTGATACATTCCAACATCAAAGCAGGCCCAGATATTGAGGGTGATATATACCTACATCGAAGCAGGCTCAGATATTGAGGGTGATACATACCAACATCGAAGCAGGCCAAGATATTTAGGGTGATACATACCTAAATCGAACAGGTCCAGATATTGAGAGTGATACATACCTACATCGAAGCAGGCCCAGATATTGAGGGTTATACATACCTACATCGAAGCAGGCCCATATATTGAGGATGATTCATACCAACATCGAAGCAGGCCCAGATATTGCGGGTGATACATACCAACATCGAAGCAGGTCCACATATTGAGGGTGATACATACCTACATCGAAGCAGGCCCATATATTGAGGATGATTCATACCAACATCGAAGTAGGCCCAGATATTGAGGGTGATACATACCTACATCGAAGCAGGCCCATATATTGAGGATGATTCATACCAACATCGATGCAGGCCCAGATATTGCGGGTGATACATACCAACATCGAAGCAGGTCCACATATTGAGGGTGATACATACCTACATCGAAGCAGGCCCATCTATTGAGGATGATTCATACCAACATCCAAGTAGGCCCAGATATTGAGGGTGGTACATGCCAACATCGAAGCAGGTCCACATATTGAGGGTGATACATACCTACATCGAAGCAGGCCCATATATTGAGGATGATTCATACCAACATCGAAGTAGGCCCAGATATTGAGGGTGATACATACCTACATCGAAGCAGGCCCATATATTGAGGATGATTCATACCAACATCGAAGCAGGCCCAGATATTGCGGGTGATACATACCAACATCGAAGCAGGTCCACATATTGAGGGTGATACATACCTACATCGAAGCAGGCCCATCTATTGAGGATGATTCATACCAACATCGAAGTAGGCCCAGATATTGAGGGTGATACATACCAACATCGAAGCAGGTCCACATATTGAGGGTGATACATACATACATCGAAGCAGGCCCAGATATTGAGGGTGATACATACCAAAAGCGAAGCAGGTCCACATATTGAGGGTGATACATACCAACATCGAAGCAGGCCCAGATATTGAGGGTGAGGGTGATGGGAAGGTCGGCCTGTAGTTTTTCCAGCACGACTACCACCACCTGGTTGGCCATCATTCCTGTTGGTAGAGGGATCGGGGCGTCCGTGACTGGAATAGGCTGAAATAAGTGGTGAAAAGTTTTAATAAGTGACAAGCTTAAATAATTGCCAATTAGAAATGAGTAAAAAGTCGAACTAAGAGAAAAGTTTAAATAAGTTTAAAGTGGAAATAAGTGAACAGAGTAAGTTAGGGAAAAGTTGAAATAAGTGAAAGTGGAATAAAGTGTTAAAATGTAATTAAGGGAATATTTTTAATAAGTGAAAAGGGGAAATTAGTGAACAGTTTAAGTAAGGGAACAGTTTAAATAAGTAAAGAGATAGTTAAGTGAAAAGTTAAAGTAAGTGAATAGTATAAATATTTGGAAAAAAGAGAAAAGTTAAAAGTTTAAATAAGGGACATGTTGGAAAAAAGTGGAACGTTTACAAAGATGGAATGTTGAATGAAGTGACAGATGGTGAAAAGCTGAAATAAGTACCAAACGGTGAAAACTTGAAATAAGTTACAGGTGATGAGAAGTTGAAATACGTGAGATGGGATGAAAAATTGAAATAAGTGCAAGCGGTAAAGTTGAAATAAGTGACAGGTGGTGAAATGTTTAAAAAAGTTACATGCTGTGACATGTAAAAGTAAACGACTGTGGATAAAAAGTTCAAATAAGTGGAAGGCGATGAAATATTAAACAATTTACAAGTGGTGAAATGCTGATATGAATGGCAAGTGGTGAAAAGTTTAAATAGTAGCTAGCGGTGGAAAGTTTAAATAAGTGAGAAGAGGTGAAAAGATTAAATAAGTATGAAGAGGTGAAACGTTTAAATAAGTGACAACAAGCGTTTTGAAGTGGACATAAGGGGCTGGCGGTGAATGGTGGAAATAAGTGACAAGCGGTGAAAAGTTAAAATAACTGAAAGGTTGGCGAATAGTCGTTAGAACCTTATACCGAAGGTTATTGTTGGGTTGGTCAAATTCATACTAAGATATTATATGATTCAATTCTCTTACTTGCCCTCCCATGTACGGTATATATTTCGTCTCCCCAGGTAACTGTATAAGGATCTTTATAGTAAGGATGTTCCCATGCGTTGGCAGCACCAGCTTGTCAAGCGCCGCGCCCCCATTGAAGTTGACCGCCACCCTAAGGTTGGCTTCGAACGACACCGCCGGGCCTGCGGGGTTTCCGGGCAACAGGCGACGGAGGTCGAGCGTCTTATCGGAGGTTTCCAGGGACTCTAGAATATGCTAGTTTTTTTTAAACCGTGTGGCAGATGATAGTGTGGCTAAAAATGATGATAATTCACTGTATACGCCTTTTTCTAAATAACAAAGATATCGATCAATTAATTTTAAACATAAAATATTTATGTTGTGGTCTTAGCTAGAAACGCTGTATCCAACAGTTTTTTATTTGAGCCGCGTTCTACAAATGGGTCTAATGTGTTGTTGCAGAATAGCCTGTAAATTTCGCAACGACTATTTACGGACAAACTTTCCGCACGAACTTGAATTTCGTTTTAGAAGAGGCTCCTTTACACGAAAAAATCAATAAAAGCAGATAGTGTCGTTCCTGTCTAGCCTATTCGGACTGCACAGGCTAATCTGGGATGACATTTTCTACTAAATGCATCAGGTCTTTTTTACCCAGAACGAGGCTCATACATACCTGGGGACAGAATGCTGCGCTCCAACATGCTCTCAGCTTCACAGGGGACTGTACTCTCGGACATTGTAGTTAAGGCAGGAGTAGTCGTCCCTAGAATAAATTTTTAGTGATATACATAATGCTTCATAAGGGACTGTACTCTCTGAAATGGGAGTGTAAGCTGGTCGTCCCTGGCATAGACACGTACTGGTAGACATAATACTTCATAGAGGACTGTACTCTCCGACATGGGAGTGAAGGCTGGAGTTGTCATCCCTGTAATACACATGTACTGATATGAGTCATGAAGATTAAAGAAACATATCAATACAAATAGTTTTTATACAGGAGTTCGCCGTCGTGGAAGAAAAGCTGTATTGACAATGTGAAAAAGTGGACGTCCATCCCAATGGAATGAGCTTATCTTAGCAGCCCACAACAGAATTGACCGGCGGAGGATCTTTTTGTCGCCGTTCCTCGTTTATTTCAAACGGCCAGAACTTTCAAAGGAATGATGATTATGATGGTGGTTGTGGTGGTGGTGATGATGGTGATGATGATGATGATGAAGATGATGATGAGGATGATGACGATAATGATAATGAAGAAGAAGAAGAAGAAGATGATGATGGTTGATAATAAGTTGTCTCTGCATTTAGGTAAGACGGAGTCTATTCTTTTTGGTTCTAGGGATAGAATCAGGTCAAACCCTTCTCTCGATATTTCTTGTAATGGTACCATTATTGAATCTACATCTTCAGTCAAAACCTAGGGGCTACATTGGATCAAACTTTGTCCTTTGAAACCACGGCTCGTTCAGTCATTCAGAAGGCCAACTTCAGGTTAAAATATCTATATAGAAAGAAACATATCTCACCAGCAAACCCAGAAACTTCTTGTCATGTCTTTGATCCAATGTCATTTTGATTATGCTTGCTCTATTTGGTACCATAGTCTCACCAAAGTGTTACAAAATAAGCTCCAAACCACCCAGAATAAGTTATTGCGGTTTGTCCTTGGTCTCGATGCAAGGGCACATATTGGGCCAGAACACTTTCGATGGCTCAACTGGCTACCAGTCAATAAATGTGTACACCAGATTGTTCTTGGCCATGATACGAAAAGATAACACATTTATTTTCTGTCCTAAATGTAAACGTATATTCATGTTTTTAAATGTGATTTATTTTCTGTTCAAAATGTGATAACATCATTGTTCCCCTTTTCCTCTTTTATCTCATACAATTAAATGCATCTGTATGCGATTTATTCAAACTTTGATTACGTTTACATTTAGGACAGAAAATGTGTTATTTTTTATATTTTATATGGTATAAGTGATATGCCCGTTAATGTTCGCGCCTAAGACATAGATATCGTAGAGTCCACAATTAATTGCGATTCTGCACATTGCATTACAACAGTAGACGTGAGTTGCATTACAAAAAAAATGTGACTTTATATACTCAATAAAGGGTTGCGACATTTCAGATAATGAAAAACTGTAATTGCATTTTACATGCCCTTTTAATGCTATTGATCAGTCACAAGTTAGACATTCGTTTGTGGTTCGCTGACCTAATAAACCTAATAAAACTTCCTGTTGATTGGAGATATAACAATGTCACCAATTTGTTAGAGCCATGTTGCACTAAGAAACAAGATAAAATAGTTATACATGATATAAAAGATTCATCAATTGCCTCCGAAAAATCCGAATACTGCGTAATCATCCATATTCGTAACCATAAAAAAATCGTGTTTTCATTTCAATGGTTTTCGTGGAAAATTCGTGGATTTCTGATTTTTGAGCACAACAAAATAGGAATTTAAGTTGTTCGACGTGTTTGTGTTGAATTCGTTGATCGGTAAACCCACGAAATCAACGAGAATTAATGTCCCTTAAAATAATTGTTTGTGAGTAGATTGATATACCTGGAACAAAGCAACCCCAAATCTGCAGAGTCATCAAGATGGCGTCCTGCGCGATGTTCTTCTCCACCACCTCGAGGACCACGCGCGCTATCGGCAGGTTCCTAGGCATTTGAATGGCTGCGTCAACCGGAAGTGGCTGCAACAGGATGTCAATGAAAGGAGCCGCGTTTTCGGGAAAACTGATCGTAAAGTGTCGACGCAGATTAGCCTGTGAAATCCGCACAGGCTTATCGGCGACGATGCTTTCCGCCGTAACTGAATTTTAGAATTTTACAAATCACCATAACGATTATGAAACAGAACAGTACAAAATTTGATGTACAAGAGTGCTATTTGCTGCTGTTTCAACTCGATCAAGCTGTACATACCATGTTGCAAAGCGATCATAACGCAAATTCCATGATTTAACGCGATCATGCCGTAGATACCACATTTCTGGTAAGGTTCAGTAACGTTTTATTGTTATTAACGATGTACTTGTAAATTTGTAATTTGTGTCTCTCATGAAGACCACTACTGTGTATCATAATTATTCATTGTTTGTTATTTAACAGCAGAATAGCAAAATGCAACACATGCATTAAGCCCGGTTTTCCCATAACGAGGCTGATACGAATACTAGTGTGTTACAACTGTGGCACATACCTTGCCGCTGTTAAGAGTGACCAGAGTGCCGTCGCCAGGCCTGGTGTAGAAGACGAACACCCCCTTGATGTTGGTATGGTCCGGCAATTCCAAGCGGTCCACAATCACCCCAGATGGAGGTAGGTCTACCGTGACCTGGAACATAGAGCAGAGAAATCAACAACAGTGGTTCCTAACTCAAGAGATAAGATTTGAGTATCCAATCTGCTGAGTATTAAGAATGTCGGTCGGGAAACAAACAATCTCAAATCTCGTCGATATGAGTATGTACATATTCTTTCTCAAACTCATGTTTGAGTCAGACTCAAAAGCTGTTATGTAAACACTTTGAGCATGATGGCCACACTGTCAGATCTAAAACAGTTAGAAAGACACACACACACACACACACACACACACTTAAATTTGACTCATAATAACATAAGTATGATCGTTATACTAGGCCATGGTCGTGATTTTTTGCGTACAACACTTTTGTTTGCCGATGCACTTACTTTGCCATTGTTAAAGATATACTTAATAGTCTTATAACAAATAAGACAAAATGAAATGTAATAATTGCGATCTCTTGAAAGTAATTTAGTTTTAACAGATCGGTGTGATATACCACCTTAAAGTTGAACAGCGATCTAGGAAAACAAGTCTTAAAGCATGTACACAAAGTCTCGTCACAAAGTCTCGTCACAAGTTTGCCTATGCATTTCACACTGGCGTATCAGGAACGACACTATCCGCTTGTATGGAATTTCTCTTTAAAGGAAATGGTTTTTTAAACCATACTCTAGTCTAGGCGGAAAGTGTCGCCCCTGATAAGCATATGTCGTCCGCTAAAGCTAAGCCGAGACGACAAAATGAACACGAAGTCAGCCCTATTGTCCCAGAGCGAGGCTAATATGTTTAACTGGTTCCCCGTTGAATATAACTGTTAACTCCGTTGACTTTAATATAGAGAGTAGCGATAGATAAGGGGAGGTAACCAATCTACTAATATTTTGGTCATACTTTAGAAAGTTGACTACTGCTTACATTTATAATATCAAAGGTGATGTTAAGTGAGGAAAATATCGCCCCGTTGGTGCACAAAGGTATCACGTGCCTTCTAATTGCAATGTCGCGTGGTACCTTTTTTACACCAAGGGGGGCGATATGATGCATGCTAACATTTTTAGCTATTTATACATGCAAATTATCTGTACTGCCTTAGCAGCATAAACGTTCACCTGAAATCACTATAACATACCGGTGATTGACTTTCATCGAAGGATCAAATATAGATACGCATGTTCAACTATTCATTTGCATTTTGAAATATAAAAGTTCATTTTCAAATATTAATTTGCATGTTGAAATATTTATTTGCATGTTCAAATATGAATGTGCATGTTCAAGCCCCGTTATAAAAATGGGCTACATGCATGTGCGTAAAGTGCAATGCGCATACACTAATCAGGAACAACACTCGGCTCGTAAACTGGATTTTCCTTTCCGAAACCAGAACGCGGCTCTGATATACCGATAACAAGTGCTTGCCTTCAAGTTAGGTCGGTGGGACTTGAGTGGGTTACCAATCTGTGGACGCAGTCTATTTGCATCCACTGTGATGTCGTTCGTGCGAATGTTGCCGTTGGGAATATCGTGATAACTCTCCATGCCCTTCAGCAGTAAGCAGGGCTCTAGAAAACAACCAAGGTTACGTTGAGAATAATATAAAATCATTAATTTTTGTTGTCATGAAATGGCGTGTGTTTGTTTATGACGTTTTCGTGGACAGGTAAATTTGTGGATTTCAGATTTTAGTTGTTATATGAATTTGTGTTTTTTCTTTTCCGATGTGTTTGTGTGAAATTCGTGGACCCGTCAACCCATGAAATGAGCGACATTTGTTGTTCCATTAAAATTATGATTTGACAATGCCAGTGTGGTATTCTGATAATTCGTATCATTCGACTTGGTTGAGCTAAGTACGGAATCCAGTTAATTTTGAATGTGACCTGTCGATTTTAGCGCCGCTTTTAGTGAAAACAACTTAGGGTTGACACTCAGTAACGGTTATTGTGCGCAATGTGTGCTCAATTGAATGTCATGGGTCGTTTGAAATGTGGCGCGTCGCTTTAAACGTCGTTTGAAGTGCTACGTTGGGTAGTGTCGACAGTCGACCATTGCACAACATCTATGCGGTATTATGTCGCTTGTCGATTGAAATGTCGCGCATCGCTCTGGATTACGTATTTAGTGCCCCATGGGTGTGTACGGTATGGTGCGTCGCTTTGAATGTCGCCTGTCACCCGTTGAGGTCGACACACGATAATCAAAAGCGAAAAACGACACGTCATTCGATATCTAACAATAAGTGATATCAGTGGGAATGAAAGTGTCTTGCACATGTTCTGTATGGTGATGGTATATTAGAAGTTTAAATTCACTCGCATATGAATTATCGAAGAAGTTCGTTGCAAACCCTTTTAATATTTTATGTAGACTGAATGACCAATCAAAAAAGCAAAATGTTTGACAAATTGACTCTAATTTACTGTAAACTCATTATTATTCGTGGGTCATTAATTTTCGTTGATTTCGTGTGTTCCCCGATCCACGAATTTGACACAAACACATCTGACAATGACCGACTTTTGTTCTAAATAAGAACTGCACGAATTTACGTGTCCACAACAGACATTAAAAACCACGAAATTTCTTGCCGAAGAATATCAATGATTTAACAATAGTTTCTATAAGACTAAGTTTAAGTGGGCATTTGCTACTTATAACGACTATATGCTTGATTTGGGACGATTGAACTTTACCGGTACGTAAAAAAGAATAGAAATAGGGGATATTTGTTGGATTCGGTGGATTATCGATTTTAATTCACGAGTGATTATAGAAAATAATATTTTCACGAGTGGCGCAGTTCAATCTAGCCCTTGGTTTCAACAATAATCTACAAGCACCTCACTTACCGGTGGTGTATACAGTTACATACGAGGTCGTGTATGCAAGCACCTCACTTACCGGTGGTGTATACAGTTACATACGGGGTCGTGTATACAAGCACCTCACTTACCGGTGGTGTATACAGTTACATACGGGGTCGTGTATACAAGCACCTCACTTACCGGTGGTGTATACAGTTACATACGGGGTCGTGTATACAAGCACCTCACTTACCGGTGGTGTATACAGTTACATACGGGGTCGTGTATACAAGCACCTCACTTACCGGTGGTGTATACAGTTACATACAAGGTCGTGTATACAAGCACCTCACTTACCGGTGGTGTATACAGTTACATACGAGGTCGTGTATGCACTTACCGGTGGTGTATACAGTTACATACGGGGTCGTGTATGCACTTACCGGTGGTGTATACAGTTACATACGGGGTCGTGTATGCACTTACCGGTGGTGTATACAGTTACATACGGGGTCGTGTATGCACTTACCGGTGGTGTATACAGTTACATACGGGGTCGTGTATGCACTTACCGGTGGTGTATACAGTTACATACGGGGTCGTGTATGCACTTACCGGTGGTGTATACAGTTACATACGGGGTCGTGTATGCACTTACCGGTGGTGTATACAGTTACATACGAGGTCGTGTATGCACTTACCGGTGGTGTATACAGTTACATACGAGGTCGTGTATGCACTTACCGGTGGTGTATACAGTTACATACGGGGTCGTGTATGCACTTACCGGTGGTGTATACAGTTACATACGAGGTCGTGTATGCACTTACCGGTGGTGTATACAGTTACATACGAGGTCGTGTATGCACTTACCGGTGGTGTATACAGTTACATACGAGGTCGTGTATGC
Source organism: Dreissena polymorpha (assembly GCF_020536995.1). Lineage (NCBI taxonomy): Eukaryota > Metazoa > Mollusca > Bivalvia > Myida > Dreissenidae > Dreissena > Dreissena polymorpha. The sequence goes on along the minus strand of NC_068358.1, from coordinate 27,751,939 downwards.
ACTTACCGGTGGTGTATACAGTTACATACGAGGTCGTGTATGCACTTACCGGTGGTGTATACAGTTACATACGGGGTCGTGTATGCACTTACCGGTGGTGTATACAGTTACATACGGGGTCGTGTATGCACTTACCGGTGGTGTATACAGTTACATACGGGGTCGTGTATGCACTTACCGGTGGTGTATACAGTTACATACGGGGTCGTGTATGCACTTACCGGTGGTGTATACAGTTACATACGGGGTCGTGTATGCACTTACCGGTGGTGTATACAGTTACATACGGGGTCGTGTATGCACTTACCGGTGGTGTATACAGTTACATACGGGGTCGTGTATGCACTTACCGGTGGTGTATACAGTTACATACGGGGTCGTGTATACAAGCACCTCACTTACCGGTGGTGTATACAGTTACATACGGGGTCGTGCACCTCACTTACCGGTGGTGTATACAGTTACATACGAGGTCGTGTATGCAGTGTGACTGGTGACTATTGACTTACCGGTGGTGTATACAGTTACATACGAGGTCGTGTATGCAGTGTGACTGGTGACTATTGACTTACCGGTGGTGTATACAGTTACATACGAGGTCGTGTATGCAGTGTGACTGGTGACTATTGACTTACCGGTGGTGTATACAGTTACATACGAGGTCGTGTATGCAGTGTGACTGGTGACTATTGACTTACCGGTGGTGTATACAGTTACATACGGGGTCGTGTATGCAGTGTGACTGGTGACTATTGGCGGCAATGTTGTTTGTACAGTAGTGTAAGAAGGCGGCGTTGTCTTTTCAGAGCTGTACGAAGCAGTTGTTGTCTCTGAACTAACGTAACCCAAGGTGATCCCTTGGCTGGCCGTCAGGCTGGGTTCTGTTGTCAGAGACGATGACGCGAGACTTGACTCCGTAGTTAGGACAGACGACACGGTTGTGAAGACTGATACAGTCGGAACAGCGGTGGTGGTCATGTAGCGGAAACAGCCATACACTTCCAGTCTGAACTTCATGGTTTTGTTAGACTGGTCTCGCGAGAACGTGATTAAAATGTCAACTGCGTCTGGTAATCCGAGGAACTGGACTATTGTAGATGGAGAAACCTCCTTGAAATGAAAGGTAAGATACATTTTAAAATCCCATCAACTTTCAAAATCAACGAAAAGTTCCTTACTTTAACAACCTCCATTAGGAAATAAACAGGTCCAGCATGTGTAACAGATGTTTCAAAGGGAGAAATACGCTTAAACAAAGAGTCACTTCATAGAGGAAAATTTACTTGAAAATAGAAAATAATACTGAGCGTGTCAGTATCATTTTTAAAGCAATTTCAGTTTTCGGAGGCAGCGGCTTTATACATATATCTTAAATAAGAATAATTTGAATAATGTGTAAATGTAATTAATATCCAAGAAGATGTAAACAAAAGTATAACATAAAGGCAGTGCAACTTTAGTAATATTTTCGCATGTCCAATTTCATATAGAAGAATATACTACTCTGTATTTAACATGCATTCATGAAATAATATATGGTAAAAATACAATATCCCACAAAAACGCAATGCACCTGAGCAGCCAGAACTGTCGTAGCATTCTTGTCCGGACGAACAAATTCGACCGTAATAGATTTCACGTTCTCAGCCGTCGGCAGTTTCACCGACTCTATGGGAATGGCCGGCATAAACCAGATCTTGACAGTGAACGCGTCCTTGTCGACGCTGAATGGCCGCAGACTGTTTGGCCTTAGCATGTCAACGTCGTCCAGCGACTCGTTCTTGACGTCAACGATGCTGTCTCTTCCAATAAACAAGGGCTTGCTCATTCCCTCGATCACTTCGCATCGTGTTGTTAGTCCTGGAGCACACCATGTTACAGTAATGATGTTACAGTAATGATTTGGAAATCTAGCAGCTGACAACAATAGCGTTTATATAAGCATTGTTCTGGGGAAAACGGGGCTTATTGCATATTCGTTAAGTGTTGCCCCAAGTGTTGCAGTCCGCACAGTCTAATCCGGGACGACACTTTCCGCTTAAACTAGATCGTCGTTAAAGGGATCTTTTCACGCTTTGGTAAATTGACAAAATTGAAAAAAGTTGTTTCAGATTCGCAAATTTTCGTTTTAGTTATGATATTTGTGAGGAAACAGTAAAACTGAACAATTACCATGCTCTAATATAGCCATTATATGCATCTTTTGACGATTTTAAAACCTATAAATTATAAAGCGGTTCAACGCGTAACGATAGAATAATTTGGAGAGTTCTGTTTTTGTCGTTAAATTTTGTGCAACTACGAAGATTGCTTATATAATGTATAAAATACGTTAAGTATGTGTACGCGGCGGAATAGCTCAGTAGGCTAAAGCGATTTTACTTCAGGACTCTGGCAGGACTCCAGGGGTCACTGGTTCGAAACCTACTCCGGGCAATGTTCTTTTCCTTATTTTAATTTTATTCTTGATTTTTTACTGGAGCTTTTACGATCCAATGTTTACATTTATCAATACAAAGCATTTAATGAATAAGTTTAAAAAAATGCCAAAATCTGTGAAAAGGCCCCTTTAAGAAAAGACTACCTTTGAACGAAAAATTCCATACCAGCGGAACGTGCATTAAGACCAGTTTTCCAATAAAGAAGACCTTTTGCTTTTTAAAACTCGCAGCTTTGAACAATATTAGTTATTGTATAGTTAAAGTTTATCCTAAACGCTACCCATGAAAATGCTCTCAGAAAACACACATTCCGTCCAAAACCGTGAGACGCGAGTAAAAGCAAAGCCGAATATGAATAAAGGGTATGATTTCTTTTATTAGAAGTAGGGTTCGTAATGCAATTTAACATCATAATAAACATTGATATGGTTATGTGTAACTTATGCAGAGTCTTAAGATAGTTACCGTACTTAACCACGTATAACGCGCACCCATTTTTTTTTAATTCCAAAAATAAGAAACACAGTTTGCAGATAAAACTAAATACAAATCGGATTCTAAAACTTATTGAACAAAATTACACGTTAGTGGTTTGACTAGCTATGTATCAATGTTAAGCGCGCTCACTCACTTTTTAAATTAAAATTTCCTGATTTACAGCTGAGCGAAATACGTTGTAAAGTACGATAAAAGAACAATAATTACCTGCTGTAACCTCGATGGATGATGAGCTAGGAGCTTCTGATGTACTTGGAGTTGTAATGGAACCTGTCGGTGTCATAGATGAATATACACTAGGAGTTGACGATGATGATGAAGATACCGAGGAAGAAACATATATAGTACTTTCAGTTTCAGAAGACATTGTCGATGTGGTGCTAATTGGACTAGACATTGATTCCGGAGTAGAAACAGAACGTGTTGATTCTATTGCGGACGAAACGCCAGGGGTTGTAGATGATGACTCTGTTATTGAAGATGTTTCCGAGACGGTGCTTAAACTTACCGACGATGTTGAACTACCTAGACTTGAAACTGTACCCGGAGTAGAAGCTGAACTTGTTTCAGTGAATGAAGAAACACTGGAAGTTGTAGATGACGATTCAGCTACAGTAGGTGTCGCAGTGCCTATGCTTTGTGATACTGAAGATGAATATCCTGGTGTAGAACTTGTACCAGGGGTAGACGGATAACTTATTGTTTCAGAGGAGGAAGGAACACTAAAAGTTGTAGATGATTCTGCTATCGAAGGTGTCGTTGTGCCAGTGCTAGATACTACTGAAGTTTTTGTTTTAGTAGCGGAAGAAACACTCGATGTTGTTGATAATGATTCTGCTATTGAAGGGGTCATTGTGCCTGTGGTGGATGCTACTGACGATGTTGTTTCAGTATACGAAGAAACACCAGCAGTTGTAGATGATGATTCTGCTACTGAGGTCGCTGTACCTGTGCTAGATGATACGGAGGATGAATATCCTGGAGTAGAAATGGTGCCTGTAGTAGAAATATAACTAGTTGTTTTGGAGGATAAAGAAATGCTAGGAGTTGTTGATCGTGATTCTACTGTTCCTGTACTAGATAACACTGAAGATGACGTTCCTGGAATAGAACTTGTGCCAGGAGTAGACACAGAACTTGTTGTTCCAGTGGATGATGATACACCAGAAGTTGTAGATGATGGCTCTGCTATTGGAGGTGTCGTTGTGCCTGTGCTGTATGGTTCTGTTGATGTTGTTTCAGTAGCGGAAGAAGTACTAGAAGTTGTATATGATGATTCTGCAACTGAAGACGTCGTTGTGCCTGTGCTATATGATTCTGCGGATGTTGTTTTAGTAGCGGAAGAAACACTAGACATTGTTGATGATGACTCTGCAATTGAAGGTGTCGCAGTTCCTGTGCTGTATGATTCTGCAGATGTTGTTTCAATGGAGGAAGAAGTACTAGAAGTTGTAGGTGATGACTCTGTTACAGAAGATGTCGTGCCTGTGCTGTATGATTCTGCAGATGTTGTTTCAGTAGAGGAAAAAGTACTAGAAGTTGTAGGTGATGATTCTGTTACAGAAGATGTCGTGCCTGTGCTGTATGATTCTGCAGATGTTGTTTCAGTAGAGGAAGAAGTACTAGAAGTTGTAGGTGATGACTCTGTTACAGAAGATGTCGTGCCTGTGCTGTATGATTCTGCAGATGTTGTTTCAGTAGAGGAAGAAGTACTAGAAGTTGTTGATGATGACTCTGTTACAGAAGGTGTCGTTGTGCCTGTGCTGTATGATTCTGCAGATGTTATTTCAGTAGCGGAAGAAGTACTAGAAGTTGTTGATGATGATTCTGCAATTGAAGGTGTCGCAGTTCCTGTGCTGTATGATTCTGCTGATGTTGTTTCAGTAGCGGAAAAAACACTAGACATTGTTGATGATGATTCTGCAACTGAAGGTGTCACCGTTCCTGTGCTAGATGATACTGAAGAGGAATATCCTGGAGTAGAACGTGTGCCCGGAGTAGAAAGATAACTAGTTGTTTCTGAAAGGGAAGAAACGCTTCGAGTTGTAGACGATGACTCTGTTACAGAAGGTGTCGATGTCCCTATGCTAGATGATACTGAAGAGGCAGTTCCTGGGGTAGAGCTTGTGCCGGGCGTAGAAATATAGCCTGGTTCACTTGACATTGTAACTTCACTTGAGGAAACTGATGATCCTGGAGTGGATCCAGTACTTGGAGTTGTTGAACCTGTTTCTGATGACGACACACCAGGAGTTGTTGCGGATGTTGATTCACCATGAGTTGTTGTTGATTTTGATGACGTAACAAATGGGGTTGTTGCTGATTCTGATGACGTAACAAGTAGAGTTGTTGCTGATTCTGATGACGTAACAAGTGGAGTTGTTGCTGATACTGATGACGTAACAAGTGGAGTTGTTGTTGAAATTGATGACGATACAAGTGCAGTTGCTGTTGATTCTGATGACGACACACTAGGAGTTGTTGGACCTGTTTCTGATGAAGACACACCGAAAGTTGATTCTGGATACGACGAACCATAAGCTGTTGTTGATTCTGAGGATGTTACACCAGGAGTTGTTGCTGATGACGTCACACCAGGAGTTGTTGCTGAAGATGGTGTCTCAACAGGAGTTGTTGCTGATGACGATTCACCAGGTGTTGTTGCTGATTGTGATGACGACATAACAGGAGTTGATTCTGATGAAGACACACCAGGAGTTGTTGCTGAAGATGATGTTACACCAGGAGTTGTTGCTGATGATGTCACACGAGGAGTTGTTGCTGAAGATAATGATTCACCAGGAGTTGTTGCTGATGAAGATTCACCAGGTGTTGTTGCTGATTGTGATGACGACATACCAGGAGTTGATTCTGATGACGACACAACAGGAGTTGTTTTTGATGACGTCACACCAGAAGTGGTTGCTGATGACGATTCACCAGGGGTTGTTGCTGATGACGTCACGCCAGGAGTGGTCTCTGATTCTGATGACGACACAAAAGGGGTGGATGGTAAACTCGACGAAGGTGTAGTTTCCGATACGACTGATAGAGTTGATGATCCTGAAATGGTTTCATTTATACAGATTATATATGAATTTGCAATTTTAAATACAACATATGATTTACTTCATGTATATGTTTGTGAAATAGCAAAAAGCATGTAATCAAATGGTATATTAAAAATGAAGGCATATTATCGACAATCTTGGGGTATAAGATTCTGCACCATTCCCACATCAATAGATCCTTTATATATATTTTTGTTTAAACAATGAATATTTAAAACAAAAGTTTAATTTAATTTCATTAAATCAAGCATTAAAATGCTAAACACGCAATACGCATGCGCATAAAGTGTTGCCCAAGATTAGCCTTAAAACTCCCCACTTTGTAATCATGACCGAAACTTGCCACATTTACTGGAATTTTGCTAAAAAGAGACTTCTTTTCAACGAAACATTCCAAAGAGGAAGGTTTCCTTCTTGATAAACCGGCACAGGTGTATCTGGGGCGACACTTTACGCACATGCATTAAGTTTTCTAAACCCGTGGCTGATATAAATGAGCCGTGTTCTGAGAAAACTGGGCTGAATGCATGTCCGTAAAGTGTCGTCCCAGATAAGCAGTCCGCACAGGCTAATCATGGACGGCTTTTATGGTATTTTTAGTTTCAAGGAAGTCCCTCCTTACCGAAGATCAAGTTTAAGCGGAAAGTGTCGTCCCTGATTAGCCTGTGCGGACTGCTTATCTGGGACGACACTTAGCACAGGCTAATCTGGGATGACACTTTACGCACATGCATTAAGCCCCGTTTTCTAAAACCGAGGCTCGTATAAATATGCCTTGAAATGCGTATACCTGTTGGATAGCAGGCAATGACGCTGATGCGCAGCTGGTAGGGCGCCGTGCCGAACAGCTCTATGTCCACCTCTATCACTGCATGGTTGATTGGCACACGCTCTGAAGGCAGAAACTTCTGAAAAAATAAGAAGTTTCGGTAATTCATCGGAAAAAAAGAAGGATAGTAGTACGTTTCGGTCGATTACCGCATACAATGAAGGATAGTTGTAAGTGTCGGTAGATTAACACATGCAAGGCAGGATATTTGTTCGTGTTGGTAGATTACCACATAAAATGAAGGATAGTTGTAAGTTTCCGTCGTTTACCGCAAACAATGAAGGGTAGTTGTCAGTGTCGGTAGTTTACCACATTACATGAAAGATAGATGTAAGTGTCGGTAGATTATCGCATTTAGTTAAGGACAGTTGTAAGTGTCGGTAGATTACTGCAAACAAATGAAGGATAGTTGTAAGTGTCGGAAGATTACCCTATAAAATGAAGGATAGTTGTAAGTGTCGGTAGATTACCGCATAAAATGAAGGATAGTTGCAATTGTCGGTAGATTATCGCATTTAATAAAGGACAGTTGTAATTGTCGGTAGAATGCTAGATTACCGCAAAAAATGAAGTATAGTTGAAAGTGTCGGAAGATTACCGTATAAAATGAAGGATAGTTGTAATTGTCGGTATATTACCGCATAAAATGAAGGAAAGTTGTAAGTGTCTGTAGATTAACACATACAATGAAGGGTAGTTGTAAGTATCGGTAGATTAATGAAGGATAGTTGTAAACGTCGGTATATTATCGCATAAAATGAAGTATAGTCGAAAGTGTTGGTATATTACCGCATCCAATGAAGTATTGTTGTAAGTGTCGGTCGATTATCGTATACAATAAAGGATAGTGGTAAGGGTCGGTATATTACCGCAAAAAATGAAGGATGGTTGTAGTGTCGGTAGATTTCATCATAAAATGAAGGATAGTTGTAAGTTTCAGAACATGGAACAAAGTAAAGGTTAGTTGTATTTTCGATAGATACACAATTATAAAAGGATAGTTGTCGGTTGTGGTAGATGGTTCGGTTTGATTAAGTCAATGGGCCTACCTTTCCTCCGCTGACAGGTTTCAATGTCGAGTTTATCGGGCGCTTGACCTTCACCCTGAAGCTGTCAACATTCGTCGACGTCACCAGAGCCACTGACTCAACAAACACAACCGGGAGGACTATGCGGATCACCGGATCATTTTTCCTGATGAGCAGCGGAGAAACGCTACCCGGCCGGATGTTGTCGATGTTTTTTATCGCAGCCTCGTCGTCGGTGAAGATCACGTTTGAAGGGATGGACAGGGGGCTCGACATGCCCTCGGAGACGAAGCAGGGGGTCACCATGGAAACTGAAAAACAAAACATGTCATGATAATACTCCGAAATTTGATTTCCTTTGGCAAATGCAACTTACTGATAAGTCGTTATTATTTGAGGGGCATTTCTTTTGGTTTATTTCGCGGGATGACCGATCCATGATTTTAACACAAACACATCGGAACACATCAGAGAATTACCGCGCGAATTCCTTTTTTTTCTTCAGTCGGAAATCCATGAAATTTACCTGACCACATAAAATTCATTTTTTGTAACGACGAAATGTCTTGCTGACAGTATCCGGGCTGCAAATCAAACTGACCTAATTTAAATAATGTAAAACTCACTTGTCATACTTTTTACAAATATTACTTTAATTACTTAAATGAAACTACCGTCAGTACTAAGGGATAGATCAGCGTTGTTTTTACATAGATACCTTAATTTGTTGAACATTACGAGATCTAAAAAAACAACATTAGTTTACATCCTTATCCAAGCCTTACTGACCGTTTGGTGGGAAAAAGTCACCGATCCATAACTGGCTGTTCTTAAATATTCAACATATTTTAAAATCTTTAAAATTTATTGGCATTAAGTTTCTTTAAAATCGATTTATTCGTGGACATGTAAAGTCATGAATTGTTGATTAAAACAAAAAGGTTGATTAAGAAGGTCATTTTGATTTTCATTCGTCAGGGTTATATTCGTGGATTGGTCAAACCACACAATCAACGAAAATTATGTTACAGAATAGTGAATTGTTTACGTAATTTTTTTTTGTAGTTTCATTCTTTAAACATGTGATATTTTGCATATAACATTTTATTTTTAAAATACACAAAAAGAGTATATCTGTTTAACATGTTTTGATATTAGTTATGATACATAAAATATATAAAGGTCATGGTTGTTGTGGATAAAATATGTTTAAAAAAGTGTGAATTTCAAACATGATTTCAAGGTTTTCACTAATATGGGAAAGCATTACAAGAGTACATGAAGATATGGGTAAAATAAGGGAAAACGTGTTTGTTGCTTTAAGGTAGGTTTACCTTTGTTAAAAAGTATACATGTATTTAAAGTAGTTTTATAGGATAGGTGTACTAATTGGAGATAAAAAGCACCCAGCGATTATACAATATATGTTATTTAGTTTGCGTAGTCGCGATTAATTCCTCGATTGAAATTATATTATTAAAAAAATAAACAAAAGCGTCTATTAGTGTTGTTAATAATTCCATAGAGTTTATCATGTGTGCATTGTTGGAATCAGCTATTGTACAATTGCAGAATGATGTTATTGCAAAATTTAGTTCAATGGTTTTTAACCTTTCTAACTTGTTGAAAATAAAGTGTTTGATATCAATTCAAAACTTTTGAATGACATGACAATCCCAAAATATGTGAGTATTTGTTTTTAAGTGCATATAACACAAATCACATAATGTTGACAGAACAAGATTGCATTTATGAAGTAAAGTATTATTTTGCTTGATGTATTAATATTGGGAGGATCTAAGTTTAGTGTCAATAGTAAATTTTATCACAAGTACTGGTTCCATCTAGGAATGGACGTAAGAGAGTTTCAATGAGCCTTAGGCTTTTAATGCAATCGAACCGACATAAATAGGTTTAAACTAACCTGTGGTGGAGCTCGACTCTTGTAGACTGCTAACTGTTGTGAGAACGGACTCTGACATTGTCGTCACGGAGGGTGTCGTAGTCTCTGTAAGGAGAACAAATTCAAAGCACACTGATGTCCTTAATGTTCAACATTTAAAAGTGTCACTAGTAAAGAGATAATAACTCCTTGCAGCATTTGTGTAAAGAACATGTTTTTTTATTTTAGTTAGCCCTTGCATTTTGTGAAAATGAATATGTCATTATATTGACAAGTGGTAACATATGACGCAAAATTATGCATGATTTACAAGTTGTTATCTAGGACTCCGAATAATGCAATATCAACAAGCAGTTACCTATAACTCAAAATAATGCAATATTGACAGTAGTTACCTGTGACTCAAAATAACACAATATTGACAATTGGTTACGTATTACTCCAAATAATGTAATATTGACAGGCGGTTACGTATGACTCCAAGTAATGCAATATTGACAATTGGTTACGTATGACTCCAAATATAGTAAATACTGACACTTGGTTACGTATGACTCCAAATAATGTAATATTGACAATAGGTTACGTATGACTCCAAATAATGTAATATTGACAAGAGGTTACGTATGACTCCAAATAATCAAATATTGATATGCGGTTACATATGTCTCCAATTAATGAAGTATTTGCAAGTGCTTATCTATGACTGAGAGTAATGCAATATTGACAAGTTGTTACCTAGATCTTCAAATAATGCAATTTTATTAACATATGATTACCTATTATTGCAAATAATTTTATACTGACAAGTTGTTACCTATGACTCCAAAAAAATGCAATTTTATTAACAAGTGGTTATCTATGACTACGCATAATGCTGTATTGACAAATTGTTACGAGTGACTCCAAATAATGCTGTATTGACAAATTGTTACCAGAGACTCCAAATAATGCTGTATTGACAATTGTTACGAATGACTCCAAATAATGCTGTATTGACAAATTGTTACCAATGACTCCAAATAATGCTGTATTGACAAATCGTTACCAGTGACTCCAAATAATGCTGTATTGACAATTCGTTACCAGTGACTCCAAATAATGCTGTATTGACAAATTGTTACCAGTGACTCCAAATAATGCTGTATTGACAAATCGTTACCAGTGACTCAAAATAATGCTGTATTGACAAATTGTTACCAGTGACTCCAAATAATGCTGTATTGAGAAATTGTTACCAGTGACTCCAAATAATGCTGTATTGACAAATTGTTACCAGTGACTCCAAATAATGCTGTATTGACAAATTGTTACCAGTGACTCCAAATAATGCTGTATTGACAAATTGTTACCAGTGACTCCAAATAATACTGTATTGACAAATTGTTACCAGTGACTCCAAATAATGCTGTATTGACAAATTGTTACCAGTGACTCCAAATATTGCTGTATTGACAAATTGTTACCAGTGACTCCAAATAATGCTGTATTGACAAATTGTTACCAGTGACTCCAAATAATATTGCATTGACAAATTGTTACCCGTGACCCCAAATAATGCTGTATTTACAAGAAACAACCTATGACTCCGAATAATTCAATATAAACAAGTACTTAACTATATATGCAAATAAACTAATATTGACAAGTAGAAACAAATGTCAGAAAGTTATGAAATTTTGACTAATTGTTACCTATGTCTGCAAATAATGCAGTATTTACAACATATTTCTTCAATGTATAATGTATTGCCATGTTATTTATGTCTTCAAATAATGTAATATTGACAAATAGTTACTGGGTTTGCAAGTAATGCAATAATGACAAGCGGTTAAAATGTCTCCTTTTTATGCCGTATTTAAAAGTAGTTACATATGACTCCAAATAATGAAATATTGACACGCAGTTACAAAAATACACATAATTGTAATATTGACAAGTAGTTACATATGACTACATATAGTGTAATATTGACAGTAGTTACTTATTACTACATATACTGTTATCTTGACAAGTAGTTATCAATAATTCCATATAATGCAAGATTGACGAGTGGTTATTTATTACTCCAAATAATGTAATATTGAGAAGTAGTGACCAATGACATATTGACAAGAAGTTTCCTATGATTTAAAAGCGTGCAATATTGACATGTAATTACCCATGGCTACATATAATGTAATGTTTACAAGTGGTAGCATGTATATGACTACACATAATGTAACATTGACAAGTATTTACCTATGACTCCGAATAATGCAATATTGCCGAGCGGCTATATATGACTCCAAATAAATGCAATACGAGGGTCTCTGTGGCGTAATGGATATGGTGTCCGCGGGTTCGATCCCCACTGAGAGAGTTATCGTTAGATCTCCCCAGAAGACACCAAATACTGGTGTTATTCAATTAAATGGTTCATTAAACCTTTTGATGCAATGGAGGTAAAATGGTTTGAAATAAATACAGCAATACTTATAAGTCGTTACCTATGACTCCAACTTGGCATCCGTACAGTTCCACTTGAAGATAAGCGCCGCCCCCGGATGTAATACGTACACGCAGAGCAGTGACCTTAACCGGCGCGAACCGGAACTTGGTGGTCACATCCGGTTTGTCCAATCGAAAAACCTGACATAACAGAAACAAATGAATTACAACATAGTTAAACAAGTCCATTTTTTGACAAACTCGAAATACATTGCGTGACATAAATTATTAAAAAAAAACATACCTAAAGCCAGTCCGAAGTGTCGAACAAACATTTTGACTGCAGTTTACTGGTCTCATTGTATGTGTTCTCTCGCAAAACATGACCCAAGATACATACTTAAACATATTGGCTACAAATAAGTTTTAGATAGCATGGGGTGGATACTTAATAGCTTCGGACAAAATCCTTGACATGGATATACCTTGTTCGATGGTGTCTTGCGGTGTATCCGAAAATCTGACGCAAGTAAATACTTAATCATATTGGCTACAACAGGCCTATGCAAAGAAAACTTTAAACTTGCTGCATGGAATGATATACAAACACATGTATATAGCCTTGCTCTGTGAAATGGGGATTTAATGCATGTGCGTTAAGCTTCATCCCAGATGAGACTGTGAAATACACACAGGCTAATCAAGGACAACAATTTCCGTTTAAACTGGATTTTCGCTAGAAGAGTATCATATTATCTGAAAATGTCGCCCCTGATTAGCCTGTGCATATATATATAATCCAGTAAACCCAATAAACATTGTAATTATCCCCATGCTTTTTGAAAAGCGTGGGAAAATTGTGGTTATCTGCGCCGTCCGTCCGTCCTGGCCATTATCTCCTCCTACACAATAAGCACTAAAACCCTGAAACTTACACACATGGTAGCTATGAGCATATGTGCGACCCTGCACTATTTTGAATTTTGATATGACCCCTGGGTCAAAAGTTATGGGGGTTGGGGTGGGGCCAAAGCAGATATTTTCACTCATTTTGTTATGTTATTTAACATTAACTTCTTCATTTCTACACCGATTCACTTCAAATGTATACTGAACATCTCTTATGACAATACGGTCAACCTCAACTATGCATGACCCCATTACCAACCCTGGGGCGCCCCGCCCATATAGACCACGCCCACCAAAATTGCATTTTACTATAACTTCTTAATTTCTACACCGATTTACTTCAAATTGATACTGAACATCTCGTATGACAATACGGTCAATCTCAACTATTTATGGTCCCATTACCAACCCTGGGGCGACACCGCTCACATAGACCACGCCAACCAAAAATTGCCTTTTACTTTAACTTCTTCATTTCTACACCGATTTACTTCAAATTGATACTGAACATCTCTTATGACAATACAGTCAATCTCAACTATGCATGGCCCCATTACCAACCCTGGGGCGACCTCGCCCTCACCCACATAGACCACGCCCACCCAAAATTGCCTTTTAATATATATTCTTCATTTCTACATCGATTTACTTCAAATTGATACTGAACATCTCTTATGACAATACGGTCAATCTCAACTATGCAGGGCCCCATTATCAAACCTTGGGCACCCCCTGGGTCAAACATGCGGCGTGGGGATACGCGTCGGCCTCTGCCGCGCCATTTCTAGTTGGAGATATAAGAAAGCCCTCGTTAACAATTGAACTACGAGAGTCAGTAGACATGAGTTACCCTAGGTCTGCCGTCCTTGTCATACTCAGTCTCCCAGGCGCCCGCGGGTGTCTGGTACTCGAGGAGCGCCGTGAGGGTGGAGCCGCGCAGAGTTACCTGCCGCACCTGCATCGCCGCCCTGAAATCAAATGTGTTTTTTCACAATTTTGGGAAAGAGAACGGGGCCATATTAAGAACAACAATGTCTGCAATAAAATATTTACGGATAAAAAGCTATTAGAATTGGATAGGAAAATTAAGTAAATGTTGAAAATTATAAACAACAAAAAAGACCATGGCGCAACCTGTGCAGACTTATAAAGCCCAGCCCCCCCCCCCCCAAACACACATACAAACAAGATCTATCATGTTTTCAAAACACGCGCGAACAAACCTGAACTTGACGGTCAATGCCGGTGTAGCGTCGGAAAAAAGGGGCCTCCAGGGCTCGCCATCGAAGGTTCCGTTCCCAGACAACGGCCCCTGTGAGCTGTACTCGTACTGGGCCCGGCTTGTTGTCAAGGGCTCCAAACAAACCTCTATAGGGAGAGAAAGGGATAAATTAGGGGCCTTGTTACAGAAATATCTGAGGTCTATGTTTGCTTACTTTATATTCATTTATTTTCGTCGACATAAAATTTCGTGTGTTTATTTTTTCATGTAAACGTACTGTCGTGGTTTTCAAATCAAAAAGAGGATTTGCATGGTTCTCATTCAGAGTTTTTAATGTTAAATGTTGGGATCAGTCAGCCCTGAAAATCATCGAAAAGTTATGACTCACGGATTATTATGATTTTACTGTATTTACAGGTATTTTCCAGTTTGAGCCCGGAAGGGACACTTCGTCTAGTGTGGATTTTTATTTAAAAGAGTAATCCGTTTAACCTTTACAAAACCATGTGTCGTTAATGATGAGCCTATGTTGACAGCACATCCTTATCTGGGACGAAACTATGCATCAAACCCCGGCGCAGCTCAATCAGTTGCCGTTAACACGACACATCTTTACAGTTTACCCTAACATATTTTTTCCGTATGTTTTCCAAATCTGAGCCAGGGGAAAATAAACACATCTCTTATGAGAATGAATTTGTAATGCAGGGTCCATTGTAAAAAGCGATCTTCTCTTATCTTCTCAGTAAGTTTTTAAGTTGTTCTTTTTACAAACAATATCCTATCAAATGGGCATACAATTACATTGTAAACATGGTCTCTTGTACAGACATCAACACATGTTAATGTTAATTATTCAAAGTAAACATAGCAATAAACGCTTACAATTAAATGTGCTTGTTTTATTTGTTTATTTTGTCTATTTAATACTTATTAACTTTATAATATCCTTAAAGTTAAAAAATCTCTTAACCTGGTGTTGTCGTGACCGATGAATAGGGAGATGAACTTGTCGAAGCTTCAGAAGACAGTGAATAAGTTGACGACTCCGATGCAGTTGTGGAAGGTAATGACGACTCAGAAGCAGTTGTTGAAGGCAACGACGATGCAGAAGAAGTTGTAGAAGGTAACGACAATTCAGAAGAAGTTGTAGAAGGTAACGACGATTCAGAAGAAGTTGTAGAAGGAAACGACGATTCAGAAGAAGTTGTAGAAGGTAACAAAGACTTAGAAGTAGTTGTAGAAGGTAGCGACGATTCAGAAGAAGTTGTAGAAGGTAACGACGACTCAGAAGAAATTGTAGAAGGTAACGAAGATTCAGAGGAAGTTGTAGAATATGACGATTCAGAAGGCGGGGTAGATGATGACTCAGAATATGCTGCGGCAGTTGATGACTCAGAAGAAGCCGCAGAAGATGAATATTCAGAAGGAGGCGTTGAAGATGAATATTCAGAAGACGTTGTAGACGATGATGATTCAGAATACGTTGTAGAAGTTGAATATTTAGAAGACGTTGTAGATGATGGATATTCAGAAGATGTTGGTGTAGATGTTGAATATTCAGAAGACGTTGTTGAAATGGATGATTCAGAAGAATACGGTGTAGAAGTAGATGACTGAGAAGAGGGTGTAGAAGATGAATATTCAGAAGACGGCGTTGAAGTTGATGACTCAGAAGACGGCGTTGAAGATGAATATTCGGAAGACTGCGTTGAAGATGATGACTCAGAAGACGGCGTTGAAGATGAATATTGAGACGATGGCGTTGAAGTTGATGACTCAGAAGACGGTGTTGAAGTTGATGACTCAGAAGACGGCGTTGAAGTTGATGACTCAGAAGACGACGTTGAAGATGAAGATTCAGAAGACGGTGTTGAAGATGATGATTGAGAAGACGGCGTAGAAGATGAATACTCAGAAGACGGCGTAGAAGATGAATATTCAGAAGACTGTGTAGAAGTAGAGGACTCAGAGGGATACGGTGTAGCACTTGATGTCTTTGAGGAATACGGTGTAGAAGTAGATGACTCAGAAGAATACGGTGTAGCACTTGATGCCTTTGAGGAATACGGAGTAGCAGTTGATGTCTTTGAGGAATACGGTGTAGCAGTAGAGGACTCGGAGGAATACGGTGTAGCAGTTGAGGACTCAGAGGAATACGGTGTAGCACTTGATGTCTTTGAGGAGTACGGTGTAGAAGTAGAGGACTCAGAAGAATACGGTGTAGCACTTGATGTCTTTGAAGAGTACGGTGTAGAAGTAGAGGACTCAGAGGAATACGGTGTAGCACTTGATGTCTTTGAGGAATACGGTGTAGCACTTGATGTCTCTGAGGAGTACGGTGTAGAAGTAGAGGACTGAGATGAATACGGTGTAGCACTTGATGTCTTTGAGGAGTACGGTGTAGAAGTAGAGGACTCAGATGAATACGGTGTAGCACTTGATGTCTTTGAGGAATACGGCGTGGCAGTAGATGACTCAGATGAATACGGTGAAGAAGTAGAGAACTCAGAGGATGCTGTAGAAGACGTCGACTCTTGTGAACTTGTGACTGAAGATAAACTTGAGGATGAGGGGGTCATTGTGTATGTGCTGGTGTATGTTGAAGATTCTATCGAGCTCACTGTGGGAGCTGTCGTCTTCACTGAAATAATTATAAAAATAAATGTAGGTTCTGTTATTTTTTTTAAATATCAGAGACATTTCAGCTTTTTGTGATGATGGCGCACTAAGATAAACATATGTTTGTGAATATTCTACGCGCATTTTCATTTATCAGGAAAAATAACTGAACCTTATAAATACGCCGATTTATTTGATGGAAAAAAACTAGTATTCTTACATTTTCAATTAAAAAACACTATAATTGTATATGTTGAACTGAAATCGAGTTTTGTGCAACCATCAAAGTCTATAACCCACTGAAAAACATATACTCTATACACAAGCGCGTCTTTTATACGGACAGAATTGAAAAAAAGGTATGAAATAAGGGAATTCGTCTTAAACTTTAAATTTTACACGTTAAACCCAGACAATACGATAATTAAATTAATCAAGTGATATTTTTTACTTTGTTACTTTACCTAGTGGTTCGAAGCAGGCGGTCACAATGAGCCCACACAGTTTTATGGGAGTGCCTGCGGCGGGGACCAATTTGATCTGGATGACCCGCGCGGATTTCCCGGACGGCGACGAAAACTCTATGTCGGAGGGCACGGTAGCGTCACTGAGCACTCGAACAGGCTGAAATATCGAGAAGTACAAGCTTTAATATCGGAGGAACAGGCTGAAATATCGGCAAGTATAGGCTGAAATATCTAGAAATACAGGCTTAAATATCAGGAGTACAGGCAGAACTATCGGGAAGTACATGCTTAAATATCGGAGGTAAAGGCAGAAATATTGGGAATTACATGCGTAGAATACCTCATTTTGTATAAAGTAAGTGTTCATTTGAGAAATAAACAACATATAAAGATGATACGAACACTATGACGATAAATGTCACCACACACTGCTTATCAATATCCGATTTGTTTGTGTTAAATTCGTGTTAAGTAAACCCACGAAATCAACAAAAAATTAACTCATTTATGTCTAGCGTCTAGAAAAAAATGCCTTGGCAAACAGCGTAGACCCTGATGAGACGCCGCATGAAAGGAATTTCTGTAAGAAATATTTTAAATATAGAAATAAGTATACTAGACATCCCTAATTTTGGAAATAAATTGATCCTATTTTGAATGATGGGAGAGTTCACTTGGCATTTATGGGTTAATGTCCCGCAAATAATTCTGATTTTACAGAACTATGACAATTTAAACTTACCGGCATAAACGAACTCGGCAGGTACTCCACCATAACGATGGTTACTCCCCGTACAGTCATCTGCAGCTTTGTAACCAGCGCGTCACCAGCACTGAGGATGTTTAAGGTCAGTCGCGGGAGGGGGTCGGAGTCGACCGGCTGCCAGCATGACACGGGACCGGATTCCGGAAGTAGAGCGTCTTCAGGCTCGTTACCCGGTTTTGAGGTGGATCCCTCGACCCGGACGTACCGGGAGTCACCGTCTAGCATCCTCTCTGTGCATTCTGTACATGATCTTTAAACTTTTAAAGCCCCGTTATGGGAAATCTGGGCTTAATGCAGGTGCGTACAGTGTCGTCCCAGATTAGACTGTGGATTCAGCACAGGCACATGGACGACACGTTCCGCTTGTATTGCATTTTTTTAAAGATCTCTTCTTAGCAAAAATCCACTTTAAGAGTGTCGTCCCTGATTAGCCCGTGTAGACTGCATATGTTTATCTGGGAGGTCATTTAACGCACATGTATTAAGCACAGTTTTCTCAAAACGAGGCTCAAAATATTTATAGCACTGTTATTTTTTAGGGATTTAAGAGGTTAACCGGTTAATCGGCCGAAACGACCAGTGAACAGGTTGCATTAAAGGGAAAAGGTTAACCTAAAACAAGTTGTTTATGCTTTTTTCATGGAACAATATGTACGATTTAAAGTTTTGCGTGCGACATACTGCCAATTTGCGCTGGCGACTAGTTAGAACAACATGCCGCACGTTAGCACGATAATAAATATCGTCTCAACAAAAACAGACAGCAATGAATCGGTATCTTAGTGGTTACAAACACGGGATACGTTTTGGTTAAAGGCGCTTACAGGTTAAACACACTTTTTCTTTTCACTAGATTGAGCTAAAGTTATTGTAAATACGCACTAGATTGAGCTCAAGTTATTGTACATACGCACTAGATTGAGTTTAAGTTATTGAACATACACACTAGATTGAGCTCAAGTTAATATGACAAAATAAGGTCATTGGCCGAAAAAATGCGATTTACGCCATTTAATGGCATCACACTAAACCCAAATAAGCAGACAATTCTGAACTATTGAAACTGGTGATTGTACTTTAAGGGCCTGGTATCATAAACAAGCTCAAATTTTGAGCTCAACACTGAAGATGAGATTTCAGTTTCCACTCGGATAAGTATTAAGAATACCGGCTAGATCACGAACAATCTCAAATTTCAGAAAGAATTAATATGCATAATTTTCTATTCAAACTCAGGGTGACTAAAAACTCATAAAAATCCGTGAACACCAAATGGAGCAAACGCATCTCAACAATTAAAACAAGAGATGCCCCCTATTGCGCCGCTTTTAAGCCGCACGGCAGCTATTTTAGAAAAAAAGACCTTTGACCTTGAAGGATGACCTTGACATTTCACCACTCAAAATGTGCAGCTGCATGAGATACAAATGTATGCCAAGTATCAACTTTCTATCTTCAATATTGCAAAAGTTATGACCAAGGTTAAAGTTTTGTGACAGACACACAGACAGACACATACAATGACAGACAGACAGACAGGGCAAAAACAATATACCCCCAGATCATTCGATCCGGGGGCATACAAATCACTCAAAATTGAGTAAGACTATTGTCTTATGTACGTTCGTGATACTAGGCCCTTGTGCTTGCGCTTTATAGTAAACCTATTTATTGTAGCTCGATTGAGCATAGGGCCTCAGGCTTATTTGAAACACTCTCGAGTCCGTTTCCTGGGACTAGAACCAGTACTTGGTGTTTATAGGGGTAATCTAAAGAACGCTCCCACAGTGGGGATCTAACCCGCTACTTCCCGACCGCTAGGCGGACATCATATCCACTACACCACTGTGACCCTGATGGCGCTCCCCATGTAAGCTATACATACCAGTAGGAGTAGGTTTGGTCACAACAACTGGCGTGGTGGACTCAATCCTCACTGAAAACGATAAAACAAGGAGGCTTGAGTACAGCGCCTTAACTCTTTGCATGCTAGGAAATTTGTCGTCTGCAAAAATGTTGTCTGCTGAATTTCTAAAATTAGCATTTTCTTCGATTTTTTTTTCAAAAAATACCATCAGAATTGCAAACAGTTTGGATCCTGATGAGACGCCACGTTCTGTGGCGTCTCATCTGGATCTAACGGTTTGCAAAGGCCTTCAAAATTCGGTTCCCGCACTGATAGGATTGAGTGTGCAACAGTTTTTTTAAGTTTTTTTTATGAGGCAGATATATTATGTTATATCTTTTATACTGGTAGAGGACATTTTATAAAAAAAATTGTCTTATAAATGAGCCAGGTTCGGGGAAAATTGGGCTTAATGCATGAGCTAGAAGTACCATTCCAGGTGAGTCTATGTAGTATGCACAGGCCTATAAGGGACGACACTTCCCGCTTTTTTGGAATGTTTTGTTTAAAGGAGATCTCATGTAAACGATAATTCAGGATTTGCGAACATTAAAACTGTTTCTTTGATTATCCTAGGCAAACTGGGACGACACTATAAGGGCCTGCATTTAGCCCCGTCTTTCTAAAACAAGGCTCATGAACAAGGCTCATGAACAAGGCTCATGAACAAGGCTCATGCTATCTTTCGTGAAAGCAAAGACGCTGAAACTCAAGGGAACAACTTCATCGCTTAACCCTTTGCATGCTGGGAAATATGTCGTCTGCTAAAATGTCGTCTGCTGAATTTATAAAATTAGCATTTTCTTCGATTTTTTTCAAAGAATATTATCAGAAACTGAATAGCAAACAGTTTGGATCCTGATGAGACGCCACGTTCTGCGGCGTCTTATCTGGATCCAAACTGTTTGCAAAGGCCTTCAAAATTCGGTTTCCGCACTGAAAGGGTTAAAAGAATAACAAATGACAGAGGCGCAAAAATGGTGGCTATGACAGTTATTTGATCTCTACATTTGAAAAGGAACCGTGTTCTATACATATTGAATAAACATTTAATGAATCAGTAATTTCATTTATGGAAGATCGTATTTAACCCATTTATGCCTAGCGTCTGGAAAAAAGGCCTTGGCAAACAGCGTTTACCCAGATGAGACCTCATCTGGGTCTGCGCTGCTTGCTTAAAGGAATTTCTGTAAGAAATATTCTAAATATAGAAATAAATATACTAGACATCCCTAATTTTGGAAATAAATTGATACAATTTAGACGGATGGGAGAGTCCACTAGGCATAAATGGGTTAAACATCGTACCATCTATACAGGCGCTGATCTCCAGCTCGACGTAGTAGGGCCGCGCGGGACGCACAGGCGAGGTCATGGTCACCACGACACCGTCCACCGACTGTCCGCGCAGGCTGACTGTATCCGTGGGTCCGAATATCTGAAAGGGAAGAGTTTGTGCAAGATATAATGTGCACTCATGGGTCCTTTATTAACTCTCTGAAAGGTACTTACACAAAGTTTGGTAAAATGACGATTTTATAAATTATTGTCAAATATTTAAGAAAAGAATTACACATTATGTTGAAAGAAGAAAAAAGAACACTCCTGACTTAGAAACGTGCTACAAATTTTTGAATATTTATGGCCCTCATCATGCAAAATTGGTAAAATAACCAAACTTATGTAACGTTTTCTTTGATGTTTGGACAAATACGTAAGTATTTACAAAGGGTTAATGGCTCTCAATTATTTACTAAAGCCTGCATGACAAAATCGAAGCGAATCATTCAAAATCGGTTAAATAATCTAACGAGGGTAACGTTTTCTTTGCTTATTTGGGAAATAGGTATAGTAATAATATAGCGTTAATGTCTCTCAATTATTTACTCAAGCCTGTATGGCACAAGGGAGGCTCAGTAGGTTTGATACCAGAGGTCCAGGCTAGAATCCCGTGGAATATTTAATCAAACTGTTTTTCTTGCTCTTATAGTTAGTAAAGATTATTCAACGCATCATAGTTCTGTGAATTACCGTACCTAATTCTGTGTTTCAAAATTTTTTTTTAAATGTGAACAAGTCCCTTTAAGGGTCTTCTTAAATCCGTCTTCTTGCCCCGTGTGTTACATGCATGTTTATTGGCACACCGCCGTGGTCATGGTGCAGCGACCTTCGTCAGCGATGATCAATGCACAAATAATAGTAAACAGTGCCGTAAACCACACATAAATCAACTGAGATCACACAACTGCACGCCTAGAATCAGAGGTAGGCGGAAGATTGCCGCTGATACATTAATCCTCGTTCGCGTAAAGGGTAACCCTAGATTAATTTGTGTTGTTCATACAGGGGTCGTATTCCAGACGCATCTTAAGTTAAATTTTATTCTTATCCTTAAATTGGGAAATTTTCTTAAGTGTTTCATTTCATATTGCAGGGTTCGCCAAAACCGTCGGTCCGCCGGTCCTGACCGGCAAATTTTTCTAAGGACCGACAAGTGATTTAAGGTAATCGGTCCGACTGACCGACACAATCGGATGAAAAATGGTTTCAAAAAGATCACTTAAAGTGTATAATATACTATTGGATTAATAGAAGGTAAATGCTTTTTGTTCAACTTCTGTCAAAATCCTTTTTTTCTTACCTTCATTTTGATGTTTTGATGTTTAAAGTTGGATTAGAATTGACTATCACATGCGAGTTCAAAATCAACGGTCTTTGTTAAAAAAGCAATCGAGTGCGTCCGCCATTTTATTTGTTCCATTTATTTTCTCCACAACAAAAACTGCATGAAAACTTCTTTCAACAGGCATTTGTGAGCATTTCTGTTAAATAGTTCATTATTATATTGTTCTGGGAAGGATATATTTTAATTTACACACCAACAATTTCTGAAATCAAAATTAGATTTTTCACCCGATGTACTATATTTCGGATATTTTAAAATTCGGACATAGGGATATTTATGTTTTGATTTGTTGTTCATAGTTTGTAGCAATATGTGTTGTGTTATTTCAGACAACAAGAATGAATGGTGGTTATTATCATAGGCCTTTCTATCAAGAAATAGGTGTGAAAGAGATTCATTTAATTGAACCTGGAAATCAACCACCTCAGCTAAGAGAAAATATTTTAACAATAGGTGTTGTTTTAGAACTTGTGAAATCGGCTTATAAACAGAAATTGAAGTCATCCAAAGTAGTGTGAATGGGTGTGTGCAATTAAGTCAAACTTGATTGGATGTCACCCTAACTTTTCAAGAACACGGATTTGTAGAGCTGTGCAGGCTAAGTAACAGTTTGACAAAAAGAAGTCTAAAAAGAATACCTCTGGTTTATATGTGGTTTATTATTATTATAATAATTGTTTTATTATATCGACTTTGGACATGTTTTTATTGTATTTTAATGTGATCAAAACCAATAAACATCAAAAAGGTACTCTCTTTTGTTGTGTTTTGCTGTTATAGTTTAGTCGGACAGTGGGACTGACAGAAACTGATTCGGACTGACACAAAATTCAAGTCTGTCAGTCCGAATGACTGACAGATTTTTCAAGTTTTGGCGAACCCTGATATTGCAATAGATTGGCATCAAGATATACATTTAAATAACATCATTATGCCAATGTTATTTAAGGAATACCAAAAAACATGTGTTTCCTTATTTAGTAACGAAATACAAAAGATTGTAATTTTGAACTTAAGTGAAATTATTTAAGAAATGAGTTAAGATGTTTCTGGAATACCACCCCAGGCTTGTAAGGGACGATACCTTCCGCCTAAACCGTACTTTTGTGTCGTTCCTTATTACCCGGTGTGGAATGCACAGGCTGATATGGGGCAACACGTGACTCACATGGATTAAACCTTTCAGTGCGGGAACCGAATTTTAAAGGCCTTTGCAAACAGTTTGGATCCAGATGAGATGCCACAGAACGTTGCGTCTCATCAGGATCCAAACTGTTTGCTTTGGATCCAGATGAGACGCCATAGAACGTGGTGTCTCATCAGGATCCAAACTGTTTGCTATTCTGATAGTATTCTTTGAAAAAAATCGAAGAACATGCTAATTTTAGAAATTCAGCAGACGACATTTTAGCAGACGACAAATTTCCCAGCATGCAAAGGATTAAGCCAGGTTTTACTAGAACGAGGCTCATGTCATACCAAAACTAACACAAGGGCTGGGCGTCAAACCCGCAATCCTCCGATTTTTAGTCTAGAGTTCTACCAAATTACCGACGCCTGTCCCTTACCTCAACCGGGATGCTCATATTCATTCTTTTATCAAACTCACCTAACGAATCTATCATTCTCTCTATCAGAAATACTGTCAAATCATATATATTTGTCAGCATGAAATTAAATGTTTTTTTGTAAAATTGCCTTTTTCGTGAAGCGTTTTTTTCCATCGTTTTGGGACTGGGTCCCTTTGGATTGAGAAAATTAGAGGCGTTTTGACAATATTTGGGAAATTAGTGTTGTTGTTGTTTTGCTTAAAAGTGCTTCAAAATTGAGAATATAAGTGTGTTAAGTATTATATTTACTAAGGTGGAACTTAAATGAATGGGAGATAAACACAAAATTAAAATCTAAAATTATTTTTTCGGAAACCTTAAATTGGGAATTTTTAGCACCCATTTGGGAAAAATATATACGTTTTTCAATTAGAATTGGGGCCAATTACCGGACCCGATTTTGAATGGAAAAAACACTGTCGTGGATAGGAAAATTCGTGGTTTTATGAATTTGAAAAAAATAGAAATTTGGGTCAATTATTTTCCAGTGCTTGTGCTATATTCGTCTATCAACAAACTCAGCGAATTGCATTGTTTCGTGAGTAAAAATGACTTTACAATACTCAGCTAACATATGTAGCATTCCCTCGAAAATAAATATTATGGCTACCTACCTTGCCATCCTGGACCGGAAACAGTTGTCCAGTCCGCTTCACGTGGACTGTGAAGCCGGCGACGTTTTCCGACAAGGGCAGCCATATTGATTCCACCGGGGTTCCAAAGGGCAGAGTTACAGTGATCTATAAAACACAAAAACAAAACACCGTCACACAATGTGAGCTGCGTTTGGGGTAAAGGACTTCAAACATGTGCGTAAAGTGTCGTCCCAGATAAGCTTGTGCAGTTCGCACGGAGTAAAAAGGGACGCCACTGTCCGCGACAACTCTCTTCGCTTAGAAGAGAATTTCTTTACACGACAAATACCATAAAAGCGGAAAGTGTTGTCCCTAATTGTATTCGTGGACTACGCAGGCTTATCAAGGACGACACATTACGCACATGTAGTAAGGTCCGTTTGAACAGAGCGAGGCTCATATGTAATACAATCTGTTAACACTCCAAGTAGGGCCGTTGAAATGGCCTTGATTTGCCATTGACTTGAAATGGCCTTGATTTGCCATTGAGTTGAAATGGCCTTGATTTGCCATTGAGTTGAAATGGCCTTGATTTGCCACTGACTTGAAATGGCCTTGATTTGCCATTGACTTGAAATGGCCTTGATTTGCCATTGACTTGAAATGGCCTTGATTTGCCATTGACTTGAAATGGCCTTCATTTGCCATTGACTTGAAACGGCCTTGAGATGCCCTTGACTTGAAATGGCATTGCTATACCCTTGACTTGAAACGGCATTGACATACTCTTGACTTAAAACGGCCTTTAAAATTCCTTTGACTGAAGCGGCCTTGATATGCTCTTGACTTGAAGCAGCATTGATATGCCCTTGACTTGAAACGGTCTTGATATGCCCTTGACTTAAAACGGCCTTGATATGCCCTTGACTTGAAACGGCCTTGATATACCCTTGACTTGACACGGGCGATTTGTTTCAGCAAATTTCAGCCCCATAAAAATCACCTTTAATTAATGAGCATATCGAATCTGTAAGCCTGTTTGCAGAAAATGGGTGCTCTTAAAAGAGACACTAAATGTTATAGAAGTTTCACTTTGTTAATATGTAATATTTGTCGAAATGTAGATCTGTTCATGTTTTTGAATGCTTCTGGCATTTCAATACGAAGGAAGGGCATATTAAATGGTTAAACAAAACTTCATCTCAATACATATTGTTGTGCTAGAAATATGCTGATTTACTATTGATATTATTTCTGCCAATATTAAATACAAGAGGTCTTAAATTTGCTTGAAAATATAATCTATTTACCGTTATATAGTTTTAATGTTATTTTCACTGACGAAACTATGGCGTGATATATTATCGAATTATTTGGTACATAATATTAATACATTTGTAATTAGCAAGTTGATTTCCAACAACTTCATTCTGGATCATGGAGTCCAAACATTTGAGAATTCTAGCCAATAGACGGATTGGATTTTTGTTGTGTTATTTTATATAGTTCATGCAAATATGAAATCAACATCAATTTCAACACCGATTGTAGATAAATTTTATTTGAAGATAACAGCAAAAAACAACAAACTTGCTAAAATACTTCGTATTGTACAAACATGAAATTAAGATTTTGGGAATATTTGCATTTTTTTTCAAGCCTCTGATGAAGAGTGGAATATATCTACATGTATACTGCATGTTTGTTTATTTATTGTTTTATTGGTATTGAACTGAAGAATAAAGTAATAGAAAAACACACAAGAAGGGTAGACTGCAACACGTGATTGAATATTGCGACTACTATTTTTACATTAATGAAACATATATATTTATTTATTATTTTATTTATATTGAACACCAAAACATATTGAAATAGTATTTATATTCGATCGCATGGAACTGCGTGTTGTTTTTTTAAAATGATTATTTTTTTTCGTGAACTCGTAAATTACTTGATTTATTATTTTGGACAAAACTCAAAAAAATTCAACGATACATCCATTTCCGTTATGTTTTGTTAAGATTCGTGGATGTCAACAAAATTAACAAACGTCTTACAAACAATAATGATTTTACAGTAAAAGGTTTAAGAAAAAATCGCACAAAGAAGCGCCGCTAACACGTGCTACAATGTGATAGTCACTCACTGCGAGTGTGTTTTTGTAGGACTTGAGTGGTTCCCGTCCGGGCCGGATATTCTCCTTACTGGCTTCTACTTCCGGGTCATCCACAGATATGTCCTGCGGCTGAATGGCTCCCGGTGTTGCCATGGCCTCGATATACACACAGGAGGGCGGGGTGATCGGGGTACCAGCTACAAGTAAACATGTTTAAACAAATATTGTTAGACGTAGCATAACTTTAATTTAACACAGCCCTGATATTCCCTTGACATAACACGGCCTTGACATACCTTTGACTTTAAATGGCCATGATAGACTGCTGACTTCACAAGGCATTGATATAAATGCATGGTGAGTGGATATTAGGAAACGAGAATAAGTAAAGATGTACACAGTCATAACTGAAGATAAGTTCGATTTCTCATTCTTTATTAACAAATATGTAATGTGCTTTAATGTGTTAGGATTCGACGTGATCTTAAAGCTTCCCCTATTATATTCTTTACGGAATGCACTTATTTAAACCTACAACAAACCACTGATATCTAAATAGGTAACTGTTGGTATTGATACATCTTTAAAGTACGTACATGGGCGGTGGGTGGTAACCCCGCATCCCTCCTCGTCACTTCCGTCCTGGCAGTCTACATCACCATCGCAGTGCTGTGTAGACTGGACACATTTACCGTCATCGCACGTGAATTCTCCTGCCTTACAACCTGGGGAAAGTAAAAACCAATCACAGTGGCGTACACAATATTAGGGAATTAAACCAGTCAACACATTTCTTTGAGTCGGGTCGGCAGGTCGAAAAAAACACGAGGAACAATATAAAGCACATAATGGCTAGAACGATATAAAGCACATAATGGCTAGAACGATACAAAGCACATAATGGCTAGAACAGTACAAGTCACATAAATGGCTAGAACGACGCAAAGCAAATTATCGCTAGAACGATGCAAAACACATACACAATTATATTGTTTAAACTTTGAACAAAAACGTTTCGTACTTAAATGTCAATGCGATTTTAATGTTTGCTTTAAATGCCATTTAAAAATTGAAGTCGATATAGATTTTATAGTTCCATTTTAGAAATTCACCATGTATTTGTCGAAAATCTGTTTACAATTTTAAGACTACCATACGTCGACATACATGCGTAAGGTGCGTATATTCTCTTAACTTGGGTTTAAAACAACGCTTCAAACGCTTCATCAAATAAACTCTGCATCGTCTATTTCGTAAATTAGCGACCCGACTCGGTATCGTTGGCAAAAGCATTACCCCGGATCCGCAGGTATTTTTCCACCTGCAAATCCGATTTTTTTCTGTACCGATTTGAGCCCTATTGAATATGATGTCTATCTATCTGTTTTGATAAGGGAAAATATGTTGCAGTAGTAAAATGTATAAGTCGTCCGCATTGCGACCCAAAAGTTCCATGTTCGATCTCCACTAGATGAGCTTGAATAATAGTGCTCCTAATGACGTCATGTTCTGGTGTAACGTGCCTTCGACCGAGCGTCGGTCTTTATAGTATGGTTCAGACAATAACCCAAAGCACAATACAATAGTATAAAATTTTCCTCAAGCTACCTTGCTTTATGATTGGTTATTAATACAATAATTGGTTTTGAACAGTAAATCAAATGTAATCAAATGCTATATTCATATGACCTCGAACCCCACTATTTACGCTTATGACCTCGGGTCTATGTATGGAGACCTATGTCCAGCGTTTTTTTTCCTTCTTTAACTAGTACCGGGGAACGGTACCTTTCCCAAAGCCTACCGGAGGCTTCCCAATTTTAGCACCGGACCTTTCCCAATCTCGATATCTACCGTTCCGAACGATTTTAGGTGCCGTTCCCAATAGCCAGTGCCTTTTATTTTCGCTGGAAATATCTTTTGATATTGTCGAGCCTTTCATTTTCGACCATTTATTTTCGCAGGACATTGTTGCGTAGAAAGTAAACAAAACTTTTCAAATGGGGCGCAACTCTAACCGCTGTGTAAAATGTGAATGGATTACATAACCGCGACGAGTGATCGATATTTCCCGTGAAAGAATTCCATCGCTAAGACCAGTCTTCCTTACATCAATAAACTTTCTCAACACTAATTTTGTGTTGACATTAAAAAAAAACGTAACCGTATTGAGTTAAATGCGCATATTACTTCTATGTATAGTTTTTTAAGTGTCAAATCCGGACAGTAACTATTCGGATACGAATATAAACAAATAAAAGTTTAACATAAAATTAAAAATAATGAGACATGGGTGTAAAATCCTATAGTTATTTACAACATATACATAAGCATTTAATGGCAGATGATCTTAATATCTTATTTGATGATTTGAAAAAAAATCAAAACAAAATATAAGACTTACCTTTGAAAATTATTGTTAAAGCATTCCACTCTAAAAACTCATTTTGGTTACGTGTGACTATTCTCACTGTCTATTGTTAAAAGATGTCAAACCAGTACAAGATCCATTGTTGTTGTTTTTGTTTAGTTTTTAAGTTTTTAATTTAACTCACATGAAACATTGCAGGGCTTGTAAGACTTGAGGGCTAAAACAAAATTATTAATATTATTTTTTATGCAACCTCAGTGCTTATGCCTATCACTGGAAGATATTTTTCCAATTGACAGGCACATTCTAACTGAAGTGGCAATAACACAATTTTCACATGACATGATACGATAGTCAAAATATCATAACCGAACTGTAGTTTTTCTGTCAAAACCTAGAGTTTAAAATGCTTTGTGATGCAGAATATAGCCCCTTATGATAGATTACATGCATTTTAAAGGTTCCCAATTCATCAATTTTGCGACTCGAATTTTTCCCAATTCATTGATTTCGCGACTCGTTTTTTCCCAATTTGAAGATTTCACGACTCGAAAAATTCCCAATTGTAGGGGTACAGGTACCTTTCCCCTTTGGGGAAAAAAAACGCTGATGTCTCAGAATTATGTATGGAACCCTATGCCTCGGAGCTATGTATGGAGACCTATGTCCTCGAGACGTTGTATGGAGACCTATGACCTCGAGACTATGTATGGAAACCTATGTCTTCGGGTCTATGTATGGAGACCTATGTCTCGGAGCTATGTATGGAGACCTATGACCTCGAGACTATGTATGGAGACCTATGTCTCGGAACACTTCATTATGACTCCGAGTCTGTGTGACTCGTTACCCTAGGTATGGAGCCTTGTAGTGTTGTGTGAAGGTATGTGACTTATATATCAACTATTAGCGACCCGGGCTGCTGAGGGGTAGGAATCCAACTTCAAGGCTCTCAGAACGTTTGAAGAGGATAGCCAGTCTCTATGTGCCCAAAGTCCCTAATGTATGTTAATAATATAATTTAATTACCTAATTTCGCGATGTTAACTCGACGAAGTCGGCAGTACAACTGACTTTTCATTTTTTTTTTGAATCAGAGTTTATTTACAGGTCCTACCGGCCTCTTCACGAGGTCTTTGAGGTTCGACCTGAACTGACTTTTCATAGAAGAAACGCGCGCTTTTATACTATCTGCTCATGCGGCGTTACTCGGACATTTCCATAGTGATACAGTTGAGATCTACGTCAGGGCTCGAATTAAGCACTCGCAAACAGGCCATTTGCGAGTACATTTTAAAAAACACGTCTAAAATGCGAGTGCAACATTTAGATACTCGCCATTTTTTGCGAGTTGGGGAAAAAACAAACAAGGTGCTTAAAGATCTTGGATTAAATACAAGATTTGTTCGCCGATCGAAAGTCTTCCGACCAAGTACGAAAATAATTAAACCCCGTCTAGTTTCGATCTAAAAATAGATCTGAAAATTGGAATTACCCTAATTTGCATAATGTATTTCAGCGGTTACTTCCGTTCTAGCAGAAATAATTTTACGAAATATTTTTTAAAATATATTTACGCTCTGCACTGTATCTTTCTGCCGATATAGTTAGTAAAGAACATTGAAAATTATATTATTGCAATTGAAAGTATGTTATTCCCTTCTTAAGTGAAAATTGGCGATAGTTATTCAGTATGAAGTTTTTTTTAAAACGAAGCTCATTTCGTTAATTCCTCATTCTTATAAATAGACGGAACACGTTTAGCAGACGATTTAAAAACTCAAAAATGTCGTCTACTAAAAAAATAACTAGCTTTTTTGTGGCGAATTCCTCCGTCTCCTCTGTGGAAGACAAAAAAGCCGAGGCCGAACCAGATAAAAAGAAATGCCGAAGAACTAATCCCAGTCCCAAAACAGTTAAGAAATGGGAAGACGAGCTAAAAATAACTTTGAACACGGAGAGAGACCAAGACGGCAATGTGTGTAAGATGTTCTGCGAAATATGTGTGGAACACAGAGCTGACCAAACTTCGTCAGTAAGTAATTTTCATCCGCAAATTTTTATCATTTATTTGATTGATGTTTGGCCAAAACGTTCTCAGGATGTATTCCCGTCGGCTTTGACTTTTTCTTTTAATTTGAATACCGAACAATCAAGTGCGCCGACACCCGACTGTCATCTCTTTACGAGGCCCAAAATAGAATTTTACCAATGTTCTGATATAAAAAAAAATACTCTTTACACTCAATTGTGTTACAATGTTGCTTTGAAGTTTTTAGTTAAAATAAACATAGGTCCATCCTTTCAGTGCTTAGTGAACATCGCCAATCACTTTTTATCAACCAAAGGATGCATTATTATGAAAACTTGTATTGCGAGTTGGAAATAAAAAATGCGAGTTGAAATATTAACAACTAGCAATTTTTTGCGAGTTGAAAAAAAAAAGTAATTCAAGCCCTGCTACGTAATAGTGGTTTGACTTAATTATAAAGCATAATAATGAGATTCTGGTCTTTATCAACAGAATAAACATTTATTAAACAAATGGATATAAAAACAACATACAACGACATACAACGATAAATTTCTAGGCATATTTTCAACAATGAATTAAACGTCAACAATGCTTACCGGAAATCAATGGACGCTTTTAATATATTAACTAAAAGGAACAATTTACCCAAAGAAAAATGAACGTAAGTAAAGAACGGTGGTAGGTTAAAAATCACCACACTGGTTCTGGTCACATTATACTAAATATTTACCCTTTATAAATCAATGTAAAAGCGACAACTTTAAGCAAAAATTAATGCAACTTTGTGCGCATAGAGATCCAAATAAGAGTACTGTCGATCACATTGAGCTCATCTAAAACACTTTTTCTAGAACCTGTATTGCTTTAATTTACATTTTATACAGTAAGAGCCACTTGCATGTCATCCTCAACCCAAATCCTTGATAAAAAAACTTTTGAAAAACACTGTTTTATATCATTTTTTACGTTGATCAAAGTTTGCTTACAACTCACGTTAAGGATACACTACACAAAGTAAAGAAAGAACTTAACACAAATCAAAATCGACTGTTTTTGCACCTTCTTTTTTCCGGCCGTGGAATTCTAGTGGAATGTACACCTTTTTCAGTTTAATTGTTTACCATAGTCTCTAACTTTATCATATTTCAGGTATTAAGTCGTGAAGAACTTATCATGCCCACTTCTCACTTTCTACATAAAAAGAACCATAACAATAGTCTAAAGTGTAAAACATGCCTTCGAGTAAACTATGTTTTTTTTAGAGTGTACACCCATACAGGACTCGATTATTTAGTATAATGTAACCTTCTATTCAGACTAAATCGGAGATAATTTTTCATCGTAAGGATCTAACGCCAACGCATAATGGGTCATGTTCAGTTAACGTTTTATTTAGTTCGCAGCTGTCCGTTTTTAACCAATCAAATATCTTTTTATGTAAATGTGTTTAGCTTTTATCCTAACCTAAAGGACACAAAAGTATACCGTAGACGTTTAAGCGATGGTTTAATTGGTAATTGAAAGGTCATCTGGACTGACCTCTAATATGATACCATCATACCTTGTCAGCAGATAATACTAAAGCGTCAGACAGAAGATGTTTTTATGAGATTGGAAGAACGGAAGATAACAATTGGCTTTCTATAAATCCGCGTTCAGTGGAAACGATACTTAGCGCATGAGTGTAAAGTGACGTCTCGGATTAGCCTGTGCAATCCGCACAGGCTTATCAGGGAGAAACACTGTATTACCGTTTAGAAGAGACTTCTTTTTAGCGAAAATTTCCATAAAAGCAGAAAGAGTTCCTCTTGATGAGCGAAATGCACAGGCTAATCTGGAACATCTCTTTACGCACTTGCATTAAGCCCAGTTTTCCGAAAACCCGACTCTATACAGCTTACATGCCAAGGTTGTTAATACAAGTTCATGAACACTCACTGCAGTTTCGTTCGTCACTGCCGTCAGCACAGTCCCGTACACCATCGCACTGTCGATACTTGTCCAGACATTCACAGCTCCCGCACGCGAAGAGACCTTGGCCATCGCACGTGCAGTCTAAAATAGAAAAAACATGTTAATATACCTTGGCCATCGCACGTGCAGTCTACAATAGAAAAAAAAACATGTTAATATACCTTGGCCATCGCACGTGCAGTTTAAAATGGAAAACATTTCAATTGACCATGGCCATCGCACATGCAGTCTAAAATGGAAAACATGTCAATAGACAATGGCTATCGCACAATCAGTGTAAAATGGAAAACATGTCAATAGACCATGGCTATCGCACGTGCAGTCTTAAATGTTGAACATTTCAATAGACCATGGCTATCGCACGTGCAGTCTAAAATGGAAAACATTTCAATAGACCATGGCTATTGCACGTGCAGTCTAAAATGGAAAACATGACAACAGACCTTGGCCATCGCACGTGTAGTCTAAAATGGAAAACATGTCAATAGATCTTGGCCATCGCACGTGCAGTCTGCAATTTGAAAGAAGCACAGGTAGTATGTTCATTTTAAAACAAATGAGCTTGGTCAAATGCTTGTGCGTAAAGCGTCGTCCAAGTTGAGCCTGAGCAGTCCGCACAAACTAATATGGGACGAAATGTTCTCCCTAGATTGGATAGTTAGTTAGGGAGACCTCTTTTAAACAAACATTCCGCGAAAGGGAATAATGTCGTCACTGCTTTGCCGATACGGACTTCACAGGCTTATCTGGGACGACAATTTAGGCTGCACAGGCTTATCTGGGACGACAATTTAGGCTGCACAGGCTTATCTGGGACGACAATTTAGGCTGCACAGGCTTATCTGGGACGATAATTTAGGCTGTACAGGCTTATCTGGGACGACAATTTAGGCACATGCAAGTATCATAGTTTTCCCAGAGCTTGGCCCAAAATTTATTGCAATATGCACACTTAATGATGACACAATTAATTCAGCAATACTAAGAACTTCTTTTTGACAAAATTGCCCATATAAATACCATTTCACCAAACAGTTTGTGTTCTAAACATTTTTCCAAAATGTACGGTAAATTAAAGTCAACAATCCCGAATTCACAAGTCTGGGGTCAAATGGACGTCAATTTTAATCCCTGTATCATATATAATATTTGAGCCTCGGTCTGGGACAAGAGTTAAGTAAATGCTCAATACGTGTCAAACTAGATTAGCTTGTGCTGTGCGCACAGGCGAAATTAAGGGACGACAGTTTCCGCTTTTATTGTATTTTTTGCTTTAGTTAAAGGAATTATCTTTTCAGCGAAAATATTGTTTATGCGGAAAGTGTAGTCGTACATGCATTAAGCCCCGTTTTCCCAGATTGAGGCCCACATGTTTTGCAATATGTACTTGAATATTTTTTTAAACCATTAATGAAGCAATTCTCTGTATTTCTGTTTTACAAACATGTCCATGTAAAAACAAGGTTTTACTTTTACTTTTTAAGAATGCAAAATGATGTAATATTATGTTACATACTGCAGCCAATTTCGTCACTGCCATCCCCGCAGTCGTCGTGGCGGTCACAGCGGAGAGTATATGGCACACAGGCGCCATTGCCGCACCGGAAGGTCCGAACCACCGCGCACTCCTTGATCACTGAAATGTAGGACCAGAAATAGAGACATGCATTTATAGACAAGAACAAGTGCGGTGTTTTTATACACAACAACTAGTGCGTTATATTTCAGACAAGAAACAAGAGATGTGTTTGTCAGAAACACAATTCCCACTATTGCGTCGCTTTGTAGCCATATATTTGACCTTTGACCTTGAATGATTACCTTGACCTTTCACCACTCAGAATGTGCTGCTCCATGAGATACACATGCATACCAAATATCAAGTTGCTATATTCAATATAGCAACAGTTATGACCAAGGTTAACGTTTTGGGACAGACACACAGACACATAGACACACACATACAATTACACACAGGCTAAAAACAATATACCTCCTATCTTTCGATCATAAAAATGATGTGTATGTATACACAATAACTAGTGCGGTGACTTTATAGGTCGGAAAAAAGTTGCGGTGTATTTATATACCAGAAATAGTGCGAAGAATGTTCAGAAACAGTGTGGTGTATTTATAAACCAGAAAGAGTGTATTGATAGAATATTGCCTACATGTAGGACCAGAAACCAGTCCGCAGAAGCTTATCGAGGACAATAAATTCCGTGTTAACTTGATTTTCGCTAATAAATGACTTCCTTTAAACCAAAAATACTAAAGAAGCGGAGGTTTCAGCCTAACTGCATTTTTTTTATTAAAAGTGTAATTCCTTTTACACGACAATTACAAGTGTCGACTTTTAGCTTACATTGTATTTTTCGTTTCAAGGAAGTTCCTTCTCTGTGAAAATCCAGTTAAGGCGGAAAGTGCCCCCAGTGGAGACTGCACGGGCTTATCTGGGACAACATTCAACGCAGTTCCACTAAGCAACGTTTTTTCCAGAACGAGGCCCATAAAAACGTCTCCACTAAAATAGGTGGACTAAACTCTGAGAACAACAATCTGAGGACTAAACTTTGAGGATTCCAATATGAGGACCAAATTGTGATGATTCCAGTATGATGACTGCAATATGTGAACTATAACTAAGGACTACAATTTGAGGACTACTATGTGAGGTCAACCATGTAAGGACTATAAGCTGACGACTACAATATGAGGACTACAATATGAGTACTACAATGTGAGGACTACAGTGTGAGGACTACAATGTGAGGACTACTATATGAGGACTATAAGCTGAAGACTACAATATTAGAACTACAATGTGAGGACTACAAATGTGAGGACTACAATGTGAGGACTACTATGTGAGAACTACTATATGAGGACTATAATTTGAGAACTACATATGAGGACTACAATGTGAGGACTAAAATGTGAGAACTACATAAGAGGACTACAGGGTGAGAACTTCAATGTGAGGACTACAATTTGAGAACTATAATCTGATGACCTCAATCTGAGGACAACAATCTGAGGGCTTCAATGTGATAAGTACAATGTAAGGACTACTATGTGAGGACTACAATGTGATAACTACAATGTGAGGACTACAATGTGAAAACGACAATATGAATACTACAATCTGAGAAAAATTTGAGGACTACAATCTCAGTAATAGAATCTCAGGATAACAATCTAAGGACAAAAAATTTAAGGACTACATTATGAGGACTACACTTTGATGACTTATTTTTGCTCTTACCTGAAAAATCAAAATAACAGCGGAAAGTGTCATCCTTTATTAGCCTGCCCGAATTGCACAGGCTAATCAGGGACGACACTTTACCCACATGAATCAAGCCCCAATTTCCGATAGCGAGGCTCATTTATTTTCTCGTACCTGGACAGTTGCGTTCATCAGAGCCGTCCATGGGCCCACAGTCGGACTCGCCGTCACATTTGAAGCTCAGAGGGATACAGTAGCCGGAGCGGCACGTGAACTCATCGGCACCACAGGAAGGAACTGCCGGTGGAGAAATAGTTAAAACTTATTTGTAAGGTTCATTGCATCGAAATACTAAGGCGTATCGATACACGCTCGAGTCCGTCGTTTCCAGGCTAGAACTTGGTGTCTAGCGGGTAGGTTTAATTTAAACATATTTATTTTAGCTCGATAGCATCGAAAGCCTAAGGCTTATCGATGCACTTTCGATTCCGTTTCCTGGGCCTTGAACCAGTACTTGGTGTTTTTGGGGAAGGTTTAACGGACGCTCTCACAGTTGGGATCGAACACGTGACCTCCCGGTCGCTAGGGAGACACCATATCCACTACAATACGATGACCTCTTAGAAATAGTTAAAATTTATTTATTTACAAAAAGTGTCAGCTAAGTTCAGAATATAATGTACTCCCTTTGAGTAGTATCAAGATTGCGAAAAAATCACAGAATTACGTTTGAGGGATTAGTGTCTCTAATTGCAACGGAAAACCAATTTTGCAAAGTTTTAACACGTGGCATAATTATTTGTTTGGATCTTAAATTCTTAAATGTTCAAACAAGGAAATCAGAGGAAATAAATGTTCCACGAATAATAAAGGTTTCACAGTATACGACACCAGAGTGCAGTATGATTTGCATTTTTATATTCATTTTGGTAAACTTCGTTTCTCATAATAAAACATACAAGTTGTGATTGTTTTACCATAAATGTTACGAAAAGAACAATTTACATTACTAACTGTTATATCTTTGTCCGAAAAATCATCAACACGTTATGAGACCAGGGATAAGTTAAATATATGTACGTTATTTGGACATTCATTACATCAATTTTGAAAATGACTAGAACCTGTTGCTGCCCCCCTCCCACATTCCTGCCCCCCTACCGCCCTCCCCCATCCGCCCCTCCTTCCGCACCCCTCCCGTCCCCCCCCCCCCCCTTGAACTCACCACCGCAGTCGGCCTCGTCGGACATGTCCAGGCAGTCGTAGAAGCCGTCACATTTAAACTTCACGTTGATACAGCGGCCGTTACCGCAGCGAAATTCGTCCTTGTCACATTGCTTCGCTGAAATGACGTCATATGACACGTGAAAATCATTTCAATGCTGGAATAGAATCTTGCTTCACTGAAATGACGCCATATGACGTCAAGTTTTTTTTTAATTTGCGTCTAATTGACAACGAAAACTCCTGGATAAGCAAATTAAAAAAAAGTGATATTGACAACAAAATGAAACAATGTCGCCCTTGTTGAATTACACAGTTATAATTTGAAGCATAAACTATTTCATGGAAATCTATTTAAGTGCTGGGTTATTGTTCCCACTTCTACCTGTGCAGTTGTTTTCGTCGCTCCCGTCGTGGCAGTCCGAGTACCCGTCACACACGTACTGCTGACCGATACAGTCTCCGTTTGTACACAGGAACTCCCCGGGAGCGCAGGCTCCCGTACAGTTGGTACCCGTGCACTCGAACTTGCCTCGCTTGCACGTGCTGTAAATAAAATAAAATGTAGCCTCTTTTTAGGAAAATGGCGTTTAATGCATTTCATAAAGTGTCGGCCAAGATTAGTCTCCGCACTCCGCACAGGCTAATCAGAGAAGACACTTTCCGCCGTAACTGGATTTTCACTTATAAGAGACATCTTTTAATCGAAAAATTCGATAAACACGAAAAGTGACACTTTGTGTCCAATTAAAAAGACCCGTTTTCCCAGAGCTAATCTCGTGTATATTGAGCCGTGCACTCGATTATTTATTGCTCTGGAAAAATGGGGCTTAATTCATGTGTGTTAAGTGGCGACCCAAATTAGCCAGTGCAATCAGGAACGACACTTTCCGCTTTCACTGAATTCTTAGAAGACTATTTAACGATAATCTAGGCAAAAAGTGGTTCCCCTGATGCGGACTTCACATAAGTAAATGCATTAAGCCCCGTTTTTCTAAAGCAAGGCTCAAATATAAGCCAATCAAATTTAGCATTTTTCTACTTCTCTATGTCGAGGTGTTTTTTATCTATGGTTCTATTCAATTATTCGTTTAAACTGACGGTTATTTATAACGCCAAAGTATGGTAAATTGAGAAATCGGATTAATCAGTCAGCACACAACACATATATGTAGTATATCAAATCTTGTTGTCCAGTCTTTTCTATATAATATTTTAAAAACTAGATCTGGTGTTACCAGTTCATGCACTCGTGGTGTGAGGAAGTCCCTGGTGGTAGGTAAAAAAAAAGCTTGGACTCAAACCACCAAAATGGCTTACACATTATTTTTTCTAAACTAGCTCGGATTCAATACGACCAAAATGGCCGTCAATTAATCTAAAAAAGCTCTGACTCAAAACCACCAAAATTGTGCTTTCTCAAATAGCTAAGCCTTGAAACAACGAAAAAAGCTTGCAAATTATTTTTTTCTAAAACCAGCAATATGGATTGCAAATTTATTTTTCACGAACGCTGGGAGTCATTACCAATAATCAAATTATTTTTTCTTAAACTTGATCAGTGATTACCAGTTCATACAGTTGTGTTTCACGGCTGTCCCTGGTAGGTAGGTCTGACCGCCCTGGGTACACGGACAGTCGTCTGCGGGCACTCACTTACCAGTTCAAGCAGTTGCGTTTCACGGCTGTCCCATGTGGATAGTTCTGACCATCCTGGGTACACGGGCAGTCGTCTGCGAGCACGCACTTACCAGTCAATACAGTTGTGTTTGACTGATGTCCCGGGTGGGTTGGTCTGACCGCCCTGGGTACACGGGCAGTCTGGCCCTGGTAGATATGTCTGACCGCCCTGGGTACACGGACAGTCGTCTGCGAGCACGCACTTACCAGTTCATACAGTTGTGTTTGACTGATGTCCCGGGTGGGTTGGTCTGACCGCCCTGGGTACACGGGCAGTCTGGCCCTGGTAGATAGGTCTGACCGCCCTGGGTACACGGACAGTCGTCTTCGGGCACACACTTACCAGTTCATACAGTTGTGTTTCACGGCTGTCCCTGGAGGATAGGTCTGACCGCTCTGGGTACACGGACAGTCGTCTGCGGGCACGCACTTCTCACCTGTTACAGGGCATATTATGGTTCATTTAAGCCTAGTAGACTCTTCCATCCTTCTAAATTGGATCAATTTATTTCCAAATTAGGGGTGTCTAGTATATTTATTTCTATATTTAGAATATTTCTTACAGAAATTCCTTTAAGAAAACAGCGCAGACCCTGATGAGACGCCGCATCATGCCAAGGCCTTTTTCTAGACGCTAGGCATAAATTGGTTAGAATTCATTCAAAAGTGTTGGACGATAAACAAATATTTCATCTTTAAATGCCAACAGGAAAAAAATCAACACCACATATAGATGTATTTTGAATTTAAGAAATAATATTTTTCTATCATGGTTTGTTGTCGAATAACCCACAGTAAGGAGTATAGATGCGTAGGAATTAAATCACGGGTGCGAAGCACGAGTGATTAGATAAGACGCATCTATACTCCTTACTGTGGGTTATTCGACAGCAAACCATCATAGAAAAATATTATTTCGATTCTAACACGATTCTGATTGATTTTGTTCAAGCATTTGGACGTGAACTATATTTTTTAATACTCCGCCCTTCTTAGTACAAAGTTCACTATTTAGTGACGTCATTGAATTGTACAAACATATGACGTCATTTTCATTCATAATTATTTTGCAAATGACGTCACTTTCATTGGGAACAACAATCGAAGAAACTAAATGACGCCACGTTTATTGATTCTACTGAAAAGCAGACATGCTATAAATGTTTCTTAATTAAGTTTCTTAACAAATAACATTATTTCCAGGCGTGGTTATGCCACGTTTCACCAAATATACAATTTGTTGTTTCATTACATTTATATACATGCTACATGCATTACTTTTATATCGGGATTTAGCACGTGCCTTTTACTGCAATATTTTCTTTATTTATTTGGAACTATTTTCGAAACATTAAGCTCCGCCCATAATTTATTGCAGAATAACCCACACTTGATTTCCTTCTTTGTCTATAGAAAACAAGTCGCGTGCCGTGTTAATTTTTTTTATAAAAGAATTAAACTCGAGTAATTAATCGCGACAACACAATAAATAAATTACATATATTTTATACCAGTTGGGCGCCTTTTATGCCCAATGAATACACCTAACCTAAAACACCTTTAAATATACTGTGTAATATAGGTACACATTCCTTAAAGCAACATACCTTTTTTTCATTTTTTGTGCGTGAATTTTACCCATATCTTGATGTACTTGTGTATTGCTATTCCACATAAGTGAACACTTAAATCAGGTTTGAAATAGACACTGTTTTAAAACATATGAGTCGTGTTCTGGAAAAACTGGGCATAATACACGTGCATAAAGTGTCGTCCCAGATTAGCCTGTGCAGTCCGCACAGGCTAATCAGGGACGACACTTTCCGCTTGTATGGTATTTTTCGTTTAAAGTAAGTCTCTTCTACACAAAAATCCAGTTAAGGCGGAAAGTGTCATTAAGCCCAGTTTTGTCAGAACGCGGCTCATATTTTACTCACACCAACCATAGTCTTTATAGAAGATACGCACCATTACTAATATCGGAAACATGTTAAACAGATATACGCTTTTTTACTTGTATTTTAAAAATAGTATATTATATGCTAAAAATATCATGTTTACGAGACAAATACAAAATGTAATTACAAACCATAGTTATGCTGAGTCAGTTGATGGACAATAATAAAGCATGGATTTCAATAGAAGCACAATTCTACGTTTTCATGCAAGCATCTCGCAATCTTGTTACTTTTGGGAATTCTGGGATTAATGCATGTGCGTAAAGTGTCATCCAGGATAAGCCCATGTAGAAGAAACCTCATCTAAACGAAAAACATGATAATGCAGAAAAGTTCGTCCCTGATTAGCCTGAACGGGCTCATCTGGGGAAAAAAATCTCCGCACATGCATTAAGCCCCGTCTTCCCAAAGCGAGCGTTACATACCACGTTCTACCACCATACATACCAAGTTCTACCACCGTACAAACCAAGTTCTACCACCGTACAAACCAAGTTCTACCACCGTTCATACCAAGTTCTACCACCGTACATACCAAGTTCTACCACCGTACATACCAAGTTCTGCCATCATACATACCAAGTTCTACCACCGTACAAATCAAGTTCTACCACCGTACATATTAAGTTCTACCACCGTACATACCAAGTTGTACGACGGTACATAT
The DNA here is from genome assembly GCF_020536995.1 of Dreissena polymorpha. Taxonomy (NCBI): domain Eukaryota; kingdom Metazoa; phylum Mollusca; class Bivalvia; order Myida; family Dreissenidae; genus Dreissena; species Dreissena polymorpha. The sequence continues at coordinate 27,709,719 of NC_068358.1, read as the reverse complement.
CAAGTTCTATCACCGTGCATACCAAGTTCTACCACCGTACATACCAAGTTCTACCAACGTATATACCAAGTTCTACCACCGTATATACAAAGTTCTACCACCGTACATACCAAGTTCATCCACGTCCGTACATACCAAGTTCTACCATCATACATACCAAGTTCTACCACCGCATATACAAAGTTCTACCTGCGAACATACTAAGTTCTACCACCGTACATACCAAGTTCATCCACGTCCGTACATACCAAGTTCTACCACCGCACATACAAAGTTCTACCAGCGAACATACTAAGTTTTACCACAGTACATACCAAGTTCTACTACCGTACATAGCAAGTTTTACCACCGTACATACCAAGTTCTAACACCGTACATACCAAGTTCCACGAATCCCTGTGGACAGAAGCATCCCTCCACGCAGGGGGAGGAGTCAGTGGGTGTGTCGTCTGGTCCCCAGCCCAATGTGTCGCACGTCTGCAGGTACGGGGAACCACAGGGCGTGTAAACCTTCCCGTAGTCGCATTGCAACGCTGTGGAAAGAATAAACCGTCAATGCCGTTTTTTAAATTATTTTGGGAATACGGCCGAACCCATGAAATTGGGCATGCCAGCCTTACTGGACTTTACATATGGGACAAAGTGCTACTGTTTCATGTATACAATTTTAGCCTCATTCCGTAAAAACCGTGCTTTAATCATGTGCGTAAACTGTGCTTTAATCATGTGCGTAAACTGTGCTTTAATCATGTGCGTAAACTGTGCTTTAATCATGTGCGTAAACTGTGCTTTAATCATGTGCGTAAACTGTGCTTTAATCATGTGCGTAAACTGTGCTTTAATCACGTGCGTAAAGTGTTGTTCCAGATTAGCCTGTAATTCCCCACACAGGATAATCAGGGACGACACTTTCCGATATTATATAATTTTTCGTGTTAGAATGTTTCTTTTAAACGAAAATCCAGTTTAGGCGAAAAATGTCGTCCCGATTAGCCAGTGCTTAATGCACAGGCTGATCTTTAACGACATCCTTTGTAAGTGCATTAAGCTCAGTTAGACCAGAACGAGGCTCACATTGTGAAATTTACTCACGGCACAGTTTCTGGGTTCGCCAGCGCACAGGGGTACCAAGCTCGTTACATTTCTCGGCGAAGTTTGCGAGGGAAGTACACAGACAGTCACAGTCACCACCCATGTCACATCTGAAACAGACGGCGAATATGATACAGACGGCGAATATGTCACAGACGGCGAATATGTCACAGACGGCGAATATGTCACATACGGCGAATCATTTAAACAGGCGGCGAATATGTCACATACGGCGAATATGTCACAGACGGCGAATGATTTGAAACAGGCGGCGCATATGTCACAGACGGCGAATCATTTGAAACAGACGGCGAATTTGGCATTGTGATGACGTCTGTAAAGTAAACTATATAATAATGATGATGGAGTCGCGCTATGGGAAAACGGTGCTTAAGGCATATTCGTAAAGTGTCGTCATAGATTAGCTTGTGCAGTCCGCATAGGCTTATCAGGGACAACACTTTTCAGCATACACTCGATTATCGTTTACCATTAAAGCGGAAAGAGTCCTCCCTTAATCTGAGAAAAGACTTAATGAACATAAATTAAGCCTTTTATTCACAGAGCGTGTCAATTATTAAATTATTTTTTTCAACTAATCAGTTATCGCCTGTTGTCCGTTATTCGTTAATTGTAAATTTTGCAATATTTTAATTTCGGTCCCTTTTATAGCTCTAATTCAAATGGATGATCCATGGATTACTCACTATCCAAGTTGTTCTACAAGTCATTTCTGAAGTTGAAAAGCTACACGCTTTTGTGAATGTTACTAGGGTCAAAGCTGTTGAGAAGGTAACTAGGGTTGCGCCCAACCATATATAAAGCGCATCCAATTTGTCAATCCCAAAATGAAGACACAAATTGTATAATAAAAACAAGGGACAAAATTGTCACACAACCATGTTTTAAATTTGAAAAAAAAAGTCTGATAAAGGGAGACAACTCAAACTGAACTGATTGTTTATAATTGAACCCTTTGTTTCAAAATAAATCTATTTTTAGTCGTGGCGACTTTGACCTTGGAGATATTGACGTAATTCTTATGTGCGACACACCGTCCCATGATGGTGAACAAATGTGCCAAATGATTTTAAAATCTCACAATGAATGACATAGTTATGGCCTGGACAAGCTTATTTATGGCCATTTTTTACCTTTAAACTCAAAGTGTGCCCTTGACCTTGGAGATATCGATGTAATTTTTTTCGCGCGACACACCGTCTAATGATGACGAACAAATGTTCACAATGATTTTAAAATCTCACAATGAACGACAAAATTATGGCCCGGACAAGCTTGTTCCTCCCGCCCGCCAGCACGCCGGCCCGCCGACATTCGCCAATCTAATAACCAGTTTTTCCTTCGGAAAACCTGGTTAAAAATCAAAAAGGCTGCCATCGTATATTTTCCCAGGGGTTGCATCAATAAAAAACGTGCACCATTTTTTTAATTGACATTTTGAGCGTACAAAACTCTTCGTAGTACATGGTAAAGTATGGTATTTTTTTAAGTAGTTGTGGTCCGGAAAATGAACGTTACCTGCAGGCGTCAAACACACAGTCCTGGTAGTAGAACTTCTCCATCCAGTCTTCCATCTTCTCTCGGCAGGCGGAGAACACGTCCCCCGTCACTATGAGTGAACACATCTGGGTCGCCCACGGCTCGCGATGCTCCACTCCCTGCGCATGCGCAGAGAAACAAAAATAATTAAAGGAGTTTTCACTTAATCATATAATCAAGCTCAATTGCGCCTAAACCCTGACAAGTATTACTTGTCATCTCTACCATTGTTCTTTCAACTGATATTTAATGAACCTCACTCTGGGAAAACGGGGTTTAATTCATATGCGTGAAGTGTCGCACCAGATAACGGGGTTTAATTCATATCTGTGAAGTGTCGCACCAGATAACGGGGTTTAATAAATATGTGTGAAGTGTCGCACCAGATAACGGGGTTTAATTCATATGTGTGAATTGTCTCACCAGATAACGGGGTTTAATTCATATGCGTGAAGTGTCGCCTCTGATAACGGGGTTTAATTCATATGTGTGAAATTCGCCCCAGATAACGGGGTTAAATACATATGTGTGGAGTGTCGCACCAGATAACGGGGTTTAATTCATATGTGTGAAGTGTCGCACCAGATAACGGGGTTTAATTCATATCTGTGAAGTGTCGCACCAGATAACGGGGTTTAATTCATATCTGTGAAGTGTCGCACCAGATAACGGGGTTTAATTAATATGTGTGAAGTGTCGCACCAGATAACGGGGTTTAATTCATATGTGTGAAGTGTCGCACCAGATAACGGGGTTTAATTCATATGCGTGAAGTGTCGCCTCAGATAACGGCGTTTAATTCATATGTGTGAAGTGTCGCCCCAGATAACGGGGTTAAATACATATGTGTGAAGTGTCGCACCAGATAACGGGGTTTAATTCATATGTGTGAAGTGTCGCACCAGATAACGGGGTTTAATTCATATCTGTGAAGTGTCGCACCAGATAACGGGGTTTAATTCATATGTGTGAAGTGTCGCCCCAGATAACGGGGTTTAATTCATATGTGTGAGTGTCGCACCAGATAACGGGGTTTAATGCATATGTGTGAAGTGTCGCCCCAGGCTAATCAAGAGTGACACTTTTCGACTTAACTGGATTTTGCTATGGAGACGCTTTCTTTAAACGAACAATAACACAAAAAGCAAAATGTCGCCCCTTATTAGCCTGTGCTGACTACACAGGCTAATCTGGGATGACACTTTACGCACATACGTTAAGTCAGTTTTCCCAAAACAAGGAAGTATTAATTTTTAATTCATTCAAATTAACCCATTTATGCCTAGTGAACTCTCACATCCTTCTAAATTTGATTAATTTTTTTCCAAAATTAGGGATGTCTAGTATATTTATTTCTATATTTAGAATATTTCTTACAGAAATTTCTTTAGGCAAACAGCGCAGACCCTGATGAGACGCCGCATCAGTCGGCGTCGCCTCTGGGTCTACGCTGTTTGCCAAGGTCTTTTTTCTAGACGCTAGGCATAAATAGGTTAATGTACTAAGTATTCAAGCTCGTTTGCTCCCAACGTCTTTAGGTTATTACGACGAACTTGAGCATGTTTCCTAGGTAGTACCAGCACTTGGTGTCAATGGGTAAATATTGAGCACGCTACCATATTTGGAATTAAAGAGCGCTTGACTTAGCTTGACTCCCTGCGTCAAAATGGTCAACTTTGAAGTCGCGAAGACAGGTTACAGAAATGGATTTCAAAAGACACGATAATTCATCAGTATTTAAATTTACACAAAAACAGGTCAAATATATACTTGTTACATATAATGACTGTTCTTTCAACAGATATTAAATTAGTCTGGTTCTTGGAAGACTGGTATAAATGCATGTGCGCAAATTTCCGTCCATAAATCAGGGACTACATTCTCCGCTTACATGGATTTTTGTTTTGTTTTAAAGAAGTCTATTTTAAACGAAAATCCAGTTGAGTGGAAAGTGTCGTTCCTGTTTACCATGGGCTGACTGCACAGGCTGGGATGACAATTAACGCATATGCATTAAGCCTAGATTTCTCAGAACGCAGCTCGGGCTCATTTTATGATAGCACGTTATTCCTCAACTCACATGGCACGGGTCGAGCTCTTCGGGTCGAGGTGTCGGAGCGTCCGCGCAGGCGGTGCTAGTTTTCCAGTCGTTTGCAAAGTCAACCACGTTAAGGCCTCCGTCATTGTTCTGTCGCCCATCAAAGTTGCCGCAAAGCCCCTCCACGTTGTTACGCCAGGACCCATCCAGATAGACGCCAACGCGGGTACCTGCGTGTGAGATGTATGTGCTTTTTGTTATCAGTGCTTTTTGCGGTCAATTTCGGGGCCGATCTTTGGCCCCATTCCGAATGTCAACAAATATTTATTTTTCCCAAATGACGGCATAAACTTAAAAATTGAAGGTTTATGCCTACACATTTACTATGTTGAACATTTGTAAGGATAGTATTGAAAACAACCTTTTTCCTCAATTGTTAAAGAATTTGTAAGCAAAAAAGTGCATTGCGATTTTCCTCAACCGATAGGGCTCCGTCCCCATTACCAAAATGGTGAAAACAACACTGGTAAGGGGCGTTTCTTTGCTTTGTATTGAATTAAGTCATTCGTGTTTTTATGTATGCATAAGCATAGTGTCGTGATCTCAAAACAGTTATTTACTTACATTGTTATAGTTGCTATCCATATGTAACATCTTCTATCAAATAAGTCATTATTCAATGTAGTATGCTCAAATTCGTATGATAAAATATGTATTTTGAACGCATTACCGAATAAACTGTTCATATGACGTTAACACATTTTAGGTAAAAATAAACAGTTCTTGGGTATTTCGTTTAAATGTTTTGTCCTGATTAAAAGCGTTCGAAACTTGAACTACATGTACAATGTCGCGTCATCCTCGTGGAAAGCATGAGCTTTCATGTTTGATTCCTTACTTAAAAAGTAAGTTGATGTGTAGAGCATTTAAGAACTAGCAAACCTTTATCTAAGTTATAAACACATTGTTTATGCTGTATCAACAACGCTATGGTTGTAGAGATAGGTCCGTATGCAAAAACAAATGGCCATACTTCTGCCAAAACTCATAGATGCCAAAATGCTGTTCTTTATGACAATAAAGGTGGGTTTCCACTGCCGATCCGATCAACTCGATCATCCCGATCACCGAAATTTCCCGACCAAAGCCGACCAAGCTCGACTAGAAAGGGTATACACGACTTCTTCTCGACCTCTTGTCGATAACACACGACCCCCACACGACTCATTCACGACGTCCACTCAACCATCTATCCGATTACCGCTCGATCATCTCGACCTATACGCGAGCCCCATACGATCTCAACTCAACCAAGTGGACCTCAGGTCGATCGCCACCAGATCTTCACACGACCAGATCGTGATGGTCGTACTACAGTCGTACAAAGCGATCTAAAATAACTCGGGTAGAGGTCGAGCCGATCGTGTACAGAGCTCGTGTATAGTTGAATAGCAATCGGGAAGTGATCGTGTACGGTCGAGTCGCCGTCGGGTAGCAGTCTAGTAAATCTGTACATCAAATCGAATAGAGGTCGAGTGGATGGTGTTGCGATCTAAAATAACTCGGGTAGAGGTCGAGCGGATCGGGTACAGATCGTGTAAAAGATGTCAACCCGATCGCCACACGATTGCTCCACGATCAACTCGATCTTCTACTCGACTAATACACGACCACTTCCCGAGCGCTTCTCGATCCATTTCCTACTCGACAGCTACTCGATAGTTTTTGGCATGTCAAAAAATATCGGGTAGGAAGCCCGACCAATGCCAACCTACCCGACCGTCCCCGACCACTCATGCTGACCGAACCAGACCGATCGAGTTGATCTGATCGAGTTGATCTGATCGGCAGTGGGAACCCAGCTTAACAGTAATTGTACAGTTATTGTATACACCTCCACGTGGACCGCGTGCTGTCGGCTGCCCGATTGCTGATTGGCTGATTGTTCTGATAAAATTGGGCGCAATGCATGTGCGTAAAGTGTCGTCCCAGATTATCCTGTGCAGTCCACACAGGCTAATCAGGGACGACACTCTCCGCTTAAATATGATTTATTGACCCTCCGTGTCGCTGGCGGGACAATAGCTAAGGTATACGAATGCACTTATAAAAGCACAAAGCATTCAATAAAAATAAGGCTGACCGTATACTGTTTATGTATTCCATGTCAAGTATTCAATTATATGTTTACCATAAAATCATACTAGAATATGCAATGTACATAAATAGAAAGATATTTGATAGATTTAGGAGATTTCGCTCATTGAATACTGGTATATATTTAAAAAATGAAAAAAAAATCGGAAAAGAAAATCTATAAAAAAAATAAGTTTGGCCGACTTACCTTCCCTTTTTTGTAAAGTTGATAGTGGAAACAAGCATGTTTTGGGACGGTTTCTGGAAAAACCTTCATGCATGTACGTTACGTATCGTCCCATTTTACCCTGTGCAGTCTGCACTGGTTAATCAGGGACGACACTTTCCGCGTTTATGGAATTTTTCGTTTGAAAGAAAAATCTTCTTAATTAAAATATTGCAAGATCTTGTCGGAAAGTGTCGTCAAAGATTAGAATGTGCGGACTGCGCAAGTTAATATGTGACGATACCTTACGTACATTGATTGTGACAATACCTTACGTACATTCATTGTGACGATACCTTACGTACATTCATTGTGACCGGTTTTCCCACATACCGACTCATGCACATTTTGCCTTTTTTACTAGAAACATACCTTCGTCATATTGCACTGTGACCTTCAGTTTAGGCGCCCGAACGAACACCCACAAACCGGACCTGCTGATGGTGAGCCCGTGCGTCTTGTAGGCACTTCCGGTCACCGTGATGTTATCCACGGTGGGTGGCATCCCCCGCAGGAGTCGAACCGTGACCCCGTACATGCGCACAGTGACAGCCTTTGTGCACGTGACACCTGAAAAAATAACACGCGCGGTTCAGATATTTATTGCCACGCGTGCACTGTATATAGTAGCATGGGATGTCTCTACTCCAGATTTACGTTTTTCCACAACCAAGCCCATTCGGGAATAGCCTAACCAAACCTAGCTATGCCCAGCCAAACTTAGCCAAGCCTAGCCAAACATAGCAAAGCCTATCCAAACCTAGCCAAGTCTAGCCCGTTTTGTTAGTCTATGAGTTAAAGATTTTGCATGTATAAGGACAAAACTATATCAATAAGTTCTATGTTGTTTGATATATTTTATTTCCCACATGTTCCGCGTTAAATACCTGTATTCTCATAATTGTTTGTGTGTGTGGCGATTTGTAGGTGTGCAACAATACATGAGTCTCGTTCTGGGAAACCCGGGCTTATTGCAGTCCACAAGGGTTAATCTGGGGCGACACTCTCCGCCTTTATGATATTTTTTTCGCCTGCATAAACTCCCTTGTAAGCGAAAATCCAGTTAAGGCGGAAAGTGTCGTCCATGCGGACAGCTAAGGCAGATCTGGCATGAAACTTTACGCACATGAATAAAATTCCGTTTTTAACTAAATCGCATTATTATTAAAAACGAATCAAACATTTCGCAATAAAAAGTATTAAAATGAACCAAAACGTGTCATTCCGAGCAATAAGATGAGTCGTAACCTTCGACACTATATGACTACGCACATCGTTAAACTAAAATACTACGGAAAACACAATTGTTTTGTCTTATATATGGGAAAACTGGGCTTAATTCTTGTGCGTAAAGTGTCGTCCCAGATTAGCCTGTGCAGTCCGCACAGTCTTATCAGAGACGACACTTTCCGCCTAAAACTTGATTTTGATTTTCCTTGAAACTAAAAATACCATACAAGCGGAAAGTGTTGTCGCTGATTAGCCTGTGCAAACAGCGCAGGCTTATCTGGGACGACACTTTACGCACATGCATTAAGCCAAATTTTCTCAAAACAAGACACATATATTCATGAAATACATGAACTATGACGTGCCGTTTTAGGGAGTGTAATTCATACGAGATATTAATGGCTAACTGAAAATATCATTTATTTCCAACATAACATAAGCCATGATAAGTAAAAGGAAAAAGTTCAAGCATCGTGTTATGCCAGTCGCGTCAATGCTTTTTTACAGATGAATGAGTGGCCATATCTAACACGGTAACAAAGCGTGAATGTCAATATTTCTTTGATCATTTGACCTGTCACTAATAGATGGATTCGCATTTTGCCGCGGTAGTATAAATTCCGCCCCGACGTCTGTTACAGGGTTGACGTCAACTTCTCAAACAAATCGATAAACATCGCCCCCTACTACCAAACTTGCATAAACTTTTTTTAAGTTTTTAACAAATGATACGCAGGTAATATGTCGGGTTCAAAAGCTTGTTATATTGAGTATCATTTAATGAAGTGTCATAGTATGTAATATCATGTAAATTTTCGTCTGAAAAATACTATTTTGTCAGCGCATAAACGCCCAAGCAATGTTCTTAGTTTAGTTAGTAACACCACTCAATCGTTGTTCTGGGACAACAAAATTTCCATTTATGGCAAACTATAATTATTTAAATCCTTTAATCCTGTAATTTTATGTAAAACCGTCAACTACAGTGAAAACTTATCCAACAATTTGCATGTACGGATCCGCACAGATCAGAAAGATATATACATATATTTCGGCACAGGTAACATCGTATGGTTCACATAAAAATAATCTTTTTTGGCAAATGATGAAACACAATTTATTTTATTTATACAAGAAAAAACGATAAACTACTAACGGGTTGCAGGATCACGGTAATATGTGGGGTCCCAATTAAACGTTAATGGATGTCAACACACAAGTAAGTGGTGCTTTCTTCAGATAATTTTTCAAAATAACTAGTGCATAAAAGAAAGATTTGTATTCTGTTTATTTCAATGTGAACTACATTAGAAATACTTTATTTAATAAGTCTGTGTTCATGTTCAAAACTTCAGTGTACACTGCACGTTTATGCTTTGCTCAACGTGAAATTGTTTCACCGTTTTCAGATATACTCAATGATTTATTTCTTATACTTCAAGATATCGGCACAAACTACAGGAAAAACAATCTTTTATGCACGTAAGATTTATGCAAATGTATTTCAATAACTATAGATATTTTAACAAAAATAAAGTTTTTAACGGCGTGTTAACATTCTGTCTAGTCCGTGTGTAAATCCCTGACAACCCCGTTGATTCTGCACCCTGCTAATGGTATTAAGCCAACCGTGAGGTGTTTCCTATTATCAAAACCCTCCATTTTCTTAACCCTTTGCATGCTGGGAAATTTGTCGTCTGCGAAAATGTCGTCTGCTGAATTTCTAAAATTAGCATTTTTCATTTATTTTTTTTTCAAAGTATACTATCAGAATAGCAAACAGTTTGGATCCTGATGAGACGCCACGTTCTGTGGCGTCTCATCTGGATCCAAACTGTTTGCAAAGGCCTTTAAAATTCGGTTCCCGCACTGAAAGGGTTAAAGAGCATTCTAGGCTGAATGCATTTAAGAAAAGAAGTTTGTTAATGCGATATATAAGAAAGCGCTCGACACTTATAAATGTTCAAAGCTTGTTGGGTTTTTTTTACTTTTATTCCGGCTAATTTTTATAGAGCGTAACCATATTTGCGCAAGTTTCCAATTCTAGCTTTCAATCTTAAACCATAACAGTGATTTCTATGGGAGCATCAATAATGTGTTTGCATACAGGTCTATACAAGAATAAATTAACGAGTGTATCTAACTAAAACGTTTCGTCCAGTAAATCAATCATTCTTTAAAAGGCTATACTACTGCATATATCAATTATCTAGTATAATGTAACCTCTACATTGAAACTAAGCAGGAGCCGTATTCACCAATGTACGTAAGTCTCAAATCTTAGACTCAGCTCCAGTTTCTGACTCAGACTCAGACTCAGCCTTACAAAACTTAATTTACGAAACATAAAATGGTTAGTTTTAGACTCAGACTCAGTAAGATAAGTCTCAAATGCTAAGTCTACAATGTTTAGACTTACGCTATACAATCATGACGTAACGTCGTTTGAGCGTTTACTTTACAAAATGGCCGCCGCACGAGCTACTTGCGTAATAATAATAATATTATTGAAAGAGTGTATTTAGATCGTACCAACGCTTTGGAGATTTATAGGGATATTGAACTTTACAAACGGTATCGTTTAACCCGACCGGGAATCGTATTTATTTGCAATATTTGCAAGGAATAGTTGAGCCGCAATACGATGCGGATTCTGCCAGTTCCGGTCGCCCTGGCAGTGTGTACTTTCCCGAGCAACGTGGCAAAAATCATAAAAAAGCGGCATTTAAAGTTATGGTAGCCAGAACTATGTAGACCTGTGCACAGGTCAATAATATTTTGACAGCTAAGGAGTTGAAGTTGTCAAATTTCCAGCTGGTACGACGCCGTTCGTGCAAAACAAGAACTTTGTGCGATCGCTGATACGTGAGTCATTTGCGATGTGTGCATTTTGCAATTGTTCTTATTTATTGTAAACAACTGTCAAATTCATAATTCTCCGCGTTTGTTTGCTGTCTTTCGTGAAAATAATCTCCAAACTTAATGAACGTGAACATGCACTAATTTTATGGATAATACTTGTTGTTTGAATGAAAAAGTAATAACATATAATTTGCATGTATCATAAACTATAATAATGGATATTCTCTAAAAAGGGAAACCTATTGGAAAACGTTTACAAGACATTTACTATGCATACATTTTGATTTCAGTACTATTACAAATCTATTTATAGATGAAGGAGTTTACCTATAGATATGTATATGCCGACAAAAGTTACACTGTGCCATGACGCAGTTGGTAGCGCATCGGTGCTCGTGATTATTTTTCACCGACTATTCGGTGGTTCGAAATTACATCGGGGCCTTTTTTTTCTCCAAACATTTTCAATATAAATTATGATGATTATTTAATTATTTTTTTATTCTTGATATTTAATGTAATGTGAATTAATGTTTATTAATTTTAAAAAAGGTGCTATAATTAATGTGTATATTATACACCCTGCTAAGAAGATATAGGGTACACCTGAATCCATATGTGCATCTGTCCTTGTGTCTGTCTATGTTGTAATTGAGTTCCAATACAAAATGTTTTTTTAGCGACAAATGCTGTAGAATATGCATTTGTTGATGGCAAGTGCATTGTTGTAATGCACTTTATTTGTAAATTAATAAAACACTCAACAACAGAAATAATATTTTATTCTCAAATGCACATATTATTGCATTTTCAATCAATAGTAAAACGATGACATTATTTTTGATTATCAAGTTGAGACACATCAGCATATTGCATCACTTTTGACATAAGGCAGAACAAAGATCTATTAATTATTATTTTTTTGGGCAGAACTTTCATTCAATATAATGCACATAAATGCACCGATCACAATCCATTTATATCAATATCTATTTACTTATTAATATCGTAAGTTTTCCAAAAAATGGGTCAATTTTAAATGATAAACTTTCCGGTTTTACAAGTACTTTGGGGTGCATCGATTGGACGCATGTGCATATCAAGAAGCCAGTGAACCATGTAGAAGTCTACATAGGGCGAAAGGGCGTTCCCACCATCAACGTTCATGTATGGCGTAACAGTCAGTTATGTGCAAGTCCAAATGCAATCCTTTTTCTTTGATACAACTTTATTTTAAACAAAAATATTTAATGAAACAACTGTATGTTTATTTTAACAGTTTGCCATTTGCAAAATAAGAAACATTTTATCAAATACTTAAGAAAAAATGTACAAAAATATGTCTTATTTTGTTAGTGTAATATAACATGTTTTATGTTAACAGGCTGTGTATGATGGCAGCTACAGAATAACGAGCTTCACTCAAGTTCACTGCCAGTTGGCCTGGGCGAAAGCATGATGCCAGGATTTGTTGATGTCTAATTTCAAATTCACATTACTGTATCTACCATTATTCTGGAATTTCATTCAGTTCATTGAATGAAGAATTTTTTTATTATCAATGATGTATATCTTGTAAGCAAATAATATCAAGAAGTGTCCCAAGACACCGCATTCAACTAATATTCCTCTTTGAATGTAGAATGTATTTTTACTGTCAGTAACATAAAACAATGACCAATGTAATATTTAACCTACATTTCTTAAAGCACACAAATATTGACTGGAATTTTATAAGTACAAAAAGGGATAGAATCATATTTTTATCATAGAAATATTAGTATGCCCCTTTTTGAATTATTTTTTTTTATATTATTTTGTGTGCAACTGCTCCATAACTCTATTATTTCTAGTATAGACTATCTATTTTAGAAATAATAGAGTTATGAAGTAGTTGCACAAAAAATAATAAGATCCTTTTAATTACAAAAAGGGGAATAAATCTACTACTAGTATATTACATGTCAGAGTTATAGCACTTGGTCACGTATTGACACTAAACACATCTTTTTCTCCAAATGTATTATTTCAATTTCTACAGTCAACTTTTGTATTTCTTATTCTAATTTTTCTTAGTTATTTCCCATCGGTTTCTCTGTAAGTTTTGTTAAGGTATCGGCTTGTGATCTCTTGTCGTTCTTCTTTGTGAGCGCTGCAAAAATGGATAAAAAGTGTGATTTGTATAAATGGACTTGTTCTCATATTATGATCTTCAAAGGTTAAAAAATTAATACATATATATCACATAATCTATGTATGCATTGGTACTATGCATTGGTACTATGTTTTAACATATTTGATGCTAATTATGTTTCAACAAATGCATGACTTTTGTTGCATATTACATAATAACATTATACAGTACTTGCTTTGTCAAATGGTATTGTCAGTATAATTCTAAGAACTGGAATTCCATCCATGCAAGTTAATTATTAACTCTAAATTAATTGTATGCACTGCAATACCTTCAATTAGAGCTATCTAAGTGTTAAATTTATTAATATTTAATTTTCAAGATTTGTTCCAGACAATTTGAAATCTAAATTTAAAGATATCCAAAACTTACATTCTTTACACTTAATGCCTCTACTTTCATGACTGGTACACTCTGAAATCACATGAAAAAATATAGTGTCACTTAAAAAATCTAAATTAATTTAATCCAGTGATGTTTTCAATGCAATAAAATTGACAAGTAATGTTAATATACTATACTTAAGTCAATGCGTGACGTAGCTGTATATATTCTAGCACCATTTCAGCAAAATAATACAGTATCATAAAACATACATTAACCAATGAAAATGCTCATAAGCTTTTTTACAAATTTAAACAATATAAGTAAGTAGGTATTGTGATTATATCACATAGAAAACACATATTAGGTTCGACATGTAGTAATATTGAAACAGACTAATTGCAATTGATTATAGTTTTTCAACAAAATTAATTAAATGAAAGCATAACAAAAAAAGTAATTAATTTACACCGAGCCTTGGAATTTTGGTTCTTCTTCTGGCACTGTTCACCAGTTTTTGCGACCCCAAATTTTCTGAAAGTTTAATAAAAACAATTGTATGATGTATAGCAGTATTTATGAAACACATTACATTTCATGTTTGCCATCATAACTGTCGATTAGTTTAATATAAACGACATACAGGGTAATAGTTATCAATGTAAACGTGTAGTAAATGAAAAGTTCGTTTGGAAATGTGCAGATTGTAATCAGATACGAATAAAACACACATGGGTACGAATCTAACAGGGTACGAGATGAAAACTAAAACAATAGACCTCCTTAAATGGTAAACTTATCCGTGAAACCACAAATATTCATTATTAATACTTAAATAACAATTCACTTGTGCAAATTTTGGAAACAAAGAACGTGCAACCGTACCATAAATTATAACAAATGTTTGAAACTAAAACACATTCCACAATCACATCCGAAATCCGTAAGTACAATTTGCTGAGTGGTTATGCCCCTTGTTTACATAGTGCATTATTCGGCGCTAGTAAAAACGACATCGGTAGCAAATCAAAAAGTAAGCTATTAAATAAAATATTACAACTATAAGGCAGATACGATGTAACTTACATTGATATTCTACTCGCCACCTCGTCCCATTTTTTTCTTCGAATAACCAAAATCTTTTCGGCTCCGATCCCCTTATACTCGCGGATAGAAGGTTCCAGCGGTCCCGAACCAGCGCATTAAAAACAATCTCTGGCTCGGACCAATCTGGACCTGCTGGCGCTTCGTTTCGCTGTCTTCAACTGCCAAACACTCCATTCAATAAGTTATAGCAAACATGTCCGCTACTATTTTTGACACTATTTGGCGCGTTTTCCCTACTAGAGAGTTCGCTTAGTCGTGACGTCATTAAAAAAACACAATCTTATTGAAGTCTATTTCCAAATGCGTTCGTGAATACGAATCCTGAGTCTGTCTTTAGTAAGTCTAAGCCTGAGTCAAAGTCTGAGTTTGAGTCCAAGTTTGAGTTTATTATTGATGAATACGGCTCCAGATGTTTCATGATTCTTTCGTCAGCGTTCAGAAACTCGACCGGTGTTCCGAAATTATTTTGATGCGTGTGATTATTCTCCTGTTTTTCTGGTTATTTTGTCCGCTTGCGAATACTCACCATTTGTCCTGTACTATTTCGTCTGCGTATTGACACTCCGAAGTTTCTTCGGACTATTTCTAAGGGTATTAACACTTACCCTCGTCCTTGAACACTCCCATCCGCGGATGTCCACTTACCGGTTTCTTTCGCGCATTTGTAAACCCCTTAATATTCCAGAATATACACTATGGTCAAAGACTTTTTCCTTCGTTTATAAACACTCACGTCCTGAAGTCAATTTTCTGAACTTTTTCAAAATAAATTTTTGATATAACTTTGATCGTCATGCTCAATTTGCTATTCATAAAAACGTTTTTTAGTTTAAGTCCGACTCAACCCTGAGTTTATGAAGGAATATCTGCATAACATATTCTTATAGTAGAGATTATAGATTGTTCCTGAGCTGACCGACATTTTCAATACTCCGCTGAGTGGATACTTAAAAGCCCATAAGCACTCAAAATCTATTTATCAGATGTTTCGTACAATACTTCGAAAAATAAAGTTAGCACATAAAAAGTCAATGTTCCTTTTAGCATAGCCAAACTTTCGACGCTGGATGTGGTCTGGTAAAACTAACATAGATTTAACGCGATACAAAATGTTCGTTTTTTTTATATTTTCGTGTCACAATATATTCCATGTGAATTTTCTGCTACGATAAACGAGCATTCACGAGCTAACGCGAGATTGGCTTTTGGAAGCTTCGGAAGCACGACGTCAGCTTATGATTTAAAAACAAAACAAAACGAGAATGTTCTTGCTACTTGTCCCTGGCGCAATCAATTACAAGTTTATTTGGACTATAATGTATACGTTATGACAACTCACCCGTCGTACCGCACGGCATGTTCTGAACGGTGACGTCAAACGCTCCACCGGAAGTGGCGTCACGAACAAGCGTGTAGGAGCACACGCCCTGGAAGGAATAGTGGCGTCCGTCAAACGTCTTGTAGTGCGGGTCGCCCGCCGCCCAGCAGCTTCCTGTATTGCAAGTTGCCACGTGTATCAGTGATTTACAAGTCATCAAAAAGTACCACGTGTTATAACCCTAAAGTGTCCTAATAAACCGCAACGCGACTTAGCTAAATAAGTTGAATAACAACGTTTTTTTATAGTTTTATTTTGCGTTTTTTATCTAAAAGCAGCGGGTCAAGGCGAACCGAAATCGCGTCATAAAACATAAGGTGATTAGCAAATCATGAAAAGTCAAAACAGTTTACAACCTTTCATATCGAAAAGTAATTTATTAAAAGCAACCAAAGCGTGCCATACCGCAATTTGTGAAAAGAACGAACCAAAATGTTTTCAATGATACATAACTAGTTTATATGAACCCAAACGATTCATGACGGACAGCATCGTTTCGTCACACGCTTAACGCTTAAAATATGCGAATACAAATATTAAAGGCCTAAAACACTATATAACACCCATGTTTACTGTAAATTATTGTTCTGGGAAATTACATGTTGAAACCAGCAACTGGTACGAAAGAAACTATTTACAGAATCGAAGCATCATACTAAATGTTATAATGTTTCATTTGAGCCTGGTTCTGCGAAAACCGGGCTTAATGCATGTGCGTAAAGTTTCGTCCCAGATTAACCTGTGCAGTCTGCACATGATAATATGGGATGACGCCTTTCACCTTAACTGGATTTTCGCCTACAAGAAAAAAGAAAGATACCATACAAGCGAAAATCGTTTTCCCTTATTAGCCTGTGCAGTCGGCACTTACTTATCTGAGACCACACTTTACGCACGTGCACTAAGCCCTGTTTTTCCCCAAACGCGGTTCATTTCATGGAGCTAAAAATAAGCGGCGAATACATGCTTGTCGTAATCCTATGATAATTTCCTTTTAACTCTTGGTGTAATTCACTGGTGGTGTTTAACCTACCTGGGCAGTTGTTGTCCTTTTCGACGACCCACTTCTGACCCTGACACCGTCTGTAACAGTGAGGTCAAAATTTGCGACTTTCAGAGTGGGTAATCACGTGAAAGTCAAGATGGCGACGTCAATGCCGATACAGGTATTTTTCGCCGTTTGATACCTTTATTACTCGTGTTTAATTTTTAAATGGCGCTCACTATCCAGAAATATCAGTTAGAAAGTGCTAAGCGTTTATTTCGTATTAAAATTTGATTTATATATCGAATTATCGCGGTGTGAGTTTTCTTAATGGAGCTGCTATTATGTCATCCTGCTAAGAAATTTTGCAGCGAGTTAAGTCGATATTTTAAGCGAATATTAATACGAAATGAACGCTTATTACTGTCTAGCTGATATGGAATCTTCTGTTTTAAATTTCGAAACGTGATTTTGCAGGATATTGTAGTCTATTGTTTCAAATTTAAACAAAGATCTTAATTATGCAAATCTTCCAAATTTTATATAGATTCAAATGTATCATAGAAAAGCATATGAACTGCCCAAATGCACAATTGAAAAGTCGGAACGTGTGCACATAGAATTAATTGCATGCGATCCGGGAATATATATATCATTTTGTTAATGATAAAGTTACAACTAACGATATTTATAAACTCATTCAATTTTATAGTACATATATATGAAGCAATATTTATATTTATTCAGCGTAACAACATTGGTCAGACAGGCCGATGCGCTGAATCCGTTTAACGGCAATGTAGGCTTAGGGCTTAAAGAAAGCCCTGTGATCATGTTGAGACGAGAGATGTTATAAAGCGCCACTTACAATTCTTTGCATCCTGATTTGACGATTTTTCCCACGGGAAACCACTCCGTTCCGTACTGACACGGGCATTCCCCTGGGGACACGCACTGACCCTGTAAAATACAGCCAGCCCGGGGGTATGGGTAGGGTTGATACAAGTGCAGGGTAAAATTGTACATAATCAAAATTGTCGCGCATGCGTGAAGACTATCATATCATTTTTGACATTTTAGTTGACTGAGTATGAGCGTCTTAAATTGTGACAAGCGAAACAGAATATAACTAATAACAATACGTGCGAATATGCTTTATAACCAAGTGGAAAATAATTACATACGCTTTGCGAATCATTAAACAAATAGCTCTTTTTGAGGATTAATTACATTTTTATATATTGATTTTTTTTTAGTTTTAAACATTGAATTTAATAGAGAAATGTAATACATTATGCAGAAACATAGTTTGCAATGTAAATGTTCATTTCAGCTCGACTTAAATGTTAGCTATTGTCTTATTGCTACACTTTCGACTCATTTCCTTGCGGAAAACCAGTATATTGGGTCCCGGAGTATGGATCGAAAACGGGGCCACCCGATCGCTAGGTCGAAACAATGTCTATGAAGCCACAGCGACCTTAAATAACTTTGATTAAGTGCGTCATGGATATGGCCCGCAATGCGTGCGTTTTGTTCAACTTACATCCGGCGCCATGGTGGTATTCTCGGGACACCCACATCCGGTGTACACGTAGCCCGGCCCGCAGTCGTATCCGTGAGTCTCACACGTGCTCTGGCACACGTGACTGTCCTCCAGGTAGCGCTGGTTACGCGGGCACGTGACGCCAGTGAGGCAGTGCTTCACGAGCGCGCATTGCCACGCGCCGTTAACACACGTACTGTTTTGAGAAGAAAAAGATGTTATAATAAGCCCCACTCCGAGAAAAACTGGGCTTAACCCTTTGCATGCTGGGTAATTTGTCGTCTGCTAAAATGTCGTCTGCTGAATTTCTAAAATTAGCATTTTCTTCGATTTTTTTTCAAAGAATACTATCAGAATAACAACCAGTTTGGATCCAGATGAGACGCCACGTTCTGTGGCGTCTCATCTGGATCCAAACTGTTTGCAAAGGCCTTCAAAATTCGGTTCCCGCACTGAAAGAGTTAATGCATGTGTTAAGTGTCATCTCAGATTAGCCTGTGCTGTCCGCAACAGGTGAATCAGACGACACTTTCCGCTTTTATTGAATTGTTCGTTTCTATGAGGCCTCTTCTAAATGAAATTCGGTGAAGGCGTAAAGTGTCTTCCCGGATGTGTCTGTGTAGAATGCACAGGCTAATATGGGACAATACTGTACGCATACACATTAAGTCCAGTTTTCCCAAAACTAGGCTCAAATAATGCAAAGGGTTAAACGCGCCGTCAATGATCAAGTTTTACGTGCGTGTGTGTCTGTGTTAGATTACGCAAATATAAATCAATAATAATTTAGCTAAACAAGATATTGTGTAAACATTTGCATTCTGGCCAGAAACAAATATTGATACGTCGTTAGTGTTCAGCAAAAAGCAACATCCTTTTCAATAAATGAACGTAATGACGGACGTTGTGTTTACGACAGAATAAGAAGATTAGTGTTCGCAACATCTGTCGGTAATCGACTAAATGAGCCGTCGCTAAAACCTCAGAATAGAAAACAATATGTTGTTTTTCTTTTTAGTTGATGTTTGGCTCGATACATGTTTTGTCAAAAGCGTAAACGACACCGTGCATTGAAGAAATCACAGGGCATGATGGCATATGTTTCTACCAGCCTAGAACAGCCGCGCTCTGTGTAAACCGGGATTAATTAGGGTGCGTAAAGTGTCGTCCCAGATTAGCCTGTGCAGTCCTCAAAGGCTTATCAGGAAAAACACATTGACACTTTTCGCCTACATTTGATTTTCGTTAAAAAGAGACTTTCTTTCAACGATAAACTTTTCAAGCGGAAAGGGTCGTTCCTAGTAAGCCCGTGTGGACGGTACATGACGTACATTCTTTAAACAACATTTTCCCAGAACGAGGCTCATTTTTTAATGAAGAGTATACACATGTCACACGTGTTTGACAATGTAAAATTTCACTTTAAATTAGGGATGGCAAAATTATTCGAATATTCGAATATTCGATTGAATGGTCAGCATTCGAATAATAAAAATGATATTCGCATATTCGCATTTTTTCCAAACGTTATTTCACCAATATTTAATGACCTGCAAACCGCTTACAAAAATGCAACCGAAATCACCTGGGAGTAACATGTTTGACGTGACGTTCTTCGTGTCAAACTGATAACGCGGCCCGTATCAGTGTTGATTGCGCAATGCAATATACACGCTCTAAGAAAGGCCCCGACTGTTGTTTGCCAATGGGGTGCCAATTTACGGTTTCAATTGACTGGCGAATAATAATTACGTTTTGTGATCACAGTATGTACAGCCATTAAAATGTGTGAATTACTCAAATCGCACAATGCAATATACTTACTATAAGAAAGGGCCCGAACTGTTGTTTGTCAATTAGGTACAAATTAAGGGTTTCAATTTACTGGCGAATAGTAATTTAGTTTTTGTGATCACAGTTTGAACAGAAATTTAAATATGTGAATTAACAATTCAAAAGTAACAGATGATATAAATTAAACAATCATCAAGGAATCATAATTCAAATCTGAAAATGCCACCAGCCCTTTCTGCAGTATGGAATACTTTACACGGTCTGTGGATAAGAAGACCGCAACGTGTAATGTGTGTAAACGTATTTTTACATATGCGCGGTCTGCTACAAATCTGTGGAATCATTAAAAAATAAAATTCTATGACACGATGTTTTTCATTCTATTTGTGCCCGATCACAGTATCGGTCATAGTATTAGTCGACAGCGATACAATTATTCGATAGCATCGTTAATAAACAGCCTCGTATTTAGCAAACGGATATAACTTACAAACCAATGGAAATTAACACATAACAAGGAAAAATCAATCCAGCCGTTTTATGCGAATATTCGATTGAATGAATTTGCGAACATTCGAATGCCGATATTGGTATTCGATGCCATCCCTACTTTAAATTGTATAACAGTAAAGCTTGCATTTCCCTCCGTTCAGAATTCTTAAGTTATGCCCCTTTCTTCACGTGGAGTTTCTATACGACGTTTATTTCAGCTTTCTACATGCAGAAACATTCGGCCTTCTTCATACAGAAACATTCGGCCTTCTTCATACAGAAACATTTTGCCTTCTTCATACAGAAACATTCGGCCTTCTTCACACAGAAACATTCGGCCTTCTTCATACAGAAACATTCGGCCTACTTCATACAAAAACATTCGGCCTTCTTCATACAGAAACATTCGGCCTTCTTCATACAGAAACATTCGGCGTAAGCAATGTTCGTCAATACTGTGACAAGCACTAAGCTGTAAAGTCATAATTGTTCTTTCGCGGGACATAAATTTGTACCAAAATTGACCGACGCAAATACATGAATCTACGAGTCCTTTACCTTTTAACCACGAAATAAAATGATCTTACATAATTGAGGCCTGAATTACATGATAATGACATTCCTCCATTTACAACTTGTTCACATGAGTGATTATACAACTTTATAACATAATAAAAAAAAAATATTAAAGAAAAAAATATTATCGTTCTTGGAAATGGGATAAATGCATGTGCAAAAGGTATCGTCCCAGATTAGCCTGTGCAATCCTCACAGGCTAATCTGGGACGAAATCAGCCGGTGCAGTCATCACAGGCTATCTGTGGCGACAGTACATGCATTTAGTCTAGTTGTCCCAGAAAGAGGCCATGAAAATGTTGGACACATTTATTTAAAATCTTCATTCTCCGCCTTCACGCTCTATTTAGCACTTATTGCTCTGTGTTCTACACATCATACAAGCCAATTGACCAGCAGTTATAGTCAGTCATAGTTACACGTGATTTGTGGTAAGGCCAAAATTAGAGTTCATTTGTTACATCTAACATCTCATAGACTTGGGTTGATAGGACAGCCAAACTTGTTTCTGTTTAGTTTCTTCTGACGTTCGTGTTATATCAACTTGAATACAAATATGTATTGGCATGAAGAGATCTTCCAAATATGTAATACACATGATCTCTTTAGGTAATTGTAGTACATGTATGTTCATAGTTGATTACTTAACAGGATAGAATGTAACAAAATGATCGAAAAGTTAATTTAGCGAATATACTCAAATGAAGTAAGTTCGCCGTGGCGTTATGGATATGGTGTCCGCCAAGCGATCGGGAGGTCACGGATTCGATTCCCACTCGGGGAGCATTCTCTAGATCTTCCCTAAAGGCACCAAGTACTGGTTCTATGCCCAGGAATCGGACTCGAGAGCGTTTATATAAGCCGGAGGCTTTCGATGCAATCGAGCTAAAATAAATAGGCATAAACTAAATACAGTAAAAATTGATAGGCAACACAATTCCTCAATCTTCAGACATGCCCAGACCCGTTATTCTCCAACACAATTCCTCAATCTTCAGACATGCCCAGACCCGTTATTCTCCAACACAATTCCTCAATCTTCAGACATGCCCAGACCCGTTATTCTCCAACACAATTCCTCAATCTTCAGACATGCCCAGACCCGTTATTCTCCAACACAATTCCTCAATCTTCAGACATGCCCAGACCCGTTATATCAACACAATTCCTCAATCTTTAGACATTCCCAGACCCGTTATTCTCCAACACAATTCCTCAATCTTCAGACATGCCCAGACCCGTTATTCTCCATATTTAAGAAAAGATTGTAAATATTATGATTACCACCATTTTTATGGATGATTATATGATTATATCGGAGATAATTTCAAGTCTTGTCTTAGCAAAATTTCAGTTCAGACGGAAAGTGTAATAGCCTCTGTGATTAGCCTCTGCGGACTGCATAGGCTAATCTGGAACGACAATAAACACACATGCCTTTAACCCTGCTTTCCCAGAACGATGATCATATGATCAATATTCGTCAGTAACACACAATATTCTATTTTTGAGGGTTAAATCCATGTTCAAGATTTAACAGTCACTCAAGTATGCTCATATTCACGAATCCTTCGTGAGTAACTTAATAAACTGCTTTCAAAAACAGTAAATATTGGATTTCAAGTGTTCAAGTGTCTTCAGTCAAATTATGTTCGGTGTAAAATGTTCCAGTCATCAATTTAAAAGGTTGCTCTGTGTTCTTGAATATTCTGTCTAATAAATGCTCCGTGTTCTAAAAACCAGTGCCTGGATGTTTTATTTTCTGAATATGGTCTGTGTTCATGAGCATTCTGTCACTTCACGCTCAGAATTCTAAACACTAGTGTCTTAATTTTCATATGTTGTTAGTTCAGTGTTCGTCAATCTTCAGTCACTTAACGCTCTGTGTTACGACTGCAACTTTCTTAATGTTTACATTGCTCAGCGTTCTTCAATCTTCAGTCACTTAATGCTCCGTGTTACTTACACTAGTGTTTTAATTTTCCAATGTTGTCCGTTTGATCTTTATCGTCGCATCTTCAGTAACTTGATTTCCGTGTTTAAATACCAGTGCTTAGAGTGTCACAGTCTGTCAGCGTTCTTGAATCATCAGGTACGTAATGCTCCGTTTTCTGAATACAAGTGCTCGTATTTTCACTTTTTGAAACGTCAGTAAATTGCCGTGTTCCAAATAACAGTGTTTCAATTTTCGAATTTGAGATTTGTGTTCGTTTATTGTTGTTTTGTGGTGGGTGGGTATGCGCTGTGTTCGCAAACTGTTCCTCTACTTTTCATTTATGATTTCAGTATCCTCGATATGACGTCGTCGCGTGATGCAATAACTGCCGGACAACAGCGCAAAATGGAAGTAACTTTGCGCCACAATCTGGCAGCTACCCCACCACGTAAGGCACTGATGGTGACGTCACTCACTGTGGCACTTCACTCAGCTCGCAAGTTAACACCGCGACTGTTGTCGTAATCCCGCGTAAAAGGGGACATGGGGTGGGGTCATCTATACTAACTTTTCAAGTTAAACTCGTGAAATTTATATAAAAAAAAATGTTTAAGGTCTGACATAGAAATACAGATGCTACCGTAATCTCGCTTGAAGTGTGTATTGAGTAGGTAATCTATTTTAACCTTTTTTTTTAAATTCCACTCGTGAAATACTGGCAAATTCATAATCTTCAAAAGCTATGACATTGGAAATGGAAGTGCATTAAGCCCCGTTTTCTCAGCGCGAGGCCCATTTACTTGGTGTATATATGAAATAATCTTGCACACATCACATACGCATATCCATTATCACATTTATACCCATCGGTACGCAACTCACCATCGTTGGCAATTCCTTTCTATGACGTCACCAGCCTTCCGGATACGGTCACCGTCCGGCGCGTATTTGTCGTAGCACGTGCATTGACCGAGTCGCACGCAATCCCCGTTGTCGTCCATTATCTGTGTGTGCATGAAACAAGATTGCACAGTTGAGCCACGCTCTGGGTCCGTCTTATCAAAGATCGTACGACAATGTTAACTTACGATTGAATTTTGTAATTTAAAAATATAAGTGATTATGATCTGTATGTTTCAAATATAAAGCATATCTTACAGCTACTTTTGAAAATAAATGGAAATGTTCAACAAAAGTAATTATAAAAGTGACGGTAACATATTTATGGCGCTTCGAAAATCGCATCGTAAGGTGAGAATGTCGTACGAAGTTTGATAAGACGGGCCACACTGGTCTTTAAGCATGTGCGTAAAGTGTCGTCCCAGATAAGCCTATCCTATCTGCACAGGCTGATCGGAGACGATACTTTCCGCTTTACTGGAATTTTCCGGGTTTAGTAAGTCTCTTTTAAACGAAAATCCAGTTAAGGTTGAATGTTTCGTCCCTGATAAGAATATGCGAACCGCACAGCTTTATCTGGAAAGACACTTGACATAAATGCATTAAGCCCAGTTTTCCCAGAACGAAGTTCAGTTACTTACTGGATCCGAGACTGTGAAATCAATAATTGCCTAAACCTACTGTTATTTATATGTATGTTTACGACAATGAGATTCACATGCTTAAGTCAAAACTAAACAATTCTGTTCTGTTCTGTCAAATACTCAACTCAAACCATGTTCCTTACAAACTGTAAAATCATGTTATATTCGTCAACATGAAATGTCCTGCTTTAAAAAGGACTTTTTGTTGACACGTAAATTTGTGAATTTTCATTTTTTTTTTAATATTGAGTAATTTGCATCTTTTCCAAAGTGTTTGTGCTAAATGAATGGATCGTTCAACCCACGAATTAAACGAAAGTCAATGTCCACTGATAAACACTTATTCTACAATACATATAAAAACTTCAAAGAAATTGTATTCGACGTAGATCTCAAAGACCTAATTGCTAAAACGTATTGAATGAAAACGGTGAAAAAGAACGATATTTTAATGATTAATTGTACGTATAGTTTTTCTAAACCGAGCAAGTACAACAAGTTCGTTTAAAGCTTATGAACACTTAAATAATTATATTGTTTAAACATGAAATTTTTAGTGGAATAAACAAGTTTGATGCTATTTTAAAATTATTTGATATAATTGAATATTTTTCTATAGGCAATGGCTTTAAAAACATATGGGCCTCGTTCTTGTTAAACCAGGCTCAATGCATGTGCATAAAGTTTCATCCCAGAGTAGCCTGTGCAGTCCGCACAGGCTAACTAGGGATCAAACTTTCCCCATGAACTGAATTTTCGCTTATAAGAGACTATTTTAAACGAAAAACACAATTTATGGACTGCACAGGCTAATCTGTGAACGTTTTACGCACATGCAATGATCTCCGTTTTCACAGAACGAAGCTGTTTGCCCTTGGATTAAACCGTTTTGATTTGATTATTTATGCTCATAAAAAAAACAATAAGTGGTAATTATGTCGAGTGTGAACTAACAGAACAACACAGTGTTGCTAATCGAACGAGTAACAACAATTTCAATGCTGTCAACATTAAGTATCTTATCAAGTGACCGGGGGAGGGCGGTACATCCGGAGACGCATTACTCCCTACAGAGAGTGTCTATGTTCAGTTTTCAACCTCCGCGCAGATATTTGACGGGAACAAGCAAAGCTGGATCAAATCCCTTCCTTCATAACCAACCACATGATGATAGCCTAGCCATGTGGTACATTAATTTTACCGTTGTTATGTTTCCTTTTTTTAATGCAGGTAATATTTTTTTCAAATCATCAACCTAAACTTAGAGTTATTCACTATTTTTCAAAATATAAAATAAAATGATACTTCTTTTCATAATATAATTCTTAAACCACTAAAATTAAATCCTACCAAATCTGGTAGGATTTTCTTGTGATGGAAGAGATTATGTGTGAGAGCAGGAACGACAACTCTGCGTGGAGATTGCCTGAAAGAGTGGACAGATCTACATCCGGCGATATACAACTCTTTACATGAAGTGCCCGTTTTAGTGAACTTACTTGACCGGGCGGACACGTGCATCCGGCGACGCATTCTTCTTTACAGGAAGTGTCTGCCACCTCCTTGTCTCGGCAGTGACCTTGACAGGACGAGCTACACTCGCTGTAGACGGAACCGCCGGAAGAGCCACAGCGGGTCAGATCGTCTGTGAGAGAAAACATGGGCCCGTATTCACAAGTCTGAACTTAATATTTAATTTAAGAGAAAACTTAGGATGTTATGAGCCTCATTGTGGGTAAACTTGACGTGTTTGTTTCTTCCTTCAAAATTGGGTCAAGAAATCCAATGTAAAAAACAAACAAATGGGAGCTAAAAATTCCCAATGGAAGCTTTACAAAAAAGATCTCAATATGTTGTTCAATTCCCATCCATATATGTTTAAACTTAGCCAATATAATACTGAAAACACTTGTATTCTCATTTACGAAGCATTTTGTAAGCAAAACAACAATATTAATTTCCCGATTTCTGTCAAAATGCCGACAATTTTTCCCAATCCAAGGGGACCCAATCCCATTCCCAAAATGGCGAAAAAACACTGACTTGTCTTGATGCTTGTGCGTTAAGTGTTATCCCAGATATGCCTGTGCATTTTTATTACAGAAAACTATCATTTAAAAGTGAGCTCAGGGAACACTGGGCATAACGCTTGTGTGTAAAGTGTCAACCCCGATGAGCATGTGTATAGTGTCAACCCCGATGAGCCTGTGTAAAGTGTCAACTCGATGAGCCTGTGTAAAGTGTCAACCCCGATGAGCCTGTTTAAAGTGTCAACCCCGATGAGCCTGTGTAATGTTTCAACCCCGATGAGCCGTTTCAGTCCACACAGGCTAATCAGAGGCGATACTTTCCGCTTGTGTGGGATTTTTCGTTAAAGAGTGGTCCATTCTAAAGAAAAATCCTGGGTATGCGCAGCACGTCGTCCCTTATTAGCCTGTGCGGACTGCACATGCTGAATTAATATAGGGCCATTGTTTACGCACAGTTGTTTAAACCATGTATTCTGAGAACGACTCTCATCGTAGTGTTGCATTTATTGCAATTGACCCTTACACCAAACTTTGATCAGTGCTAACTATAAGCTGCTGGTCGTAATTGCTGTATATTTTCGGACATTACGTTTCGGAAACCCCTTTTTCGCAAATTTACGTTCTTACGCTAAATTAAATTTATTTGATAAAACAACGTCTGCATAACTATTTTTTATTGAGAAATAACCATTTCACAAAACGACAATTACGTGATACAGATCGTTTCATTGCCTTTCTGAAATGATGAAATAAATAATAAACGGTACGATGATGTGTTGCTTTCCTTAATATATAATTATCTATTGATAAAAATAAATAAACTGTAACTTCCTTTTACGATGATATGATTTATCATCATTACCCATAGTCGCAGATGGTTACATTTATAATTTATCCTGCCTCTGTTGCAACCATTGACCTTATAAAGCAGGGTCGAATAAACTAGTTGATCTCCGGCAGTACCTCGCGTGACAACAATCTAACCGTAAGTACGTATTCCTACGCGCCGATTAACATGTTCTAATATTTGACCTTTTACAAAATGTACATGCGAAGTTCCTGCGAAATGTTTTGTCAAAACAAAATGATAGTTTAAGAAATAAATGTGTATTAAATTTTAGCAAACATGTGGCAATAAAGTACTACATTTTGCCTTTCAATTAATTTACTCATAACCTTTACTATACACCGTTTATATAAACAGAAAGGTTACACTAATACACACTTATTTTCGGTCGTCTGCAATTGATTTTATATTTCATCGAAATATCATTAAATCGAACCAAATAACACTATGTAAAAGAAATAATTTAAAATGAAGCAGGATAAATTATACATAATTATTGTCGAAATGGAGAAAGTTTATCCGGTTCGGCCCGAAAAAGCTCGACATATTTTCTTTTTCTAAGCCGCACAGGATAAACTTTCTCCATATCGGCACTAACCATGTATTCTCTATATATCAACCACGATAGAGCCCACGAAACACCAGTCGGCATCTTACGTACCGCACTTTCCGCGTATACTGGCATGCCCACTCCAGTCGTCGATTTCCGCTCCCAGAAGAGCGCACTCTCGCGCCACCACCGACAGGATGACGCACGCGGGAGCGCTGACGTCCAACGAGTTCACGGAGCATACGTCACTCAGGCACTGTTGGTAGTAGACGTTGAAGTCGAGCAGGTCGCGGCAGCGTTTCCATAGTGACGTTGCGTCACGCACCGGCTCACAAATCTCCTTGGCGTATTGCAACTGAAATGTTTCTCGTTTTTATCACGCACCTAGTTAAAAAGGAATACGAATGCTAGAATCAATGAGCAATACGTTTTATAGTAGCTCATACATCCCTTTGGCGTATTGCATCTATGAGGACAGGAAAAAGTGGTATTCGTTTTCTAGTTAATGGGTCATATCGAAGGTGGTGATCAATACATTAAAAAACGTAATAAACAACCGTAACTTCATAGTTAATCCTCTTTAAATATTCTTTAGAGTAAAATCAGAGAATACACTACTATTAAATATGTGTTTTGATGATTACATGAAACTTATTTAACAACATTTGCATTTGTTATCATGAAGTTGATTGAATTTGTGGCGGGGATTTGTTGAGAGCGATGCTCGGAACCAGTCTTATCTTTGCGCGGAGGCTTTATCATCTTCCACTATGAGACAGTTTGGGAAGCCGGAAAGCACTCACTTTCAGTATGGGACAGTCGGGGAAGGATGGTCGCTCCGCCTGGCGGGCACAGTTGGGCGGTGTCATGTAGTGCGACACGAACGCCCCCGCTTTATTCTCCGTGATCCCGTTCGGCGCCATCCAGTCGTCATTCGTAACGTAGTTGAACTTGCCACACAGGCCTTGAATCTGCGGTTATTAAGGATCATACGTTTGTTGTCATGCTATTTGTCTCATAAATAATAAAATATCATACATAATATAATAATTAACTATTAGTTTAATAAAATATGTTAAAGAAATAACGTTCGCTATATATTTGTAAGATGCATTCTTGTCAATATGAATCTTTCTCTGGGACAAGGGGTTCTATGCATTTGCGTAATGTGTTGTCCAAGCAAGTGCAGTCCTCACATGCTTACCAGGAACGACGCTTTAAATGGATTTTGTTCAATTAAAGGAAGTATCTGTTTAGTGAAAATCAAGTTAAGGTGGAATGTGTCGTCCCCGATAAGCATCTGTAGATTGCACTGTTATGTTTATAACTGTACTTGTATTTTACAAATTGTATATTAGCATATTGTCGCAAACTAGTTTATCAATAAGAAATCAAACAAATATTAATAGCAATTATTTCTTAATTTCAAACACCCATGGTAAACCACCAAGAAAATGACATCTTCTTTCTATTAAGGGAACCTTGTTCTGGGACCACTAGGCTTAATGGATGTGCATTAATGTTTCGCTTATATGGAAATTTTCGATTATAGGAAGTGTGTTTAATATGAAAATCCATTTAAGTCGGAAAACGTCGTCCCTGATTATCATATGCGGTTTTCACAAGTTTATCTGGGACGAATCCTTACGCAAATGCATAAAGCCCAGTTTTCCCGCGTTCTCACCTTGTTGTCGTAGAAAGACTCCACGCTGACGTAGATCCGCCGCTGTCCGTACAGTACCCGGAAGCCGAACCCCCGCACGAGCTTGAAGAGAGAGGTGACCTGCTTGACGTACAGGTGGTGGGAGAGATAGGGCTTGTCCTGAATGTAGGCCGTGTAATCTTGACCGTTTACCTGGACGCTGCCACCTGGCGGAAAGAAGGAAACGATACTTACGATTCGGAAATGATAAAATGGTACTTATTATTCAGAAATGATACTGATGATAATAGATTAGGAAATAATGTTCAACTCTGAAATGAAACTTGTGATTCGGAAATAAACTCGAATCCGGAAATTACCCTTAAGATGCGGAAATATTAATATAATTTGAAAATAAACCTTACAATTCGTAAATGATGCTAACATTATGAAATGATACTTGTTATTCGAAATTGATACTCATGATTCGAAAATGACACTTATGCTTCGGAAATGAAACGCATAATTTGGTAATAATATAATTCCGAATGATACTTATGATTGAGAAATGATACTCATAATTCGGAAATGAAATCTTTAGCTTAAAAATTATACTCATGAATCGGAAAAGAAACTTAATATTCGGAAAACTCCTGTAATTCGGAAAAGATACCTATATTTCGGAACTGATACTTTTGATTCTGAAATGATAATTAGCAAAAGGAAATGTTCCGTATAATTCGGAAATGATATTGTGCTAATCGTCACGCCTCTTTACCTTGTATGACGACGGATTCCCCCTGGGTCTCCACTCGGACGCCTGCGATGCAGTTGCGACCCGCCATGTATGTCCCACAATCCTCGTGAAGGGCTCGGATGACAAGGTTTGCCCGAGGGTCCGCTTTAATCGCCTCAGAGGCAGGCTACATTCGATTTATGAAAAACAATGCAACAGAGTGGGTCGTGTTCTGAGAAAACTGGGCATAATGCATGTGCGTAAAGTGTGGTCCCAGATTAGCCTGTGCAGTCCGCACAGGCTAATCAGGGACGACACTTTCCGCTTTTATGACATTTTTCGTTTAAATGAAGTCTCTTCTTAGCAAAAATCCAATTTAAGGCGAAAAGTGTCGTCCCTGATTAGCCTGTGCACACCGCACAGGCTAATCTGGGACGACAGTTTACGCACATGCATTATGCCCAGTTTTCTCAGAACGCGACTCAAGTGGTCTTTGTTTTTTTTCTTACATACCTATTTTCCCATGCCCACCATAAACACATTTGTTGTTGTTGAGAACACAAACTTTATTAACCTCGTCAATAGGTATGTGCAGGTCGGGACCATCCTGCTTCAGTCCGTACAATTATGTGTTTAAAGGGCAACAGACAAATGGTAAATTGACAAAATTGAAAAAAGTTGTTTCAGATTCGCAAATTTTCGTTTTTGTTATGTTATCTTTTGAAGAAATAGTAATACTGACCATTTACCATGCTCTTAAATATCCATTATATGCATCTTTTGACGATTTCAAAACCTGAAAATTATAAAGCGTCGTGCGACGCGAAACGATTGAATAATTTGGAAAGTTCTGTCGTTGTAGTTATATTTTGGGAAACTACGAAGATTTCGTATATAGGTAAACAAGAGGGCCTGAAAGGCCCAAAGTCGCTCACCTGAGCTAACAAGATATTATTGGGACAAATCTTTTTACCAAGTTTCATTAAGATCGGAAAATAAATGTGGCCTCTAGAGTGTTAACAAGGTTTCACTATAGCCATATAAGGAAAAATGCCCCGCACCCTGGCGGCCATGTTTTTCAACCAACTGGCATCATTTTCGAACTCGTCCAAGATATTATTGGGATAAATCTTCTGACCAAGTTTCATGAAGATTGGACAATAAATGTGGCCTCTAGAGTGTTAACAAGATTTTACTATAGCCATATATATCCATATAAGGAAAAGAATGCCCCGCCCCATGGAAGACATGTTTTTCAAGCAAAGGTTACCATTTTTTAAATCATTTTAGATATCATTGAGACAAATCTTCTGAGCAAATTTCATGAAGATCGGAATATAACGTGGCCTCTAGAGTGTTAACAAGGTTTTACTAAAGCCATATAAGGAAAAATGCCCCGTCCCCTGGCGGCCATGTTTTTCAACCAACCAGCATCATTTTCGAACTCGTCCAAGATATTATTGGGATGAATCTTCTGACCAAGTTTAATGAAGATCGGACAATAAATGTGGCCTCTTGAGAGTTAACAAGATTTTACTATAGCCATATATAGCCATATCAGGAAAAATTCCCCGCCCTTTGGCAGCAATGTTTTTCAAGCAAACGTTAACATTTTCAAACTCATCGAAGATGTCATTGAGAGCAATCTTCTGACCAAATTTCATGAAGATTGGACAATAAATGTGGCCTCTAGAGTGTTAACAAGGTTTTACTAAAGCCATTTAAGGAAAAATGCCCCGCCCCCTGGCGGCCATGTTTTTCAACCAATCAGCATCATTTTCGAACTCGTCCAAGATCTTATTAGGATGAATCTTCTGACCAAGTTTCATGAAGATCGGACAATAAATGTGGCTTCTAGAGATTTAACAAGATTTTTCTATAGCCATATATAGCCATATAAGGAAAAATGCCCCGCCCTTTGGCGGCCATGTTTTTCAACCAACCGGCATCATTTTCGAACTCGTCCAAGATATCAATGGGATGAGTCTTCTAACCAAATTTTATGAGGATCGGACAATAAATGTGGCCTCTAGAGAGTTAACAAGATTTTGCTATAGCCATATATATAGCCATATAAGGAAAAATGCCCCGCCCCTTGGCAGCCATGTTTTTCTAGCAAACGTTACCATTTTCGAACTCATCCAAGATATCATTGAAACCAATCTTCTGACCAAATTTTATGAAGATTGGACAATAAATGTGGCCTCTAGAGAGTGAACAAGGCAAATGTTGACGTCGCACAACGGACAACGCACGACGCACAACGGACGACGGACAAAAGGCGATCACAAAAGCT
Organism: Dreissena polymorpha; assembly: GCF_020536995.1. Taxonomy (NCBI): domain Eukaryota; kingdom Metazoa; phylum Mollusca; class Bivalvia; order Myida; family Dreissenidae; genus Dreissena; species Dreissena polymorpha. Next base: position 27,676,598 of record NC_068358.1, on the reverse strand, counting down.
CACCATGAGCACGTTATGCTCAGATGAGCTAAAAATACATCAGATGTACGCATGAGTATGGATGGTCGTGTGGTCTAGGCGGGGGGCTTTTTACTCCAGGACTCCAGGGGTCAGTGGTTCGAGCCCTTTTGAGGTTTACTTTTTTACCTTTTTTAAATTGTATTCTTGTTTGTTTACTGGAGATTTTTAGGAGAAATGTTTAAATTTATAAATATAAAGCATTAAATGACATGCTTCAATGCATGCCAAAATCTGTTGGACGGCCCCTTTAACAGCACACAATTTGAAATAGTATTTCCAGAAAGAAACAATAAACAATGCAGGGATAATCAGTTTTGATATATGGGTTCATTTTTTGGCCTGTCTCATGAAAAAATCTTTCCGTAAAAATACCAATCGACTTTTTTTAGATCATAGCGAAAATACATTTGACGATTAATTTGTTCCTTGAATACAATTATGTAAAAGATTGGTAGAAAATGTAAAAGAGTGTTTGAAACTGTAAAATATTGTTAACAATTGTGAAACATTCATAGGTAAAATGAAAGATTGTAAGGAAATTACTAGAAATACTGAAATTTAGTATTCATAGATGTATACCAACGTGTATCAACACTTACTCTTCGTCAAATACTGCATCGTCAGTTTACTTGATCCAAACGGTTAGCATTACACATATATTGTATTCTTGCACGGTAAAGAGTGTTCAAATGTTCAAGTACAATGTCTAATCTATTTTAGTTTTTCATTAGGCAAAAAACCTGATAATTTGTATCACAAAAAATAGCGTTCGACTTAAAATTGTCGCATAATGTTGCATAAGATGAACTAAGAAACGCCCCCCCCCCCCCCTGATACATATGCTATACAGTTCTTACTACCGTATATAAATATGGAAAACATTCACATCACAGGCACTCGGCATTAGATGCTAACCCCTCCCCCCCTGCTACTCCTCTCCGCTCAGCTGCTGCCCCCTCCTATAAACCCTCTAAATTGTCCATTTCTTATACAAAATATCAAAACGAAAAAGTTTGTTGATATTTTTTACTTATATTTATATATCTAACATTTATGTAAGTAAAGCAAAAACATATTTTTAAATCTCACAATGACCGACATAGTTGTGACCCGAACAAGCTCCTTTATGGCCATTTTTGACCTTCGAACTCAAAGTGTGACTTTGACCTTGGAGATATCGATATAATTCTTTTGCCTGACACACCGTTCAATGATGGTGAACACATGTGCCAAATGATTTTAAAATTTCACAATGAACAACATAGTTATGGCCCGGACAAGCTCATTTATGGCCATTTCTGACCTTTGAACTCAAAGTGTGACCTTGACCTTAGAGATATCGACGTAATTCGTTCGCATGACACACCGTCCAACGATGGTGAACAAATGTACCAAATGATTTTAAAGTCTCACAATAAATGACAAAGTTATGGCCCGGGCAAGCTCATTTATGGGCAACTCCAAGTGTGACCTTGACCTTGGAACTATCGACGTACTTCTTTCGCATGACACACCATCCCATGATGGTGAACACATGTACCAAATCATTTTAAAATCTAACGATAAATGACATAGTTATGGTCCGGACAAATTTTCGGTTTAAAACGCACTAAGTGACCCCGTTACCTAGTTTTTGACCCGGCATGACCCATATTCAAACTTGACCTAGACATCATCTAGATACAACTTCTGAACAAGTTTGGTGAAGATCGGATAAAATTTTCGGGAAAGACCGACAGACCGACCGACAAAGTGACTCCTATATAGCCCCCATTACCATTGGTAATGGCGGTATAACTAAACAACAAACTTGTGGACGGTTTTCCTTCAATGACCTCTACGAACTTGGAACAAAAAAAACTAAGGAAGCACAAACATCGTAAAGCCGAAAAAGCATATTCATTTGAAAGAAACATAAATATAAAGTCGCTTACCGGGTGAAAGTTAAAGCTAATATTTTCAGTATATTAGGTAATAAAGTGTACTGGGTACAGATACCAGGTAACTACCAGTTAACTATAAATAATGCAAGTAGATTGATCATCATCGTCACGTTGTAACCCAGAAATGCAAATTGTGCATGCGTTGTGAATAGTATATATTTTATAATATAAAATGATCAAACTACTTGCGTTATTTAAAGTGTGCATATCGTTATGTCACATATTTTCGCGATGTACTTTCGATTTCACATCGCGAAATTTTATTTTTCCGAATATACTGAAAAGATGATTTTTTTCAAGTTATGTAATATACCAGTCGTGATATTTTAATCAATATAAACTAATAACTGTAAAAAAAGTGCGGTATTTTATTACTTTTATTTTTTCGTCAATCGTGGTTGACGGTCCCTTTTAAACCAATTCATATCTCGTATACGCATGCCCTTCTGTCAATAAGTTAATAGTATGCGTTACTTGCATGTGATGTTTCGCGCATGCGTACCTGCACTAGATCATAGGTGCAAGGCGCCGCCTCGAATTCGTACTCTAGACCGTCGAATGTTTTCACGTGCGACATTCCGTAGTAGTTGCACGAGGAACTGCACTTGTCATCCGTGCATTGCCATTTGCCCATGTAACACTTGCTGAATGATATAAACATATTATTGTCGCTCTGTGAAAAGGGGGTTAATACATATGCGTACAGTGTCGTACCAGATTAGCCTGTGCAGGCCGAACAGGCTAATCAGGGACGATACTTCCCGCTTATATGATATTTTTCGTTTAGAACAAGTCTCTTCTTAGCAAAAATCCAGTGTAGGCGAAAAGTGTCGTCCTTGATTAGCCTGTGCGGACTGCACAGGCTAGTCTGGGACAACACTTTACGCACATGCATTAAACCCCCTTATCACAGAACGCTGTTCATATATATTTTAATAAAACAACGAGCATCGCTGAAGGAACACCGGGCTAAATGGATCTGCGTAAACAATTATATGTTGTTTAATAAGTACATGTTATGTAATATGTCTATGTCGTTTGTTGACTATATTTTGAGTCATTAGTATATGTAGTTTAATAAATAGATCTAGTGTAACAATTATATGCAGTTTAATATATGCATGTTATGTAATATGTCTATGTCGTTTGTTGACTATATTTTGTGTCATAAGTATATGTAGTTTAATAAATAGATCTAGTGTAACAATTATATGTAGTTTAATAATTCTATGTTATGTTATATGTCTATGTCGTTTATTTAGTATTTTGTGGATCATAAGTACATGTAGTTTAATCCATTTATGCCTAACGTCTAGAAAAAAGGCCTTGGCAAACAGCGTAGACCCAGATGCGGCGTCTCATCAGGGTCTGCGCTGTTTGCTTAAAGGAATTTTGTAAGAAATATTCTAAATATAGAAATAAATATACTAGACATACCTAATTTTGGAAATAAATTGATCCAATTTTGAAGGATGGGAGAGTCCATTAGGCATACATGGTTAATAAGTATACGTAGTTTAGTATGTTTATGAAGTTGAATTAGTTTATGTTATGTAATAAGCACACGTAATTATTTATAAATATATGCAGGTAAATAAGTACATTTAGTCTGTTAAGAACATAAATACATTAATGAAGTGTAATGAATCCATGTAGAGTAATACATATATGAAGTATATGTAATTAATACATTATATGCTGTTCATTAAGTAAATGTATTTTATTAAGTACGTGTAGTGTCATAAGTACACGAAGTAGCAGGCATAAATATAATTACAACAACTGTAAGAAGAACAAGTATTTAATAATGAATAATTAAAATGCATAAAAATGAACGTATTTTAATATATAATTTAAGCGTAATAAGCATATATAATGGTAATAATAATACATAGTGTCGAATTTTCTCACAGGCTAGTTTAATCGAGCCGTGTTCTGATGAAACTGGGCTTAATGCATGTGCGTTAAGTGTTGTCCCAGATTTGCCGATGCAATCATAACAGGAGTTTCAAAGTTTATTGTCTAATCCATGACATGTACAATAAAAATACATAAAATAACACAACTTGCATGGCCAATCTTATAGATTTGTAATAGACATTTTAAATGTGTGATATTATGATTAAAACTATTGCCTTTTTTACAGGTACATGTTTCATTGACATACATCATAAAAACCAGATTGCCCCTGTTAACCTTTTGTTAAACACCTGTAATAAAATATTGAAGTTGATAACACACTGGTGATGGTAAAGCAGGGCACTAATGCGCAAAGTGAAAAATGAAGTAAAAGTGACTACCACATAGGATCAGGTCATTAGTGGACTGGTTAACAGTAGCCGTCTGTATTTTAATAAAACAATTATTTCAGATGATAAAATACTAGGAGACATTTGTATAATAAACAACTAATTTCATTAAAACCTAAAGAACTATAGTTGAGCGTTACACAAAATGTATCACCTTTAATCCTATATAATAAATTCTATACACATAGACGCTCAATACAATATCAACTTATGACTATAATTTCTTCCTATACACAAGTACATTATATATCAAAGATAATAAATATACTATCGCTGCTATTCACACAAAACATGCAACACTTCTATTTATTTACATATGTAAAACTGTATTCTTTGTAAAATTAAAAAGCAGGTTTTGGCTACGATATTTGTTAATCCTTCATTGATAAAAATGGACTTCAGTTTATCGCTATTTGACATGTTCATAAAATTTGGAGTAGAATGAACAGCTTTTTCAACAAGATTATATCTGATATCATTATACATGCTACATTCTAATAATACATGACATTCATTTTCAATTGTATTACCTCTACAAAATGGACAGACTCGTTTGTCAGCAGGCAGACCTTCATACCTTCCTATGGACAGAATCGTCTGTCAGAAGGCAGACCTTCATACCTTCCTATGGACAGAATCGTCTGTCAGCAGGCAGACCTTCATACCTTCCTATGGACAGAATCGTCTGTCAGCAGGCAGACCTTCATACCTTCCTGTCTTACAGTCGTCTGTCAGCAGGCAGACCTTCATACCTTCCTGTCTTACAGTCGTCTGTCAGCAGGCATACCTTCATACCTTCGTATGGACAGAATCGTCTGTCAGCAGGCAGACCTTCATACCTTCCTGTCTTACAGTCGTCTGTCAGCAGGCAGACCTTCATACCTTCCTGTCTTACAATCGTCTGTCAGCAGGCAGACCTTCATACCTTCCTGTCTTACAGTCGTCTGTCAGCAGGCAGACCTTCATACCTTCCTGTCTTACAGTCGTCTGTCAGCAGGCAGACCTTCATACCTTCCTATGGACAGAATCGTCTGTCAGCAGGCAGACCTTTATACCTTCCTATGGACAGAATCGTCTGTCAGCAGGCAGACCTTCATACCTTCCTGTCTTACAGACTTATCAAGGACGGCACTTTTCGATTTAATGATATTTCTTGTTTTAAGGAAGTGTCAACTTAGCTAACAAGTAGCTTAGGTGGAAAGTGTCGTCCCTGATTAGCCTGTTCAGTCCACACAATATGGAACGATACTTTACGCACATGCATTTGGCCCAATTTTCACAGAACAAGGCTAAATCACATCGTCATGACAACAGACAAGAGCCAGACCCCCCTCCCCATAAAAACGTACCACTTATTACATCCGATCTGTATGACGGCAGTGTTGTTAAACCGGATATGGTTGTACTCGCACTGGCAGGCGGCCGGTTCAACGCAGCGTCCGTCCTGGAGCACGCGCCCGGGCGGACACTGACATCCGGTCACACAGTCTGCGGGACACGTGACGGGCTGATGGAGACTCTGGCACGTGGCCGGGCAGGGGGAGGCGCAGTCCGAGTACACGAGGCCCGGCGGGCATTCCTTGGCTGGAAAAAGAGAGGGCTCGAACATTGCACGCTGAATTTGTGCGCATAAATCTCTCATTGAGTCCGCACAAGCTTTACAGGGGCGACGCTTTTCGCAATAACTGGATTGGCTCTAATATGAGATGTGCGTTAAACGAAAAATACCATAAAAGCGGTGTCATGCCTATTTGACTGTGCGGACTGCACAGGCTAACCTGGGCCAACACTTTACGCACATGTATTAATTTTGGTGTTCCCGGAGCGAGGCACATTATTATTATTATACAGGCGTGTTTTTTTCTTAACCTGTCTGACGTAGAAAATAAAGTAAAGTGTCATCCCAAGTTAGCCTCGGCTCATCTCTGACGAAGAAAATATTCAACTTTTTCCAAAAACATTCACTTAAAAAAAATATTTAAATGTTATTTTTCACTCAAATACAATGACAACAGATACAATAATCGCTCCATTCAATGCAAATAAGCCTCTTTATGTGAACATGAGGCTTAATGAATTTGCGTAAAACGGCTTATCAGGGACGACACTTTTCGCATTAAAAAATATTTCTGTTAAAGAAAGTCGCTTCTTAAATCCAGAGTAGGCGAAAAGTGTCCTTCCTGATTTGACAGACTGAATAGCGCCACTGTCGTTCTCAAACCTCGTAGCTCCAAAATTTTCAAAATATTTTTTCGTCTTTTCCGAATATATGAAGTCTGGCGCGTGTTTTGTGCTAGATCTCGTAGCTCTACGCCAATCAAAGCCCTTGAAAAAGCCACGTGACGAAATGTTGTAGAATGATTGTTGGCTTTTTCCCCGGCGAAAAGTCGTAGCGACGCCATTTCACCTATAGGTACGTCGTTTCGTTTGAACAAATTTGACAAAAACGTTTTTATATATTTTTTTATTTGCAACTACGAGGTTTCCTATGAGGACGAATTGTCGTACCATATAAAAAAGACAAAACTGTGGTGACAAAATATCGTAGCTACCATGTCTGACTGTCAGTATGACTTATCAGTATGACTTAGGCGTCTACGGCTTATACCATATTTTGCAGCTTCATTTGTTTGGTATTTTTTACAGAATTTCAATTTCTAAAACATCGTTATAAAAAAATGAGACGGTTTTTTCTCTCTCCTGAAAAGTTGGCATTTTGTAGCTACGAGGTTTGAGAACGACAGCGACGATAGGCTAATCCGGAACGACACTTTACACACATGCATTTAACCCCCTTTACCCAGATTGATGTTTAAAGGCTTCGAAACAAAAATTGACTGTTAAATGTTGTTTAGTTAATCAACTTTTGAAGAAATGCCACTGTCAAATTAAGACGAGCGATATTTTTTAATATTATAACAGCTTATAGAAATTTAGGAAAAAAAAATGGCGCAATTGTTTAATACAGCAGTAAATTATAACTCCAATAAGGAGTTTTTTCTGACTGTACGCCTCTTTACAATGTCTCTTTTTTTTAAATATTAAATTATTTTGTACAAAATCATTCTTGGAAAAAAACGGTAAATATATTTGTCTGTTACATGTTGGAAAAGTAAAGTGAACTTTTGCTGTTTAACTACGGTACCTTCGATTGGTATTAAGTATGTTCAATTTAACCCATTTATGCTTAGCGTCTCGAAAAAAGGCCATGGAAAACAACGTAGTCCCAAATGTGACGCCGCATAATGCGGCGTCTCATCAGGGTCTGCGCTGTTTGCTTAAAGGAATTTCTGTAAGAAATATTCTAAATATAGAAATAAATATACTAGACATACCTAATTTTGGAAATAAATTGATCCAATTTAGATAGATGGGAGAGTCCACTAGGTATAAATGGGTAAAAGCTGAATGATTAAGAAGATCCGGTGCGCAAGTACTCACGACAGGCGGCCACGGTTCTCCAATGGACGACCACTCCCTGACCGGAACACTCCCGGGCGTACGCCTCCGTGTAGAAGCAGCGGACGGCGGTCTTGTCTTCCGGGGTGTCCGCCGCGCAGTGGTAGTTCATGCACATTCGGTACCAGATGTTCACGTCGATCTGCGGAACCGGAAGTGCGGCGATGTTATGATACAGATGACACAAGGTAAGCATAGAAGTCAGACAAGTTTATCAGATGGTGAGCTTTTTCGTTGATTCGGGTTCAAATATGGGATAAGATTGCATGTATCATCTCTGTACAATTTAGTTAATTTATAGTAAAACTCGCGATACTTTCTAGTTAAACTCGATATATTCGTAACAATTAAATGGTTAAACCCGCCATCTTCGTAACAATAAAGTGAATTTATAGTAAAACCCGCAATGCCTTCTAGTTTAAATCGACATCTTCGTAACAATAAAGTCAATTAACAGTAAATTCGCGATACCTCCTGGTTAAACCCGACATCTTTGTAATAATTAAGTCAGTTTAAAGTAAAACTCGCGATACTTTCAAGTTAAACCCGCCATCTTCGCAACCATTAAATCAATTTATAGTAAAACTCGCGATACTTTCAAGTTAAACCCGCCATCTTCGCAACCATTAAATCAATTTATAGTAAAACTCGCGATACTTTCAAGTTAAACCCGCCATCTTCTCAACCATTAAATCAATTTATAGTAAAACTCGCGATACTTTCAAGTTAAACCCGCCATCTTCTCAACCATTAAATCAATTTATAGTAAAACTCGCGATACTTTCAAGTTAAACCCGCCATCTTCGCAACCATTAAATCAATTTATAGTAAAACTCGCGATACTTTCAAGTTAAACCCGCCATCTTCTCAACCATTAAATCAATTTATAGTAAAACTCGCGATACTTTCAAGTTAAACCCGCCATCTTCTCAACCATTAAATCAATTTATAGTAAAACTCGCGATACTTTCAAGTTAAACCCGTGTCGATTACTCACGAGGCTGTGACAGCCGCTGAACACCGATGAGCGGATGTACGAACACGCCTCTTCCGCCTCCCGGCGTTCCCTGCTCGTCGCTTCCGGGCAGTACTTCTGGACCGCCGTACTGTCTGGGCACTGTGAAATAAGGTCAGGCGTAAATGTTTCGTCAGAGAAATTACGTCACAAGACATACGTCATAAATAAAATGTAGTTTTGTATAATAATACTAATACTACTAATAATAATAATAATGAAAATAATAATAACTTTATTTCATGAAGAATTCATATTAAGAAATAATTTCTTTTTTACAATGTGGTCTTCAGTAACAAAACACATATTTATTTTGAAACATGCATACGAACATACAAGGAAAAAACGAAAATGAATTATATAGTTAAATGTTATAATAACTTCCTTATCAATTCCGACGACGTCGACAACGACGAAGACGACGACAATGATGATGATGATGATGATGATGATGATAATGATAATACAAAAAATGCAAAATATTTGCACAATGTCTGAACATAACAGAATAGAAATTCAGTTGTTTTCTGGAACAGGGCGGCTACAAAGATGTTGATATTTATGGACAGTGTACAAAAAAGGATAGTAAATTACTTAACGCATTTTCCTTTAATCCTACCAAAAAGCACGCATTGTTTGCATAAATGAAATATGGAAAGAAATAAAACAATCGGACATGTCTGTTTACATCTGTATACATTTTTGTTATTTGTGTAAAATAAATGTGACAAATGCAATGCTTATAATAATAATTAACACACTTGTATTCGTATATATTACGTGTGGAAACACATAGACATTTTATATGATATATCGTTAATCTCCGATACTTGTACAATTAATTTAAGATTTAACCGATTTATTATTCTGCAGTTTAGAATCGCGCTCGATCACACGCATTATCAACTTATCTACATATTGCTATACTTTTTTTGAAAAACAAATGTCGAAAGGATCTATATTTTACGTCAAATGTACTCGTTTGTTCATCAATGGATTTTGTTATGGTGTCGCTATTGTTCAAGAGGTTTATATATACATATCTCGTTAGTGTATAGAAAACAAAATATCACAGACATTTGCTCCGATCTTGTCGCTGGTTTTGGGTTTTAACCTAGTTATTTGAGCTCGATTGCAGCGTTTTGCGTATGGAGGCTTTCTCAAGTCCGGTTCCTTAATAGACCCAATACTCGTTGTCAAAGGAAAGACTAAAAGAACGCTCGCCAAATGGGGATCAAAATCGGGGCCTTTAGGTTGTAAGGCGGACACCATGTCCATAACGACGGTATTCGGTATTGTAGGTGTAAAACGGTTTTCGCGGAAGTTAAAACGTTTTCATAATCATATAAGTAATGTTTAACTTATATATACCTGATGTTCACAGCACAGTAAACCATATATTTATTAACAAACGTTGAACATTTGATAATGATATATGGAAAACATTGTATTTGCTGTTTACGTACTACACTATTTTGCTAGTGTAACGAAATTTAATTGCTTGATGTTATGTGATAACGTGATATCATTAGATAATATTGCCACTTTAATAAATTTAACAAATGGTGTACGTAACGCTATGTTAACTTAATTGATTATGCTTGTATTTGTTTTATCTAAACCACTTAACATTTCGCTTTCAGGTCTTCTCCATTCATGTTATTCTTCAATTTATATGCATGTACATTTGCGCCTCGTTCTGGAAACTGGGCTTTATACATGTGCTTTCGTCCTAGATTACCCTGTGCGATCCACACAGGTTTATCAGTGACGACACTTTCCGCCTAGACCGGAATTATCGTTTACACGAGACTTTTTTAAACGAAAATTTCCATAAAAGCGGAAACTGTTGTCACCGTTATCACAGTGCAGACTTGACAAGTTAATATTGGGCGACACGTAACGCACATGCATTAAGCCCTGTTTTCCAAGAACGCGGCTTAATTTATGTACATTTGTCAAAAACGTCAACGCTTCAATACAGTATCAACTTCGCGCAAAACATTTCTTAACGTCAAAAAAACCGTCTTGTCGAACGTTACTGTGCATCAGTCAATGTGTTGAATTGGGGTATTATATGCAGGGGAACACTAGAGAGAAATGTGGGTATAAATGATGGCCAACAGTGAAAATCGTGCGAAAAACGCATACATAAAAACTCAAGTTAATGGATGTTTCTTAAAGGGATTTTTTCACGCTTTCGTAAATTGACATAATAAATAAATAAAAAAAAAGCATTTTTTTTGTAGTTATGATATTTGTGAGGAAACAATAGTACTGAACATTTACCATGCTCTAAAATATCCATTATATGCATCTTTTGACTATTTAAAAATCTGAAAATTATAAAGCGTTGCAACGCGAAACGATTGAATAATTTGGAGAATTTTGTTGTTGTCGTTAAATTGTGTGACACTACGAGGATTGATTATATAAAGTATAAGATACAACAATCATAGAATGAGAACGGATGGCCGAGTGGTCACAGCGATAGACTTTTACTCCAGATTTCAGTGGTTCGAGCCCAGTTGAGGGGTTACTTGTTGGTTTCTTTAATTCTATTCTTGTTTTTTTACTAGAGCTTTTTGGATCAAAGTTTTACATTTAACAATACAAAGCATTTAATGACAAACTTAAATACATGCCAAAATCTGTGAAAAGGCCCCTTTAAAGTACCTCTCATAAATTACAGTATTTGGATTCCAACGTAATACTTAAGAAACGCTTAAATTCGTCGACATGAAAGGCGGTGTGCGGTTTTTTTTTCTTCTTCAAAACATGACTTTTTCGTGAACACGTTCATTCGTTGATTTCTGATTGAGTAAAAAAGAGGAATTCGTGTCGGTATTTTTCCTATGTGTTTGTGTTATATTTGTAGATCGGGCATATGCACACAATCGACGACGATTAATGTTAAATGAATAACAATTATTTCAGAGTATAAAAGAAATATGCATGTATTTAAACGGACTTACCACGCCGCCGGTATTGACCACTTTGAAGGCGTTACCGAACGTTGTAGGGTTCGTAGTACCGGCAAACTCGTCTGTAAACAGAAATCATGTGACATCTAATGGCCGGAAGAGACGGGTATATCAATGTACCGCGTTTTGGGAAAACCGGATTTAATGCATGTGCCGTAATGTTTCGCCCCAGATTAGCCTGTACACAGTTCAGGCTAATCAGGGACGACACTTTCCGCCTGGATGTTTGTTTAGACATTAGGAAGATACGTGTACTTTCTTTAAACGAACATTTCAAAACAGCGGAAAGTGGCGTAACAACTAATTTGCCTGTGCCAACTGCACAGGCTGATATAATACGACACTTAATGTACACTAATTAAACCCAGCTTTTCCAAAGCGATACTGAAATACACAAGTGTATGATCGCCCGATTGGTGAAAAGAAACAATGACAAATGGTTGGAGCACTATAAAAGGAATTGTCAGTAAAGGCCCCATGATACGAGAAATAATGTTCACAAATGTTTTTTTTTTATAACTTTTTATGTTTTGAGGTATTAAACTCATACATTTTACGCCAGACTACACAAATAGAATACAAATACATACAACCTTCTTAACACGTTCCATAAAGGATCATAATAGAGCCGGAAGATTCTTAAAATTAATATGTTAGTAAGTTTCATAATGAATCACGGAGGGCCGGAAGTTCCCTTCATCGGGGATTTTAAGATATAATTTGTTGACAGTTTGAAAACAGGACCACAGAGGGCCGGAAGTTCCTCTCACCGGGGATGCCTGGTACTCCGTTGTTATTTCCGCACAACCCTCGCACCTGATGCTCGGCTGTCTTCGACTTGTCTAACGTGACGTAGACGGTTGAAGCGTGGTCCGCCTTGACGCGAAGACCGGAAGCACTCTCCAGTAGCACCCAGTCGCCTATCACGCTTACAGTGAACGCTGGAAGAATAGAGGCGGGGCGTGCTGATAATGTACTTTATCACATGCTATACCCTGTTTCCCATGTTATACAACCATTACATATTTTTTTTAATTACACATGTGTAATACAACATTTTTAAGCGTTTTCATTGGCTTCATTTTCGTTTATGGACCAATCGCATTTTGTTATTTTGCTGAAATGACGTTGTCACGTCAAATGACGTCACGAAATGTAAACAACATTCGGGATTTATCATTATGTTTGGGCAAATATTCATTTAATTTGCTCATTTAAAAGCATGTGATAAAAAAAGATCTGACACTCGTTGTCATTTCATACCATATTTTATTCAACTCGTCCAGGAAATTCGTTAGTTGCTCGCTTACTAACAAAATTTCTGAACTCGTTTAATAAAATATGACAAGTCGTGCCAGATCCTATATATACATATACAATAAACGTACCCAGCGTACAAAAGTAACAGATCGCTTATGTTACGATTGTTTATACAATAAATACATATATAACGTTACAATGTTGTGTTGTTTAATTTATATTCTCTTTTTTAAAATTATAATTAATTAACAAAATGTAAATAATAAATTTCCGAATCCATCGGAGTAAAACTTTGCTTGTTTGAATACATCTTATTGTAAACGTTGATAGATAGCTTATTCAATTTAGTCGTAGTGGTACTTATGTTTGCCTAGTGTCTAGAAAAAAGGCCTTGGCAAACAGCGTAGACCTAGATGAGACGCCGCATGATTCAGCGTCTCATCAGGATTTGCGCTGTTTGCTCGATGGAATTTCTGTAAGAAATATTCTAATATAGAAATAAATATACTAGACAGCCCTAATTTTGGAAATAAATTTATCCAATTTAGAAGGATGGGAGAGTCCACTAGGCTTAAAGAGGTTTCAAATAAGTTCAGTAGATCTAATGAAGACAGTTTAACACTTGATAAACACTCAACTCACTCCACGCTTTTCCCGTGCAACGTACTTTATAATTGTTCGATTTTCAATCACGAGCATCGAATAATAAAAATCTGTCATTCGATTGATTTCTTTTAAAGATTCAATATCTTCACATACTTATAATTGTTGGCGTCGCACTGAAGTGCGGCGATTAGTATGTAATACTTTTTTTTTTCGCTTATGGGAGGAGAAGTTATTTTCCGGATCAATGTCTATATTTTTGTTGTCAGATTATCTTGCATAGTGGTGATGTTTTGTGTAAATAAGTGTAAATAAGTACTGCATTTGTGCCTATTACATTTACTACAACATTTATTGCCAATAATGCAAAGCTAATTCTTTTAATTAATAACTGATCACAGGGACTGGGCAATAATAAAATATCACAGGGACTGGACAAATACGCGAACAGGTGAAGCTTTCTGGTTTTGTATAAAAACAAAACATAATCAAAATATATTTATTTTGTGGTTTTTCTAACAATAGCGCAGACTTTTGCTGTTCGAGTTTTGGTTAACGCGTATTTTCTTCAATTTTACAAGTCGACAGCGATTACACGGTTTATTGCTTTATTGATAACCGTTACACTACCGTCACTTATTAATATCTTAGTTAGAAGGTGATTTTTCAAGCGGTTCCGTAGTGTAGTGATTACACGCTCGCATCACATGTGAGAGGCCCAAGGTTCGAGCCCCAGTAAAATCAAATTATTTTATTTGTGTTCTATGTTAACTTTTTGTTTTGATGTAGACATTTTAGTTTAAATAAATAGGCTGTTTTATTGTAACCATTTTTTGTTTTTATTATGCCCATAAAATATATGTGTGAGAGGGTGGGAGGGGGGGGGGGTTCGTAAACACATTAAAACATTTACCGTGTTTTCATATCAATGAGTACTCAACCCCTATCGTAAATGAGCAAAGTAAGAATAATTTCAAAATCATCTCCTCTTGAAGTTGAGAAAAATATGAAATTACGCTTACAAGATGAAGCAGATTTAAAAACCTACACAGTTCTGTTCCATTAATGAAAACTGCACATGGATGCCAGTAAAAAAAATGAAACCAATGTAAATAAAATGAACTATGAAATATTTGGGAGTTACAACACAAAATCATAGACAATGGTTATTTGTGGGTTATAACACAACATCATAGATAACGGTTATTTGCGGGTTATAACACAAAATCATACATAATGGTTATACCAGTATCTTTTTCTATTTTGTTTAAAATAATAATGATATATTAATATTTACAGTAGAAAAAATACCGTTCCATGTATTTTCATTGAGTGCCTTTTACACTGAAATTCCCGACGCCCTTTGATGCTTTGCATCAATACATATCTTGTTATTATTATAAACACTTAAATTTGTCAAAGACAATACGCGGTTCTAGATAACACGATGTAACCCGCATATACCAGTCGACAACACAAACAACTCTGTCCCATAATATCCAACAATGGTAGTTGCATCCACATAATAACGGTCCATATGGTATGTGATTTTGAAAGGATTTTAAATTTGGTCAATTGTGCTTGTATCCCATGTACACATCTATTTCTCTTATTCAGAAATGCCATCAGGTATAGGTAAATGCCAGAAAAGTAACGATGTATATAGGCAGTCAAAACTACGCCCTGAGAAAACGGGCTTTAAGAATGTGCGAAAAGCGTCGTTCCTGATAAACCAGTGCAGTCCTCACATTCCACTGATAAACCAGTGCAGTCCTCACATTCCACTGATAAACCAGTGCAGTCCTCACATTCCACTGATAAACCAGTGCAGTCCTCACATTCCACTGATAAACCAGTGCAGTCCTCAGATTCCACTGATAAACCAGTGCAGTCCTCACATTCCAACCAGGGGCCACACTTTCCCCCTCAACTGGAATGTCGCTAACAAGAGACTTACTTTTTACAAAAAATACCATAAACGCTTAAAGCGTCGTCCCTAATTAGACTGTGCGGAGGGCACATTCTAATATAGGACGCGACACTCAACGCAGATGCATCAAGCCCAATGTTCCCAGACCGATTATCAATTAACCTTTTACTTACATTTCTCGGGAGTGAGGAGCGGCTTGTCGGGCAGGATGCTGACCGGATGTCCGTTGACCTTGACCTGACCTCCCTCGGTCTCAACTGTGTCGCCGGAGTCAGTATAGGTCTTCACGAGCTGTGGACAGAGTGGGATAGTGGGATAATCATCACAGGGATAGCTACATGTAGATATTCACTGGGATAGTAGGATATTCACTGGGGAAAAGAGGCATTTACTGGGAAAGTGTGAATGTTACAGGGATAGTGGGTTATTCATCGGGATGGTGGTATATTTACTATGTTCATGGAATATTCACTGGGACTGTAGTATAATTAACAGTGGGGTCATTACTTAGATAGTAAGATGAGTATTTCGATAGTATGGTTACTAGTGGTAGCGTGACGGTAGTTAATGTCTCTTTATTCGTTTAGTTTTCTGTATATATCTGTAAATATATATGTTTCTCACATTCATTTATTATAACTATTTCTATCATATTATATGTATATAATTATTGATGTATGTAAACTTTTGTAATTTTACACATCTTTTAAACATGTGTCTATGAATATATAAAAAGTTGTGTCTCTTATCTCATTAAAATAGTGTTTGTATGAACTCATGTTATAGTTCAAAGTGACAATCTTTTTATTTTAATCTCTAAAATATCTCTATTAAAACATATGACTTTACGCGCGTTTTGACTTGTTTTCGACATTTTGTTATAATTTAATATTTTTCTATAATAAATTTGTAAAACATTTTACTTCACGCACGTTTCGACTCTTTATCGACACTTTGTTTATAATAACAATATTTCTCTATAATATCTTTATAAAACATGTGACTTATCGCACGTTTTCGACTCGTTGTCAACACGTTGTTAATATTTACAATATTTCTCTAAAATATCAGTATAAAACACGTGACGTCACGCACCTTTCGACACGTGGTCCAGTAGTCGCAGTTTTTCAAGGTGACCTCCACGTGCCAGCCCTGCAGCACGCTCTCCGCCAGGGTGTACGTGCACGTGCCCGCGAACTGGAACTCGAGCCCGTCAAACATCCGGTAGAAGGAGCGCCCGAAGTTGAGGCACGTGCGGAAAGGAAGATTCGTCGTCTGCATGATCACAGCAGGCGCTGGAAGAAAGAAATTATCTTCATTGTTCAAGAGACTACGAAATAACTTAAGTAGCCTTTTAGAAATTTTACATTGTTGTTTAGATAACTAAGTGTATTTTAAATTAATCTAAGCAGCATGTTCAGTAACGGTGTGGCAACGAGTCTCATTGAAATATGTAAAGACTTCGTTTGTCTCACCTTGCTGCCAAATCTCCGGACACACGACACAGTAGAGGTTTGACTTTGATGCGTCAGTTATTACAGGGTGCAGGATCACGTGACTTTGTAGGGTTCACAATTGAATTTTAATGGATGTAAACTCACCGGTATGTGGTGCTTTCGTAAAATAACTTTTTAAAACAATATTTCTTAAGAATTTCAACTAGTGCATAAAAGACAGATTTTTATGCTGTTTATGGCAATTTGAAATACATCAGAATTACTTTATTTAATAAGCTTGTGTTCTTGGCCAAACTTCGATGGGTAACACATTCATTTACGCGGTAAAACTGCACGCAACGTGAAAATTTGGCACCGATTTCAGACGTATTCTTAAATCTTTAGATATCTGTAAAAACTGCAAGAAAAACTGTCTTTTATGCACCAAAGATTTTAAAAATTAAAAAAAAACTTGAGGTATTTGCAAAAATAAAGATATTAACGTTGTGTTTACATTCTCTCAAGCCCGTGTGTAAATCCCGTTGATCCTGCATCCTGATAATAAGATGTGTCGAAATGATGAAGTAAAATTGAAGAAGAGATATTAAAAGACTTACAGTTGCATCATGCTTGACTTAGAGGAACACATTTTGGAAGTTGAAAATAGCAGCCATCTTTGTTTTTGGTATTTTTGACGATGCTGCTTCAGCAGCTCGTCTAAGTTATCATACCATGGACAAATTCTTTACAATGGCGAGCTATGTAAAAGACCGAGCCAGTCCAATTGAGATAGCGTCGATTTTCTAATCGGCATATCTCGCTGATTAGCATTGATAACATTCTCCAGCAGAGTTGTCGTTCATGCCTCAACATAGGGTACGACTAAAATGCGTATATGACTCATATCGGCGGATATGACTGAAAAGTGCGGATATGAACAGATAATGGCTTTTTAAATGTATTTTCCTTTATTTTTGTTATATGAAAATCGTTCTGTGACAAAAATACACGTCGCTTATGTGTTATGTTACGATCGAATGAATTTAAAAGCGTTTTTCATTGGCATTTTAATTTCAGTAACTCCAAATTAATATCCGCGAATATGAACGACCAGTCAGACCACTGCTTTTATTATGTCGCTCTATTTTGAGGCAGTCTTAACATATTTATCACAAATTGTGAATTTTTAATTCAACAGTGATTGGTTCATAACAAAACTGCAAAAAAAATGCATAAATATTGCCTACATTCGTTCATATTCGCACTTTTCGGTCATATCCGCAGATAAGAGTCATATACGCATTTTAGACGGACGCTTACAGGTCATACAACAATGGCCGCGCCCATGAGATAATGTTCACACTCGTGTTAAAACTTTCTTACAGCATACATCGGCTTGTTTGGCTATTTAGAAACTGTCATTTAGGATATATGAGTTATTTATTAACTAAATCTCCGCTAATGTCAACATGGATTGAATTCGAAGGATACATTCGATGTTAATGCAGGACTTTCTTGATCTTGACAGCTTGACACGGCAAAACTGGTATTTTTAGTTATCAATTTAAGTCACATTTTGCTTTGTAAATTGTATTCGAGCATTTTGCGACTTATTGAATGACTATGATACCCGATATCAACATATCACATGGGATTTGCAGATCACCAAGCTGTCCTGAAAACATTGATGACAAAGTCTTTACTCATATTTCGGGTTTGTATTATTTCTTCTTTCTATTTTAGTACAGTCGATTGGTGTACAGCGGATTTTAGTGAGTAACGGATAGGTTAAACGTTTTTGCAAAATACTTTTACTAATGTAAAGATTTATAGTGTTCTATGAACTGAATACAAAATAAACTGAATACAAAATGCCTATCATTGTTCAGTCTATTCATGTTTTAGTTGACGTGTGTCAATGTTTAACTTACAATTGTTTCTTTTTTCGAAAGCAAAACAATGTCACGTTATGTACGCACCGTTTTTGTGACGAAAGGAAATGTGAAGACGTATGGTTTCCTGCCTTTTGCAGATTTTGTTTGGTAAACATTATGTTCATTGATGTAATATTGTAGTATAATGTGTCCTTTCTAAAAGTAAGAATGCTCAGAAACCAAATTGATGCGTACCACATAAAAAAGCATGAGAGCTGCAACTCGTGATTTAGTGAATAACGGACATGTGGCGACACAGATTCGGGAATGTGGGGATTGTCTCAAACTAAATGAAAACTCAATTGAAGTTGTCCAATACACATGTGGGTAACGCGTGGCTATGATATTTATTAGTAAAACCATCATTTTGAATGAAAAACAATAAAATTATAACGAAAAATCGATTTCTCTGATAACATAGTTTTCACTATCAAATATATATATAAAACAAGGTATTCAACTAAAAACGACCCGAATATAGGGTGCATCGCTTTGAACAGCCATTACTTTATCAATTGTGCAGCGATTTCCATGAACTAGGTCTAATTAAACGCAGACATGAATTTCCTTTTCTGGAAATGTACATATCGTGTAATATGTTTTACAAATACTGGGTAAAATTTTAAAAAAAATACGATACTCATGTAATCCGAAAAAGACCTAAGCGATCCGGTAATTGCTGAATCAGTTTACCATGAAATTTGCGCTGTAAACAAAACATATGTGTCGGAATTTTAAAACCGCTGGCATGTTTCAATAAGAAAGACATTTGTCTTTCGAGGTTTAAAGGTTTAATTCTTGGATGTATGGTGCTTACGTCGAAATGAGACTCGAAGTCCTTAGCTATCCGTTATACACCAATCGACTGTATTAAATATCATTTTTAAGTCAAATGAACTGTGTCACAGTAAAAGAGACATTAAGGCGATTGTGGCCAGTTTGGATCTAGATCAGCCTGCAGTCGCTTGAAAGCTGTTTGCTTAAAAGCGGTTTACCATTATTTGCATAAGTCAGAGGTTAATTCCGCTATGCCAGGTCAATAAATACGCACAATATCTACGAGTTAGCGGTCGATAGTCGCATAATTTGGTATAAATAATAATAATAATGTTCAATAAATACGCTCAATATCTATATGTTAGCGGTCGATAGTCGGATAATTTGGTATAATAATAGTAATGTTCAATGTCAAATATCTCTAAAAGCAACAGATGTAATGCGTCTTCTGATTGGCTAACACTCAAGGGTCAGTAAAGACTGAACGTCGAATTACAATTTTGTACATCGAAGTACAAAAAATGTACTTCGACGTACATATTGTACGTCAAAGTACATTTCTCTTTTTACCTACTAGGTCTTGTTGACTTTCGACCCAAATGGTACGCCATAAATGTGTATTCATACTATTGCCTTCGAGGTACTTTTCCGATGTTTGAAGGAAAGGGTCAAGAATGTGCGATTGTTGGTCAAGTTCCCCAGGAGTACTATGTCCCCGTAACCCCATTTTTTTTCGTACCAAAATTTTTTCATACCCAATTTTTTTTCGTACCAAATTTATTTTTTGTTCTAAATATTTTTTCGTACCCAAATTTGTTTCGTTCCCAATTTTTTTTCGTACCCAATTTTTTCGTACTCTATTTTTTTTCGTAACCAAATTTTTTTTTGGCATAATTTTTTCGTTCCTCAAATTTGTGTACCCATTATTTTTCGTACTCACATACACAATTGTGATGATGTAGATCAACTTAAATTGATGCTTTTATATATCCATCCTCTTCAAAAGCATCGTCACACCAGTACTATCAGTACTTTGATTCTTTTGTGAGACCAGAATTTGAGTTAGAACAAAACATCCTGTGTTCTACTTGAGTGTGCCACATTTGGAATGCTGATGAAATTTGAATCGAGGCATAATGAGATATTTTGTCTAATAAATTTGCCGTTTACATGGAATTGTTGAGGACTTCTGTTATCGTTGCGTTACCGGTGAAGGTTACACACAATCTTAATGTACTACGCACTACGCAAGGTTAGATTCAGTTAATTGAATTTGTTTTTGCTATTGTCTTAACAATTAAACGCAAATATTTGTTGTTGTTTTTTTTACAGATATTGTAGGATAAATAGAATATAATGTAAGTGCCTTCGCCTCGCCGTGTTAACCTTTCTTCAACTCGTCGGATAACCTCAAGTACACAAATACACTTACATGATATTCTCTATCTAACGGAATTGCTCTAATATTTCGGACACTTAAAAATAATTTTATCTTTTTGTATCCGAAAAAATTAAAAACAAATATTCAACAACTTAAGGTGTCCAAAATTTAGACACACAAAACACAGGTGTTCGAAACTTAAGATACAGTCTATAAAATAATGCATTGGGTTTTGAGATGTGTCAATTGTTTCAACGAAAAATGGCACTTGCTTGTAAGACACCGTATACTAAACATTAATATTATATATGTTTTACTTTTATATGTTGGGTGAAACCATAGTCTATAACCGATATACATTGTTAGTTACCAAATAACGCAAATCTAATGGTCCATTTCCTTAAGGCATTTGTCTTCGATGTTGTATTACCTTTATCCGTTCGTAAAAACGCATGCTCGATGTCTCACTAGAAAAACGCAACATGACAGAAATCTGATAAAATAGCATTGTTAGATTAACTGTCCGAAAATTTAGAGTCATTATTTCTTTACGCACACCCGTATGTCTGAAAATAAAGAGCCTCACAAAAAATAATTATTTGTGCTGTAAACGGGGGTGTCTGAAAATGTAGAGTGTCTGAAATTTTAATAACGGTATGTCTCACCAAGCTGCCCGGTCTCCGGACACGTGACGCAGTGGTCAGTACCCCCGACCCCCCACGAGCCGCCGCCGTCCCCGCAGCACTTGTCCTGACTGACAGTGACGTCACCAAAACCTTTGTGCTTCTCGCCGTAGCACGTGCTCGCCTTGTAACAGTACTGCAGGGTGGATTCTTGCTCTGTTGCCGTGTCATAAATTGGTATAGTAAACGAAATTATTGAAACTTTAATAGGAAAATAAGTAATAAAATAATGTGATGATGATGACGACGATGATGACGATGATGATGAAGAAGATTTGATGCTCTTACCCAGTAAGAGATAAATATAAACATGGTAAATGCGTTTTCTTTGAGAGGCTCTAACAATTACAAAACATTATGTTGAAATACTACGACATTTTTTAATGCGAAACGGACCCTATGCGTTCATTGAAGCCGATGCTTTCACTAGTGAAAACTACCAGATCTGGTAGGATATCTAGTTCATTACTTTTCTTATTTTACGCAAATCAGTGTCTTTTTCTACATAACTGTACGTCTTTGTATCTTTTCCAGGAAAAATTACAGCAATAAACAATCAATACAATATAGCTACAAAATACAATACATATATAATTTGAATCGAACAAACGTATGTGGTTTCCGACATTGACATTTATTTGATGATAAATATTTATATTGTCTAAAAAGACTATGGCCGATAATTTAGAGTGTCTGAAAACTCCGAAACCTTACAGTTATTACGGTATAATAAAACCAGTCAAATCTGCACGGAATTTCAATAGAAGTTTTGCTGAGAACCAGTCAAATTTCGCGTGATTTTTTAAAAATGGCTATGCTCGTAAGTAAGTCAAATACATGTCTCTGCGCGGAGTTCAGATGTAAGATATGATCGAAACCAAACACATTTCTCTGTGCTGCGTTTTGATAAGTGCTATTATCAGAGCCACTCAAACCTGCACAGAAATTAGACGTTTGCTCGGAACCAGTTAAATTTCTCTGCGCGGCGAAGTTTTGAAAAAGCTTTGCTGCGACCCAGTAAAATCTGCGTGGAGTTTAGATAGAAGCTATGCTCGGAACCAGTCAAATTTCTTTTCGCGGATTTTAGATTAGAGCTATGCTATGGTTAATCTGAGAAAATACTGCCACTCTCCCGGTGCTACTCACGTTTCGTCAGGTCGTCACAGCGATAGCCTGTGTAGTCTTCCTTACAGTCGCACACGTTGGGCGCCACACACCCGCGGGCGTTGTGAACGTTACACGGGGGGTTGCACACCGCTGAAATAGTCACCAGTTTGATTAACCCATTTATGCCTAGTGGACTCTCCCATCCTACTAAATTGGATCAATATATTTACAAAACTAGGGATGTATAGTATATTTATTTCTATATTTAGAATATTTCTTACGGAAATTCCTGAAAGCAAACAGCGCAGACCCTGATGAGACGCCGCATCATGCGGCGTCTCATCTGGGTCTACGCTGTTTGCCAATGCCTTTTTAAAGACGCTATGCATAAATGGGTTAGAACAACTAAGTAGGGACAGAGCTAATATAGCAAATTGTACATAGTGCTGCTACAAAGGGGTATGGTACTGTTAAACAGTTAATTTTCATGGGAATAAATTTTCAGGCTTTTCCAAAAATACAAATATCCCTGGAAAACACAATACATACAATGGGGATGAACGTTATTAACAATTAGCGCTAATCCTTACTTTTCAACTTAAACGAAGTGAATGGTATCGATTCAACATTTATGCATTTGCGTTTTATAGTAATTGTCAAGTTACAGCATATTACACATTGTAATGTTCTCATTTTTGTATAGTATCTGGATTGCGAAACAAACACAGGATCTGTGCGTGGATTTCTTTGGTTAATACTGTCTTGTATTACAACGGTAATTCAGTCTTTAAAGAAAATTCATAGCACTTAATTATTCGTCGGGATCTTAAATTTTCTAATCGGTCAACCCAAGAATTCAAGGAAAAACGCTCCGCAAACAAAAACGCCCCACAAATAAAAAACGCCCCACAAATAAAGACGCCCCACAAATATAAACGCCCCACAAATAAAAACGCCGTACTAATACTGCTCATAGTATATAACCGGACCAGTCAGCTGACAGTTTGCAGTCAAACCATCAAATCCATAGAATTTGTTTTGACAATGAAGTTATGCAAGCACAGTTGTTTCCTTTTTTGAACGAATATTTTTTTAAACATATTTTGCATGAAATCGTAGTTAATTTAAAAATAACGACTCATCGACGACGCTTATCGTACCGCTGTAATACTGTGGAAGCATTATATTTTCACGGGAATTATTTTCCATTGATTTCCTGGCCTGACATATCAACCAATTGAGTCGCGTTCTGAGAAAACTGGGCATAATGTATGCGGACTGCACAGGCTAATCTGTGACGACACTTTACGCACATGCATAAAGCACAATTTTCTCAGCACAAGACACAATTAATCTCAAACACATCGGAAAATGACCGATGCTAATTCCTCATTATATTTTCCCAAAATAAGACATCTGCGTACATTTACGTCAAAGAAAAAAGCCATTAACAAACACGAACTTTATTGCCAACTAATATGGATGGTTTTACAGTAGTCACCGGCTTGACTAAAAGGCTTTGTTCACAGATCGACGAAAATGACAATTGTCTTTTTTCGCCGATTCTAAAACTACAAGCAAACTGTACATCAGGAAGCGAACAAAATCAGGGCGTAGACACACACTTTAAATGCATATTCGTGATAGAGAAATTGTCACGTGAAGTTGATAAAATTTCGAAGCGGTATCAATACAAAACAGTATTTACGATGTCTTTTTCAAATTTAATGATAACATGTGAATATCGTAAATTAGGCATCAAATTCACAAATCAAATTATATGCACAAATGGTGGAGACGACAGCCTTTTAATCCAAAATGACACCTTATCGACTGCCTGTTAGGTTAGCTTTGTGTATTTATTTCATGTTTTCAATTTTATTTTTGTCTTAACTCTATACCAAGTTAATATAAGCGATAAATAATAATTATACTCAACGTTTCGGTCATCATTGTAAACCGGCAAATAAACAACACGTTAGAGTTCTCATAAGAAAGTATGAACCACAAAAGAAAAATCCCGAGTAATCCCGAATGGTGCCGAGTAATCCCGAATGGTGCCGAGTATTCCTAGTGATTTGATATTAAGAAGCACAACGACAAAGACTTGTTAATACGCCAAACACAACGATGATAAGCCATTTATTTCGATTCTAAAATGATCTGGCAAAAAATGCGATTTGAAAACTTACAACGCTCCGCCTCGAATCCGGAATTGTGTTGATCTTTACTGAATTGTGTGGAAACAATAACCGTGTTGTTGTTTATATTAATTAGCGAATATTGAGTACAAATACTAAATCTCAAATACCAGGGCTTTTAGCCTGTTTGATTGCCTTATTGGGCCATATTCCGAATTAAAGAAATTATATTTCCATACATTCTCTGCTGTTATTCATTACTGTTTGTTTTCCTATTAGATGTTTGGAAAAAATGTGTTAAGTGCAAAAATAAATTAATTTTCTCCCTATTTTTGTTCAGAATCTTTTATGCTTTATAAAGCCATCTAGCCATGTTTTGTTTAAAATGCGAGAAAATGTCTTCTATATGTAGGATAAATTATATATTTTTCACAAAGACAATAAGCTAAGAATAATAGTATACGTGTTTCAATTATTAATTTACATTTGTACATTATGTGATTACTTTGTAATGAATCAGTCAAATCTTTGTTGACTTCTACCATTACGTAATTATTCATAATTATTATCATCCGTGTCACCACATATGTGTATTTTGCATTTGGCTTAAAAGCAACTGTAATGCTTGAAAGCTTATCATTGTTGTTGTTGTTGTTGTTGTATTAACCTCATCCATGTGACATCTTCACTAAAACATGTTGTATTTTATTCCTTCTTTTAAATTGATATTTCTTCGAAATGATGTATGTTTTGTATTAAATTAAACGCCTGCTGTTATTGCATATGTATGTTTATGACGATGAGCTGTATATATGCTTAAGTCGAAATAAACTATTATGTTCGTATAAAAAATACAAAATGTGATTAACCAATGTATTATGTATTAATTGCCTCAATTTAAGATACATGAATAAAATTGATTATCGTTAATACTCCCAAAATGATATAAAAGCCATATATATACCGGTAATTGACATCATACTGTCGTTTCTTGAGTGATTCATACCAAACATCGCGAATGCATTACACAGAAGTTGTTTATTCCTAAGTATGATCCCTTCATCAATTATTGAGTGAAGCCATTGTATCAATCGTGATACATCGGCTATCTCGGATTCCTCCGTAAGATAGGCCTCGTGGCTAACGGTCGCCATATTGCCTTGTATTACTACTTTACTACCCAAAAGGTTGTCAGTCTATTGTTATGAGGCTGTATACGATGCGCGTTGAACTAGCGCCAAACTTTTCACCGAAACTTTGATATAAATAGCACTATTAACGTTCATTTGTGTTGCATTTTGACCTATTATCCAAGTGATTTACTTTTCCATTTTTATTTAATCACCCTATCATCCAATTTTTAAGATGAAATTACGGTGTTTACAAAACCAACCAAACCGAAAGTGAAACTGGATGCATTACGTTTCGCGATGTAAACATTAAATATTTGTTCAGTTTGAGGAAGCGAATCGATAATAGACGTTGAAATATGTATGCAATACAGACTATCATTGCCGATTGTAGTACTGGCTAAAAAAATACCTTTTATGACAGGTCATGTATAGAACGTTAATCAAATAGTGACCATAAATCACTACAAATGTCAAATGTCTGGGTTGTTCATTAATATAATTAATGCACGTTTCTGATCTAATTGCCTGTATCTAGTTGTAATTAACATGATATTGATAAAATTAAAACGTTTTTTTTCATAAATTAACATGACATGTTTTATTTTTATCATTTAGGGAATATATAATTGTATCATTATCATCATTAAATATTCTGAAAATGATCTCAATTATCATGATTACTTTAAAGTAGAATTTTTAAATTTTACTCATTGTTTTTAATGAATTTGCACATTTGCTTGATTCAAAATAAAATGTTTTAATAAGGGTTTCAGTTGTTAGTTTTAACCCATTTTTAGTTCGATTAAATTTAAAGTACTAACTACGTACATGTATGTGAAATGTTCTTGAGTTCGTTTCCTGGGCCTAGAACCAGTACTTGGGTGTCTCTTGGAGATTTCTTAAGAATGCTCCCACACTGGGGATCAAACCAGTGACCTCCAGATCATTAGGTGGACACCACATCCATTACACATCAGCGACCTTTAATTAGTAAATTACTTTAGTATTGCAGCATTATATAATGTAATGTTGCTACATATTTTTGGAAAATGATTAATGTGCAGTACTAAATAAATCTAAATGCATACAATTTTAATTGTGTATATTGTGTGATTATTAGTTACAAATTCCCTTTTTACAGGTTTACTGGATTATGAAAGACTGATAAACATAAAATTGACAACTCATCTCCCCAACGATACTTTGTGTGGCTCATTCTCGGAACAAACCCATAGTCAGTGAGAAAACTACAGTGTAAAAAGACCACTTGATTGTGACAATTATGGCTGACCAAGCAAATGTTATCATTTAAAATAAAGAAAACTTCCAGTTCAATATACATTTTATACCAATTATGACATTGGCCAACACAGAAAATAATTATAAGGTTGATTTTCTCAAAATTGACTGTTACAATTGGATACTGTTTTAAGCTTCACTCTACTTTGTCTGAAAATAAAAGTCCTAAATGATGTAATAGAAACATATTTAATTTTTAGTTTTACAAGGATATATATATATATATATATACATATATTATAATATCTTTTTATCGATGGTCAATCAATTTAAGTTTAACTAATATATACATACACATTTTATACATGTGTATGCTTTGATTTTTTTTCTATTGAAGCCAAATTTATATCCTATTAGATAGATAGATAATATCACAGCAGTATTCCTAGTTTGTCTGCAAGTACTGCATAAATCATGGATTATTATTTTACTGAGTCAGCCTTAATCTTTATATTATAATTGTTAAAACAGATTAAGATGTGCATTATACAATTGAGGATGCATCAAGATTAAAAAATGGTACATGTATAAATTAATAAAGAATCAATAACAATCAGAAACTGTGCATTTTTTTCAGTATTGTGTGGAAGGATTTGAAGTAATTATGTGTTTTTGAAAAATGATTTATGTGAATTTGAATAAATATATAAAATTTAGTGATTTTCTCAGACAAAACTGTTAATTACATACTAAAGTATTCAGAATGTATTATTGTAATTTTCATTCGAATTTTTTAGTACAAAAAGCACTTTTCCCTGGCATTTGTATTTATAGTAATTGCATATTTTATAATTCTGACAGCATTTATAAACTGTGTTCATGCAAGCATGAAACCGGTTTCATTTTTGAGTATTTAAACAAGAGGGCCATGATGGCCCTGTATCGCTCCACTGCTGAAAAAAGTCTGAAACAAATTTCTCTGCATGTGCAAATACTTAAATATAGGCCCTATTTAAGCACATGTACACTTTTGTGACCTTCTGGGCTGGGTCAAATTTAACCCCAGGGGCATAATTTGAGCAAATTTTGTAGAGGACTACTATATCTCACTACATACAAAATGTGGTAGCCCTAGGTCCTAGAGTTAAGGACAAGAATATTTTTAAAGTTTTCACAAAATAAGCAAGATATAAGCGTATATAATGTTCAATTTTGTGACATGCAGGTCAGGATCAAATTTGACCCAAAGGGCATAATTTGAACAAACTTGGTAGAGGACTATAAGATGTTACTGCATACCAAATTTGGTAGCCATAGTCCAAATGGTTTTCGAAAAGAAGATTTTTAAAGATTTCACAAAATAGGCGCTTTAAAAGCGTTTATTCAATTTTGTGACCCCCCGGGGCAGGGTCAAAGTTGACCCCAGAGGCATTATTTGAACAAATTTGGTAGAGGTTTATTAGATGTCACTACATACCAAATTTGGTAGCCCTAGGCCCAATGGTTATTGACAACAAGATTTTTAAAGTTTTCACAAAATAGGCCCCATATAAGTGTATGTTCAGTTTTGTGACCCCGGGCAGGGTCAAATTTGACCCAAGGGGCATAATTTGAACAAACTTGGTAGAGAACTATAACATGTCACTACATACCAAATTTGGTAGCCCTATGCCTTATGGTTAAGGACAAGAAGAGTTTTTAAATATTCACAAAATAGGCACTATATAAGCATATAATTGATATTGTGGCCCCCGGGGCAGGGTCAAATTTGACCCCTGGGCCATAATTTGAACAAACTAAGTAGAGGACTATACAATGTCACTACATACCAAATTGTGTAGCCCTAGGCCTAATGGTTATGGACAAGATTTTTTTTTAAGTTATCACAAAATAGGCATTATATAAGCATATGTTCAATTTTGTGACCCCCGGGGCAGGGTCAAATTTGACCCAAGGGATTAAATTTGAACAAATTTGGTAGAGGACTATTAGATGTCACTATATACCAAATTTGATAGCCCTACGCCGGATTTTTATGGACAAGAATTTTTTTGAAGTTTTCACAAAATAGGCCTTATATAAGCATATGTTCAATTTTGTGACCCTCGGGGCAGGGTCAAACTTGACCCCAGGGGCATAATTTGAACAAACTTGGTAGAGGACTATAAGATGCCACTACATACCAAATTTGGTAGCCCTAGGCCCAATGGTTATGGACGAGAAGATTTGTAAAGTTTTCACAAAATATACCCTATATAAGTATATGTTCAATTTTGTGACCCCCGGGGCAGGGTCAAATTTGACCCCAGGGGTATAATTTGAACAAATTTGGTAGAGGACTATTAGATGTGTCTACATACCAAATTTGATAGCCCTAGGCCCAATGGTTATGGACGGGAGATTTTGAAAGTTTTCACAAAATAGGCCTTATTTAAGCAAATTTTCAATTTTGTGACCCCCAGGGCAGAGTCAAATTTGACCCCAGGGGCATAATTTGACCAAATTTGAAAGAGGTTCACCCCAGGAACATTCCTAAGAAATTTCATCAGAATTGGACCAGTAGTTTAGGAGAAGGTGTTTAAAGGAAAAGTTTATGCATGGATGCACGATGGACACAGGACCTTTGGCCAGTGGAGCTAAAAATCAAATTAAACATTTAGTTTTGATGTAAAATCAGTTTTTATATGCAAGTGTTTATTTCACTTATAAATTAAAACAGCATATTATTCATTATTGAAAAGATTATTCCAAGCTTGATGTCATATTTCAACTTTGCATAGTGTAGTTAATTGAACATTGTATTGAACTGTATGGGCAGCTATATTTTTTAATTTATGTATGTTGTATTATACAAAATGCATTATTTCTACCACAAGTAGACCATATAAGGCCTACTGCTACTAAATAGGCACTGGTATGAATTTGACACTGTTTTTGATGCTCATACAAAACTTTAATTATTACTACACTTTAGTATACATGTATTAAATATTTTCAAGTTTTTGTTCAACATTTTTTGCAAAAGAAAAGAGTGTCTTAATGCATTTGAAAATATACTTAAAACAAACTAAAAATGCATTTTAACATACCTTTTTCCTTGTAAAGTGTATTTGGGATGATAAAAAATACACTTGAAGAGTATTAATGCTGGAAAAATGCAGAAAAAAATACATTTGTTTCTGTAAGAAGTGTGTCTTGTCTGCATTTTTAAGTGTATTAAATGCACATCAAATGCAGATAAATACAATGCCAATACTGTTACATGTATTGTAATGGAAATAAAATGCACTTGTTCTTGTAATTAAATGCTTTAGTGAATTGAAATAACCTTTTATAACGTTTTAACAATTAATACCTTTTTATATAAATTTTCTTTTGAAATGTGACACTTAAATGATTTTTGCACCACTAGTAAGAGGTATAATTTGTGCTCATAATGCTTTATCATTACACTATATAATATCATTTGTTGTATAAAAATTGCCTGTAAAATTCATGTGAAAGCTCAAGAGATCAATAGCAGCGTGATTTACCCTGCTCCTTTTTACATGACTTGATGGTATTTAGTCCCCAATTCTACATGGCTAAGGGAAAATTAATGTGCAGATTTGACAAATAAGTCTTAACTGGGATCCAATAGGCAGACTTTCATATTACTTGTATTTAATTTAAATCATGATCTGAATTGCTCTTTGGCAAATCTTTGTTGGTCACAGTATTCAACTGAATTTTGTTCAATTTGTAGTGATTATATTTTCTATATTTATCAGACAACACCTTTCTTCAAAAGTTTAACATGATTGCTTGGTTAATTTAGAAACAAAATCAATGCATCATAACATAAAATGAAAATATGTGTAATAGTAAAAATGGCAGCAAAAAAGCACTAGATTATCTGCCTTAAATCTGAGACGATATGTTGATGTATTGGAATTTCTCATAAATAATGTGTTCCATAGTTGTATAATTGTATAGTATCATGCATGAGTGGTGTCAATGTCACAATACCAATTAAAGCCTATAATTTACTAATACAATTTGAAGTTTGATGTGTGTTTTTTTCAAGATCTGTTATATATAATTATATATACATGTATATATATATATATATATATTGTTGAAAAGTTAACATGCAATAAGTTTACTGAAAAGTGCCAAATAGTTTTACTGATTTGGTTGGATGCATATATGCAGATATATCATGGTTTGTGCAGAGGACAGTAGCAAAAACAAGAGCTGTCTCCGTAGGATGACATATGCCCCCGATAACCGCTTTCATAGAAGTTATGAGCATTTTTCAAAACCTAAACGCCGACCCTAAGTTCAAGGTCAAAGGGGTCAAAATTTGTGTGTGTATGGGAAGGCCTTGTCCATATACACATGCATACCAAATATGAATGTTACATCTGAAGCGACATAGAAGTTATGAGCATTTTTCAAAACCTAAATGCAAAGTGTGACGGATAGACAGACGGACAGTGCGATCACTATATGCCCTCCTTTGGGGGCATAAAAATGTGTTTCACATTGTTTTGGTAAATTAGTAATGTAGTTATAAGAACAGAATCATCAATTATAAAGTTATTGATTATAAAGTGTTGCTGGCATATTTGATGCATTCTTCTAGCTATAAGAAGGTCCCTGTTTTATCCCCACTGGCACCGAGTGAGGGTTCTCAAAATCTTTAAACAATATAAATAACTACATATAGGGTCAAGAGCCTTGTTGATATGGGGGCTAAACACCTGAAATCAAAGCGACCCAGGATAAAGGCCGAGGCCAAATAAATAAACCAGAGGCCGCATGAGCCTGCTATACTCTGAACAAGTATTGTTTCTTCTCAGAAAACTGGCTTAAGTGTCTTACTAAGCTTTAGACTTTGAGTTTCAGTGCAATCAATCTAAAATAAATTGGTCAAAATAAATAATAATTTGTAAAAAATAAACATTCTGCACAAATTCAATTATTTACTTTACCTGTGTGCATGAATCATTTCAGTCTTGATGGTTAGTGAACTATGTCAAAAGCACCATATCTATGAAACACTTGTATTTTGAATAGTGCAAGGTTCCACAGAAATAATGCTGATGATAATTCTACACGATGATGAATTACTAGATATATTTCTAAATTCCATTTCCACCAACAATTCGGTTATTCCACTACCAGTTCACATGCTTCATACACAGTTGAAAATAACACTATTCCACTCAACAACCGTGACAAATGTACTCATTTTTTCAACTTTTCGCAATTAAAATTGTCTTCTACTGTTATTGTTGTTGTTGTACTTTTGAAAGTAGTTCGAAAGATGGCGACTATTAACCCAGAGATTGATTTATGAAATAAATCGTCTGCTGATCCAGAGTGGCCATTGTATGTGACCGTTCATGTTCATGCATATTTTCCGCAAATATCGCACAAGTAACGGTCCAATGATTTCGCACATTCGCCTGCCAGGTTTAATGGCCGTTTTATTAGCTTGTGTATTGTGCAAACAGATTAATGCAAATAGGTTGATTTCAAATAAAAATGCAATTTAGACCAATTTAGAGCAATTAATTATGGGGAAAATCTGGATATTCGAAAAATTGGAGTCACACAAATATTAATTTGGCTTATAAAAAAGGGTATCCGAAAACTTAAAATGCCCGAAAATTACGGTACTCACGTAGGTCACAGGCGGCGCCAGTCCAGCCGTCACAGCAACTCGTAATCGTCTCCTCGCGCTCTCTGTAAACAGGAAGTGAACGAAGAGTGCCCAATGGTTGCCTTAACAGTTTGGTATAGCACTCAAAAGGGGGGCCTTATGCATCTGTATAAAATGTTGTTCCATATGAGCCTGTGCAGTCCACACACGCTTATCAGGAACGCTCTTTCTGCTTTATGATATATTTTGTTTCAAGGAAGTCAATTCTTAGCGAATATCAATATTTGGCGGAAAGAGTCGTCCCTGATTAGCCTGTGAGCACTGTATCGACACTTTACGATCACGTATTTAGTCCCGTTTTTCTAGAGCGCGGCTTTTATATACATTCGCAAATAAATAAGACCAGCTCTTTATAAAGACGAAGTGAATGCTGAGGAGACACCTTAGCCATTGAGTTAAGTATATAACACTCGCCAATAAATTAGACCTGCTCTCTATAAACATGGAGTGAACGCTAAGTGGACATCTTAGCCGTTGAGTAGAATATAAAACACTCGCAAATAATGCAGCATGCACTCCAAAATAGGCAGTGAATCATAGATTAGTGTGTAGTTAATAGACTCTTGCAAATAGATACAACATGTTTTCTACAAACAGAAGTTAAGCCAGTTTTGTGTAATGCATATACAATTCCAAATGAATGTAACATGCTGTACAAAGAGTTTGAACGTACAATATATACCTTAACTATTTTGTATAGTATGAATTCAGTCAAAAGATGACACCTCGTTAGTTGCGTGCGGTTTACTCTTACCTGCTATAGACGCAGCGAGGGGTGGAGCTGTTTTTGGCCATGGCCGCCTGCATAAACTGTGACACCTCTGTATCGGACATGTCCGCCAGGCCTGAACCTTTCTTGTCTAACGTGTAACCTGTACGTGGATTCAGACGTAGATAAGTGTTGTCTTAGGATAGTATTCAAAAAGTATCATAACCCATTTATGCCTAGTGGACTCTCCCATCCTTTTAAAGTGGATCAATTTATTTCCAAAATTATGGATGTCTAGTACATTTATTTCTATATTTAGAATATTACTTACATAAATTCCTTTAAGCAAACAGCGAAGACCCTGATGAAACGCCGCATCATGCGGCGTATCATCTCGGTCTACACTGATTGCCAAGGCCTTTTTTTCTAGACGCTAGGCATACATGGGTTAACCCTTTACCACTTTTATACGTATTTTGACGCATGTCCTTTTTTCTCTTGGAAAGTTTAATTTAATTAAAGACATTTCCTTCTAGATTCAAGTTTTAAAGACTTTATTTTATAACTCTTAGATACTGATGAGCAGCAAACAGCATACAACTTGAACAGACTGCGAGTTACTTTGTATTTAGCCATTCTGATAGGGAAATGGATAAATAATGTGTTACAGTGTTAGTTAAGTGCATTTTTTTACATGCATTTGATGTCTAAATTTGAGTGTCATTCTGTGAAACTTTGCGTTATACAATTGCGTAGAACGTCGTTATAGATTCAAGTCTGTGCATTCCGTACAGGCTAATCAGAGAAGAAACTTTTATGAATTTTCCGTTCGAAGGAAGACTTTTCTTTACGAAAATGCAGTTAAGACTAAACGTTTGGTTCCTGATTAGCCTGTGTGGACTGCACAGACTTATATGGAGCGACATTTTACGCATGCGCATTTGCCCCGTTTTTCAAGATCAAGGCTTTTATTTATGTTACTATATGTGTCAGTAAAGTGCATTATTGGATCATACATGTATAACATGTCTTTATTTAATAAACATCAGGAGTCAAGTTTATTTAACATCACACGACAAATCTCAAGTTACGATACACTTTTTGATAAAGCATACTCGCGATTTTTCTCAATTTTATAGAACCATATTTATCATGAACGTATTTTTGCTGTTTGACGTAAATCAAGTCTTTAGTTGGTCGTAGTTACTTTCTAACGGCAGGGTCATTGATTTAACATTGATATAACTCTGAAAAAAGACTAAAATAATATAAAAGCATAATATTTAGCAAAGATAACAAATTGACGCATGTGTGCACATTATTTTAGAATATAGACAAATTATAAAATCAATAATACATATATTTTATTCGGAAAGTGGACTTTGCTTAGCAACCAAAACGTGCGCATGCGTACCGGTAACCATCATCTGCGTGAATTCCGCGCAGGCCGCTTTCCATGTCGTCTGCACCGTCCGGGTCGTCTGGCATTTCCTGGTGGGGAAAAAACAGGGGGCATGTGACAGTCACATCTCGCAGTTAAAAACATAGGTCACGTGACAGTCACATCTCGCAGTTAAAAACAGAGGTCACGTTACAGTCACATCTCGCAGTTAAAAATATTGGTGACGTGACAGTCCCATCTCGCAGTTAAAAACAGTGGTCTCGTGACAGTCACATCTCGCAGTTTAAAACAATGGTCTCGTGACAGTAACATCTCGCGGTTTAAAATAGAGGTCTCGTGACAGTCACATCTCGCATTTAACAGAGGTCACGTGACAGTCACATCACGCAGTTAAATGGATACATGTCAGAAACATCTTATTGTAACCGTCTTGTTCGGGGAAAACTGTGCTAAATGCATGTGCGTAAAGTGTCGCTCCAGATTAGTCTGTGCAGTCCAAACATGCTTACCAGGGACGACACTTTCCGCTTTTAAGGAATTCTTCGTTTAAAGGAAGTCTCTTCTTAGCGAAAATCCAGTGTAGGCAGCTAGTGTCATCCCTGATTGCAGTCCGCGAAGGCTAATCAGGAACGACACTTTCCGCTTTTAAGCAATTTTTCGTTTAAAAGAAGTCTCTTCTTTGCGAAAGTCCAGTGTAGGCAGCAATTGTCGTCCCCGATTGCAGTCCGCACAGGCTAATCAGGGACGACACTTTCCGCGTATGTATTTAGCCCAGTTGCCCCAGAACGAGGCTTATAACGTGAATCATATCCCGGAATTATAGCGCAATTACATGGTTTATTAGCCAGAAACAGCTCTCAGTTACCGGGTCATGCGCTAGATAGTGGTGATGTAAAAAATCATAATAACAAAGTCAATGTATCAAACACATCTAAATAAGCCATAGCAAAATCTATAGCGCCAGCATTATTTTGTCATCTGCATAGTAAGTTCACACTAACAGGTTTCGTGATGTACTCTAGATAATCTCATCGGCCACGTCCGGCTAGCGGACGGTTTCAGATCTTCGGCTTTTCGAGCAGTTACGATTGGGTCGTGTGCAGAAATAATTAAAAAAATTGGCTGGTTTATATTTGATATAAATTTCTAATAGAGAGAATGAAAGACTTACAGCAATACGAGAGTCATTTTCAATAAACATCGCAAGGTCATCGAAACCAGAATTCGAATTATTTTATTATGCACGAGTCCTTAACCTTTAGCTTAAACACAAATAATATTGTCCATATTGCAGATACATGTACGTTTCTATTAAAGTGTCTTAGCCGCGCTTTTTGATAATTTGGTTAAAATCATGTGGGTAAAGTGTTGTCCCAGAATAGACTCACCAGTCCGCACAGGATAATTAGACTTTCATTTTTTTATTCAAAGGAAGTCTCTTTTTAGCGAAAGTGAAGGCGGGAAGTGTCGTCCTTGATTAACCTGTGCAGACTGCAAAGGCTATTAGAAGACAACACTCTACGCATATGCAGTAAGCCCGCTATTAGAAGACAACACTCGACGCATATGCAGTAAGCCCGCTATTAGAAGACAACACTCTACGCATATGCAGTAAGTCCGCTATTAGAAGACAACACTCGACGCATATGCAGTAAGCCCGCTATTAGAAGACAACACTCGACGCATATGCAGTAAGCCCCAAAAGTAGTTAACTACCTGTCATTGGGTGTGTACATTATGTATGTGAATAAAGAATACAGTGACTCAAGATTATATAACGAAGATAAGTAAACAACAATACTGTGTACAAAATATACAAAGCGCTACAGTGGATTGGTCAATAACGGAATAAGAGTGTAACGGATAGGTTTTAAATTTTCGGGATAATAATAATAATATTTGTATAATAATTGTTATTGTTTATTTTTTCACAAACTGTAGTTGATAATGTAATACGTGTATAGTGAATTCATGTTTTTATTGATAGGTGATTAGAATTTACAACTGTTATATTTTTAGAAGAGAAACAATGCCACGGGAGGCAGGCAATGATTCGGTGACGAAACGAAAGTAGCCAACATATGTTTGAATGCATTTGACGTCCTTTTAAAGATAAATGTACTGATATTGGTGTTATACCGATATTTTAGAAGGAACTGTCCTTTAATAAAGTGTCTATGCACAGAAATGCGTATTGTATAAAAAGGCACGGGAAGTGTAAGTTGTGCTTTACTGAATAACGGAAACGTTATTACCAACATTCTCAAGAATTTGTTGTTTCACAAAGTACACCAATCTCCACAACGAGTTGTCGGTCCTTGTTCTCACATACAATCTCTGCCATCACATGAATATCCTACCAGATTTGGTGGGATTTTATTGTATTGGATAAAGTATTATATTATGAAAAGTATTATAATTTTCTTTTATATTTTGAAAATAGTGTATAAGTTAAGGTTCGTAATTAAACAATAATTTAAAAAGTAAAAAAAAGGTAAAATTATTGTACCACGTTGCTAGGCTATCATCACGTGGTTGGTTATGGAGGCAGGGATTTGATCCAGCTACGCTGGTTCCCGTCAAATCTCTGCAAAGTACATATTGACTCAACCGCGCTTGACTTAGGTTCAATAGCAATTGAAAACTGACTAAAAACTACCAGTTGGGTAGTAGAAATTTCAATTTGTTAGATTAATTTTTTATCACTTGGCTACAATCCAAAATATCTGAATAAGTCATTTATGGCTCGTTTGGCTTAATTATAGCGATCACCTCGATATTTGTATTTATTTGTGTTATTAATTAATCACCAATAGATGACAGTTTTATTCAGATAAGTGTTTTTATTCCCATCAAAAGACGGAGTGATACAGTTTTGGCCTTGTCCGTCCGTCAGTCTGTCCGTCCGTACGTGCGCTGTCATTCACACACTAAAAAGACCTGTATCTAAGAAGCTATAAAGGATTTCAACATGAAACTTCATAGATGTATAGATATTAACAAGGAGAAGGCGGGGATGTAAATTTATCGAATTTGCTTGTTTTAAAAATGAAATGTTTACCTATATGCGTAAAGTAAACACACTCGATTATACAATTTTTCGTCTTTAACTTAAACTTATTCGATACGTTCTTCTTGTCAAATTGTTTTGTGATTATATCCACAAGTGTTAAAATAATTTGTAGAAAAGAAACACATTCAAAGCACTTCATATTTAACTTGGAAGCTTTAAATGATTTTAAATATAAAAATTTTTAACGAAAGGTTTCTAGATGGCTGAAAAAATGTTTTATATTTCCTAACGGAAAAAGTAAAGTAAAATACTCTCAAAGAAAAATATGCAATTAAAAAGACTCGGGTGCCGAATCAGGGTTAATGTATCTAGTCTTTATATTTTTATCTATTATTTATAGTCATTACATTGTATTCATTTCTTCAAGTAATTCATTGTACACTATTGATCCAATTTTAGAGAAAGATGGGGAGGCAGCGTTGAAACGTAAAAGGTAGGGATAGCCCAGCGAGAGCAAAGCTGCAGCCAATGCCAAACTAATCAAGACAAAAGTATGGTCACGGATACATAACATAGAGGGCATAATTGTTCGACTTAATGCTTAGATGACTTTCAAATGTTTGTTTTCATAACATATTATTCAAGAATATAAAACAAACAGTTGTATTGTTCATTTTTTAAATATTATTTTCGTCCGATTATGAGGTTGTAATTGTTGTTCCATGTGTTGCCATCAGTTTGTTTACGTTGCTACTTGTTTACTGCATTGCATATTTAATAAAAGAATACGGTGATGCTACAAATTGTGAATCAGTAAACGATGACTTTGTTTATCTACCCAAGTGACATTCTTCAACTTTCATTGTGTTTGTTTGATATGCAACGTTGTTGTTTTTTTGTGATTTGACATATCAACATAGCTTTTACTGGTATATGATTTTTTGTTAAGTTAAATTATGTTTATGCAACATTTTCTCTGTGATTTATATTACTTTTATGGCAATATTTTCTCTCTATATACCTAAATGATTTCACAAATCGTGTCTTTTTATCAAATTTATTTATTATATAAATTTCCATGGCACGTCTAAGTCACTTCAGGGTAAAATACATGTTGATGACGACGCGATATAATATAGTTCAATTCCAAAATGTTATCATACGGTCAGCTTTACTGCGCAATGACCATTTTGAGATGGCTTGAGACAGCCCCTGGCACTCGGAGATTGCTTGAGACAATCCCTGGCACGCGATACCGGTTGTTAATTAAAGACCAAGGATATCCGGTATGGCGAATTAGTAGTACCATAAAACTTTACCTGTCAACGATTATTGTTATTATGGAAACTAAAAAAGCGAGTAGACAATACAGTTTTCTTTCAATGTATAGTAGTTGATATGTGGAATTCGAGATTCATACGTTGAAATGAGACACCGTAGCGCGGCGGTCCGTGGTCCACGGTTCACATATAAGCCTCGTTCTGAAGAAAGTGGACTTAATGCATGTGTGTAGTCCGCACAGGCTTATAAGGGAATAAATTTTCCGCTTTTATGTTACTCTTTTGTTTGAAAGAAGTCTCTTTTTAGCAAAAATCCAGTCTAGGCGGAAATGTTCGTTCCTGTGAGGACTGCAAAGGATAATCTGGGACGAATTTCACGCACATGCCTTAAGCCCTGTTTACCAGAACGAGGCTGTTTACCAGAACGAGGCTGTTTACCAGAACGAAGCTGTTTTCCCAGAACATTGCTCATATTGTCATGACAACGCGGCCGCAAATTTAAGCAAGAAGTCACCTACCAAACAGTCGACCAGTGTTATCTGCCGCGAGTGTCTTGGCAACAGACAACCGACCGCAACGTTATCTAGATTACTGTTAATGAAAAACTTAAATTTCAATATACATGTACATTACAACGCACCTGTTTTTATTAAACAGAACGATTGCATGTATGAACAGCTTCATCGGTTTCAAATAATACGCCTCGATATGGGAAAACTGGGCTTCATTAATGTGCGACACGTTCCGGTTACAATATACTAAATCATTTTGGTGTTCAATGCTATACCCTCTAAAAATGGAACGTCATTTATTTGAAGACACAATTCTCTGTATGTGCACTTGCCATGACTTTATTTTTGAATATTTCTGTGTGCATGTGGTAGGGAAAACATTGTTGTATACTACAAATTCAGTGTTTTGCTTATAGGTTGGAGACTACATGAGATTTTGACAGGTGGCGGGAAACCCTCATCAACTGGAGATCAGCCGGTAAAAAGGTGGCCTTTAAACAGTGACCGTTGATTCGCGTCGAGTTCTTTCTTACATACTGCATGGCCTATCTTTTTTATTGTTTAAATCCATTCGGCTTGGCATGCTCTTTAAGAAAAGGTATGGGTATGGGGTTGTCTACGCGCAAAAGTTTGACTTTATTTTTCGTTGAAGTTGTTGATTTTACATTGAATTTGTTAAGGAAATCTTTTGGTATATTGTAACC
Source organism: Dreissena polymorpha (assembly GCF_020536995.1). NCBI lineage: Eukaryota > Metazoa > Mollusca > Bivalvia > Myida > Dreissenidae > Dreissena > Dreissena polymorpha. The sequence continues at coordinate 27,635,913 of NC_068358.1, read as the reverse complement.
TAAACTAACTTTAGGTAAAAATGAAATATCATCTGCAAGTGCAAAATATGACTGGGAAAGCTGATTTTTGGTCATTTCTTAGCAAAAGAGAAGATTATAAGTGCATTAAATGCATGAATTCAGATGATTTGACCCAAAATAGTTGTTTTTCAAGTTGACCCTCCACCCTTATATAGCCGAATAAGGGCTAAATTGCTTTCCAACTTAAATTCAAAGGCATATTGGTTGACCGTGTAGCATTAATGTGCTACATGAAGTCAGAATTCAACGCCTGGGTCTCCGTGATCCAGTAACGCAACAATAGCTTGTGCGTAAAGCATGAACATTCAAACAGAGCCCCATTTCACCTACATGGAATGGCGGACATTTTTACAGTTTGGACAGTGCAGCAGATGCTTAGCTGAGCCAGCCTTCATATTTAGTACAATCATGAATATAACAAGCTTTATCACTTCATATTATTCATAGAAGTACACTTAAAATACATAAATGCATGTGTTTTTTTCATTTTATATCTATTTCAATTGGGTATTTTGACTTTTTCAGGTAGAGGAATGTCTGCGACTAAGCCGAGGGCTACTGCATAAGGGTTATTGATGGCAAAACAGGTAATAATACTAAATTATTATCATGTACACAAGCAAATAAGCATATTAATGATGCTTAAGGTGTGAAATACTGCCATAATCAGGTTTGTGGTCACTCAAACCCTTGCCGTTGTGCAATTCCCCGTTCAGTTTGAATCTATAGTTCCGCATCCCGACACGTAAAGCTCGTGCTTTGCTGGCAGCGGAAGTTGGCACTTAACAGGTTTATCCTTGTTCCTGAGCATGTATGCAGTACAGCTGAGTTGATATGCTACTTGTAACCCTACAATTAGCTTGTGTTTGGTATTGTTTCCTCACAATATGCTTACAGTCATGGTCCCGGCTTGAAAGGATGTGGCGTCCGACTTAAACATAGGATTGTTGTAGCAAGTGTCCCCTTCATCATTTACCTAAGAGGGATCTTTTTGCCAAAATTTGGCACTTTCAGCAACCAGTTTTGTTTTTTATCTGGTACATGCTTCTCTCGTTCAGTGATGTAAGGGAAGTATTGACCTTATTTGCTTGTCTTTGCATACAAAGGTGACATGGATCGATGATATTTGTTGTGTTGAGAATTCTGCGTGAAGCTGTGTGCCCAGAAGAAGTACTAGAAACCCCTTTTAGGAAGCCTACATTGATCCGAGCTCCTTTCTGGCCCTGCTAGTACATGGAACCTCATTGCTAAGCTTATAATGCTTGCCTACATATATGTATCTTGTTCATTTTAACCTTTCCTTCCGGTCTAAACCCCCAACATGAGCATTTTTTTCTTTCGCTCGGTTATGAACCTCCATTTTCACCTGATTGCCACCATAAAAATAGTCAAAAGTACTTATTTTTTGCCCAAAATATAAAATTTTGTATTCTCTTGAACCTCTAAATGAGAGCTGGCAGTGCATATTGACCATCTGCTGCAGTTTAAAGGCACCCATGACATCATATGTTAGAATATATCATTGGCTGCTGGTAAATAAAGGGGCTCCGAGCGACAAGGCGCTTTCAAGATTTCACACTTTTATTGTTGCGCAACAAAAAGTTATTGGAAGCTTATTGATTTCTACACTTCAAAGTATCTTTGATCTTTCATTTTTACTAATTTGTTTATTGTTTTGGATGAAATTGGATTTTTTTTGCTTTGAAATTGACATTTTTGGGGTTATTTAAAAAAAAACACACTAAAAAGACATTATCAAAATTGCTTAGAGTGAAAATATCTAACAAATTCATTCTTTCCCCACCCCGCATAAGCCCCAGGTGCCTATCCATTTGGTTTGTTTTGGTATTTTGTTGCAGATATTGAACACAACAGCTTTAAATCTTAAAGGGACATTTAAGCTTTAACAGGCCTAAAATCGCCTTCTTCGCACGGAAAACACCAGCGTGTGAAAATATGATATAAAATGGCCAAATGGACAGATAATCCAGCCAAACTTAATATACATGTATTGGTGCAATACGAATAGGAAGATAATAATATGCAAGAAAAACACATTTTAATCAGAATATATTTCTCCTTTAGGTTACAATATACTAAATCATCTTGGTGTTCAATGCTATACCCTCTAAAAAATGCAACGTCATTTATTTGAAGACACAATTCTCTGTATGTGCACTTGCCATGACTTTATTTTTGAATATTTCTGTGTGCATGTGGTAGGGAAAACATTGTTGTATACTACAAATTCAGTGTTTTGCTTATAGGTTGGAGACTACATGAGATTTTGACAGATGGCGGGAAACCCTCATCAACTGGAGATCAGCCGGTAAAAAGGTGGCCTTTAAACAGTGACCGTTGATTCGCGTCGAGTTCTTTCTTACATACTGCATGACCTATCTTTTTTATTGTTTAAATCCATTCGGCTTGGCATGCTCTTTACGAAAAGGTATGGGTATGGGGTTGTCTACGCGCAAAAGTTTGACTTTATTTTTCGTTGAAGTTGTTGATTTTACATTGAATTTGTTAAGGAAATCTTTTGATATACTGTAACCTTCCGCCTAAACTGGATTGTAGCTACGAAGAGACTACCTTAAAATAAAAAATACCCCACACACGGAAAGTGGTGTTTGTCACTGATTAGCCTGTGCCACCGTTAGACGGGTATATTTACATTGGCCTATTTACATGTTCTCACTACGATGTATTTCGACATTTACATCACGTTTTCCTAAAGTTGCATAAAGATATTCTTGAACTCATGTCTTGTTGATTTCGAATTGTTTTTTTTTATGTTTTGGAACTCGTTATAAGATAAACTAGTTTCACATGTGTTAATAATTCACATTGTTTTATTTGCTATAAGCGCTGACGCGTTAGTTGTGTGTTCAAAGTATACATTTATTTATTTATTTTTGTATTTATTTATTTATGTATTCTTTAAAGGGTAACATTTGTGTACTGATGTACATGGATCTGTAAGTGGAATTGGGTTAATCAATCGCGGCGGACCACCTCGACATCCACGGCGACCCGCGGTGATGCCTTACCGCGGCGTGTTTGAAGCGTCGTGATAACACCGCTGGATTTAACTAATGAACCCCGTTCTAGTAAAACTGGGCTAAATGCATGGGCGCAAAATAACTTTATAGATTAGCCTGTGCAGTTCGCATAGGCTAATCACGGCGACTAATTTTCGTTGGTACTTTTCGTTGAAAGGAAGTCTCTTCTTATTGTCTCTTCTTGGGGACTGCACAGGCTTAACTGGGACGTCACTTTACTTTACGCTTTACTTTACGCACTGGCATAAAAGGGGCCTTTTCACAGACTTTGGCATGTATTGAAGTTTGTCATTAAATGCTCTATATTGATAAATGTAAACATTTGATATACAAAGCTCCAGTTAAATAAACTCCAGTAAACAAATATAATATTAAAGAATTAAATAAAAAGTAACCCTCAACTGGGTTCGAACCACTGACCCCTGGAGCCCTGGAGCCCTAGACCACTCGTCCATCCGTGCTCATACAATGAGTGATGTATTTTATACTCTATATAAGGAATCCTCGTAGTATCACCAAATATAACGGCAACAGAACTCTCCAAATTATTCAATCGTTTCGCGTTGCAACGCTTTATAATTTTCAGGGCTTTAAATTGTCAAATGATGCATATAATTATACATTTTAAATCATGGTTAATGATCAGCATTACTGTTTCCTCATAAAATAACGTAACTACACCGAAAATTTGCGAATTGTAAAACATTTTTTTTATTTTGTCAATTTACCAAACCGTGATTAGCACCGAACAAGGGCAGAAGTTCGCCCGCATTGAAGCTCGAACCAGTATCCTTTAGATGACAAAGTTACAATGCAACTTTGGGCCGTTTTATCATTATTTACGATTTTTATACAATCGTCAATTATGTATCGAGATTAATGCAGTCGTTTACGATTTTACATAAATTCCGTTTCATCAACGAAATCGTAAAGACACCATTCATAAAATACGACCGCCATTACGTATATTTACGGGTGCTCTTACCCAGTCGTATATTTATGTATGACATTTTTATAATTTAATTTACGTTTGCTTGATGAAACGCGATTTCACTGAACCATTGTAATCTATCTAAATCGTAATTTACGACCTGTCGTAAATCGTTGATGGAAATCATTATGATTCGTGGAAAATGAGTTATCATCGCTTAAGTACGGTGGCATAGAGGTGACATTCACTCCTTCCTTTTTTAATTGCACTCCTCTTTTATTGAGTTTTGCACTCCTCTTTTTTCTACCTCGTGGCCTCGACTTCGTTACTCGAGACCACGACATAGCTAACTCGTGTGCCACGAAATAGAAAGTCGTGGCCACGAGATTGTAAAAAGAGGAATGCAATTTAAAAAAGGAGGAATGAATGTTACCTCTATGCCACCGTACTTAAGAGGGTTGACAGATCGCCGAATTTAAGACAGACACATCGGAAAATAACTGACGCAATGTTCTGATTTTTTTTCGAAAAGTTAAAATTTATAGAATGTGTGTGTCCACAAAAAGTCAGTTTTTGAAAAACACAAACGAGCTTTAAGGCCAACGAATAGATATTATTTTACGGTAATAAGCACTTGGTTATCAGGTTTGTAATAAGTATTTGCAAGCGCGTGTGATACTTTAAATAACCGATCCACGCGTTATATACAATTTAACAAAATCGTTTCGCGTTAGTAAGGCGTTATAATTTTGTCAATTTCAAATGATAGTTATTAAGTTCGGTTTACGGCATAAGTGTTATTTCGCTGCCTGATGTTCTCATTTTCTTTTATCTTCTTAATGCGTGACAAAAAGTTGGAAACCCGTCATTTAAATAATCGGCTAACAAGTCTATGGGAGTGCAGTTTATGCACATGCATTTAGCCCCTTTATCCAAGAACGATACTCAAATGTTTCGACAAAATTTAAAAGGGGGTTAGACACAGTACATTATAACATTCTATATCAAATTCTCACATGTTTCTTTAGTGTCACTGTTCTATAGTTTGGATATTGATATTCCAACTTTAAACCGTCCACTTACCTGTAACGTGTACGGAATTGGCGCTTATAAATTGCACATACCGTTCAAATGTGTTTACAAACGTTACAAAAGTGAACACAAAGGTAATTATTCAAGAATGCACATAACAATGTATAACCGTGAACACCGACCTTTTAAGTGTGCACAGAACCGTCAAAGTATAAACTATAAAAACAAAACAAAATTCAAACCGTTCAAACATTTCACACATAGACATAAAACTTTTTAAATGATAGACCTGAACAACCCGACATTTAAACAAACTTTTATTTTTTTACATACATATACCTGTCAAACGGGTACTTAAAGGGATCTTTTCACGCTTTGGTAAATTGACAAAATTGAAAAAAGTTGTTTCAGATTCGTAAGTTTTCGTTTTAGTTATGATATTTGTGAGGAAACAGTAATACTGAACATTAACCATGCTCTAATATAGCCATTATATGCATCTTTTGACGATTTTAAAACCTAAAAATTATAAAGCGTTGCAACGCGAAACGATTGAATAATTTGGAGAGTTCTGTTTTTGTCGTTAAATTTTGTGAAACTACGAAGATTGCTTATATAAGGTATAAAATACGTCTTGAATGTGTATTCGGCGGAATAGCTCAGTAGGCTAAAGCGTTTTTACTTCAGGACTCTGGCAGGACTCCAGGGGTCACTGGTTCGAAACCTGCTCCGGGCAATGTTCTTTTCCTTTTTTTATTTTTTTTCTTGATTTTTTAATGGAGCTTTTACGATCTAATGTTTACATTTATCAATATAAAGCATTTAATGAATACGTTAAAAAAATGCCAAAATCTATGAAAAGGCCCCTTTAAGTTTTTAAAATACACAGGCTATCGAAATCCATAATTTTGTCTTTTTGAATTGTAAGTTATTGGTTTAAGAAAGGTTTTGCAAATTATTGCCAATTGGGTGAATGTTGATGAAGAAAACCACATTCTTTATTAAATTGTAACGATATAATTGAATTCATCTTGTGTTTGACGATGTTTACTATATTAAGCGTGCTCTGTGAAAAAGGGTTTTGATGCATGTGCGTAACGTGTCTTCCCAGATTAGAAATGGCTTATCAGGGACGACACTTTCCGCTTTATGTTATTTTTACAGAAAGTCTCTTCTTAGCAAAATCCAGTTTAGGCGGATAGTGCCGTCCCTGATTAGTCTGTGCGGATTGCACAGGCAAATCTGGGACGACACTTTACGCACAGGTATTAAAAAAACCCGTTTAACAGCGTTGGTCTTTTTTCGATGTGTTTGTGTTCAATTCGTGGAACGTTCAACCATCGAAGTCAACTAAAATTAATGTTTTAAGATAAATTATAATTTAGTATTAATTTTACACTAGTGTATAACTTTATCAGAGCCATAATCTTATAATGAACATGCTGGCAATATAACACACATGATAGATTACGGTATAACTTGCAGGAAATTGACAAAACAAGATAGACTACGGTATAACTTGCAGAAAAATGACAACACAATATATGTTACGGTATAACAGGCAGTCAATCGACAACACAAGACAGACTACGGTATAACAGGCAGTCAATAGACAATACAAGACAGACTACGGTATAACTTGCAGGAAATTGACAACACAAGATAGACAACGGTATAACAGGCAGTCAATAGACAGTACAAGACAGACTACGGTATAACTTGCAGGAAATTGACAACACAAGATAAATTACGGCACAACAGGCAGTCAATAGACAGTACAAGACAGACTACGGTATAACTTGCAGGAAATTGACAACACCAGGGATATACTACGTTATAACAGACAGAAACAACACCGTAAAGGATGGACTACGGTCTATACAGGCAGGAAATAGACAACAAATGATGGACTTCGGTATAACATGCAGGAAACAGATCACACAAGAAAGACTACGGTATTACTTGCAGGAAAGATACCACACAAAGGATATACAACGTTATAACAGGCAGGCATTATACCGAAAATGATTACGGTAAAGGCAAACAGGCAATAGGCCACACACGATCGACCACGGTATAAACATATCCAACAAACCTATGTACATATATAACATAAATTCATAGATACGTGCATAATGCACATTTAAAATAGCAAACTCATTAGGAAAATCATACAAGCATGTGCAAACGTTCGCTTCATTACGAAAACTACACATAAAAGGCTCGACAACAATGGCATTGAAGGACAATAAATGTATAGCAGCTGCCAATAATTGTGTAAAAATCCAAATACGCGAGAAGAATCTATAAACTGAACTAAATCATACTTGCGCTATGTTTTTAATCTGCATTTAAAGTGAATTATACAAAATGCAATCAGTTCATAAGCTATGTTATATATATATATATATATATATATATATATATATATATATATATATATATATATATATATATATATATATATATATATATATATATATATATATATATATATATATATATATATATATATATATATATATATATATATATATATATATATATGTGCAACTTATATACTGAAAGTCTATATACATGCGTACATCTAAGTACGTACAAGTTAGCTTCAAGAAAAATGTTAATCGAGACAACATTTTAGCATTCGTATATCTAAATGTCGAAAACTAAGGCGTTCTTTTTTAACTTTCGATATTTGGGATTCAAGTGCGAGCATACGATACGAAGAATAAAAAAATACGATTCGAAAACGAACGGTTGTGATGTCAGATTGCGAAATTAATATCGCGATCTCGAGTTGTAATCTAGTGTTTCCTTGTTGTGTTTTTGTCGTGTCGCCCTTTATTCAGATATTCAGAGATCGAAACAAATGAAACAAGATTCAAGCTTGGGGAATAAGTCGCACGATCTTGCATCGTAACATCGCAATTACGAATGGTATTCTCGTAACCTCATATCGTTAAATCGCATCGTTATCTCGCGATGCATCCTTGCAACCTTTCATCGAAATCATGCATTGTATTCACGCAACTACGCATCGTTATCTCGTGTTCTCGCATCGGAGCCTAACATCGTGATCTCGAAACATCCCATATCACTCTCGTATTGTTTTATCGCAATCTCGCGTCGTGTTTCGATCGATTTTTTCGCACGATATTCCAGCATTATCTCACTCGTAACGTAGAGATTGAGATCGAAAAACAAGCCATCTCAACGAAGCATCGTAATACACGTCATTAAGACTGCATTGATGACGTCATTAATGCAACGTATGGGCAGATTTAGAGCGTAATAGCAGGTTAATGTTATCTAGGGTGGTATTCCACAAACATATTTTAAATAATTTCACTTAAGTTCAAAATTACAATCTTTTGAATCTCTTTACTAAATAAGGAAACGCATGTTTTTTTTTTGGTATTCCTAAAATAACATTCGCATAATGATGTTATTTTAATGAATATCTTGATGCCAATCTATTGCAATATGAAATGAAACACTTAAGAAAATTTCACAATTTAAGGATAAGAATAAAATTTAACTTAAGATTCTTCTGGAATACGACCCCTGGGCTCGTATTCACCAACTAATCATAAGACTTCAAAATATGAAAAATGGACTTAAAACCAAAAAATATTTTTGACTTTGAATATGTTCATGCTATAAATGGTTCTTATGGCGGAAAAGAGTCCTCTATACAAAAACGTAATTAAAAGTGTTTTTATTATTATCAATGGTTCTTATGGCGGCAAAAAGTCCTAAATTCAGACAACACAATTTGAAGATGGTTAATGCCAAGTTTGACTTGGCTTGGTGAGCACGAGCCCTGGTCCATTATACCTCTCTCCATGCCATCCCACTGCTCCCTTCCCCCCCCCCCCCCCGCTTTAACAGGAAGTATGATAATGGTTTGAAATCTAAAGCACATTTGCACATTCTAGTATCAGATGGCAAATGGAGACACTCTACTGAAAAACACGCTTATGATTATAAGATTTTGAAATTAATTGAATTTAGCAAATTATCAGATTACTGTTATCATACTAACAGTTTTAGCAGCACTTTGTATCGGTTTGATGACATAAATGTCTTGACATAGGATACTTTGTTATGGATATGAAATAGGGACCATGTATGCCCTTAATGTTGATGCGTATTCACCTCCGCGCAGAGATTTGACTGGAACCAGCAGTGCTGGATTAAATCCCTGCCTTCATAACAAACCACGTGATGATAGCCAAGCGGCGGTGAAATTATTTTCCCTGTGTTATATTTACTTTTTTTTAATTTGTTTTTTTTTATATATAATGAACATAAAGTTATACACTATTTTCAAAATATAACACAAAATGATACTACTTTTCATAAAAGAATACTTCAAAATAAAAAAACCTACCAAATCTGGTAGGGTTTCCTTGCGATGGTAGAGATTGTATGTGAGAGCAAGGAACGACAACTCCGCGTTGAGATTGGATATAAATATCACCCATTTTTAATCGTATTATACTTTAAAATACTCACTGGCCTATTAATGTCCGGCTTTTTTTAAAAACTCAGTCGCATATATCAATACAAACTGAAACATACTTTTTGATTGTTGACTAAAATAAGCCGTGGAAAATCAAACCCCAATTTCCGAATCAAACAAATTTAATTTAGACTTTATGTACACATCGATTATAACAATATATCCGAGCCGAACTCTGTGAACAAAGGGGTTAAATGCATGTGCGTAGACTGTGCACTGAGCACAGGGTAATCAGGGACGACACTTTCCGCCTAAACTTCTTTTTTTCTAAAAAGAGTTTTTCTTAAAACGAAAAATATCATAAAAGCGGAAAGTGTCGTCCCTGATAAGCCTGTGCGGACTGCACACGCTAATCTAGGACGACACTTTACACACATGTATTAAACCCCTAGGCTTATTTATATCTAAGAACTAAGAATTACGAATTAAGAAGATGAGCCTCGGACATTGATAACGGGGTTATTGCATGCGCGTTAAGTTTCATCCTCTATTAGCCTGTGCTATTCACAGGCTTATCACGGAGGACATTTTCCGCATAAACTGAATTTTTAATAAGAAGAAACTTCCTTTGAATGAAAAATACGCCAAAAAGCGGAAAGTATCGCCCTGGATTAGCCTGTGCGAACGTGTCTTAACGTACATGCATTTAGCCCCGTTTTCACATAACGCTGTTCAATAGAAAATAAATCATCCGGAACTTACGTTGCATCTGCGCTGTCAATATTTTTAAAGACGAATATCCAAAATAAAATCAAGGCACACGGCGACTTGTGTGTTGTCATGATTATCCCGTTAGGGGCCGATGAACGAGGGCCGGGTCCTTAAAATGTCCCTATAAACACGCGTCGTTTTATAGTTCACTAAGGGTAAAACAAAAGTGGTCCAAAATGTCCCTTTTACTTAATCCCCCGTTTTGTATTTCCGTTTAGTTTGAGCACTAAGGGACAATAATTGCACGTAAGCGCATGCCCAACTTTTATACGAGTATTATTCTTCATGTGGGCCGTCTAGAAAGTAGTTCCATTTGGGCACGCGCACACACTTGACATGTATCAATTCGCTTCTTGGAAAATGTGTGCATATGTGTCACCAAATATTAGTTATATGTTAGATACATCGTAAAATTATTGGTGTTATATTAACGTTAAATATCATATCCGGTCTCTCCTGTGACAACGAAAGACACGCGTAAGATATTGTCGTTTGCAAACCGTTGAATTGCATAAATTATATTAATGAAATCGAAATGTTCGGTACTGACGGATGCGTCCGGCGCGCCGGAAGGACAAGCAATGGATAATTTCGAAGACGTTTTGAGCGACCCTCGCAATATAATAAGGGTCATACAGGGTCGAGTATTACGGCATATTCATATATTCACATTGAATCGCACAGATATCCGCGAAAGGCGCCACGTGCTAAAAGAATCTACAACGCAATACATCCTGCACTCACTTACGCGTTTGTTGCATACACGTTGCTCCCATGTACGTTACCGTCTGAATCCATGCTACACTACGCTACGTCGCCGAACAACGAGCTCTCACTTAAGCGTGTGTTGCCTCCATGGCGCTCTCATGTACGCTGCCGGCTGCCGCCGTCCAGCATCATTGGCTGCCCGCAGCTGGTGGGGATCAGGGAGGCTTAGACCAGATAATCGCCTATACCAGTAAATAATTTCTTCGCAAATGGGAAGGGATTCCAGTGAAGTGTACGGGTTAAGCCGCGATAAAGCGCCCGTGGATGACGCTATGTGCGTGTAAGCGGATTACAAAACTGAATAGTAGGAAATAAGGAATGTCGATGTTGTTCCGTTTGATCGAGATGGGGTTTAACAACGACTTAAACAATAGAAAATAATGACGATGTTTGTAATATTATTTAATTTACTGGTTAAATCCCTCGCACGAATATGCGAATATGGCCCGTGAATGCGTGATCGGTTTAACGATAAAGCGGTCGTGTTTTCTGAAAAACAAGAGGTTTCTCACGTTTTGGAGAACGTTCACGCGAAATGTTTTCACTAATTAGACGAAGAACAAGGACTATCTCCACAATTTAAATATTTCATTGCTCAGTACGACTGACTCACAGACTGCAATCACGATTACGACTGACTCACAGACTGCAATCACGATTCAGTCGATGTCCAGTTAGCGCATAGGTTGGTGCACTCGCTTAAAAGCCAAGGTGATCTTGGTTCTACCAATGCCCTGCCCACGAGAGCCCGAATTCGCTCCCTACTACCAATGCATATGAGCTGAATTAGCTAAATAATCAAGGCGGATATTTAACAAAATTCGCTGATAAACAACGTATTATCAAATAGATAAGAACTACAGAATCTCATTTTGGAGAAACGATTAACTTTAATATGACTATTAAAATCATGGAGATGCTGGAACATTCGTCAAAACATGCGAAGAGTCTGTTTAGTTAAATAGGTACCCAGAGACAAGTTCCGATTTCTTTTCAGAGAGTTATGACTGATATTTGGACGTGACATGGCTTGAGGTACAATACTACAAAGACAAAAACTCTATACTGTACAGCTTAAATGCAACTATAAATATCTGACAAATTCACACAACATAGCTGATAACTATTCACAACATTGCTGATTACTCTATACAATATAGCTGATGACTCTACCCAACATAGCTGCTAACTCTATACAACATAGCTGATAACTATACACAACATAGCTGATAATTCTATATAACATAGCTGCTAAATCTATACAACATTGCTTATAAATCAATACAACATAGCATGTATCTATGTACAACATAGCTTATAACTATACACAACATAGCTGATTTATCTATCTTACATAGCTTTAAACTATATACAGCATAGCTGATAACTCTACACAACATAGCTTGTAACTCTATGCAACGTAGCATGTATCTCTTTACAACATATCTAATAACTATACACAACATAGCTGATTTATCTATCTTACATAGCTTAAAACTATATACAGCATAGCTGATAACTCTATACAACATAGCTGATAACTCTATTCAACATATCTTATAATTTTAAACTATATAGATGACAATTATGCACTCCATAGCTAATTTTGTTATATAACAAAGCCAATAACTCTAAACAACATAGCTTATTACTATAACAAACATAGCTCATAAATCTATACACCATAGCTGATAACGCTATTTAACATAGCTAATGACTCTATATCACATAGCTGATAACTCTACACAACATAGCTGATTACTCTATACAATATAGCTGATTACTCTATACAATATAGCTGATAACTCTACACACCATAGCTGATAACTATACACAACATTGCTGATAACTATACACAACATTGCTGATTACTCTACACAACATAGCTGATAACTATACACAACATTGCTGATTACTCTACACAACATAGCTGATAACTATACACAACATTGCTGATTACTCTACACAACATTGCTGATAACTATACACAACATTGCTGATTACTCTATACAACATAGCTGATAACTATACACAAAATAGCTGCTAACTCTATACAACATAGCTGATAACTATACACAAAATAGATTATAACTCTATATAGCATAGCTGATAACGCTATACAACATAGCTGATAACTCTACACAACATAACTGATAATTCTAAACTACGTAGATGGCAACTCTTCACTACAGTTTTCTTCTGCATCACTACATAACTAATAATTCCAGCCACAATAGCAGACATCAGTACACTGCGTAGCTAATAATTCCAGACAAAATAGTAGACATCTGCGCACTACATAGCTAATAATTCCAGTCAAAATATCAGACATCTGTACATTACGTAGCTAATAATTACAGACAAAATAGATGACATCTGTACACTACATACAGTACAGCTCACGCAAAACAAACATAGTCCGCGATCCGCGGAGTCAGACGCCATCTTGTGTTCGCGGAGTCGACTCGGAATCGACTATCTGGTCGCCGAGTAGCCGTGTCTGTCCGCCGAGGCACTCCGCATCTCGTCTCCGCGACACGCCGAGGCATGATGCCGAGGAATTTGTTGATGATGTCGAGTCATTCGGCGGACAATCGTATTAATTTTAATTTACAATGTACATGTACCTCGGATAGAAATGGACTCCGAGTTTCGCATCATAAAATTTATTACATGGAGCGTTACTACGTTGCGAAACAGTTCACTACATAATACATTGACAATAAGGTTTTGCATCATCTGTCCAAATTATCTTTATTAACTGTTTCTTAACCCTTTCCCTGATAGATGCGTATAATCCCGAGTCTATCGTTTCCCCGATACATGCGTTTATGACTGTCATTCTCAATTACCACATACATGCGAATTTTTCCGTCTCTATCTAATCCCGTATATTCCATTTTCAAATGCAAATTCTGATTAATACTGACGAGAAAAGTGCTCAAGAAAACTCATAAACACAGACATCAAACATTTTTCTAAAATATCAAATGAATTTCGGAATATGTTTCTTAATAAAGATTTGATGAAATATGTGTCCAATCGGGACAAGGGTAACACAAATAAATACATGTATATGCCCATGATATTTTCGTGTCCAGTGTTTGTCTAAAACAAAAAGCGCGCGAAAATAGGCGTGGGTGAATTTATTGATACACAAAACTACGTAGCGCAGACAACATTGTAAAACTTCGTAGTGAATTTCCATTTGAGTATCGGGGTATCTCGCAAATGATTTTGACATTTTCCTGAATAAAATAAAAGTAAAAAACGCTGTATCATTTTCATATTTTAGTTCGTTCAATATTGCAACAATTGTATTGTATCTGATTACACACAAAGTGCCGTGTAAAGTTAATATTCTTTTACAACGACCAATAAACAGCGTCATCTATATTAAGATTTTATGAAACATGTATAAGTCATTTTCTGAAAATTGGGAGAAAGGAAAAGCGATTTTTCGAAAATAAACCAACGTTTTTTTCCCATTTAATTTGTCATAATTATTTATATTTTGTTTTGTCTGTGTATGTTTGATTGGTTCTCATTTGTTTTAAGCAACTCTTATGAAAAAAAAATATCGCAATGGTAAATGTTTAAAGCAGTCCCGTTTCCGAGATCATATACGAAAATTACTTCGATATGTTTACTGATAAATTATGGTTTTGACAGACGACACGTGCTTATCTAAAGTGTGTGTTTTTGTAATACACGGGATATTGGTTTATCGGTGCTTGATTGCGCAATAAAACAAAGACGCAGTCGGCGGTTTTCAGAAGGCCTTTTGTACTGACCAACATAATAATTAATAGTGACGTGCTTATCTAACATTAAGGGATAAATCACACGGGAGACTAGACACTTTGTGCTTGTTTGGACCATAACCGTTGGTTATTTTCAGTAGCACACGTGTCCAGATACTAACGAGTTCGGGTAATAAAGCACTGAGATTATGATCTGAAAACTGCATGGAGTCTGAAATGAAACAAAATGCCGACAAATCAAAAGATTAACCGCCTAATGTTTCAGTATAAAAAAATGCCGACAAATCAAAAGATTAATCGCCAAATGTTTCAGTATACAATTTGATATTTTAAGGCGGGGTTCTCACTGCATTTCTTTTTGCATTCGCATACGCTTGTATAACTTGTTATTTCCTCGTATTATTTGCACAGATTTATTAAAATTACAATGAAAATATTCACGCTTTCCCGGCAGATAACGTGATAGTACACAAGTCATCTTTATTTGCGCGCAATTTCTAAGAGAACAGCAGATATACAAGTGTATTGAATTGTCACAATAATGATACTGTTTAGCGTCGCAATATTATTTTGGAAGTCACATTTATACCGAGTTTAATGTTTTAATATATTGCCCGATAATTTCGTTTATTAAATTTATATTTAGATGCAACATGTACATGGCCATTTCTGAAAATCGGGACGAAGTGAAAGTTATCATTTTTAAATATAAACGAAAATAAGTTTTTATTAAAATTGTCAACATTATTTTTATTTGTTTTCTATGTGTATAGTTGTTTGGTTCTCATATGTATTTTCGCAAATCTTATGATACTCAATATGTTATTTTCGATGTTTGAAGCAAATCTTGTTTCCGAGATCATGTTCGGGATTAAACTGTGTAAGGTTCATTGATATGGTTATAATGACCTACAAAATCATTATGTATCAAGTTCCGTATGCAGAGAAGCTGACCAAAGGTTTACACAATCACGCAGAAGTAAACATATGTATTTTTTTCGGCGAATCGCTGCGTGTAAAGACGCGGCGTGATGCCGCGGATAGATGCCGAGGCAGGAACAGACGCGGCGTAACTCCGCGAATTATCGCGGAGTGCCTCGGCATGATGCCGAGGGAATACTCGTTGTGGATGCGGAGTAATTTCGAAAACAAAAGAGTGTGTCCGCGGCGTAGCCGCGGATTTTGTTGGTTTTGCGTGAGCTGTACTGTAAAGCTCGTGCTCTGTTGGCAGCAGAAGTTGGTACTCAACATGTTTATCCTTGTTCCTGAGCATGTGTGCAGCACAGCTGAGTTGATTTGCTACTTGTTACCCTACAATTAGCTTGTGTTTGGTACTGTTTTCTCACAATATGCTTACAGTCCTGGTTCCGGCATGAGAAGATGTCGCGTCCGACTTAAACATAGGATTGTTGTAGCGAGTGTCCCCTTCATCGTTTACATTAGAGGGATCTTTTTGACAAAATTTGGCACTTTCAGCAACCAGTTTTGTTTTTTATTTGGTAAATGCTTCTCTCATTCAGTGATTTAAGGGCAGTATTGACTTTATTTGCTTGTCTTTGCATACAGAGGTGACATGGATCAATGATGTTTGTTGTGTTGAGAATTCTGCGGGAAGCTGTGTCCCCAAAAGAAGTACTAGAAACCCCTTTCAGGAAGCCTGCATTGATCTGAGCTGCCTTTTTGCCCCTGTTACTACATGGAACCTCATTTCTAAGCTTAAAATGCTTGCCTACATATATGTATCTTGTTCATTTTAACCTTTCCGTCCATTCTATACCCCCAAAATGAGCATTTTTTCTTTCGCTTGGTTATGAATCCCCATTTTTTACCCAGATTGCCACCATAAAAATAGTCAAAAGTACTTGTTTTGTGCCAAAAATATGAAATTTTGTATTCTATTGAACCTCTAAATGAGAGCTGGCAATGCATATTGACCATCTGCTGCAGTTTAAAGGCACCCATGACATTAAATGCTAGGATATATCATTGGCCTCTGGCAAATAAATGGGCTCCGAGCGACAAGGCGCGTTTCAAGATTTCACACTTTTATTGGTGCTAAACAACAAGTTATTGGAAGCTTATTGATTTCTTCTGTTCAAAGTATCTTTGATCTCTCATTTGTACTAATTTGTTTATTTCTTGGATGAAATTGGATTTTCTTTGCTTTGAAATTGACATTTTTGGGGGTGATTAAAAAAAAAACCGCGTGTGAAAATATGAAAAAAAATGGCCAAATGGACAGATAATCCAGCCAAACTTATTATGTGTGTGCAATATGAATAGGAAGATAAGAATATGCAAGAAAACACATTTTAATCAGATGATATTTTTCCTTTAGGTTGCAATATAGTAAATCTTTTTGGAGTGCAATGCTATACTCTCTAAAAACATGAACATCATTATTTGAAGACACGGTTCTCTGTAGGGTCACTTGCCATGACTTTATTTGAGTATATTTCTGTGTGCATGTGGCAGGGAAAACATTGTTGTTTACTAGAAATTCACTCTTTTATCTGAAGATTGGAGACTACATAAGACTTTGACAGATGGCGGGAACCCTCATGAACTGGATAGAAGCCGGTAAATAGATGGCCATAAAACAGTGACTTTTGATTCGTGACGAGTTCTTTCTTACATATCGCGTGACCTATCTTTTTTATTGCTTAAATCAATTCGGCTTGGAATGCTCTTCGAGAAAAGGTATGGTTATGAGGGTCTCTATGCGCAAAAGTTTGACTTTATTTTTCGTTAAAGTTATTGCTTTTACATTGAATTTGTGTAGGAAATCTTTACTATATTGTAACCTAAACTAGCTTTATGTGAAAAATGTAATATCATCTGCAGTGCAAAATATGACTGGGAAAGCTGATTTTTGGTTCATTTCTTAGCAAAAGAGAAGAAAATTAGTGCATTAAATGCATGAATTCAGATTATTTGACCCGGAATAGTGTTTTTCAAGTTGACCCCCCACCCTTGTATAGCCGAATAAGGGCTAAATTGCTTTCCGACTTAAATTCAAAGGCATTTTGGTTGACCGTGTAGCGTTATTGTGCTACAAGAAGTCAGAATTCAACGCCAAGGACTCCGCAATCCAGTAACGCAACAATAGCTTGTGCGTAAAGCATGAACATTCAAACGGAGCCCCATTTCACCTACATGGAATGGCGGACATTTTTACAGTTTTGACAGTGCAACAGATGCTAACTGAGCCAGCTTTCATATTTAGTACAATCATGCATATTTCAATCTTTATCACCTCATATTATTCATAGAAATACACTTAAAATACATAATTGCATGTTTTTTTCTTCATTTTATATCTATTTCTATTGGGTATTTTGACTTTTTCAGGTAGAGGAATGTCTGCGACTAAGCCGAGGGCCACTGGATAAGGGTTGTTGATGGTTAATTAAAACAGGTAATAATACTAATTTATTATCATGTACACAGGCAAATAAGCATATTTATGATGCTTAAGGTGTGAAATACTGTCCTAATCAGTTTTGTGGTCACTCAAACTCTTGCTGTCGTGCAATTCCCATGCAGTTTGTATCGATTATTCCGCGTCCTGACACGTAAAGCTCGTGCTCTGTTGGCAGCAGAAGTTGGTACTCAACATGTTTATCCTTGTTCCTGAGCATGTGTGCAGCACAGCTGAGTTGATTTGCTACTTGTTACCCTACAATTAGCTTGTGTTTGGTACTGTTTTCTCACAATATGCTTACAGTCCTGGTTCCGGCATGAGAAGATGTCGCGTCCGACTTAAACATAGGATTGTTGTAGCGAGTGTCCCCTTCATCGTTTACATTAGAGGGATCTTTTGACAAAATTTGGCACTTTCAGCAACCAGTTTTGTTTTTTATTTGGTAATGCTTCTCTCATTCAGTGATTTAAGGGCAGTAGTATTGACTTTATTTGCTTGTCTTTGCATACAGAGGTGACATGGATCAATGATGTTTGTTGTGTTGAGAATTCTGCGGGAAGCTGTGTCCCCAAAAGAAGTACTAGAAACCCCTTTCAGGAAGCCTGCATTGATCTGAGCTGCCTTTTTGCCCCTGTTACTACATGGAACCTCATTTCTAAGCTTAAAATGCTTGCCTACATATATGTATCTTGTTCATTTTAACCTTTCCGTCCATTCTATACCCCCAAATGAGCATTTTTTCTTTCGCTTGGTTATGAATCCCCATTTTTTACCCAGATTGCCACCATAAAAATAGTCAAAAGTACTTGTTTTGTGCCAAAAATATGAAATTTTGTATTCTATTGAACCTCTAAATGAGAGCTGGCAATGCATATTGACCATCTGCTGCAGTTTAAAGGCACCCATGACATTAAATGCTAGGATATATCATTGGCCTCTGGCAAATAAATGGGCTCCGAGCGACAAGGCGCGTTTCAAGATTTCACACTTTTATTGGTGCTAAACAACAAGTTATTGGAAGCTTATTGATTTCTTCTGTTCAAAGTATCTTTGATCTCTCATTTGTACTAATTTGTTTATTTTCTTGGATGAAATTGGATTTCTTTGCTTTGAAATTGACATTTTTTGGGGTGATTAAAAAAAAAAACCGCGTGTGAAAATATGAAAAAAAATGGCCAAATGGACAGATAATCCAGCCAAACTTATTATGTGTGTGCAATATGAATAGGAAGATAAGAATATGCAAGAAAAACACATTTTAATCAGATGATATTTTTCCTTTAGGTTACAATATAGTAAATCTTTTTGGAGTGCAATGCTATACTCTCTAAAAACATGAACATCATTTATTTGAAGACACGGTTCTCTGTAGGGTCACTTGCCATGACTTTATTTGAGTATATTTCTGTGTGCATGTGGCAGGGAAAACATTGTTGTTTACTAGAAATTCACTCTTTTATCTGAAGATTGGAGACTACATAAGACTTTGACAGATGGCGGGAAACCCTCATGAACTGGATAGAAGCCGGTAAATAGATGGCCATAAAACAGTGACTTTTGATTCGTGACGAGTTCTTTCTTACATATCGCGTGACCTATCTTTTTTATTGCTTAAATCAATTCGGCTTGGAATGCTCTTCGAGAAAAGGTATGGTTATGAGGGTCTCTATGCGCAAAAGTTGACTTTATTTTTCGTTAAAGTTATTGCTTTTACCATTGAATTTGTGTAGGAAATCTTTTACTATATTGTAACCTAAACTAGCTTTATGTGAAAAATGTAATATCATCTGCAAGTGCAAAATATGACTGGGAAAGCTGATTTTTGGTCATTTCTTAGCAAAAGAGAAGAAAATTAGTGCATTAAATGCATGAATTCAGATTATTTGACCCGGAATAGTTGTTTTTCAAGTTGACCCCCCACCCTTGTATAGCCGAATAAGGGCTAAATTGCTTTCCGACTTAAATTCAAAGGCATTTTGGTTGACCGTTGTAGCGTTATTGTGCTACAAGAAGTCAGAATTCAACGCCAAGGACTCCGCAATCCAGTAACGCAACAATAGCTTGTGCGTAAAGCATGAACATTCAAACGGAGCCCCATTTCACCTACATGGAAATGGCGGACATTTTTACAGTTTTGACAGTGCAACAGATGCTTAACTGAGCCAGCTTTCATATTTAGTACAATCATGCATATTTCAAGCTTTATCACCTCATATTATTCATAGAAATACACTTAAAATACATAATTGCATGTTTTTTTCTTCATTTTATATCTATTTCTATTGGGTATTTTGACTTTTTTCAGGTAGAGGAATGTCTGCGACTAAGCCGAGGGCCACTGGATAAGGGTTGTTGATGGTAAAACAGGTAATAATACTAATTTATTATCATGTACACAGGCAAATAAGCATATTTATGATGCTTAAGGTGTGAAATACTGTCCTAATCAGTTTTGTGGTCACTCAAACTCTTGCTGTCGTGCAATTCCCATGCAGTTTGTATCGATTATTCCGCGTCCTGACACGTAAAGCTCGTGCTCTGTTGGCAGCAGAAGTTGGTACTCAACATGTTTATCCTTGTTCCTGAGCATGTGTGCAGCACAGCTGAGTTGATTGCTACTTGTTACCCTACAATTAGCTTGTGTTTGGTACTGTTTTCTCACAATATGCTTACAGTCCTGGTTCCGGCATGAGAAGATGTCGCGTCCGACTTAAACATAGGATTGTTTGTAGCGAGTGTCCCCTTCATCGTTTACATTAGAGGGATCTTTTTGACAAAATTTGGCACTTTCAGCAACCAGTTTTGTTTTTTATTTGGTAAATGCTTCTCTCATTCAGTGATTTAAGGGCAGTATTGACTTTATTTGCTTGTCTTTGCATACAGAGGTGACATGGATCAATGATGTTTGTTGTGTTGAGAATTTCTGCGGGAAGCTGTGTCCCCAAAAGAAGTACTAGAAACCCCTTTCAGGAAGCCTGCATTGATCTGAGCTGCCTTTTTGCCCTGTTACTACATGGAACCTCATTTCTAAGCTTAAAATGCTTGCCTACATATATGTATCTTGTTCATTTTAACCTTTCCGTCCATTCTATACCCCCAAAATGAGCATTTTTTCTTTCGCTGGTTATGAATCCCCATTTTTTACCCAGATTGCCACCATAAAAATAGTCAAAAGTACTTGTTTTGTGCCAAAAATATGAAATTTTGTATCTATTGAACCTCTAAATGAGAGCTGGCAATGCATATTGACCATCTGCTGCAGTTTTAAAGGCACCCATGACATTAAATGCTAGGATATATCATTGGCCTCTGGCAAATAAATGGGCTCCGAGCGACAAGGCGCGTTTCAAGATTTCACACTTTTATTGGTGCTAAACAACAAGTTATTGGAAGCTTATTGATTTCTTCTGTTCAAAGTATCTTTGATCTCTCATTTGTACTAATTTGTTTATTTTCTTGGATGAAATTGGATTTTCTTTGCTTTGAAATTGACATTTTTGGGGTGATTAAAAAAAAAAACCGCGTGTGAAAATATGAAAAAAATGGCCAAATGGACAGATAATCCAGCCAAACTTATTATGTGTGTGCAATATGAATAGGAAGATAAGAATATGCAAGAAAAACACATTTTAATCAGATGATATTTTTCCTTTAGGTTACAATATAGTAAATCTTTTTGGAGTGCAATGCTATACTCTCTAAAAACATGACCATCATTTATTTGAAGACACGGTTCTCTGTAGGGTCACTTGCCATGACTTTATTTGAGTATATTCTGTGTGCATGTGGCAGGGAAAACATTGTTGTTTACTAGAAATTCACTCTTTTTATCTGAAGATTGGAGGACTACATAAGACTTTGACAGATGGCGGGAAACCCTCATGAACTGGATAGAAGCCGGTAAATAGATGGCCATAAAACAGTGACTTTTGATTCGTGACGAGTTTCTTTCTTACATATCGCGTGACCTATCTTTTTTATTGCTTAAATCAATTCGGCTTGGAATGCTCTTCGAGAAAAGGTATGGTTATGAGGGTCTCTATGCGCAAAAGTTTGACTTTATTTTTCGTTAAAGTTATTGCTTTTACATTGAATTTGTGTTAGGAAATCTTTTACTATATTGTAACCTAAACTAGCTTTATGTGAAAAATGTAATATCATCTGCAAGTGCAAAATATGGACTGGGAAAGCTGATTTTTGGTCATTTCTAGCAAAAGAGAAGAAAATTAGTGCATTAAATGCATGAATTCAGATTATTTGACCGGAATAGTTGTTTTTTCAAGTTGACCCCCCACCCTTGTATAGCCGAATAAGGGCTAAATTGCTTTCCGACTTAAATTCAAAGGCATTTTGGTTGACCGTGTAGCGTTATTGTGCTACAAGAAGTCAGAATTCAACGCCCAAGAGACTCCGCAATCCAGTAACGCAACAATAGCTTGTGCGTTAAAGCATGACATTCAAACGGAGCCCCATTTCACCTACATGGAATGGCGGACATTTTTACAGTTTTGACAGTGTTGCACAGATGCTTAACTGAGCAGCTTTCATATTTAGTACAATCATGCATATTTCAAGCTTTATCACCTCATATTATTCATAGAAATACACTTAAATACATATTGCATGTTTTTTTCTTCATTTTATATCTATTTCTATTGGGTATTTTGACTTTTTCAGGTAGAGAGAGAATGTCTGCGACTAAGCCGAGGGCCACTGGATAAGGGTTGTTGATGGTAAAACAGGTAATAATACTAATTTATTATCATGTACACAGGCAAATAAGCATATTTATGATGCTTAAGGTGTGAAATACTGTCCTAATCAGTTTTGTGGTCACTCAAACTCTTGCTGTCGTGCAACCCATGCAGTTTGTATCGATTATTCCGCGTCCTGACACGTAAAGCTCGTGCTCTGTTGGCAGCAGAAGTTGGTACTCAACATGTTTATCCTTGTTCTGAGCATGTGTGCAGCACAGCTGAGTTGATTTGCTACTTGTTACCTACAATTAGCTTGTGTTTGGTACTGTTTTTCTCACCAATATGCTTACAGTCCTGGTTCCGGCATGAGAAGATGTCGCGTCCGACTTAAACATAGGATTGTTGTTGTAGCGGTGTCCCCTTCATCGTTTACATTAGAGGGATCTTTTTGACAAAATTTGGCACTTTCAGCAACCAGTTTTGTTTTTTATTTGGTAAATGCTTCTCTCATTCAGTGATTTAAGGGCAGTATTGACTTTATTGCTTGTCTTGCATACAGAGGTGACATGGATCAATGATGTTGTTGTGTTGAGAATTCTGCGGGAAGCTGTGTCCCCCAAAGAAGTACTATAGAACCCCTTTCAGGAAGCCTGCATTGATCTGAGCTGCCTTTTTTTGCCCCTGTTACTACATGGAACCTCATTTCTAAGCTTAAAATGCTTGCCTACATATATGTATCTTGTTCATTTTAACCTTTCCGTCCATTCTATACCCCCCAAAATGAGCATTTTTTCTTTCGTCTTGGTTATGAATCCCCATTTTTTACCCAGATGGCCACCATAAACATAGTCAAAAGTACTTGTTTTGTGCCAAAAATATGAAATTTTGTATTCTATTGAACCTCTAAATGAGAGCTGGCAATGCATATGACCATCTGCTGCAGTTTAAAGGCACCCATGACATTAAATGCTAGGATATATCATTGGCCTCTGGCAAATAAATGGGCTCCGAGCGACAAGGCGCGTTTCAAGATTTCACACTTTTATTGGTGCTAAACAACAAGTTATTGGAAGCTTATTGATTTCTTCTGTTCAAAGTATCTTTGATCTCTCATTTGTACTAATTTGTTTATTTCTTGGATGAAATTGGATTTTCTTTGCTTTGAAATTGACATTTTTGGGGTGTGATTAAAAAAAAAAACCGCGTGTGAAAATATGAAAAAAAAATGGCCAAATGGACAGATAATCCAGCCAAACTTATTATGTGTGTGCAATATGAATAGGAAGATAAGAATATGCAAGAAAAAACACATTTTAATCAGATGATATTTTCCTTTAGGTTACAATATAGTAAATCTTTTGGAGTTGCAATGCTATACTCTCTAAAAACATGGAACATCATTTATTTGAAGACCACGGTTCTCTGTAGGGTCACTTGCCATGACTTTATTTGAGTATATTTCTGTGTGCATGTGGCAGGGGAAAACATTGTTGTTTACGAGAAATTCACTCTCTTTTATCTGAAGATTGGAGACTACATAAGACTTTGACAGATGGCGGGAAACCCTCATGAACTGGATAGAAGCCGGTAAATAGATGCCATAAAACAGTGACTTTTGATTCGTGACGAGTTCTTCTTAAATATCGCGTGACCTATCTTTTTTATTGCTTAAATCAATTCGGCTTGGAATGCTCTTCGAGAAAGGTCTGGTTATGAGGGTCTCTATGCGCAAAAGTTTGACTTTATTTTTCGTTAAGTTATTGCTTTTACATTGAATTTGTGTAGGAAATCCTTTTTACTATATTGTAACCTAAACTAGCTTATGTGAAAAATGTAATATCATCTGCAATGTGCAAAATATGACTGGAGGAAAGCTGATTTTTGGTCCTTTCTTAGCAAAAGAGAAGAAAATTAGTGCATTAAATGCAGAATTCAGATTATTTGACCCGGAATAGTGGTTTTTCAAGTTGACCCCCCACCCTTGTATAGCCGATAAGGGCTAAATGCTTTCCGACTTAATTCAAAGGCATTTTGGTTGACCGTGTGGTAGCGTTATTGTGCTACAAGAAGTCAGAATTCAACGCCAAGGACTCCGCAATCCAGTAACGCAACAATAGCTTGTGCGTAAAGCATGAAATCAACCAAAACGGAGCCCCATTTCACCTACATGGAATGGCGGACATTTTTACAGTTTTGACAGTGCAACAGAATGCTGAACGAGCCAGCTTTCATATTTAGTACAATCATGCATATTTCAAGCTTTATCACCTCATATTATTCATAGAAATACACTTAAAACTACATAATTGCATGTTTTTTTCTTCATTTTATATCTATTTCTATTGGGGTATTTTGACTTTTTCAGGTAGAGGAATGTCTGCGACTAAGCCGAGGGCCACTGGATAAGGGTTGTTGATGGTAAAAACAGGTAATAATACTAATTTATTATCATGTTACACAGGCAAATAAGCATATTTATGATGCTGTTAAGGTGTGAAAATGTCCTAATCAGTTTTGTGGTCACTCAAACTCCTTGCTGTCGTGCCAATTCCCATGCAGTTTGTATCGATTATTCCGCGTCCTGACACGTAAAGCTCGTGCTCTGTTTGGCAGCAGAAGTTTGGTACTCAACATGTTTATCCTTGTCCTGAGCATGTGTGCAGCACAGCTGAGTTGATTTGCTACTTGTTACCCTACAATTAGCTTGTGTTTGGTACTGTTTTCTCACAATATGCTTACAGTCCTGGTTCCGGCATGAGAAGATGTCGCGTCCGACTTAAACATAGGATTGTTTGTAGCGAGTTGTCCCCTTCATCGTTTACATTAGAGGGATCTTTTGACAAATTTGGCACTTTCAGCAACCAGTTTTGTTTTTATTTGGTAAATGCTTCTCTCATTCAGTGATTTAAGGGCAGTATTGACTTTATTTGCTTGTCTTTGCATACAGAGGGTGACATGGATCAATGATGTTTGTTGTGTTGAGAATTCTGCGGGAAGCTGTGTCCCCAAAAGAAGTACTAGAAACCCCTTTCAGGAAGCCTGCAT